>NC_083366.1:67995817-68658734 GCF_030254825.1 Meriones unguiculatus | reverse complement strand
GACATTGCTGTCTGCTGGAGCTCCCTCGTCGCCTTGGTTGCCGATCTCCTGAGGCTGGAGACTTCGGCTCATCGCAGCTGCCTTCCACGCTATGCCTCTGCTCCCGTTCCACACAGAGCTCCCTGGGGATGTGGGTGCCGTCAGGCAGGGTCCTGACTATTTTCTTCAGCCTCTTGTCATTCCCAGGGAGACCAGGAAATCCTGTAGACTTTCAGCCATTGCTGAGAAGACACTGAAGGCAGAGCTTAGGCCAGCACCTGGCAGCTCTCCACTCAAGCCTGTCTTGCCCTCTAGGAGAACGCCCATTTAGGCAACCTTGCCTCTGACTTCACCATCATAGGACTTTCGTATTTGCCCACCGCCCAGAATCTGGCTTCTGCCTCCCGGAAACATCTTTGTTTCATTTGGAGAATCACCTTTCTGCCTTCAGCACACAAAATTCATGTGTTCTTTCCACCCCGGTTCCAAAACATGGAGCAAACTTCTGCCTTGCTGATCATCACCCCAGATTCCCTGAACTACAGAGACAGGCAAGGGGTGGGCACAGATAGGGACCCATTCGCTCAAGCTCATTTCTGCAACTTTTGTTGCAGCTAAAGAGTTTTCTTTATTGATGGGCATGGTCTGGCCATGAAGGTCTTGCTACATGAGCAGACATGCTTGAAGCCAAGGCATGAAGAGCCAGCTCTGAAGAGGGCCCCAAAACTGTGGTGTGTCACCAAACTGCTCATGGAGCTGCTGTGAATACCCCTGAAACTTTCACTCCTCTCAGCCAGCATGTCCCTGTCTTGATGGTTCAAATCCATTTGAGTTTCCCGTCATTTGCTTCAGAGAGAACGACACAATAATTATCCCTCCTGAGGGCAGGGCGTGTAGCTCAGTCAGTACACTGTACGCTGAGCATGGCCAAAGCCCCAACGCTGCACGCTGGGCGGGTAGCAGGGCCTGAACCCAGCACTGAGGAGGCGGACGAAGGAAGATCCGTGGAAGGAATTCCCAGTTCTAGCGTGAGTTTGAGGTCACCCTGGGATGCATGAGACCCTGTTTCAAAATAAAGCTATCCTTTAGAAAAGTGTTCTAGGTTGGGCATGGTGGTCCACCCCGTCACAACAGAAAGCAAACCAGCAGGAAGTCCCGCAGCACAGACGGATGGGGGATGCTCTTGCCTTCGACGTTCCAGGACCAGGGACAGCGTCCGGCGCGGGAACTCTTCCTTGTCTTGCTTGTCTCCTTCAGTTCTCACAGCCCTGGCAAAGCAGACCCAAGTTGTGTGGATGCAACCCTGGAGGCTCAGAGAAGCCCCAGCTTCCCTGATGCCCCTCACCTGCTAAAGATTCAAACCTGAAGTTGCTCTAGAGACATTTGCTGACTGAAAGAAAGGATGTTAGTGTAACAATTGGTTATATTAGAGATACATGGTCCTAAGATGGATGAGTTATTATGCACGCTCATGTGCACACACACACACACTCACATGCAAAACACAGGCACATACAGAGACAACCTTCTCTGGCCCTACACCAGCTACGGCATTTCAGTCTCCAAGGTTTCCCTGGCTACAGAGCCTTCGTTTCTAGTTTCCCCACTGGGCGCTTTCAGGTAGGTTTGGAGGTGAGCGATTCCATGCTGAGAGGCCCATGTGAGGAGGATGGTGCAGGAAGCACCAGCGAGGAGGAGGGGGCTCTGGACTAAGCCGAAGCTTGCATCATGCCCTCTGCAGATGACCTGATGAGTATTTTGCAGACATAATTTCATTAGCATCTCTGGGAGATGAACAATTAACAAGATGGTCTGATGCCCTAAACACTTAGGAGAAGGGAGAGGATGCCTTTCTCACTCCCTGCCCCTGACCTCGGCACGCCTTTCTCCCCCCGCCCACCCCCCAGCCTTCATTCACGCGTATTCCGTGTTTCCCTTGCATGCTGCCATTCCCTCATGGAGACACCTCTGCTCCCAGCCTAGCCAGCACCCTCCTGGCAGACTCTTTGCTTCCTCCCCCACCCAGGCTCCCATCAGCCTTCGCTGGAGCTCTGCCTGCACTGCTTTAATCGGTCCTCCGTGCACAGACACCCAGGGACAGAGCCTGGCAGCGGTCCAGTCTTCCGAAGGCCCCGCTTTCCTGCCTGACACTGGAGAGGGCACAGCCAGGTGGGGCTTCCCTATTTGGACTGACCTCGCTGCCAGGTCCTTGGAAACTTCCAGTGGAGACTGGACCCCCTACTGCAGTCCCAGGGCTGGTCCGGGAGGCAGAGTGGAGGACAGCTCCTAACACCTGTCCTGTGCCTGGCACACTGTGTCCCTAGGCCTGGGCAGAAACCAGGTTTCACAGAAACAAGACTTGGGTCAGCAAGAAGGACATCCCCGGCCTTATCAAACAGATAGAAACAGGACTGAAGACTCCTGGGTCCATGTTTGTCCTGACTCCAGCAGCGTCTTGGTCTTGGGGACACATCTCTTACATGATCCACGTGTCTTTGGACAGGAGAAGGGCTCTGTCTAGCCAGCAGCCCCCACTTCACACAGGCAGCGCTGGTGTTCGGTCCTGAGAACGAGGCCTTAGCCTCTGTGCTGACGTACCCGTTCTCCAGGTGCTCCGGGCGGACACCCTCCCCTCAGATCATGTGGTCCCTCCGAGGAGGCCAGAGCTCTCCCTTCACTGGGCATCACAGTGCCCCAGAGGCTTGAAGAAACTGAGTTTCTGACCCTCCCCACATCTGTAGACTGGTATTTAAGGGAGGGTCAGAAACCTCTGGGAGTTTTGGATTATTTCTTTTAGAACCCTTTGCTTTTTTATTTTCAGTATAAATATTTGTATTAATCCTTTGAGACTTTCACATGTGATGTATTTTTAATTAATTAATTTTTAAATAAATTACAGTTTATTCACTTTGTATCCCAGCTGTAGCCCTCCCTCACCCCTCCCAGTCCCGCCCTGCATACAATGTATTTTGATGCTGTTCATTCTATTCTTGCCCCTGGCTCCTCCCAGGTCCACCCCTCCCTCAGAAATCCGCATTACTCATGCTGGAGAGGTTGTGGAGAAAGAGGAACCCTCCTCCATTGCTGGTGGGAATGTAAACTTGTACAACCACTTTGGAAATTAATGTGGTGCTTTCTCAGACAATTAGGAATAGCGCTACCTCAAGATGCAGCTATACCACTGCTAGGTATATATCCAAAAGATGCTCAAGTATACAAGGACATTTGCTCAGCTATGTTCGTAGCAGCTTTATTTGTAATAGCCAGAACCTGGAAACAACCAAGATGTCCCTCAGTGGAGGATGGATACAGAAATTGTGCTACATTTACACAATGGAATACTATTCAGCAATTAAAAACAAGGAAATAATGAAATTTTCAGGCAAATAATGGGATCTAGAAAAATAAAATCATTCTGAGTGAGGTATCCCAGAAGCAGAAAGATACACATGGTATATACTCTCTTATAAGTAGATATTAGACATATAATATAGGGTAATCATACTAAAATCTGTACACTTAAGGAAGCTAAGCAAGAAGGAGGACCCTGTGTAAGATGCTCAATCTTCATTCAGAAAGGTAAACAGGACGGACATCAGAAGAAAGAGAAAACAGGGAACAGGTCAGGAGCCTGTCACAGAGGGCTTCTGAAAGACTCCACCCAGCAGGGTATTAAAACATATACTGAGACTTATAGCCAAACTTTGGGCAGAGTGCAGGGAATCTTACAAAAGAAGAGGGAGATAGAAAGACCTGGAGGGGACAGGAGCTCCACAAGGAGAGCAACAGAACCAAAAAATCTGGGCACAGAGGTCTTTTGTGAGACTGATACTCCAACCAAGGACCATTCATGGAGATAACCTAGGACCCCTGCATAGATGTAGTTCATGGCAGCTCAGTGTCCAAGTGGGTTCCCCAGTAATAGGAACAGGAACTGTCTCTGTCATGAACTCAGTGGCTGGCTCTTTGATCACCTCCTCCTAAGGGGGGAGCAGCCCTACCAGGGTGCAGAGGGGAACAATGCAGGCAGTCCTGATGAGACCTGATAGGCTAGGGTCAGATGAAAGGGGAGGAGGACCTCCCCTATCAGTGGACTGGGGAAGGGACATGGGAGGAGATGAGGGAAGGAGGATGGGATTGGGAGGGGATGGGGAAGGGGGGTACAGCTGGACAAAAAGTGAACAAACTATAATTAATAAAAATTTAAAAAAGAAACCTGTGTTTGGAGGTCTGTGGTGGGTCCTGGAGACTTAGGAGCCTGCACTCACATGGGCAGGAAAGGAAGGGGAAGCCATTTTCCCCGCAGTGGGAACTCCAGTCTCATGGTCCAACCCTCAAGGAGGAAGGCAGCACATGGAGGGTAGAGAAAGTCTCTTTCTATAATGCACAGACATGCAAGCTATGCAAGACAGATACACAACCCACTAGGTGTTGAGGCTTCAGACATAGTTAGGAGAAAACTATCTCACAGGTTCTTGCGGCGTGACAAGAAAAGCAGACCGAGGACACGGCTTTCCGACCACACGGGGGAGGATGCACAAGACAGACTGTGCACGCCCACGACTGGCAACACAAACACACAAGCACAACCCACAACCAGGACCACACACCCAGACACACAGACATACCCAGCCCACACCCAGATACACACGTAAGAACACGTGGATGCACAAACACACTGGGAATCGTAGCTGGATATAAATACACATTCACATCACACACACACACACACACACACACACACGCCTCCCTCACACATATGCAGATAAACTCGTTTGCAGCCCACACAGGCGTTGGGAGACTCCAACTGCGCTGCAGTAGTGAAGAGGAGACTGGGTTAGGATTTTAATAAGCTTTTAAGCAAATAAATGTATAAGCCCTGGCTACCGCAGGCTGTGGCTGTTTCTTGCTGCGTTCTGACAGTGGTGCCCCTGGCCTCTGAGATGAGCGCATGCCCACGGCTGGGAAGGAGGAGAGCATGCCCCATGGAGCGGGGGGCGTTGTCGCAGGGCACGAGGGCAGAGGGCAGGCGGGAGTGCTAAGTGCTCACGTGGGTGATAAGTGGACTCTCAGAGAACTCAGCCTGTAACACTCTGCTCGCCTTTGCCAGAATGCACTCACCTCCAGACATGCATGCCGAACCGGTAAGCGAGGGAACGAGTGGGGCCTGCGGAGCTCCCCAGTTGGCCCTCTGAATTAAGCACTGGGGGGCTTGCTGCTCCTTTCACAGATGAGAACACCAAGCTGGCTCCGCACCACCCCTGCGGCCCTTGGCAGAGGAGCCCAAGCTTTCTGGATCCCAGGCTTCCTCTGGAGCAGATCCGTGGGCCACCGAGTGGGGGCGCTCAGGCTGGCTTCCCTGTGACCTGCCCAGATCTCCAGTCGAGCATTACGGAGGTCCTCGTTGGAATCCAGCACCCACGAAAAGACTCTTTAGAAAGGTCCCCGGCACCTCTCCGCTGCTTTTCACTCTGTGCCTCCCAACCAAACGCTTGACCCTCGACCTCTGCTACCCAGGCCCCAGGGGGCCCGCCACAGTCAGCAGCACAAAGCCGATCAGCGATGCTCGCCCAGCACAGCAGTCTGACTCAGCCCCTAGGGGGCTGGTGCATACTGTGTGCCAAGGTTAATTAAACTAGTAATTAGAAGGAGAGATGCTTAATCGATCTGGTTAATAAAATAACCCCCTTGCGGGAGCATGTGGGTGCTGTCACTCTGCTGGGCATTATGGGATCAGCCAAGCAGAATGCTCCCTCAGCTCCTGGCTCCTGCCCTCCCTGCTCTCCACCTCCCGGGACAAATCCCTGGGTCCTCCCGAGGGCGGGACCCTGGAAGTAGGTTGAAAGAGCAGCAGGCCTGAAGAGACAGCTTGGGAATTCAACAAGGTGACAGTCAACCGACTCTGTCTTCCCAGCTCTAAGGCAGGTACTGAGGCCTTGGGGGCCTTCCATGATGGCTAGGACCCTCTGATGGCCTGCCTTGGACCTTCCTGCCACTCTCTTTGAAGATTGTATCTGTTAGATCTAAGCCTCCCATTCAAAATCACACCCTCAGCAAATAGCTTTGAAAATTAATCTTTATTTTTACATATTTAACTTGAATACTTTGTTTTGTGTGAGAAGAGGGGGAGAAAGAGGAAGACAAGAAAGGAGGAAGAGAAAGAGGAGGAGGAAGAGAAAGAGGAGGAAGAAGATGAGAAAGAGAAGTAAGTGGAAGAGGAGGAAAAAGAGAAGAGAAAGAAGAGGAGGAAGTAGAAGAGGAGAAAAGGAAGAGGAAGAAGAGAAGGAGAAGGAAGTTGAAGAGGAGAAGAGGAAGAAGAGGAGGAGATCTGTCCAGTCCCAGGCTTTCACTCGGAAAAGCCTCAGGTGGAAGGCTGGTGTGCGGCCTTCTCCCCCAGTTTGTAAATGTGGACACGCTTTCCTGGATGGTAATGTGTTACTGCTGCCTCCCTTTTCAGGGTGCTCCCTCCACCCCTTCTCACTCGGCAATGATATGGACACTTGATGTTTTCTTCAATCCCATTTCACCAAGATGGAATTTTCCAGAAGAGGAAGAGCCTCCTTTGCCGTGAGGAGCTCATGGCCTGGGGCCTGATGCAAAGCCTCCCCTCCCCTCAACACCTCCTCTCTGCTCCCGCTCCTTGCTTCCTGTCTAGTGCTCAGTGGTGTCAGGAAAGCCTGGTCGTGTGTGAGGATGACAGCTTCCTCCCTCCAGCTCAGCTCCAGCACGGAGTCCTCCACGCCCTGGATTCCCATTCCCCACCTCAAAGACCAGTCCTGGAGAGGCGGACCCCAGTGACCTCCTCTCTGAGGGCTCCTGGGAGGGCAAAGATGCCAGCTTACCTGGATCCTCACCAGGAAGAGGGACCATGGATGTCCCTCAGCTCTGCCAGCCACGTGGCTGAGTCTGCTGATGGGTCTGTGCTTGGGCAGGGGACAGGGTTTCACTAACTCCTAACGGCTGGTTTAATGGGGTCTGAAGTCAGGTGGGTCCCTCTCCGGCTGCAGTGCGGCAACTGGATTCTGCTCTTTCTATTTCTACTCTAAAAAAAAAATTAATAATAATAACAGCACACACTTTACTCACAAAGAAAAAGAAACCAAAGCAAGATGCCAGCGAGAGAATGAGGACGGGTGGAGCAGGTCTCGGGCTCAGCCCTGCCTGCTGCTGGCACCAGCCGTGTGCTCCCGGGCAGCCATGTCTTCATCAGAGCCCGTCCGCTTCCCCACCCACCCACGAGCACACCCACCGACCCCTCTCCCATGCCGACTCCCACCCATCTGTTCACCACCTCCCTCATTCATTCACGTCCTGCTTGACCAACCTAAACCTAAATTCTAAAATGCTCCAAAATGCAAGACTCTTCATGCATGAACGTGACCATACCATGAAAATTCCATGCCATGAAACTTTGTTTCCTGTGCAAAACTGTTCAAAATATTGCATAAAATTACCTTCGGGCTCTGTGTATCAGGTGCATATGTAAATACAAATGAATTCCATATTTAGTCTTGAGTCTAACCCCAAGACAGCTCATTATATCCGTGCAAATAATCCAAACTCTGAGAAGAAATTCCAAAATCAGAAACCGTCGTGATCCCAAGTATTTCTGATAAGGGTGCTTAGCCAGCACCTATCACCTGGCTCTGATGCTAGGCCCGTGCTGGGCATAGTGTCTGTTTTCTTGGAGCAGGATGTTCCATGGGAGACAGAAACAAAGGGTGCACGGTAAGTTTACACTAGCTCTAGACTGTAAAGAAATGGGCGAGACAGAGAGGCGCGAGGCAGAGGACCACTGTGAGGAGAGTAGCTGCGAAAGCACCCCTCTTTCAGCAGAGACAGAGGGGGGATCGCCACCCTCGGGGGCGCAGCCAACGGCACCAGTTCAGCTTCTGGGAATCCCGCTCCAGCCTCTCCAGCAGCCACGGCTGGGCTTTGGTGGACCTGGTGGAAGGGGCGGGGTGGACTCTGAGAGTGTCAGGGCGCGGGGTCCAGATCTCCAGAGTCCTGGGGTCGGAGGAGGGGATCTGGGCTCATTCCCTAAGAGCCATGTGGAGCCCGCAGAGGGGTGCAGTATGACCCCAACATACTGTTGAGCGGCTGCTTACTCAGGATGCTAACGTCTAACTCAGATGGAGCGGATGCTGGGGGTCGCTGGCAGAGATGGCTGCAAGCACAAAGGGTCTGTGGGGGACCTCAGCGGAACCACAGGCTGCTGTGGCAGCAGACCGGGAGAGAGGGGCAGTGGCTCTGGAGGTTGGGAACTGGGAAGGCATAAGCCCTTGGGCCCACGAAGGCCGCACTAGCACTTTCTCACAGGTGGCGGGGAAGCCACGGATGGGCCGCAGATGCGGAGCTACAGGAGGGGTCCATTCCTTAAGAACCCTCCGGCGGGTGTGGGAGGGTGTGGGCAGCTACCCCGGCCCGCCCGGCGCCCTAAGCTGGCTGCTCACCCGCAGGTCCCATGAGCAGCTTTGAGCACCTAGAAAGGTGCAGGTAGACAGGCTGTGTGGACACCGTTTCCCGCGCCCTCCCCAGGCTCCCGTGGACACCGTGGCTCCCCCCCAGCTTCCACGTGCTGAGTCATCCCCCGGGATTAGCAACCTCCCGAGCCGCCCTCTCACTGTCTCCACAGATGCGCGAGGCTCCCCTCTCCAGGACTGCTCCAGGAAGAGCCTCTCTTCCAGCCCTGCCCTTCCCCATGGAGCGTGTGTGCACACATGCACACCACGCCAAAGCGTGTCAGGAGAGGAGGGCAGGCGGCTCGAGAGGACCCTCCGGAGGAGGCCCGCCCAGCGCGGCAGGAACCTGGCGGCTCCGGCCCTGTCTGTTCCCACGAGGAGAGCTGTCGCCTGCAGCTCTCTTGTCTGTGTTTGTTTGTCTGTCGTCCTGTCTTTCTCCATCTTCTCACGTGTCTCTCAGTCGTCACATGCGCCGGAGCCGGAGCCAGCAGTGCAGACTGCTCCGCCTGCCTTCTCCCGAGGCCAGGCATGCACACGCGAGAACCAGCAGAAGCAGCTCCGGGGCCTCACAGCACTTTACAGTTTGCATTTCTCCAGCCCACGCACGTGTCTAATTATATCCCTGCCTGTTCCCAAAGGAGCTTAGTCGCCGGGCCTCCCTGCCTTCACACTCACGCTGCGGGTTAAGCAGGCCTGGACCGGGGCAGCCGAGGAATCCATGTCCAGGGGCTCTGGCAAGGTCATTAGGCGCGTGTCTGTGTGTGTCTGTGTGCACAGATGTACGCATATGCCTGACTGTGTTCACAGATGTGTGCCATGTGGTCGCACACACATGTTTGCACTTGTGAGCATGCCTATGTGTATGCTCTATATGTGTGCATGTTTCTGTGCAAGTACATATGTGAAAGCATTTTATGCACGCGTGTGCATTTGTGTGCTCAGGTGTGCATTCATGTATGTGTACCTGTGAAGATGCTTGTGTGTGGACATGTGAACATGTATGTGTACTCAAGTAGGAGGCACATACCTGCATGCGTATATGCATGTATGTGTGAGTGTGCAATCATACTTGCTCATGTTGTGTATTTATGTGTGCATACACATATATGTTCATGCATTCATGTGTGCACATGTGTACGTTTGTCAGTGTGTGTGCATTTTGAATGTGGAAGTGTGAGGTATGTGCCTGTGTGGACATGCACTCCTAAGCACATATGTGCATATGCATGTTTGCACAAGTGTGTTTGCATGTTGTGTGCCGCCATATGAGCTTATTGATGTGTGCATATGGGCATGAGCATTTGTATGTTCTCATTGTACACTGTCACACGCATATATTTGTGAGTGCATGTGTTATGAATTAGTATGCACACATGTACAGATTTGTGGATGCCCTGTGTGTGTATTCGTACATACATGTGCACGGATATTAGAGGCCTGTGTGTCTGTACGTATACGAGCACATTTGCACGTGTGTGGCCTAGGTATGCACAGCCTTGTGTGTTTATTTATGCATGTGTATATGCGTTCATGCATGTATGCTTTGTCACATGCACCCATTACATTTGGGTGATTGTGCATGTGTGTTCACACATGCGTGCATTTGTGCGTGAACACATCCATGTGTGCGGACATGTGTTGGCGAATGGTTGTGTGCATGTGTGTATGTCTGTGTGTGCATATACAAGTACATATGCACATACACATGTTATGTGTGCCTGCATGCATGTGCACACAATGCTTTCATAGGATGGTGTGTGCTCACACAGTGCTTGCACGTGTTGGTGTGCATGTGCTTGTGTGGGGCTGGGTGGCGAGGCCCGGAGCGGGCAGGGCAGGGCCGCCCAGCTGCCGCGGTCGACGGCGAGGCCGGCGTGCGCAGAGGAGGGGCGGCGCCCGCGCCGGCTGCTCGGGTCTGAAGCAGAGCCGCTCTGCTGGCTCCGGCGCAGCGAACAGGTGGCGGCGACTGGCACAGCCAGGAAAACCCATCTCGTGGAGGCCGGCGCGCGGCAGAGGGGGCGGGGCGGGGCCGCCGGGGACCCGCCCCCTGTGCGGTGGCTCCTCCTCCGGATGATGCCCTCCGCCGCAGGCCCCCGGGGTGCCCGCCTCCCGCCTCGCCCCGAGGGCTGCACCTTCCGGCCAGCGCGGGCCTGCGCGGCTGACGCACGCGGGGCGCCCTTGGTGGAGGGAGCCCAGCCCGTCCACAGTGGCCCTTCAGGGCACGCTAGGTGACAGCCGACTCAGCCCGCGTTGTGATGATGGGGCCTGCCAGGCCCGCGACATCTGCCCGTGTGGGGGCAAGTCGGCGGCACCTCACAGAGTGACAGAGGGGCAGGGAAATAGCTAAACGTCGCCGGGAGTCGCTGGCGGGCGGCCTTCTGGGCGAGTGGCCAGGGAGGACTCCCTGCGGACTCTCCCCAGGGCACGTGCACAAGTCCTGGGGCCGCAAAGGCACTGGCCAGACGGAAGAGCAGGGAGGTCCGGGCAGGCAGGGCCGATGGCCGCGGGGAAGGAGGTGAGGGGCAGCGTGGGATCCAGAGGCCAGACAGGGGTGGCTGCTGCTGACCCAGCCGGAGGGGCCGGGCCGGAGGCAGGGAGATCACCGAAGCTAGGCTTCGGGTGTTCTCAGTTACCCGCCCTGGGGCCGGCCACCCGGGGGGAGAAAATGCAGTCAGGTTCGGATTTGAGCTAAGAGTGCGTATTCCCTGGACTGAGGACTGACCTCCTGGGAAGCCTGGGTGACACAGATCTGTACCCTGTTTTCCACACAACCTGCCTCTTAGGCCGGCAGAGCCCGGGGCCAGAACCCGGGGCCAGGGCCCGGGGCAGCCCAGCCGCTCCTTGTCTGCGCCTAGACCCAGAGCACACCCCGGCCCACGCGCACTCCCGGCTCTGCTCTCCCGGGCATTCAGGGGAAGGAGCGCCTTCTTTAAGAAGGACGACGCTTTCCAACCTCCATATGCTCAGCTTTCTTTTATTATTTTAATTTCTAAATACTTGGGAAACTCTCCAGCCCTGGCTTCTGCTGTGATTCCGGTGCCAGCAAGCACACTTGCTCCCTCACCGCACCCCTTCCTCCGTCCCAGCCAGGAGGGCTTCTCCCAGCACAGGGCTGCGGGAGCCCGGGGCGGTGGAGAGAGATCCAGCCGTTGAATCTGGTCACAGACACAGCCCTCGGCAGGCAGCGCAGCAGAAGAGGGCCAGCCTGGCCTGCCACGGGGCCCAGCCCGGCCCAAATCACCCTCTTCAAGACTTCCCAGACCCCTTCCTCCACTAGGGCGAGCTTCCTGCAGGGCACTTTGGAAAGTTCTCCACCGCTGCCTACCCCCTGTGGAGTTCAGTCTTTCCCACCCCTGTGTCACCTCTTCCCCAGTCTCTGGATCCGCAGTCTGACCCGGCTTTCCTGAGCCTCCTTCGGTCTTTGTCACTATCAGAGTCGCCCTGTCAACATGTCTGGACAAAGGCATCTCTGCTGTGTGCAGTGGCGGGAGCCATGCCCGGCAGAGTGGGGCAGGAAGGACCTGTTGAATGAAGGGATGGCCTTCGGTGCTTCCTGTGCGTGTCCTGAGAGCTTTGAGCAAGGCAAGGTTGGGGGTAGAGAAGAACAAGGTGTCGTTTATTTCCTGACTGACCTGGTGTGCCGAGACAATGCTGTGATCTCAGTCAACACGTCGCCCCTTTCAGCATCAACCAAGGCTCAGAGGAACAAAAGGTGGCTCAGGAGCGGCCCTGGAGATTAAGGGCTGAGGGGCTTAAACCACCTAGAGCCACAGCTGCCGAGGATCAGACACGCTTGTCACCACACTGCTGACACTTGCATGGCTCAGACCGTGAGTTCAGAGCCAGCTGGTGCACGGCCACGGAGTCCTGACCCCCTGGCGTGAGGTGGGACCTGCACAGCTTGGGGTGCACTTGAGGCCTGGGACCCTGCTGCCACACCTCAGGCAGCCTTAAAAGGAGGCAGGTGCCTGCTGTGGGGGTCCCCACTGCGTGCAGCCTCCAGCAGGAGGGCCGCAGCACAGCTGACCTCACGTCCGTCCTGTCCTGCAGGGCTCCCGTTTGCTTCAGGCTCTATGTCGGCCACCTTGCCCACCATTCCTACTTCCTGCTTCTTCAAACTGCCCACCATCTTGGACCCACCCAGATGCTCTGAGTTGTCCCAGCTTCTCAGGTCACCTGGCCTCTGCTGTGCTCTCAGCTCTGTCTGGTCAGGGGTTTGCTAACTCAGGACTCCGCACGGTGGCGGGCAACAGTGCCATGCCCCTACAATGAACATTTCCTAAACTCCCTTCCTTCACGTCCTGGCACCGAAGCCACGGTCCTAGCCACAACCGACTTGTGTTACTTAAGTATTTTTCTTCCCATCAGCCACCTTTAAAAAAACTTAAAGAAATAAAATGTAGAAGGAAGCTTTTTTATCACTGCCGTAAGTGGAAAGCCAATATCACGAGCCATAAATAGAAGACAACTGTTAAAACAAATGCCACAAAACAAAACGATGCAGTGAAGCCTGAGCAGATGCCTGACGCTGCAGAAGGTGCCGGGCTGGGCTGAGGCCAATGCTTTCTGCCAAACAGTGGCAAAAAGAAAGGCTAGCCCCAGACCAAGAGTCCTCGGGCAGTCAAAGGTGTTAGCACTGAGCAGCAGTGAGCCTCCTGCTACACGATTGCATTCTGGGTATCTCCTATCTCGGCCCTGCCTCCGTGGTCCTCATCCCGGGCATTGGAGAACACAGATCCTGAACAGCTCAGGAGAATTCCGAGGAACACGTGTAAGAAGCTCTGGGGAGACGTGAGTCTTGAATGGACATGAGGTTATCTGAGCTCCAAACAGTCGCCATTCCTCTTGCCCAGAGAAATAGCCCCCAAACCCACCTGCCCCCTCAGCTCTGGTGCTCCCCCTAATGTTTGCCCTGCAGCAGGCCTTCCGTCACCCATGGCCTCCGGAAGAACTCTGTCCTCCTGATTCTTGACTCTCTCTTTTGGTCTCATGCTGAATTTGTAGGGTCCTGGGTGTCCATTGCTAGGCAACAGAATAACATAATGAAGTCTCAGAGGGATCTAGGGCCGAAAGGAGGTTTGCTAAGAGGGGCCACCGCTCGCTCAAGGCTGAGTGGAGGGCTGCTGGCAGAATCCAGGGAGAAGGTCCCCTCCTTCTCCCACAGGGCAAGGGGTGGGGCGCAGCCCTCCTGCCCTTCTGGATGCTTAGCCTGTGCGGTCCAGGCTTCGTCATGAACAGTTTGCAGAGGAGAAAACTGAGGTTCTGAACTCTGCTCACCAGGTGCTCAGTGAACTTATGTCCAGCCCTGAGTCCAGCCGCTGCACCACTGATTTTCATCCCTGTCACCCCCCCATTGCCACCTGGTGACTTTAGCTCAGGTGGCACTTTCTCAAACTCTGCTGATGTCCAGCCTCCACAGGAGACTATGGCCTCCGAGGGGGACCCCAGTTGGCTGTGCCTATGAGGGGGTTCATCTCAGGACTGATGGCTCCCAGCTTGGCTTGCACAAAGCGTGGCCATCTCAGTGGCTGCCTCGCACCTTTAAGCTCTGGCCTTCACCTTAACGGGCGACTGGCAACCCTTTCCCACTCTGGCAGGCGACTGGCAACCCTTTCCCACTCTGGCAGGCGACTGGCTTTGTAAGGTGGTTTGGAGCTCCCGTTTTTGTTCTTTGTTTTCTAGGGTCTTTCAGAGGCCATCTGCTTTCATATCCAAGGAATCCCGTTTCTCTCCAGTTTGGTGTGGTGTCCTCACGGTGCACAGAGGAGGTGGGACAGTCATCAAGACCTAGGTGGCCTGTGAGCTGACGTAGGTGGCATCTCCCTTCCATGCCTCCAGGCAGCTGAAGCTGAATTCTCATTCTTTAGAAGTAAGGACCCAGGCACAAAGTCTGGTCTAGGTGACATGGTACTGGCAAGGCTAGCCTGAACCAAGCTCAGGTCTGTCTGAAATCGAAGCTGGCCACCCCACCCCCACCTTCCTTGTCTTGCCACCTGAGCCAAAGGCGAAGTCTGTGGCTGCTAACCAAGGCACTCAAGACAGCCCGGACTGGCCTGACCACCATTTAATTACATTCGTTCCTTGCAAGCCTGCCCAGGAAGAGCAGGAGGCCGGTAGAGAAGAGGCTGGCTGGGCCGGGAAGAGTTCACGGGATCACTGCTCATGGGATGCTCCGGCCGCCCTAGGGTCCCAACCTGGGGGCTGAGGAGCCTTCCCATTGCTGTGCATGACGCTACTGCCACTGCCCGCTGCTCCAAACGGCTCCACAGCCATAAAGCAGCTGAGGAAAAATGATGGCAGGGAAGGAAAACGAGCCACCAAGGAAATTAACTCTCACCCGGGGAGATCTTGCCTTTCTGCTGACAGAGGCCTCTACCCTATAAAGCCAAGAGCTTAAACTCCACTCTTACAATAATTACCATGCCTTGGGCACCTCTGCCCTTGGCAGAGCCCAGGATCAGCTGAGAGGGACCCACAGCCTAGAGCCGGAATCTTCAGGGAATGGGGAATGGGAGGGAGGTTTGGCGCCAGAGCCAGGGCCCCCTTCCTGGAGAGAATTATCCAGTGAATGCTGGAGCCAGTGAGGATGTGGGGACCATGCTCCAACCTCCTCACAGATGAAAAACCTAGAGGATCAGAGAGGTCACCCAGCTAAAGACCAGATCAGATTAAAAGTTCCTCCCCTCCCCGTGGGCAAGTCCTGGCCCCATATGTGTATTTCTCTCAGAGGTGGTCCAACTTAGGCCCAGTGAAAACACTGAAAGCAGAGTGCTGGCCTCAGTTAAAGCATACATCCAGTGCCACCATTGCAACTGTCCCCTCTACCTGGTGGCGCCATTTCCACAGCAAAGCTAGATTCAGTGTGGGCTCTCTGGCAACAGCCACTCTTAGGGAGCCAGTTTGGAGGATGATTCAAACTCCTTGCACAAGGAGAATGACCTCCTGACAGCTGGTCGGGGGGCACCCTCCTGGGGAGGGTCTCTGCCGTTCTACTCCTGAGGCCAGACTTCCAGTTGGCCCAAGACAAGCCAGCTCTCCATTCCCCTCCCCTAACCAGCCTTTCTCCTCCTGCCTGGGACTGCACGCCCCCGTCTCACATCTCTCTCCAAGTGCGGACATCTGTTGTTTTTTCCTGCAAGCATGTTCCTCTCTGTAGACCACACCTTCCCCTTGCTAGTCCTTGAGGCTGAGGATTCTGGTCAGTGGGGGAGGGGCACACCGCAGACTTGGCTAGTGCTGACCTCATCACCCTGGCTACCACCGAAGTTCAAAAATGTACAGGGAGCTCAACAGCCAATGAAAGCAGACACTGGGATCCCAGGAGGAGGGCCTGCTCTTCCCACTGGGATGGCTGGCCGGAGGGGATGCGTGGAAAGAGGCAGAGGAACTCAGGAGGTACTTCCAGCTTCCGGATGGCTGCTGAGCCCCTGGATCTAGCCAAACCTGAGCTCCAGAAATAAAGGCCACCACTTCACAATTAATCTGCAGCTTTACCCCAACTGGAATACTGTGCTTTCTGTCACTTGTAACTGGCATGACAAGCCTCCTCGCCCACAGTCACTGCCCCCCTCCAGGCTTTCCTAATGAGGACCCTGTGGATCTGCCTGCGCCGGAGTCTCTGGAGTCTGTATTTTGTCTCTTGGTCTTTTGCTGAGGTTGAAGCTCAGCTCTGCTGTCTGTCACTGTGACAACTACGTTGAGCAGACCTCTGCGGGCCCCCGTTAGGACCTCGGGCTTCTGCTCTGCCGCATTCCTCCGGCATCTAGCTCTGGCTTGGTCAGGATGCTGTGTCTGACCCTGTGACAGGGCGAGCCTGTGATCCTGGAAAAGGAGTTCCTCGTTTCATCCGGGTTGCTAGCCTGTGGGATACAAACCTGGAGTTGCCAGGGACCGCCAAGGAGGGACGGCTGTCACAGTCACTGTCAGAGTTGTCCCGATTACTCTTTAAAAAGTTATTTTTTATTTACGAGTGTATGTATGCCTGCTTGTTTGTATGTGCACAGAGTGTGTGAGGTCTCCACGGAGGCCATAGTGGACACCAGATCCCCTGGAGCTGGCGTTCCGAGCGGTTGTGAGCTGCCAGGCGTGAATGCTGGGAGCTAAAGTTCAGTGCCTGAGTCAGCAGCTCCAGTTCCCGTGTTTTTCTTCAGGCGCTCTAAGCTGAGTTTCTTTTTTTCTTTTATTTTTATTTTTGTGTGTGCGTGTGTATGTGTATATGTGGGGATCCATATGTGTGTTAGGGTGATAGGTGTTGCATGTGGAGGCCAGAGCTACACACTGGCCGCTGTTCCTCAGAGCTGTATTGATCTGGGATCTCTAGAGGAACAGAAATGATAGAAGGCATGCATACACACCAACATGCTTACACACATATGTATATTCAAACACACACCTATGCACATTTACATACGTGCATATATACACGAATGTTCACATAGACACTGCATATATGCACACAGACATATCCACACTTATACAAAGTCACGGATATACGTATGTACATATACATACACACGCAAGTACATGTGTGAATATGCAACTGTGTATAATATCTAAAATAAAAGGAGATTTATTAGACTGGCTTATAGGACATGGTCCAGGTAACCCAACAGCGGCTGCCTCACCTTGGAGAAGAGGAGAATCTGGCAGTTTCTCAGTCCACAAGGCAGGCTGTCTCCGCAGCCCCAATACCCCGCTGAAGGCCGGGGGCATCCCAAGGGAACTGTGCCTCTTCAGTGTTCTGTAATCACAAACAGTTCTGGCGTCAGCAAAGAAAGTGGCAGCGACAGGCTAGAGGGCTCGCCAGCACCATGGAGGGCAAGCCAACAATAAGCAAGTTTCTTCTTCAGGGACCTTTCCACCAAGCCAGCACACGAGGTGCCAGCATGGTGAGGACAGGTCTTTCTGCTTCAGAGAAGCCAGTCAAGAAAGTCCCTCATGGCATTGCCCAGCAGCTGGTCCTTTAGCTGTAACAGCTCCCGTCAAGGTGACAGGCAGCTGCCACAGGAGCTGTCACCTGTTAGCCGAGACAGGATCTCTCTCTGGCTTGGGCTTGGCAACTCGGCTCTGGCTGACCAGTGAGCACCAGGCTCTGACACTTCTGCCTCTGCGGCAGTGGGATTACAAGCATGAGCCACAGTGCCTGGTTAATTTCACGTGAGTTCTGGGGGTCAAACTCAGGGCCTGATTTTTGCCTGGCATCACCTTGCAAGCTGTGCCATGTCCCAACCCCAAACTGGGTTTCTAATTCTTGCCTGTCAGAAAGTCCTGGCTAAAGTGGGAATTGTTTTAGAAAAATAATGATACCAGGGTGTGTGGGCCCATGCCTTTCATCTCAGCACTCAGGGCAGAGGAAAGCTCTGAGTTTGAGACCAGCCTGGTCTATATAGCAAGTTCCAGATCAGCCAGGGATATGCAGTAAGTGATGGCAGGCAGAGGGAGGGAAGCAAGGAGAGAGGGAGAGAGAAAGAGAGAGAGAGAGAATGACAACAGATGTGACACACACCCTGAAGTCTAGCACTTTGAGACAGAAACAGTAGGATCAAGAATTCAGCCTGGAGCCAGGTGGTGGCTCACACCTGTAATCCGTGCACTCAGGGAGGCAGAGGCAGGTGAGTTCAAGGCCAGCCTGGTCTACAAAGTTAGTCCAGGACACCCAGAGCTACACAGAGAAACCCTGCCTTAAAAAAAAAAAAAATCAGCCTGGTTACACACAAAGACCTTGTCTTAAAAAACAAACAAACAAACAAACAAAAATAGAAATTAATTATATTTAATAATATGCCAAAGTCATAAATGAATGTTTTATTAAGCATCCTAACAAACAGAAGCACAGCCAAGTGACACTAGTCTCCTTGTGTGAGCAGCCTCTGTATCTGGGGTAAACAAATGGAGCACTTTTATTTTGCTCCTTTGGTATACTCTGTAACTCTCAGCTGCCACATTAGGCTCTGCTCAGCTTGATGAAATGAATCATATTTTTTTAATGGCATTTATTTTAATGAATCATATTTTTTTTGCCTTACATACAGAAAAAAACCAGAAGGTACCTTCAGCTACCACAGCCAAGAGCATGGATGATCATTCCGCCACCACGCGAGGACCACAGCGAACGGAGCATGTAGGGCAGAGCAGGCACCTTGACCAAGGGGACTCACATCTACCTCTCCTGCTCGCCGTGCCTCTTCCTGAGTCCCACATAGCTCCAGATACTTCATCCCATAACCCACAGTATGGTACTCTCACCCAAGCATCCAACATGGCGGCCCTGCTGGCTCTGAGCTCCTCCTGAACATGGCTGGCAGGGCATCCAGCTGGAGGTGTCTTACTCAGGGAAAGAATAAGGGCCAAAGTCAACACCCGGACTGCTGAGCTCTGTTTATCTCTAGTCTTGCCTTGTGTGGAAGGGAAACAAGACAGAGCCGGCTTTGAAATGCCTTCAAAGGAACTTGCTGCAGCCTCTGTCTCTGTCTCTCCCGTACGCGCTGCCCAGGCTAGCCATCATTACCTCAACAGCCCTCAACAACTGCTGTTTTAGGCTGCTCTCTGTTGCTGTAATCAAACACTCTGACTGAAAGCAACTTGGGGGAAAGGATTTCCGTGGCTTACACCTCCAGGTCACAGCCGGTCACGGTCATGGAGGGAGGTCAGGGCAGGACCTCAAGGGAGAATCTGGGGGCAGGGGCCTGGAGGAATGCTGCTCGCTGACTCACTGGCTCAAGCTCTGCTAGCTTTTCTACACAGCCAGGACTCAACTGCCTAGGGCTGCTGCTGCCCGCAGTAGCCTGTACCCTCCTGCATTAAGAAAATGTCCCATGGACAAGTCTGGGTGGGGCAATCCTTCAGCCGAGATTCCCTGTTCCCCGGTGACTTTAGGCAGTGTCCAGCTGGCCAGAAAATCGAGCCAGGATGGCAAGCCACTCCCAATAGTAGTGAGCTCACAATCTAAATATCTTGGGGGCTCTTTGTGCTGTCTGTACCGTTCTCCAGTTCTGAGAACTCTTGGAGTGTGGCGTGCGCTGCGTCATCTGAAATCTGTTCTCTTGCTACCTGTCCCATGTAAAATGTTGGGGACGTGTACGGGAAGTCATCATATTCCTGGCAGACCCTTCATTCCCCTGATCTACTTGGAAGCCATGCTCATCTGCTGCTCCTAGAAAGGTAGGTAAACACATTGTCTAGAGAGCCAGGGAACTCACTCAAGGTCATTATGGAGTAGAAATGTCCCTGTGTCCTGTAGAAGTCAGATGGTATCTTCGGCAACTTTTTTTTCTTTTCTTTGTTTTTTTCGAGACAGGGTTTCTCTGTGTAGCCCTGGCTGTCCTGGACTCTCTCAGTAGACCAGGCTGGTCTTGAACTCACAGAGATCCACCTGCCTCTATCTCCCTTCGCTGGGATCACAGGCATACACCACCACGCCTGGTTAACTTTTTTTTTTAACTATCATACCTGTAACAGGTTTCCTAAGGGAGACAGGATGCCACTGAGCTGAGGTTTTAGGGAGGCTAATAAAGGGCCCTTTCATAAAAGGTAGGCTGGATTATAGGCGAAGCCACAGGCATGTGGAGACACAGTGAACAAGCCACACAGGAGGCCACTGCCATCCTGTTTGGGAAGGAGAAGGAGCACTGTGACAGAGCTGGGAGAAAAAGCAGTGGCAGCCACTTGGCAGGCTCTCGCTTCAGAATTACCACAAGGCAAGGAGAACCAGGGAGGAGACGCCTGGTCCCTCTTTCTTTGCCAAGGGTGCCGGCCCCAGGCTGGTTCTAAGTATGGCCCAGGGGACCTGGGTGTTTGCAGAAGTCGGGCTCTGAACTCAGAGCCCAGGGCAGGGAGCACGCAGCGCTGCTGGGTTTGCCTCTGTAGCCGCTGTAGCTCAAGGATCACAGCACCCACTTGGAGTATTCCTCCAAGCTGGCGGTGGCTTCAGGTGCTCACAGGAGCCGTGAGCCAAATGGGATGTTCCAGACACAAAGCGTTTATTTGCAAGCTTGAAGTTGTGTGCCCTTCTGAGCTGTGTGATGAAATCCTGCACTGTTTCTTCCACCTCGGCCAGTGTGTCCACTCTGTGTGCACTGCCTGCCTGCCCGGCAGCCATCCAGGTTAATCTTGTCACGGTCACAGAATTGCTGCACTTGAGTTCAAGTAACTGTGTTTTCAGCCATAACAAATTCAAATTTGTCTTAGTCAGGGTTTCTATTGCTGTGACAAAAACAACAGGACTAAAAAGCCAGTTGAGGAGGAAAGGGTTTATTTGGTTTAGACTTCTGGATCACAGTCCATCATTGGAGGAAGTCAGGACAGGAACTCAAGCAGGGCAGGGACCTGGAGGCAGGAGCTGATGCAGAGGCCATAGAAGGGTACTGCTTACTGTCTTGCTCCCCATGGCTTGCTCAGCCTGCTCTTATAGACCCCAGGACCACCAGCCCAGGGATGGCACCATCCACAACGGTTTGGGTCCTCTCCATTGATCACTAATTGAGAAAATGCCCTACAGCTGGATCTCAAGGAGGCATTTCCTCAGCTGAGGCTCCTTCTTCTCTTGATGACTCCAGCTTCTGTCAAGTTGACACAAAACCAGCCAGTACAAAAACGTAAGACGAGTAATGCCCCCGGGGCCTGGAGCCTGAGGGCCAGGCGGGGTAGGCCTTGCAGAATGTGGGGAGACATCTTACACGGAGCTTGGTAGGCTGTCTGCAGTTTCAAGCATGAGAGCGGTGTGTGCTCTTGGGGTGAATTCCCGATGAAGGGGGCACTGTGACATCGCCTGTCCAGGTGGCCGTCTGTACGATCCAGGCTTCCCCCTCTGAGATAAGGTGAGGCAGAGCTATGCCTGTTAATGGTGTGGGTCTTAGCACCTCAGCGTACCATAGCCTGGGTGGCTGGGTTTCACCTTCCTGGGGCATTGGGCCAGTAGGGTGGGACCATCCCAGAGAAAGGCCATTCGTGAAAAAACAAAACAAACAAACAAAAACCCACGTGGTCCCTCATGAGGTTGGCTTCAGAGTTATCACTTTTACACATCTGCTGTTTGCCAAAGCAGGTCCTGTGGGCCGGGCCGAAGCCAAGGGCTGGGGAAGCACACTCTACCTCAGGCCGAAGCAAGGAAAACAGGTAGAGCAAGACAAGGCATACTTCCCCTCCCAGGGCACAGCCTCATCTCATCTACTTCCTCTACCATCCCAGACACTGTTCTTTTTTTTTTTTTTTCTTTTTTTTCTTTTTTTTTAATACTACTACTTACAGATTGGGAAAGGAAAAAAACTGTGTAGCCCAGGCGGGCCTCGAACTCGTGATCCTCCTGCCTCTGCCTCCTTCAGCAAATCCCACCAGTGTGCGCCAACACAACCGGCCCAGACACCGTTCTTTTGAGAGTTCTAGCGATAGATTATAAAAAGCTTTTGTTTGCCTGAGGCAATCGTCATCTTGGAGGCCAATTGTCTTCATCTGCTAACCTAGGCCTAGTCCTGGGAGCTTCTAGCCTCCATACACTCTAATCTAGGCTTGGAATGTTTTCGGCCTCTGAGACTTGCTGCTGAATAAGCTCTTTCTAGCTCTTTCTGAAGTCTGGCTGGCTGGTTCAACTCAGCTGTTCTGACTTAAACTCCTCTCCAAGCTGACTGAATCAAGCTGGCTTCTCTCTCAGCCTCTGACTGAATTGCTCTGCTTGGCCTCATACTAACTTTGGCAATATGTTCTAATCTTCTGGCTCCTTCTCGTTCTCTGGCTTGTTCTGTCTTCACCCGTGTCTAGCCTGTTCTCTCTCTGAGACCTATCTCTGAAAAGCTGTCCTGGTAAAAACTGCCTCTGGATTCCACTAATGAACTGCCATGAACTTAACTCCATAGCACTGCCTCTCAAACTCACTCTCAACTGAACTACCTGAACGTCACCGCCTGGAACTCAGAGATCTGCTTGCCGCTGTCCCCTGGGATTAAAGGTATTTGTGTTCCAGCCAGATCACGTAGAAGTAGAAGGTCTTTGGATGTGATCTCTTGGCAGAGCGGCCACGTTCTGAATTAAAATTTGTCTACCCTGGATGAGCACCTGAGCCAGCCCCCAGTAGGAAGGATGGGCTCGTGTGTCCTGCCGTAGTAGGGATGGCTCCACGCTTCACTCTTTGCCTGCGGATTGCAAATGGCGGGCACAGCCACCAGACAGTGAGTGGGAAAGCTCCGAGCCCCAGCAGGAGCGCGTGTAAGGAGCCTGACTCCCTCCTCGGGCCTAAGGGAGGCTGCAGGGTGCCCAGAAACATGCAGGCGGCAGACTACCACTGCTTCCCAGCGGCCTCATTCCTCTCCCATCCCCTCCCTCTTTCAGTGGATTCTTGAGTTCAGCATCAGCCCATGGGGTGGCTTTTGCAAGTCTCAGGCTGAGCTTGAGCCTGGTCTGCCGTCTTGATGCTTGATCCCCCAGGCGTGCAGAGTCCAGCAGCAAGGGCGGGACAGGGATGTCGTCGTAAGGCCACACCAAGGAGGAGACACTCGGAAGCTGGGGCCTGATGACCAAGAAGGAGCTCACTGGGCAGGTGGGTGAGATGGCCTCCAGGGGTCAGTCCAGATGGTGTTGCAGAAAACCCGTGTCCCTGTGTGCACAGACCGTCCTGAAAATGGAGGTGGTTTAGTCTGCTGGAGAAGAGCGTTTGTGAGCACTGAGAATGAATGTAGCAAGTAACAAGATGGGGCGCTAGATGGAGGCACAGGCGGTTGAGGGGGAGGATCCTTGTGACCAACGCCTCTTCCTGCCTGACAGAGGGGTTAGATCCATCGATGAGCTAATTTTGCCAATCCTACCAAGGAGAAGGCAGTGAAATTCCCAGCCTTTGCATATGACATCTTCTTGGTGCTGCCATTATGGGCAAAACCCCTTCAGTCAGTACATTAGTAAGTGAGCATGGCTGTGTCTCAATAAAGCTTTATTATAATTATGGTCCCTAGCCAAATTTGGGCATTGGCTGTCTGTGCTTTGTTAACTCCTGTCCTAAAGGTATCAGTCTAACAACCTTTGGGCTAATTCTGTCCCTCAAAACTTTGTGTGTGTGTTTGCATTTAAATGATGAGGGATTGGGGCTGGAGAGATGGAGCAGCAGTTAAGAGCACTCTCTGCTCTTCGAGGGGTCCTGAGTTCAATTCCCAGCAACCACATGGTGCCTCACAACCATCTATACTGGCATCTAATGCCCTCTTCTGTCATGCAGATGTACATACAGATAGAGCCCACAAATAAGTCAAAACAAACAAACAAAAAGCAGATGAGGCATTTAGGTGGCCAGGTTCCCCAAAGGGTCAGAAGCCCTGGTTATACAAAGCTTGTACCATTCCCAGCAGCCCGCTGGTCCCTGGCCCCAGTCACGGGCTCTCTGGTTGCCTCTCAGGGGCCATTTCCTTATGTGGTGCCAGTGTTTGCTGTTTTGTTATTGTCCCAGAGCTGCCTGGGAGCACAGTGCTGAAGCTCAGCTTATTCAGCACTAGGCTGCTGAGCAGGTTACACGGCCAAGGTCAAATGGCAGCAGGGCTGGCTTCCTCTGGGGGCTGGTAGGGAGCAGGAGTGCCAGTGTCTTTACTTGCCCTTTACCTGTGTTCCCATGTCCAGCCCTCCCCTTTGTACATGGACATCAATCCTACCAGGTTAGAGCCCATTTTAGTGACCTCATTTCAACTTGATGGCTCTGTCTAGGCCTTGTCTCCAAACAGGGTCCTGTGCGTCAACACTCCAGTTTGCCTTTTGAGGCATCAGCTCATAACACCCAGCCCCCCCCACAGCCTTTCAGTCCTTCCTTCTCTGTCTTGACAGGGAGAACACAGCACAGAAGTCTTGGCACAATTAGATCCACCTGTCAGGTAGGTGCCTTGCATGGGTGCAGGGCAGGGAGGGGAGGACAGGGCTAGTGAGCTGGAAAGGAGCTGTAGACCCAGGAGGAGTGAAACAGAACCTCAGGACCAGCTGAGACCCGGAAGGGAGGAGTGCCTGGTGTGAGCACCGTGGGGTGGGGGAGCCAGCAAGCTTCTAAGCAGAGTTCACATGGGGTGCAGGACACACTGAGATGGAATGTGTACACAGCTTGGGGTAACCAGAAGGAGACCTAAGCGTTCTTCCTGGTTGGCAGGAAGGAAGCCGTTCAAGATGGAGGGACTTGGGCAAGCTACAGCCAAGGTGAGGGGACTGGCTGATAGTCTCAGAGCAGGGTAGTCTGGGTAGGTTTCATCCTTCTCTGCAGCCACAGCCTTGGCAACGCCTGCCCACAGAAGCTCAGGGCTCCTCCTGGCTTTGAGTTCAGTCATGGGGCCTGACCCAGGCTGATGGCACAGCCAGCCAGCTGCTCACGGGGCCAGCACTGACCCTGCCACGGCCGAATCAGCCTGTGCTCCAGTCAGCTGACACAGAAGCTACGGCAAACCCACATTCCTCTCTGCTCCAAGGCACCGGCTGCCAGCAGCTTCCGGTTCATCCCTCAGTCATCCGACAGCACACCGGGGTGGCGGCAGTGAGTTCTCTGTACAAACATGACACATGTGTGAACGACCCAGGACAGTGTGCTCCAGCACCAAGACCACCCAGCCCAGCTGGTAAAGTGAAGGCCAGCCTCCTGGAGGATGGCTAACTGTGCTCGCTCATTAAAAAGTGAGAAATTAGCCAGGCAAAGCTGAGGTGGGAAGAGGTTGGTAAGAGCAGGGCTTGGTGGGGAAGCACCAGGGAGGAAGATGGGAGCTGCCACACAGGGCCCTCAAATCCCTGAGAGGCCTTCAGGTCCTTAGGGTGGGATGTGGCCTGGAGATGAAAGAAGGCTCACATCCCAGTCAAAGCAGGCTTGAGAGGCAGTGGGACAGCCAGGGGGAGTCAGCGCCTTCCGGGAGCTCTGTCTGTCTGCCTGCCTGCCTGTCTCTGCATTTGTTGTTTTCATTATTTCGTGGATCGAGGAATGAATCAGCCTTGTGTACCACTAGGCCACACCCAGCCCCTAACTTGTTCATCTCTAAAGGGCCTAGAAAAAATTGACCCATAGGGACATTTCTAGGCTCAAAGCACTGTCACATCGGGGTGGGGGTCAGGGTGGGGGTACAATTAGAAGTGGGCGCACCAAACAGAACCCAGGGTTCTGGCAGCCTGGCAGGCAGTTCAGGACTGAGAGGAAAGGAGCCCTTACCACAGGAGAGGAGTCAGTGGCACCTAGAAGGCCAGGGCCCTGCCCTAGACGAGAGCGAAGAACACACTGAATGCCTCCCTCCCCCTTCCCACTGAGAGACTAGGCCAAAGGGAGGTGGGCAGCCAGGAGAGTCACCGACCTGGAGCAGACGCTGGACCCTTCCTTTCTCAGGGCCGTCCAGGCTCAAAACTCTCTGTCCCTGAGCCCTGCCTCTGAGTCCCTGACAGAGGCCACCTGGAGCAAAAACAGACACCGAGTGCAAGAACCCCCATTTAACAGGAGAAGGGCAATCAGAGCAGGCTGGCAAGAAAATTTCAGGTAATTGATGCTATTTTCCCATTGACTATGTTCTGCTAGAAAAGATTTTGGTTACAAGGTGTAATCAAATCACACTTAAGAATTCCACTATAAGATTACTTTTATAATGAGGGGAAAAATGTACTTTCTAAAAGGAATCCGCAGTATAAACTCAGGTCAACCTGGAGATGCCGTCAGCAGTGTGAAGGGCGCATACCCTCTGCGGCGGCAGCGTCATTGGGGGAGCTCTGCCTCCCAGGTGTGTGGGAGAAGACACTCTGCAGACTTGCTTGTGAGTGTGAAATGTCGGGGACAGTCACCAATTGTGGGGGGGGGATGGACATGTGAATGGAACCTACACGGGACGGAATATGACACAAGCATGAAAAAGACTGTGGGGCGGATGTCTGCGGAAAAGGTTTTCAACAGGCGCAAAGTGAGGAAGGGTTGAGGTGGCAGCACTCACCGTGCAGGCAGGCGCCCCAGGAAGAGGAGGGGGCGGGCAGGAAGAGGAGAGGGGCGGGCAGGAAGAGGAGAGGGGCGGGCAGGAAGAGGAGGGGCGGGCAGGAAGAGGAGAGGGGCGGGCAGGAAGAGGTGAGGGGCGGGCAGGAAGAGGTGAGGGGCGGGCAGGAAGAGGAGAGGGGCGGGCAGGAAGAGGAGAGGGGCGGGCAGGAAGAGGAGAGGGGCGGGCAGGAAGAGGAGAGGGGCGGGCAGGAAGAGGTGAGGGGCGGGCAGGAAGAGGTGAGGGGCGGGCAGGAAGAGGAGAGGGGCGGGCAGGAAGAGGTGAGGGGCGGGCAGGAAGAGGTGAGGGGTGGGCAGGAAGAGGAGAGGGGCGGGCAGGAAGGTGCGTGGCCCCCCTCACTGCCGCGGCCCACTCCCTGCAAGGCTTAGAACGGCACACGCTTATTCCTTCTCAGTCCTGGGAGCCAGAAGTCAGGAAAAATATCAGTGGTGGCAGCATGCCACCTCAAGGGCAAGGTGATGGCTGATCATTTTTAAAGGTTTTTTTCCAAGAGGTTTCTCTGTGTAGCCTTGGCTATTCTGGACTCACTTTGTAGACCAGGCTGGCCTAGAACTAACAGAGATCCGCCTGCCTCTGCCTCCATAGTGCTGGGATTTCAGGGGTGCGCCACCTCCCCGGTGTGATGATGATGGTTTTACGTGCCAACCTGACTGGGCCTCAGGGTCCCCAGATACTTGGTCGTATATCGCCTGGGCTTTTCATGCATGTTTCAGCATGAGGTCAGCTTTTGGCTCAGTTAAGGACTCAGTGCTCCCTAAAGTGGGGAAGGGGGGCTTCAAGGCTTGAGGGGAACAGAAATGCTGAGTCTCCCTCAACTAAGAGGCAGCACTCCTGCCTGACGATTCGTGCTGGGCAGTGGCTGCCTTGCGCTGGGGAGTGGCTGACGGAGAGTCCGGCTTCTGGTGCCTGTTGGCACCCCTTGAGTCTGAGGCTCCACCACTCCAGGCTCCACCTCTGCTCTGCTCACTGTAACCTGTGTCTGAGGTTATCCGTGCACTAAGACAGAAAGCCCACCCTGCCTTACAGCCGAGGGGGCTCAGCCCAGGATTGACTGATCTTGTCGGGGAGCTTACGGTGAGATGGGTGACCACGGCAGGAGCATGTGGCAGAGGCACCCCTGCCTCACGGCCAGGAAGCAAAAGGGAAACAGAAGGGGGAGGCCAATCCCTGGTGACCTAACCCTCCCAGTACCCACTTCTTACAGGCTCCACCCCCTTCAGATGGAGCCGCCCTGGGGACCACTCTTCAGAGCACTGCCCTGCCTCCGTGCCTTTTCATAAAGGTGGGGCTGTGGTTTGCTCCTCAAGACCCTGTGCTGGAGTCCCAGCCAGTAGCCTGGGATGCAAGGAAGGCAGGGCAGCCGTCAGGGATCAGGGCTTTCAAGTGGAAGTCATGCCAGATACCCTTGCTCTTTCCAAATCCACCTTCTCCACTCACACTCTTTCCCAGCTTCCTGGCTGTGCAGAGGTGGGTGAGCAGTCCTCTCTGCTGTGAGCTTCCACCACCAGGAGGGCCTGCCTCCCTAACAGTGAGGGACCCAGCGCAGACTGTAAAGCCAGGGGAGACCTTTCCTCCTTTGAGGTTTTCAGTCGAGGCCGCTCAGTCTCCCCAGCCCAATCCCCTAACTTACACCTCAAGGGCTTTCCTGCCAGGTCTCCGGGCTAAGGACAGGGTGCTTCCACACCCCGTCTTCAGAGCACAGCTTCGTGAGACAGTGAAGGCTACTGGGAAAAGAAGTCAAGAGCACAGCGGTCTAGGCGAGCAAGGTCTTGTGGTGGAGGTGGTGGTGGAGGTGGTGGTGACCCTTTCTCTAATGTTAGGCTTCTCTCCCCTGGCCACAAGTCAGCTGTTTTCTTACACCTCAAGCAAGAGCTGTGCAACTTTGTTTTGCATGTCAATCACCTCCCTGTTTCTACTTCCTGTCCTTCTGCGGGGACTCATCCAGACTGTTTGCACACACACACACACACACATATGCAGAGGCACACACATATACAGAGAGAGAGAGAGATTCTGGTTGGGGTCTTCAAACGCAGGCATCCTTACCTGCACATCAAACGCTTTCTCTACTTTCTTAAATTAGAAAAAAAAAAAGTTGTCTTTACTTTCTTAAGTTAACTTGCTCCCATTATTTCATCCTTGATATTTGGTGTATTTATTTTTGAGAAGGAGGGACTTAGAGACATATGTTCACTTTTTTTAAGACTCCATTAAAAATGTCAACTGCCCAGCCAGCATGAGGCCACACAGCTGTTAACCTGCCTTTGGAAGGTGGATGCAGGAGACTGAGAAGGTCAAGGTCATCCCGGCTGCTGCACTCACTGCTCTCTCTCTCTCTCTCTCTCTCTCTCTCTCTCTCTCTCTCTCTCTGTGTGTGTGTATGTGTCACACACTTAGGTGGATGGGCACATGTGCACAGGTCTGAGTGTGTGTGCAGGTCAGAGGTCAGCACAAATGTCCTCTCTGTTGCTCTCCATATTTTTTGGACAGGGACAGGGTTTCCAGGCGAACCTGGAGCTCACTGATTTGGCTGAGCTGTCAGGCCAAGGCGCTTCAGAATCCACACGTTTCTTCCTTCCTGGCTACGGAGTGTAGGCACAAGAGCGCAGCCGCAGCACGCGTGCCGGGGCCCAGACTCAGGCCCTCAGCCTGTGCCGCACCTCACCCACCGAGCTGCCTCCACAGAGCCCTCTCTGAACTAGTGTTCCCGTCACCAAATCTGACGAGAGGGAGCTCAGGAGCGCTAGGGTTATTCTCGCTCACAGTTTGAGTTCATCATGGCAGAGAAGTTATGGCAACAGGGGTGTAAGGCAGATGGTCACGTGGTCACGTTGCAGCCACAGTCAGGAAGCAGGGAGACATTCTGGTGCTCTGCTCACCTCCTTTTTATCCAGCCCAGGGCCCAACGGCTTCAGCGGTGCTCCCCAATGCCCTTAGAGGTGCTCCCCAACACCCTCGGTGCTGCTCCCCCAACACCCTTGGTGGTGCTCCCCAACTCCCTCAGTGGTGCTCCCGGGCATTCAGGGTGAGTCTTCTCTCTTCAAGTTAAACCTTTCTGGAAACATTCTCACAGAAATGCACCCCCCCCAGCTGTGTTTCCATGGTGATTCTAAACTGAATCAGATTGATAATGGAAATTAACAATGAATTCCTGGTCTCCGATCTGGAGAGCTTGGGGTGGGGTGGGGCCGGCCACGTAGAATCTGGGCCCAGGAAGCTTCTCAGGAGGAGCTGATGAAGCACAATTTTACATGAACAATTTAATGTAGGAAGCTGATTAAAATTTTTTAACTGCTGTGTAGGGCAAATAAAATATACTCAAGTCAGATTTAGCCTCCGGCCGGCTTTACAGAACCCCTAGCCAATGTGTTAGCTTTCCAAGTTCCTGGCCAGCCTCCAGCGGTGGCCTCCCCTCCCGTCCCTCCTCTCCCCTCCCCTTCCCTCCCTTCTTCTTCCCTTCCCCCCTTTCTTTCCTCTCCCCTTCCTTCCTTCCCTCTCCTCCCCTTCTCTCCCCTCCCTTTTTCTCCCCTCTCTCTTCCCCTCCTCTCCTCCCTTTCTCTCTTCTCTCCCCTCCCCCTCTTCCTCTCCCCTTCCCTCCCCATCCCCTCCATCCTTCTCTCTTCTCCCTCCTCCCCTCCCCTCAATTCTCCTCTCCCTTTCCTTCCCCTCCCTACCCCTCCCCTCCCCTCCTACCTTTGCATTCTATTTTGTTATTTTGCTTCATTCTTGAGCTCCAGTCCCTGTAGTAACTGCAGCAAGGAAACAACTGAAAAGGAAATCTAGAACCTAGGGAGGCAGAGGCTGAACCTGGGCTGGGCTTGCTTGAGTGGGGGAGGGCAGGCCTGTGGGGGAGGGCCGGATGGAAGGGGGCAGTGGCTGGTTCCTGGCTAGGAGCCTGGTTGTTTTGGACACTTGTGTCTGCAGACCGTTCTGTTCTCAAATTAATGATGCCATTTTTAGTGACTCATTAGGATATTCATTAAGAGTTGTTAGCACATCAAAACAGTGTTGGTGAGGGCTGGCAGAGGGCAGCTTCCTGGACATTAGCAATTGTCTGAATTTCCTTGGCAGCAGGGAAGGGACAGAGCGACAGCGAGCAGATTCCCAAATGTTATCTGTTCAAGGGGTACTATCTCTGAAGGCTACACTTACTGAGCACCTACTGTGTGTATGTGTGAGCGTTCGGTGTCTTCTTCCGGTACAAGTATGAAGCATAAAGTCTCTCTTTGGCACAGCTGCAGCCACACTGCTCTTCCTGCACCTCAGACATGGGATCTGGGCCCTGCCTCAGGACCTTTGCACTTGCTGTGCCCCCAAGTTGAGGTGCTCTTCCCAAACCTCAGCCCCTAAAATGTGTTCTTTCTGGGCATCTCCCTCCCGCTGTCTGCTGCTGACCAGCCTTGCCCATCCACAGTGCATGGTCACGGGTCAGTCCCCACAGCGGGCTGCCCACCTTTGCTCGTTTTCCTGCTTCTCCTCCGACCAGTGTCAGCTTCCTAAGGGCAGAGGCCTGCCCTGCTGGATCTGCAGATCCCGGAGGCCCTGCTCCAGCGGAGTCCTGACATGTAGTAGGCACACAGCTATTTGCTGAATGCAAGAGTAAGAAAGCAGCAGCCCCCACTCTCAGCCTAGGGACAAGTGGCCTGGTTCATCTCTCCCATGGCAAGTCCCCGATACCGATAGGGCTTTTCTCAAGAAGCCTGACACTGCTGGAGGAAGGCCACACGAGACGGCACGTCCATCAGCTCTGGCTTCTTTTCCACAGAGGAGTTGGGTGAGGACTGGCAGGACCGGTGCCGCCCACAGCCTGCTCACAGCCTGCTCACAGCCTGGAGTGTGCCTCCAGTGCCCTCGGCGGCCAGTGGGATCAGACCAGGCATCCCGGGGCCAATAGATTATCCTCTGCAATAGATTATTTCTCTGAGTAATTAAGATGGAATTAAAAATTAATTCTTTCCTTCAGCTTGATTGCATTTCAAGGGATAAACCAGGTGTTAAGGCTTCTCTGAAGCTTTTCTACCTAAACTCCGCTGGATTGTGAAGTGAGGGCACAATGCTGTTTGGTCCCTGGAAAGGGAGCTGGGCTGCCCCGGGAGAGGCAGGGAGGGACGCTGGCCCTCACTGAGGACTGGGCAGCTTGCGTATTTGCTGAGATTGCTGCAGTTCTGTCTGCTTGGAGCTGGGATGCAAGGTGGCTTAGACCCTGGGTGCCGCAGGAGGAGGTGGGCCCCAGCAGCTCCCCGGGACTCTGCCAGGACATGCCTGCCTCCACGGGCCCACAGTCTGTCCATGAAAGGGATGGGCCACCGGCCTCACAGGAGGCTGTGTGCATGAAAAGGAAGTTAGCCCAGTGGTTAGACACTGCACACATCTCCTGATCGATCCCCGAGTGCCAGCCTGGACAGGGAGTGTCTACGATTCTTTAAGAGCGTGTTCCCTAGACCAGTCACCAGGTCATTCAGTCCTGCTACTCAAAATCAAAAGGTGGAGAAGCGTATGTGGGCTGGAGATGGGGACTTATGCCCATAATCTTAGCACTTGGGAGGCTGATGCAGGAGGATGACGAGTAGGAGGCCAGCCTGAATGTTGTGTAATGAGTCTTTGCTCACTAAGCAGCACCACAAAGAAAGAGACTGAGGGAAAACCTTCCTCTGGCTACTGTCCCCAGGGCACCAGCACAGGCAGCTGGCCTCATCTGTGTCCTGATTATCATTCCGGAAGCATTTTATGTGCCCATGAGAAAACACACCTCCCCCCTCCTTGGTTTCCACAGAAGGCGGCATGCTAGGTGCCTCTCGTGGTAGTCTTGTTTTATTTGTTTTCCTCAGAACACGTTTCTGTGCCAGCACGGCTCCACAGCCGTTCCCACATCTGGGCAGCTCTCCCCTGCCTGGGTGTGTCTAGCCAGGCCTCTGCTGGCGCACAATTCATATTGTTTCCCGATATCTTCTTGCTGCAAACAGGTCTGCAATAAATAACCTTCAACATAAGTCATTTTGCTCACACTTGTCTGTTTCTCTAAGGTGAATTCCTAGAAGTAAAATTGTTGGTCGGAGAATAAACTATATTTGTTAAGAATAAAAAGTGGGCATGGGAGAGGGGATGGACACAGCAGGAGCTGACTGCATGTGGAATTCAGCATGTGATTCTTCCCACTCTTGGGAGCACTTAAGATGTTTATGATTTTTGAAAGGTGAAGGGGTGCTAGCCCTTTTCCAGATCTCTCAGGAAGGGCTGTGGAACTCCTCTCCCCACCCACACAGGAAAAACACAGAGCAAACTCACCTGAGACACCCAGGAGAAGTAAGGGCCAGGCAAAGCTGGGAGGCAAGGGGTGGAGCAGGCAACCACAGCCCCAGAGAGCAGCCCCCGCCCCGGGGGGAGTGGCAAACAGTCCTCGGAGCCCCCCTCCACGCTGGAGTAAACACACCGGTTATAAACTTCTGTAGGCCCAGCTTAGAGGAGGTCCCCGATTTCGACTCTATTAGCTTCTTATAGGGAGAGCAGAGACAAATACCCCATGGCTCCTGCTGGGGGAGGAGAAAGCAGCCGCTCTCAACAGCAGAGCTGTGTTCCTAACTGCAGGAGCCCTCAGGAGAAAGGTCCTGTCAGAGCCTGGGTGAGAGAAGGGCCTCCCAGAAGGTTCCCTTTGCCTCCCTGACCTGCTGAAGAGGGAGGAAGGAGAGAAACGACTTGACACCATGGAGAAAAAAACAAACCGAGATGAGTTAAATAATAAACTTTACCTAAGCGAGAAGCAGATGGAACCAGGCAGCATTCCTGACTGAATCTGGCTTAAATGCCTGCACACCATGTTTATGCCCTCCCCCCCCCCCCCCAAGGCCCTGACCTCTATTACAGCCATCAGAGCAGGACGTGAAAGACGGACTTTTCCTGATCCCTACAGCTCAGCATTTGCTTTCCCCAGGTGTGAATCTGTGGTCTGCAGCCTGGCCTGGCCTGCTCCCTGCTCTCCTGCCCCTGGGCTTAGTCACGTGGCTACCAGGGGTTGCTCCTGCTTAGGTTACAGCTTGTTTGCCACTGGTCTAGGTTAGAGTTGATTGTATTGTAAGACCTGGGGTCTCACAGCTCAGGAGTTCAATCGCACCCTTCCCAGAAACTCCCCCAGACCAAGACTCGTTGCAAAAGCAAGAGGTTTATTAACCATTGTACAACGGGGTCACCCCTGCCGGTCAGCAAAGAGTGGCACCGGGAGACAAAGGCCTTTAGGTTTTTAAAAGAAAAATTGCGGGAAATTTGAAGTTGCAGTTTTGGCAATTTAGGATTGGATGAGGAAGTTATAAAGTAAGATAATTGGTTAGTCTTAGGTGTTCAAGCTTGGCCAGTCCTGCCAAGTGTGGATGCAGCTGCACTTTAAGGTGGGGGTGGTTAGCTCATCCTTGAAGATTAGGGCTGCGGGCTCTTGGCTGGAGGTCAAAAGCTACTCAGAAGAAGTCTAGGTTCGTTGCTAAGAAATGCTATCTCAAGGACAAGGGTCTGGTCCTTCTTTTGCTGAGTGAAGGTCATTGCTTGCTTGCCCTTTTTTTATATCTGTCCTCACAGATAGGGTCACATTCCTTTACTCTCTGGAAAGGTACCAAGAGGCTTTAGCTTAACCTGGACCTAAAACTCAAAACTATAGGCTTTAGAAGACATATAGGTTACAAAGTTAGTCTAACCCTTTCAGTATGTGGAGGCCACTTTGGGTCCACTTTTATTGCTCAAATACAAAGACTGGCTTACAACAAGTTTGTTGAAGTTTAACAGAAGCAGTGTGGGGGTCGCATCCTAGGTCTACAGAAACTGGACCACACTGCACCTTCCCACTCCCCAAACCTTTCAGTTAGTGTGTCCTTGATTTCCAAGACAGTGCCAAAACCCTCGTGTATAGATTTATATAGATAGATAGATATAGATACCACACTAAGAACAGAAAATAAAATGTGAAGAAATAGAAGCCCCTTCAGACAAGACTCAAAGGCAGTAGGGATATTGGTGTGATCAGACCAGGGATAACTCTGATTAACATGCTAAGGGCTCTGACGGGGGAAAGTAGACAAACAAAAACAGATGGATTACCTAAGCCAAGAGAGTCTAACCCTGAGCCAAAAAAGAAACGTTAGGAACTGAAAACACTGGCTGTGAATCACATCTGAGCACGTGATACTTCTGTCCCAGCTACTTGGGAGACAAGCTGTGTGAACGCAGGAGTTTGCAACAGGCCTCTGCAACAAAGAGAGACCTGTCTGTTTAAAAAATCACATCAAAGTTCTCTTCAGAAACCACACAAGCAAGAAGAGAATAAAGTGAAATATTTAAAATGTTGAAAGAAAAAAAAAACCCTAAAATTCTATATTCAACAAGTTAATTGATAGAAGTAGAGGGCAAGAAAGACTTTCAGACGGGCCGGCGAGGTGTCTAGTGGGTAAAAGTGCCAAAGAGAACAGACTCCTGACAGGAATCCTTGACTTCCACCCATGTGTGCATACAATGTACATGCACACACATGCCTGAATGCACGCACACACATAGAGACACATACACAAGCACAGAGAGAGACACATACACACACAAAGACACATAATAATAATAATAATAATAATAATAATAATAATAATAATAATATAAAAGACTTTCTCAGGCAAACAAAAATTGGGAAAATTTGTCATCAAGAAACCTGCTCTTGCAAGAAATATTGACAGATGCTTCTTAGGGAGAAGAAAAATTGTATTGGTCTGAGGCTTAGATCAGTGTAAAGACAGGAATATCAGGAGGGAAATAAATGAAGGCTGAAACACATATTTTTTTAATTAATTGATATTAAATAATGACAGCAATAATGCACTTGATGATTACAGCTCATGCGTATCATAACAGACAGTAGCGACAGAAAGAAGGGGGCTGTGGACATTTTATTAGCACGAGGCACCTGAAACACTATAGATCAGAACAGCAGGCTGTACCTAGTCGTAGTGCATAATGAAAACAGATGGCCGACATGCTACAGAGAGAGAGGAGATGAAATAGTATAAAATGCTTAGTTAAAACCACAAAGATATAAAAATCAGAACATAGAAAACAGACAATGAACAGGAAACAGTAAAAGCACAGCTGATAGTAATCAGCTGTATCAATAACCATGGCAACACCAGCATGCAGCCGCTTCATCCATAACTGCCTTTCAATAGCGGAATGGATAAATAGCCGTAGTACCTGCAAACAATGGACCATTATTTCTCACTGAAAGGAAATGAGCTATCGGGCCATGAAAAGACGCCATGGAAGCTCAGCTGCACGGTGCTAAGTGAAAGAAGCCAATCTCAGGGCACAGACTGTATGATTCCAGCTCTGGTCGTCTCTAAAAATCAAAGCTTTGAGACGGCGAATGGAGTAGCGGTTTCCAGCAGTTGGGGAGGATGGTGAGCAGGCAGAAAGGATTTTTAAGGTCATGAGACTACCCCATTTGACAGCATAGTGGTGGGACACAGGATGTGGTCCCTGGGCTGTTCAGACAACGATGCTCCTGTATCACATTTCCCAGCCTGGGGGGAGATGCTGATAACAGGTAGGTCATGTATGTGCTGGGGAAGGGCTACATGGGAGCTCTCTGTAACATCCCAATTTTGATGTGGACCTAAAACTTCTTCTAAAATTTAAACTTAGGGTGGGGAATGGCATGTTGGCAAAGCTGAGGAGAACAAGATCCCTTAGGCTGCTGGGGCTGAGGAAGATGTAGTTGCTGCTAAGCATTGTGGCAGAGCCCCAAAACTAAATATAGAACCATCCTGTCGTAATTCTGCTTTGGGGGACTTACCTGAAAGGACATGAAGCCAAAGGCTCAGAAAGGGGTCTGTGCATGCCCACTGGCGACAGCTCCTTGTGCCGTGGCTGCCCTTCTGGCCAAGCAACAGCCATCTTGGGGAGGTAAGCCAGCCCCACTCCCAGCTGCAATCGCCCCCGCTGGGCTTGCTGGCTGTAGAAGGGTCGTGAGACCCTCATCCGCAAATCTCCCTGCTCCTGACCGCCTGTTGTAAACAACTCTGCCACATTAATTGCATGTGGCCTGGGGAAGGGCAAGAGTATGAAGGCCGGGGTATGTTAGCCACTGGTCCCAGGTTTGAGGTGTAACAGGGGCACCAGGTGAAAAGGGTCCCATCTATCTTGCTGTTGGAAAGCCATCAACCCTACATGGTTGCAGCCTTGGGAGAGGAGGAGCACTCACACCCCTGTGGCCCCTCACCTATGCTCTGTCAGGACACCCAGTGACCTCACTGATTCCCCAGAGACAAGGAATCCTTTCTCTGTTGTCAGGACCTTAGGGGAAGGGGTAGAACTGTTTACCTCTCCCCCGGGAAGGGATTTTAGCAACACAGTCAAAGACTGGAAAGGATTCAGGTTCCACGGACAGACTCTGAAACGTATAGACACATTCATCAAATATTACTCATCTTGGAAAGGAAGGAAATGCTGACACGTGCTATAGCCCAGATGAGCACTTTATTAAAGTGGCCGGGCGCACAGGTGCTGCAGGATTCCATTTATATAACTCACCTGGAGCGGTCAAATTTATAGAGAGAGAAAATAGCCCCGTGGTTGCTGAGGCTGGTGGGAGGAGGCAGTCAGTCACCGTGCAGCGCTTTGGAAGATGAAATGGGTTTCAGAGGTAAATGTTGGTCGTGGTTTCACCATCCGAAGATGCAAGGGGTCCCAGGCACGCTCCCCGCTGCCTGGAGCCTTTGCCTTCCCTACCCGGTGGACTGTCCCTCCCGAATTATGAGCCAGCCAGGACAAACGCTTCCTCCCCGAAGCGCCTCATAGGACATTTGGTTGCAGCAACACAACCTAGCTATTCTGAACTCTGGGGAAGTACCACTCGGAGGCGAGCCAGCAGTGGGGGAGGCTGTGTGTGCAGGGAACTGAGTGGGAAACGCAAGCCCTCTTGACTTTCATTTCAATTTTGCTGTGGGTCTGCAACTTCCAGAAAACGAGGTTTATTAATTTAAAAACAGACTGCCCCAAAGAAACAAAAACGAAAACAAGGTGCTGAAAAGGTGGCTCGGTGGTTAAGAGCACCCGTTGCGCTTGTGCAGAACAGGTTCCGTTCCCAGCACCCGGATGATGGCTTACGGCTGTCAGTAACTGCGGTTTCAGCGGGTCCAGCGCCCTCTTCCAGCCGCCGCGGGTACTACATGCACACAGTGCACAGACATACAGGCAGGCGTAACACCACACAAAATAAAAATAGATAAACCTCCAAGACAAGGAAGGAAAATCAAAAGTGAGCCGCTAACGAAACCGTGGACTTGGGCTGACAGTGATACATCCAGGGTGACCCATGGGACACTGATGGGGGAGGGGCATGTGGGGACTTGCTGATTTTTGCTCTATTTTTCTGTGAACCTAAAATTTCTCTAGTGAAATAAAAATCTATCAGTTCCCACCCAAATATGTGTGTATATGTAACTTCATCCACTGTCAAATCTCTCTAGGGACTGCACGGACCTGTTCACCATCCAGCCCTGTGCTGTCCAGCTCTTTTTATGTTTTTATCTGTTTTATGTGGGTTCTGAGAACTGATCAGCTTGGCAGTCGGTGCCTCTACCCCCGGAGCCACCTCATCAGCCCTCGGCGTTATTTTTCATGAAGTGCCTTTTTGTATTTAAATCTGACATACATTCAATTCGATATATTCTCACAAAGTAAGCACACATCATTAACAGCACCAAGATCAAGAGACGGACTATTATCAGTGAGCCCAAGAGCCTGTGTCTCCCCAGGGTGACATCTGATATTCCCAGGGCAACGTTTATCCTGACTTCATTACCATCGATTAGTTTCACTGGCTTGCGCCTTGTCTATAAACAGTCTCACAGCACCAGGCGTTTCCTTCAGCATGTCCGGGGCTCCGTCTTGAGCATAGCTGCAGCTCTTTGCCTCCACTGGAGGAGGATATTACGCTAAGTGACCCCATTGCAGTTCCTCCATTCTATTCTTGATGCCCGCGTGGTTGGAGCTATGACACACAGTGAGTCAGGAGCACGCCTGTGGGCATCCTGTGATGCAGAGCCCTCGTGACTGTTGTCAGAAGAATTCCAACAGACAGGCACTGTGACATTGGGAGATGCCCCTCTTTTGAACGTTCGTAGGTGTCCTCACAGTGTGGCCTATCCTGGTAACTAAAGAAAAACCACCTTAGCTGGGTGTGGTGGCGCACACCTTTGACCCCAGCGCTCCTGGAGGCAGAGGCAGACAGATCTCTGAGTTCAAGGCCAGCCTGGTCTACAGAGTGGGTGCCAGAACACCTAAGGCTACACAGGGAAACCCTGTCTTGACAAAAACAAAAATAAATAATAAGAACACTCACCACTTTGCTCACTTTATGTGTGTGAAATGCCTGCTCAAACATTTGCCCAATTTTCCCTTTTTATTTCTTATCTTTCTGATTCGTTGGCTCTTTTTATATGTGATATGTAGAAGTTCTTTTTTATGTATAGAAAATATTTTCTTATTTCCTGGGGCATGATTTTCACTGTCTCAGTGGTGTCTCTTTTGATGTTTTTAAGAATATTTTTAATTAAAATGTAATTACACCAGTTCCCCCTTCTCTTTTCTCTCTCCAATCTCTCCCACGCTCTGAATCTAGCTCCCCCTTAAAACCATGGTCTCTTTTTCTTTAGTTGTGATAGATTTTTCACCTAAATATATAAACACAACCTGCTCAGTCTGTTTAGTGTACAAAGAAACCTCACCTCCGGAGCTCAACAATATGGTCAATGTGGAGGCCTGACCAAGGCCTGAAGAAGTGCCATACCACAGACATGCTGACATGGAAGGGGAAATCTCGAAGGCGTCTGCTGGCTAACTGGAGGACTTTGTTTCAGTGTAATCTGGTTAATGTTTTCTTTGGTGTTCGTGCCTGGGTTCTGCCTGTCAGAAAGGGGTTTTCTAATAACGTGTGGCCTGAGGTGAGCTAAGATTACTGTCTGTATGTGCTCTACCACGCCCACCTCACTATGACACAATACTTGAGCAATTTATTCTGGCTCACTGTCTCGGGGGTTTCAGTGGACCATGCTGGAGAAGGCACAGCAGAGCACAGCAGCATGTGGTGGCCATCACAGATGGAGACCCAGAAAACCAGCTGAAGGGATGCAGACGCCTCCCTCCGGAATTCTCTCTGAAAATGCCCTCCCAGGCACAGCCAAGGTGCACCTCCCGCTACCTAAGTTATTCTAAATCCAACTGTGGTTTGAATGAGAATGGCTCCCATAGACACAGATATTTGAACACTTGGTCCTCAGCTGACGGAACTGTTTGGGAAAGATTAGAAGGTGTGCCCTTGTTGGAGGAGTCATGTCATGGGGTGTGTGGGCTTTGAGGTTTCAGGAGCCCACACCTTCCCCAGTTAGCTCTCTCTCTGCCTCGTGCTGTGGGGCTGATGAATGCTCTCAGCTTCTACTCCAACACATGTCTGTCTGCTGCTGCCATGTTCTCCGCCATGATGGTCATGGACTCTAACCTCTGAAACTTTGAGATCCAAATTAAATGCTAAGTTGTCATGCTCATGACAACTTTTATTTTGTTCTTCATGACAATAGAAACGTATCTAAGACACCAGTCACATTGGCAATAAAGATTTAAGCATCCTAGTGTGGACTTCCAATTTATTCTCTACAATTGATCAAGAAGACTACCTTCCCCTTTCCCCCAGCCTGTCTGGGGAGCAGCTCCATAAAACTCAAACTCTCATACTAATATGTGAAGCAGTTTCTGGGCTTTTGTCCTGATGTGCCTGAGTTCTTTTTCTCATGTAGCTCAGGCTGGCTTCAAACTCACATGTAACTGAGGAAGACTTTAAGTGCCCCTCCACCTCCAGCTCCAAGGGCTGGAACTACAGAAATGTGGTACCAAGCCCGATTGTATAGCACATTCTTACTTCCCTTGAGATTTACTTATTTAGCATATGTGAACATTTGCTGGGTGAAATCCAAGGCGCCTTGTGTGTGCAGATGCTACTGGAGCCAGAAGAGGGCGTCGGATCCCTTGGAGCTGGAGTTAGGGGTGGTTGGGAGCTGCTTGCTGTGGGTTCTGGAAACCCAGGTCCTCCACAAGAGCATCAGGTGTTCCTAACTGCTGCTGATGCAGCATCCTTCATAGTAGGTGTGGTATCTGATAACATGGGCCCTAACACCTCATTTTCTTCTTCACACTTGCCTTGGCCATTTCCCATGCTTGTGTTTCTATTCCAAGGTTAGAATTAGCCTGTCACTTTCCACAAAACAAAACAAGAATCTGAGATTTTGGTTAAATTTTGATTGGTTCCGTAGCTCAACTCTGGCAAACTCATGATTTGAAATATTGACTCTTTCACGCCACAGATACTGTGTGTCTGTCTAAGTTTGGGTTATATTGCTATGAAGAGACACCACGACCAAGGCAACTGTTACAAAGACAGACATTAATTGGGGCTGTCTTACAGATTCAGAGGTTTAGTCCATTATCATCATGGCAGGAAGCATGGTGGCGTGCAGGCAGAGATGGTGCTGGAGGAGGAGCTGAGAGTTCTACACTGTGATCTGAAGGCAGCCAGAAGGACACTAGACGCATTTCACACTGGGCGCAGCTTGAGCGTTTAAGACCTCAGAGCTCCGCCTCCACAGTGACACACTTCCTCTAACACGGCCACATCTCCTCCAATAAAGCCACGCCTCCTAATAGAGCCACTCCCTAAGGCCAAGCACTCAACAGGAATCTTGTGGGGGCCACGCCTATTCGAACCACACACCATGCTTTTCCATTACACTCATTCCTTTCTAATTACTCTCAACAAGGTTTAGTAGAATTCTATATAGCTGCTTTATTTATTTTCTACTAAATTTATCCCTAGACATTTAATTGTTAATGCCCTTATGAATGTCACCATTTTCTACACTTGGGCTTTTGTTTTTGTATGGAGCAGCCTTGCTAAATTTAGCTGTTTCCCCACACATTGCTGCAGGCTTCACACCAGCAGCCAGGCTATCCATGAATGATGACACCTGCTTCTGCCCTTCAAATCCTTCCAGTCTGTTTTCTTCTCTTGCCTTACTGCTTTGGCCACGGTCTCCAGTAGTGATTGACAAAAGAGGGACAAATGGTCGCTCTTATCTCACCTATGACCTTAGGCAGGAAGCTAGCATCTGTCACTGAGTGTCCTGTTGTGTGTTCCTGCTCAGACACAGTCTCTTGTCCTATTGATGCCTTAATTTGCCAAGAGTTTTGCTTAATTATAAGTGGATGTTGATTTTTATTATATGAAATAATTATATCATATAATTATCTCATATAATACATATAGTACTTCTGTTTCATTACATCAAAAACTAGCTTTGCATTTCTTGAATAAATCCCAATTTTGTTATGACATACTATTCTCTGTTTCTGGATTCAGCCTGCTAATACTTTATTTAGGAAACTATGTCTATGAAAGAGATTGGTATGCTCACAACAGAGATTTTCTTAGACTTTCCTAATCAGGTTTTGCTATGAAAATTTTACTGCCTTATATAAAATAATTGGGACTGTATTCTTTTCTTCTTAAATATTTCAGCGAATAATTTAATCCTCTGGTGGACTTTGTAGAAGATTGGTGATATTTCTTCTTTACATTTGGAGAATTATTCAGTGAAGACTATGGGCCAGGTGTTTTCCTTGCAGGAGAGGTTTTGGTCCTGAATACAATTTATTTAATAGACATAGAAATTTTCATATTTTCCATTTCTTCCGTCGATCCTGGTAAATTCTACTTATCAAGCAATTCTTCTACTTCTCCTGCAAATATAAATTTACTGGCCTGCAGTCATTCATGATTCTCTTAGCATAACTGGAGTTTGTGGTTCTGCCCTTGTTTCTGGCAATAGCTGCTGACACCCATCTTGCTCTCCTTTGAAACGTTGCTAGGCATTACTGCCATTATTAGCCCTTGCTTAAAAAAAAAAAAAAAGGCTTTCCTGGTCTTTTCTATTGCATATTTGTTTTCTATTTCACTAACATTTACTTATTGTTTGTTTTACTTTAAATTTCTTTGAAGAATAAGCTCCTTTTTTTTTTTTTTTTTTTGGTTTTTTGAGACAGGGTTTCTCTGTGTAGCTGTGGTTGTCTTAGAACTCACTCTGTAAACCAGGCTGGCCTCAAACTCACCTGCCTCTGGCTCACCTGCCTCTGCTTCCTGAGTGCTGGGATTAAAAGTGTGTGCCACCATGGCTGAACTCCCATTTTTCAGTCTTATGGTGTCTCCCAGAGGTCTGGGTGTTGCAGGCTTGCTTCCCAGCTTGTGTTCTGTTTGGAGGGGACAGAACCTTTAAGAGGCAGAGCCTCATGGGGGATGTTCTGGTCACTGGGGACATGGCCTTGAAGGGGGTATTGGGACCCCCCCATCTTTGATTTTCTCATCCCAGCCACAAAGCAAACATCTTCAGCACGCGCTGCCATGATCATCTGCCATGTTACCACAGCCCAAGCACGACAGGGCTAACAGCGAACGAGGGTGGCCTCCACAGGCTCACAGCCTTCAACGTTTGCTCCCAGCTGGTGGCTTATCCAGGGAGGGTTAGGGTACGTGCCCTGTTGGAGGAGTGAGTCCCTGGGGGTGGACTTTGTGGTCTCAAAAGCCCCTGCCAGGCCCAGACTCACTCTGTCTTGTGCTTGTCAGTCAGAGTTCACCACGGCTCCATACCTAGCTCCCTGCTGCATGCCTCCCACTGAGACACTCATGGACTCACTCTCTGAAACTATGAGCAAGCGCCCAGCTAAATGGTGGTTGTTGTTTTGCCTTAGACACGGTGTCGTGACACAGCACTAGAACAGCCAGCAACCAAGGTGAACAGAGGAATGGCTGACATGCCAGTATCAGTCTCTCCCCGTCAGTGTCTTACGTTCCTCTAAGCATGGCTGCAGCTGCTCCTGGCCCAGTCACGGCGTTCGTGTTTTCTTATCCATCTCTTCTAAAATGTCTTATCTGTTTTTGTGTGACTTATTTTAAGCTAAAATTAATTAGAAGGATGCTTTAGAGTTTCCAAGTATTTGGAATATCTTAGTTCTTTTTTTTTAACTTAAAAATATATATTTATAGTCAGGGGATGGTGGCACATGCCTTTAATTCCTGACCTCAGGAGTCAGAGGTAGGTGAATCTCTGTGAGTTCAAAGCCAGCCTGGCCTACAGAGTTTCAGGACAGCTAAAGATAGCATATTATACAGAGAAACCCTGTCACAAAAAAAACAAATATATATATATATATATATATATATATATATATATATGCGTGTGCATGTCATATACATACATACATATGTATATGGTCTTATATATATTTATAGATACACACATATATGTGGTTCATCACTTAAGAGCACTGGCTGCCCTGGAAGAGAACGGGGGTTCAGTTCCCAGGACCCACATGTGGGCCACAATTGTCTGTAACTCCAGTTCCAAGGAATCTGACACCATCTTCTAAACTCTGTGGATAACTGAATTATACACATACATGTATAAATACATGCAAGCAAAATACTCAGCCATGTAAAATAAATAAATCTTTTATCCTTATTTTGCATGCTCCTTTTGGGATCAGATGACAGCGTTGCCAGAATCGGTTCTCTCCTTGCACAACAATCCTCCAGGGATTGAACGTGAGCTGATCAGGTTCGGCAGCAATTGCCTTCACCCTGTGGGTGTAGAGTCCCGTCCCTGTCCCTTGGGTCAAATGACCCAATCATAACTTCAACTATTTTATATCCTCACTGAGTTTTTCTCCATTTCTCTGTCTGTCTGTTTGTTTTAAACACTAGTGAGACGGCCACGCTGTTGTCACTGGATGTGAGTCTGCTCTATGGACACTGAAATTCGTGTACCCTCTGCCCATTGCATTGGTCTCCACTTGTTGACGTTACAATAGAGTTACCCGCACAAGACCTTGTCAGAGAGTTCCAGTGGGAACTGGCGATGGATCCAGCTCCCACGGGGTTACCCTCGATCACTCCTGTGTGGCCGGCGCGTTTCATGCCAGTCGTGGGTATGGTGGTGGGTGGGGTCTGCACAATTTCAGTGTTTCCTGGTGCTCACAGCTGTTACACGTTGGCTCATATGCTTAGCTGATGGTCAGATGTCGTCCCTGGTGAAATGGCACTGCAAGGCTCTTCCCCATGTTAAAAGTAGGGTACTGGTCTGCCCAACCCCACATGGCAAGGGCAGGTTGGCACTGCTATGATGAGCAAGTATGTGGTGGAGAGATGGGAGAGAAAGGAAAGTCCAATGGTTTATGCACTAAGAACGGAGGCAGAACTGGAGACATGGGGGTGGGAGGAACAGCCTGACGACAACAGCCTGCGCTGAGGCCTGTGCTGCACTGAGGCCATGGCTGGGTCGCCGGTCCTGCAGCAGCCGGGTCTGAACCAATGGCCCATGTCACCACTGAGGCCATGCCACCGTCCCTGGGCTGGGCTGCAGCCTGGAGCCTGCCCCTCACTAGATGTGGCACCGGGGAGAGCCTGAGAGTGAGCGAGCGGGCTGCTCCTCCCCTGGGCCTCACAGTGGAACTGGCCCTGGTGGCAGAGGGCAGGGGAGGGCTCAGGCAAGCCTGCCCCTGAGGGTGAGGGCGTGAGTGGAGGATTGCTGGTCCCACCCCTCTGCTGCACTCACCGTGAGAAGCAGAGCTGGTGGGCTGACCAACTCCGTTACCATCCAGGCCCAGATCCAACATCTACCACAACTATAAACAGCTGAACCGAAGCTGCGTGGCCATGCCACAGGGCAACGGCACAGTACCTGAGAGGAGCCCCAGTGAGGACCAGGGTTGGCAGAACAGCAGAAGCCAGAGGCCTGGAGCCAGGCCACAACTCAGTGCAAAACACATTTGCAAGTGAAGCTGTTTCGGCAGAAGGGCGCACTGTTACACTGTGGTACACTGTTACACACCACAGCTCGGGGCGAAAGGTAGGAGTGGAGGGGCAGATGGCAGAGGCTGGGGTGTGCGATCTGAGGTCCACAGAGAATCAGTAAGAAGTTTTAAACGTGTACTTGCCTTCTCATCCTGCCGAGCTGTTTCTCAAGGGCTCCAGAAGCCAGTCAGATGGGTTTCGCAAATGCTCCTCAGCTTGCACTGTGACCCGCCCTCCTCGCTTCCAAGTGTTTGGCTTGTAGCTGAGGCGCACCAGCCTTTGATGTTGACTGAGAGAGGGAGTTTGCTTTTTTTTTTTTTTAAGATTTATTTATTTATTACATGTACAGTGTTCTGTCTGCATCCCAGAAGAGGGCACCAGATCTCACTATAGATGGTTGTGAGCCACCACGTGGTTGCTGAGAATTGAACTCAGGACCTCTAGAAGAGCAGCCAGTGCTCTTAACCTCTGAGCCACCTCTCCAGCCCCAGGGCATTTGCTTTTTTAATGACATGATCCCAACTGTACTCCAGGATCAACCTTGCTCCCAAGACTGTTTGGGCAACACAAACTGGACTTGACAGAGGTGGGAGGAAACTCAGAGTTGGGTGGGCAGGAAGGTGAAGGGGTATGGGAGGACTTGGGGTATGTGAAAATAATTGAAATACATTGTACAAGAGTCCAAAGAATTAATACAAATATTATTAAAAGGAAAAAAAAGTGAAACAAAATGTTTGCCCATTCTAGATTCTTTGTGTGGCCACGTTAAGTTTTAGAATGAGGTTCAGTTCTATCGCTAAAATCTGGCACTTAAATGATACTCTTTTGGAAAGAATTGACTGAAAAAAACACTGTGTCTGGGCTCAGAAGCTTAGTATATTTCTCCACTTACTCACAACCTTTATTTTCCCTCAAGAATGTGTTGAATTCTCCACGTACAGATCTTGCAAATCTTCTGTCAAATTTATCAACTTTTTTTGTTTATCTCAGAGTTTCCATTTGATTCCCCTTCTTATAATTCTAGTTCTTGGCTGAAACTTTTGTTTCCTAACTTCTTAGATAGATCAGTTGCTTAGATCTTAAAGCTCAGCCTCCAGCTCCCAGCTGTGCTCCCCGGGGAAAATGCGTACAATACATTACATTGTTTTACTCCTGATTTCTTCTTTTGTTCTTATATTTCTGCATTTCCACTGTCAGAGGAAATGACTCTGAAAGATTATTAAGGCCCTGGCTACTATCTTCTTCCAGGGATGAGCTTTTCCCTCTTTGGCTCAGGTAGGCATGATAGCCGTCTCAGGCTCGGGTCTGGTGGGGAATTAGGATGGTCCGTGGTGATGTGGCAGCTCTTGGCAAGGCTCACTCAGTTACAAAGTCCTTATTCCGTGTCTGCTTTTCTGTGGAGACTTGTTTGTTTGTTTATTATTTTATTTTATTTAGTTATTTGGTTAGTAGTTTTTAGTGTTTTTGTTTTGCTTTGTTTTTGAGTTTTTGAGACAGGATCTCACTATGGAGCTCTGGCTGGCCTGGCTGGCTTGAACTCACAGTCATCCCTCTGCTTCCAAGTGATGCGAGTAAAGGCGTACAAGGCCAGGAGATGGTGTTCAATTCCCTGGAACTGGACTTAAGCTGGTTCCGAGATCATGCAGGTGCTGGTACTGACTGAACTCAGTCCTCTGCCTGAGAAATCTCTGCAGCCCTTGACTTCCTGTTCTGTACATGAGAATCCTAAAAATGTCATTCTGACTGAGACCAAGAAGGAAGGAAGGCAAGAAGGAAGAGAGGCAAAACAACACCAAAGCCCGCATTATCTCCGCCTCCCACCTCCACACTGAACAGTTACTACACTCTGCGTGGCCTTCAGAAAGCCTGATTGCTGTGACGGAAGGCCATGACAGGGAGCTCAGAGAAAGTGTGAGCACTTCCAACCATGGCCACAGCAACAAACACGGAGCCGAAGTGCCTGGACCTCAGCGCGCACCCTCACAGCCTCCGTCGTCTGTGCCACAGAACATGTGTCAGCAAATCGACCCAACTTGTTCTAATTCAAACACGTGTTTTTTCTGCAGCCTGAATGATAATAGCATGAGTGAAATCACAGGCCCGCTGTGCTAGAATAGATTTCTGACCTGGGTGAACACAAACGCCTGTAACGATTTGCAACGGTCCCTGCATGCTCTGCATCCCTCATGAATGGCCCTCCGGCAAGGACCCGGTGCCAGGTGGCAGCAGCAAGCCCCTGCCCGTGAGCAGAAGCTTGGCTCGAGCGCTATTCTCGTGTTACCTGTGATTGTTGGGGAGTTGCCAACAGAGCCACAGGCCCAGAGCCCTTCTGCTTTGTAGTTGTGGAAACGCTCTGATGGCAGGTGGCCGCGCCAGTCCCCAGATACAAGGCAGCTTGCTGCAGCTCCTCCCAGGAGTCTCAGGAATGCTTCCCTTTCAGAAGGGCGCTCAGTGACATGAAGCCTTTCTTCTTCTGAGGCCAGTATTGCTTTTAGACCAGAGCCACCATCGGACTCAGAGAGCAGGGAACCTCCGGTAAATGGCTAAGCCCAAACTGGGACACACTCAAAGGGGACTCCGAGTAAAAAGAACACTTTAATGCCGTTTCCGTAAAGGAAGCCAGCGCACCACCACATCCTAGCTGTGGCCGGTGAGTAGATCTCATCGTGGCATCTGACAGGGTCGTGGTGCCTCACATATGCAAGCAGGGCGGCCGTCACTTCCTCACCCACATCTGTCTGTGGGGCCAGGCTTAAGTCTGGAGCAAACATGAGCAAATACCTTAGGAACACCAGCTCTCCACAGGGCACGGCCTCAGTGACGAGCCCACATCCCCGGGGAGCGTGGGGGCTGGTACACGCTGGCCTCGGCTGGGGAAATGCGACATGGCCTTAGAACGTTTTGAAGGCAGCTGCACAGAGCCTAGTCTGAAGGTTTCTAGAAGGAACTCATGTGCCCATGTGTTCCATGCTGACACTAAAGAGCTGCGTCCTCTAGGACGCCCTGACCCTGCACTCAATACCCTTACACCCATCCAGAGGGAGCCAGCGGCAATGTGAGTATGAGTGTGAACTCACCACGTGTGTGTGTGTGTGTGTGTGTGTGTGTGTGTGTGATTTTACTTCTGAAAAAGGTATTTTTAGTTTGTGTATGTGAGTGCCTTGCCTGAATGCAGGTATGTACACCATATGCAGGCCTAGTGCTCACGAAGCCACGGGCATCAGATCCCCCAGAACTGAAGTGACAAGTGATGGCGAGCAAGCATGTGGGAGCTTCGAACCCAACCTAACTTGAGCCCCCAGCAGGAGCAGCCAGGGCTCCTAAGGGCTGGGCTTCTCTCCAGCCCGACTCTGCCGTGGGGACAATGTCTGCCCATGTGGCCCAGGCTGCCTGCTCCTTCTGCCCGTCTCCGAGGTCCTGGGATCTCCGCGCCTGACCTGTGCCACCCCCTCACTGGATATAGAATTGCAGAGTCAGAAGTGAGGCGTTGGCCCCCGACGAGCCTTACCTACTTCCTCGAATGTGTGGCTGCCTCGTGTTTTGTGCTCAGTGCTCTGATCCTATCATGGGTGATAGGATCATGGGTGAACTGCAGTCTTGTGTCACCGAGCACTGGGGACACATCGCGGTGCGCTTACACATGCCAAGCTGGCAGCCCTTCCACACATCTGGCTGTGTGAGATACGTGGGGCTCAGACCCCACCAGATTAGACAGAGCACCGAGGGGCCGCTGCCTCCACAGGCACTGTAAACCGGCACAAGCTTTACAGCGAAGCTTTGAAGACACAGCGTACCCTAACTCCACAAGGAAAAGCACAGTGCTGCAGAGAAACCGCCAGCGCTCGCCGTGGCTTTCTCAGTGCTGGGGTCATCGCAAACACGTGGGGACGTGTTACCGCAGCCTTCGCCGCCCCAGTGTCGTCGTGACGGTCTCGTGCCCACGGCTGACTGCTGTGGTCCTCGTTTGGTCCATGCTTGCGGTTCTTACCTGTCCACACAAGGCTTTCCTTCTTGCGCTGTCCCTACAGTACAGCTGGGTGGCCCTGTTGATGTGATTCCTGCTTGGCCAGCATCACTGCTGTCCTGATCACGGATGAAGGGGTGGACCAGGGGCCATCTGTGACCTTAAGACACTTGGGAGGCCACTGTGTTCCACATGGAAATTCTGCTCTTGGAGGGAGAAAAAAAAGGTAGAGGGGGCCAGGGTGGGCCAGAGCCAGAGCAGGCCCTCCTGCCCCCTCCCCCCAGCTTCTGTTCCCCAGCTGGGTGCTTAGCTCCAAGCACAGCTCCCATCCCCATCCCCAGCATCTCCTCCCGATGGCTTTGGAAGCAGGTTCTGCAGCTTGGCTGCTGGATTGTCAGCAAGTGACTCATGTTTGACTAGGGAGGCTGGGGCAGGAAAGACACCCACAGGACGAGGGAGCAAAGCAGGAGTGGGCGGTGGGTGGCACATGGACCTGCTGATTAAAACTTCACCCTGAGAGAGCTCATTCGCTTAGCAGTGAGGCGAGGAGAAGCCCAGCCTAGACAGGACCTCTGGCCCAAAGGCCAGCAAGGGGAAGCCAGAGAAGATGCCCTCTGACCTGTGTAACTCTGTGTCTGACAGCTGTCCCTCCCTTGGGGACCTAGCTGAGGCCTGGCAATGAAGAGGCTGGTGAAGTGTTCTTCGGGGCGGGGTTCAGCCAGGGTGGATGGTGTCGGAGCTGGTTCTGGATAGAGGGCCAGGAGGCAGCTTCTCGGGTGGCTGTCAGAAAGAGCATCTGAAGGTCAGGGCGGGACCAGGAAACGTGGGAAGTGGATGGAGCCGGCGCATGAACACAGAGCGCCCCAGCCCGTGCCGCCACCCCCGGCCACACACAGACAGCCAGAGCTGGAGGAAGGAGCAGGCTCCTGCTGTGTGCTCCATCCCTGAGCCACCATGAGGAGCTGGGGTGGTGGAGGTGACCATGGGAAGCAGGTCTCAGGCCTGGGTCCCGGCTGCAGCGAGTGCCGGGAGGAGTGTCTGGAGCGTTCCCTGCTCCTGGGGGATCTGGCAACCGGAGTGACTTTGACACACAGGGACTTGGGGTTGGCTCTCATGGCAACTGTGAAGAGGATGGAAAATGAGTAATGATAAGAAAAAAAGGAGCGAGGGAGGAAAGGAGAGGAGGGGGCAGGAGACAAGAGAGCCCCAGCTGTCCTCAGGATGGCTTCCTGCCTCACACATCTTCTTGCGGATGCCCTGCCTCACCCCAGGCACTCATAAGTTGGACCAAGCCAGCCTGGCTCCCAGCAAGAGGCCCCTGCCTTTCTAGCCTTACTGGAAAGGACAAGAAAGAGCAGGTGACAAAAGAGGGTAACTCCCTGACTGGTGGCCTGGTCCACAGTCTTCTGGTGGCCTGAGGCTTGGCTGCCTGCTGCAGGCCAGCCTTCTCGCACTCCCTCAGCTCCGACAGGCTGGGCAGGGACCCCACTGCATTCCACACCCCAGGCGGAGCGGCTGGTGTGCAGAGGGCTGCCTGTGGAATCCTAGCCATGGTGCTGCCTCCCACTTCCAGCTCTTCCTTCTGAAGACAACCCCCCAAAGGGATAGGATCGTGTACAGGAACCTAGGGTGCTGCCCACAGCCTCGGAGAAAGCCCCTTGAGTTCAAGACTAAAGCCAGCCATGCAGGAGCTGATGAGAAAGAGAGAGAGACAGAGAGACAGAGACATACACATGGAGAGAGGGACAGACAGACAGACAGACACACACACACACACACACACACACACACACACACACACACACGGGGGGGGTCCCTGGTTCTTCATTGACTGCTTTCCTTGTTGCTATATCAAAACACAACAAAAAGCTGCTTAGCAAGGAAGGGTTTATTTGGTTCAAGGTTTGAAAGCGTCCAGTCTATTGTGGCCAGAAAGACATCGCTGAGTCCTCAGCAGCAAAAGCATCAGGTGGAGACTCCTCGCATCTGGAAAGACCAGATAGTGGAGGTGAAGGATGCCGGCACCAGCAGGGTGAGAGGCACCACCCACCTTCAGGATGAGCATCCCTCCCCTGGCAAACCACTCTGAAAGGGCTGTCACAGACACGCCAGGAGATATGCCTCCTGGCAAACCCCAAGTCCTTCCAACAATGGCTTAACAGGGCCTGCCCTAAGGAACCCCTCTGAGGCCCCACGAGGCTGTTTCGAAGGTCACCATGAGGTCCTCCGTCGGAGGCTGTTTCGAAGGTCACCATGAGGTCCTCCGTCACGGATAATGTATGCGATTCCTTTCAGCTAGTTTGGGTTGGGTTTTCTTTCACTCACAACAAAACTAGTGGGCTGACTACAAAGTACCAGGGCTGTAGAATAAACCATAGAATGATGTTCTTAGTTCTCCCAAAGGCTTAAATGACAGGCAGGGGCAGCTGAGTGTACACACACACACACACACACACACACACACATACACCCTCAAAACATGTTTTTAACCTCAGTCCTACTCAGCTGTGCTAAAGGATTCCAAGGAGAATTTTTTAAGTTTGCTTTGTTTGTTTGTTTGTTATCTTGTATGCGTGCATGGCTGTGCACCGCGTGTATGGCTGATGCCCACGGAGGTCGGAAGAGGTCACTGAATCCCCTGCAGCTGGGACACAGATGGTTGTGAGCCGTAACAGATGGTTGTGAGCAGGTGCTGGGAGCCAGACCCGGGTCCTCTTCGAGAGCAGCCAGTGCTCTTAACCGCTGAGCCGTCTCTCCAGCGCCCCCCACACATCCCAGAAGAAAGATCTTTAACCTGCTTGAATCAGGATTGTAGAACGGAGAGCCGGGATCTGAAGACTGTACAGATGTGAGGCCAGGGCTGGCTGTCCAGCTTGGCCCTCCACGCGGGATTCTGGTTTCCGTCAGTAAGGGACCTGGATCCAGCCGTGCAATCGTGTCTTTCCAGTGCCGCTTGACTCAGCAGCCGGCAGATAACACCACAAACGCCCAGGCTGACGTGCCACGGCAGCCATCCCACCCCGCAGGGCCGTCACCCTCTGCCGGTCCGAGATGCTTTGTCCATGGTGCTCCTCCTTTGAAAGGCCGGGTCCCCGGGCCTGGGGTGGCCCAGCCCAAGACCCTGCTCACAGAAGCCTAAGTCGGGCGGTCCTTCAGTGCCCATAGCCCACACCAGTATACACACACACACCCTAGGACACCCTAGCATGGCCTTCCACATCTCATCTCTTGGAGTCCTCTGTCCTATACAATTTTATTATTTTATATACACATATGTAATAATATGTATGTGAGTGTTTTTGTCTGCAGGTACATCTATTATCACATGACTGTAGTGCCCACAGTGGCCAGAAGAGGGCGTTGGACCCACTGGGACTGGAGTCACGGTGGTCATGAGCCACCACGTGGGTACTGGGACTTGAACCCAGGGTGGGGAACCCCGTGTTCCGGTGAGTTTTGGGGTGTTGTACGGGTGTTCTTTTTATGTTGGGAAAGAGCAGATCATTGTTTATTCTCTACCATTGAGTATACGTTCTGATCTGACTGGGCAAGTTTATATACATTAATGCTTCTCTCTCTCTCTCTCTCTCTCTCTCTCTCTGTGTGTGTGTGTATGTGTGTGTGTGTGTGTGTGTGTGTGTAGCTTGATCTTCCAACCCAAGGCTCCACAGATGTCCGGCAAATGCTCCATCTACACCCCCAGCCCACAGATCGCTGCTTAATTGTTAGACGAACGTCCTCAGGGGATCTGGCCCAGGCTGCCCTGCTGTGTCAGCCTCACTCTTCACACTGCCGTGGGAGGGCTTTGTCATCAGCGCCCAGCCCATGCTACAGAGGAGAATCTGAAGGCTCCAGGCCCCCAAGGTCACATGATAAGATGACAGCCCAGCTGCCTCGGATGCAGGGTTGCTGGATCAAGCTCTCAGCTCAACAACCAAAATGCAGTTAAGGAATTCCCATTCCAAAGGGAAAAATAATGCTGATTTCTTGTGCCGAAGAGGAAAAAAAATCTTAAGGTGGCTACAAAAGTAACCCAACTCTTCTTTGACAGAACCCGGTCACCCTCGTTGCGTTGCTACCCCCTTGGTGAGCGTGAGGGCTGTGACTCCCACGTCCACAGTAAGCAAGAAGCAGGTCTTCTTCACTCTGCAGAACCGCACTCACTACGGCAGGTGCCCGTCAGAGGGATATCAAAGGTCTCGTCGCTGTTGTTTTATTTTCGGCTCTAGCATGTTCCTAATGCCCTGTTATGTAAGGGAACGGGTGACTACAGTGAGCGAGGCACAGAAGCCAGATGGCCTTGCTGATCTTAACGGCTCTTTAAGCTGCCCCTGCCAACCCGAAGTTTGGTTGTGGTTCAGAAGGGCAAGGGTCGAACGTGCAGGGCAAGCGGTGAGCCCTCTCCCCGCCCCGCCCGTGAGGCTGCTTCTCACGGCTGCCTCCTGCATGCGTGCCCACCACCGGGGAAGCTGCCCCTGAACAGCTGGCAGTCGGGCACGGAGGGGAAGGTGCTGGCTGGACAGTTTCCCGCGCTACCATGGAGTAGCTCTCACTGAGCAGCACCAGCTGCGCACGAGGGTTGCGCAAGGCTCCAGCTTGATGTTCCGTCCATGGCAGGAACCAGGAGAAAAAATTGGCCCAACGACCTTCCGAGTGCCTCTGCTGGGCACTCTTTTCCCGGCTAACGGAGGCCTGCCCGAGGAGCCTGCGTCCACCAAAACACCCTTCCCCTCTTCTCAGGCTCGCTAAGCCCACCCTGGCAACCTTGCCTCATCCCCACATCCAATCTGCTCCTAACCTGGCCCTTGTCCACCCTGGACTTGGGAGATACAGGCCAGACAATAGAAAACAGAATTCAGTCACACACACAAGGACAAAAAAATTATGAAAATGAAACGTAAATAAATACGGATGCTGAAGACCTAATTCTGATAAGCGGATTTTCAAAATTAGCCATTTGAGGGAGTAGATTAAACGCATTTAATGTGGTGGGTGGAAGGCAGTCGATTACGGTGGCCTACAAACCCGGCTTTCAGCAGATTCGGGGAAGGCACAACAGCCCTTCGCAGCGCGTGCGCGTCCACTGGATAGACCTGAATGCCTTTTAAGAGCACTAGTTTGCTGCTGTCCTGCTGGCAAACAGGCCTCCTGGAAAGGGGCCGTTCCCACCATCTGTACAAAAGGCGGACCAACAGGACAGGGAAGGCAAAGCTAAGGGGGGCATAAATGGGGTTGGGGTGGCCAGTTCCCACTCGTGGGGGTGGGGCGCACTGTCTTCTGGGGTGTAGGGAAAGCAGTAAGGACAGAAGAAGGACCCTGGCTCCAACACCTTCCTCGCCCGACCCTCCGAAGAGCGAACGGTGATCCCAGAATGCCTTGCAGCTCCCTCCATGGCAACAGCATCCTTCCCTCCCGCACTGCCTCTGCGTCCCTTCTTCCCGCGCCTTCTCTCTGCAGCCCACGCCTGTCCCCAGAGCCAAGCCTCTGGAGAGGGCTGGTGGACACTTCAGGCAAACGGCTGGTCAATCTATCCCTGGAGGCGGGAGCAGGCACCCCCCCCAAAGGGGTTCTAAGCCTCTCTCCCCCAGGAAGAAGCTCCCAAATGGCAGGGCTCTGACCTTCTCTGGGGTACCTCATTCAAAGACCTTGGGGCCTTGAAAATCCAAGCTCATCTTCTAGGTTCGAGGAAACAAACAAGCAAACAAAACAAAACAATATATTTTTTAAAAGGACAGTATGTTGCATGCACAGATAGCCCAGAGATCTCACACGCATCCTGACATTGGGGTGGCCTGGTCCCTGTGGGACCCCAAGTCTCCATGTGACTGAAGCGTCTCACTCAGCATCCTGGAGCCATCACACGGTGAAGACAAAGAGAGTGCTCTCTGGCATCAACCTGGGCCCTGTGGTCGCCTTAAACCACCCACTAAATCTCCCAGCTAAGATGAATTTCCTAAAATAACCCCAGAGTCCTGCAGTGCCTGCCTGCCGCTGGCCTCTCTCCCTCCCTCTCTCCTCACCCTTCCTCCAGAGTTTCTGTCCCACCAGCTATCTCTTGCTCCACCTGAACCCCCTCTGCCTAGGCTGTCCTGCCTCTCTTGACACCACATCAGAATGTGCCATTTGGGTCACAGCTCACACACCAGCCAGAGAGCCAGCTCCTGCCTGCCACATGGTCGCCACAGCCACAGTGCTTTCTGCCTTTACAGAAGCTGCTCGCTCCGCTACTGTGTCTGTGATCTTACTGTCTGTGTCCTGCCCCTGGGAAACGGGGGTCTCCCCAGCAGGCAGAGGGCATTGTCCCAGCACTGAGAGTGGTTGAGTGCAGGGTCCCATCTGTGCAAGGTGGTCAAGCCCAGCTTGGAGCCATTATGTGCTGGCTGTGGGGCCTTTGTCACCCACCTCTGCCCAGTTCTTGGTGGCAGCTGGCTAGGCAGGGCAGGCAGCTGCATCAAGCGTCTCTGTGGGAGGGGCTGAAGCAAGATTTCACCGCCCACTCCCTGGGTAGCAGGGTTCAGAGGGGATTGATGGGAAATCGGGAAATTGCTTGGCTCCTCTCTCCTGTGAGGTAGGGGTGTGATCTGCATGGGATAGCTGACAGAGCTTCTATCCTCAGGAGCATGGGTAAGGTTCTGTCTCAAGGGAACATAACTGCTGGAGTCCCTCTTTCCCAGGGCCAGACTCTTGTGACTCTAACTGGGCAGGAAGAAAGCCAGGCTCAGAGTTTGCATGTCTAAAAGCTCCCATGAAGATTCCGCAAGGTGTTCTGGCCCAAGCCAGACAGCCCCGTAATTATGTTCCCTAGAACCATCCCCACCACCCACCAGCCACCCCAGTTCCCTTCCTGTTCCCCAGCTTTGAAGTGCAGACTAATGGCTGCCACCCTCCAGGGGCATCTGAAAACCCCCTGGGCTGCCCCTGGGTGGACAGGAAATGGAAGGGTACGTGATCCACGTCCTTCCTGCTGCCCCTGCACCTGGGCACCTGCTTTGAAAGTCAGAAGCCCAGTGAGCATCTCTCTCATGCCCAGCTACAGGCCACGGCCAGGGCGAGGGTTGCCTTGCACGGCTCCAGGAGCTAGCATTGTCTTCCACACAAGGTAAGGATCCTGAGCAGGGACGCTGGCCTGTGGAGGACTCCCAAGTGCAATGGTGCCTCTTCTTGAGGCCCCTGGTCTGTGTGCATGATGCGGAAGGTGCAGAACAGGAAGGTTCAGCTCTGTGCGAGGTGTCTGGGGCCCAGGCTGCTTCCTGAGACTTTAAACACCTTCTGTCTCAGGTGGCCACTGGCTGGCCGTTGAGCTCCACGATTTCCAGCTCAGAGTCTCAGGCCTGGCTGGTCCGGGCCCCTCAGCTCCCCAGGTTCACCCAGACCTGCTCAAACCCTCTGACTGCCATTGCCTGATGGTGCATGACAGTTACGGATTGTGGCTGCACCCCAAGTCTTTGGCGCAGATCTGTCCTGACGGTCTCCCTGAGTGACAGACACCCCTGGCCTTCAGAAACCACTCCTGGATGGGCAGAGAAATGTGCTTGGAGCCCAGATCTGCTCACACCACACTTGACACTTCAGCCTCCTCTGTTCCACAGGACAGGCTGCTGCCTGCCTCTGGGGACTGGGCTCTGGGGCCTTTGGGCCACCAGGCTGGCCACCAGCTCTGCCTGTGAGAACCCTCCGAGCCCCCACCCAGCTGCCAAGAACTGTCTTCTAGAGGCACCAAAGCCCCTCCTTCCCAGTGACCAATATTTTAAAATCAGTCTTCTGTTCTGAACGAGAGCGAAAGTCATTAAACTTTCCATCAGGGACGAGCTTTCATCTGTATTTGTCGATCATCAGTCTGGGGTCTCTGCAGTTTATTACTGGAGGTGTGTGTGTGTGTGTGTGTGTGTGTGTTCCTCCTTGTCACTGGATCTGGTGGCCCATGCTGGGGGAAGCCTGGACCTCCCACATGGTGTTCAGGCTGGCCTTCCCTGCTCACACCTGCTCACACGTGGGGGAGAGGAGAATTCTGGGCCCGATTCCAGATGGCTTAGCGAACCACATGGGACCAAGGAGGGGGTGGGGGAGTGAGAGGGAGAGGCGTCGTTGGATGCCTAGGGAAACAAATCTGAGGCCAATTACCAGTGGTAACCTTGTCGTCCCTCGCCTCCCAAGGAGGGGAGATAGCTGGGAAAAATAAGAAAATAATATCAAAGCTGCCCCTTGCCGTGAGATTGGAGCCCAGCTGGCTGAGAATTTGCTGCTGGGAGGTGGAGGGAGGGTGAAAGCAGGCCCGGACAGGGAGGTGGGCAGAGGGTCTGTGGCATTAAACAGACACAAAGGCGGGAGGGCACTGCAGTAGGAAAAGGGGAGGGAGCTTCTGGCCACCCCTCACAGGCCACCCGGCAGCCCAGCCTGCACAGCCTGCTGGGTAATGAGGCCCTGGTCTGCTCTTTCCTGCGAGAACATCTTTTTGTCCTTGAGCAGGTGGTGGCAGAGAGAAACGGGCTCTGAGGAGGAAGGAAAGTAGCCCAGGGTCACTGGGAGAATTAATATCATAATTGAGAATACCAACTAGACCTCCTATTTACCAGATAAAGTACCACCAGGGGATTGCTAAGAGAGATGGGAAAACAGAATCTGAAATAGTTTTTCACTTCTCTGCAAATGTCGCTGGCGTGGGATTTGCCCCCTCTCCCCTGGAGATGTCCTGGCTGCGCTATCTTTCACCTGTCTGTGCAGATTGCCAAGACCCTGGCAATCAGTCCACGCATGCCAAAATGGCATCACGGAGCAGAACAGCTAGGGGTGTCCTAGCTGCAGGACGGCTCTGCAGAACCAGCAAGGCTGTCAGCTCCCCTGGGGTCGGCTGCAGGACAGGTGTGCAGCTGACACACGTGAACACTCCATGCTGTGAGTCGCAGCTGTCAGCTCACTGGCAGCTGGAGCTGAAGGCTCATGCCCCAGGCGTGTCTATCCCAGACCCTTAGGCACACTGCTCTGCTCTCTGAGTTCAGGTTTCCCTCTCCACACTGGGGCTGCCCTCCTGGGGCTGTCCTGCATGGAGCCTCTCAAGGTGAAGGGTGGGGTGAGGAGCTTGCCGTGGGAGACAGTGATCACACTCAACAGTTACACTGGGAGGGTTTTAGGGCAACTTGTGGGAGAACTTTTGAGAGCTATGAAATTAATTGGAGGGTGTTAACTGCAGGAACGAGGGAACAGAAGAAAATTACCTCCGAAGAATTACAACAAAGCAATTAGCACGGGAAGAAAATGATGCCTAGGATGGAGACACTTGCAAATGGCCAAGGCACGAAGCTGGGAGAGGAGAAACACAGGCATCAGAAGGAGGGGGCTGGGACGGACTAGCTAAGGGGTGTCCTAGCTGCATGACGCCAGCAGGGATGTGGTTCTAAAGAGTGTGATCACCCAGGGACGGAGTCTGTGAGGATTGCAGTCAAGAGCCTCAGTGACGATGAGGTGGTCGCCGGGCATGGTGGGTGGTGCCTGGGAGTCAGAGGCAGGAGGATCTCTACGAGTCTGAGTGTGGTCAACAGAGTGAGTTCTAGAATGTCCAAGGCTACCCAGACAAACCCTGTCTTGAAAAACCAAAAATTAAAAAATAAAAAAAAAAGAGGTTGTCCATCATGGGAGGGGGGGTGTAAATGGCTCCTGGTTTCAGTGATCTGCAGCCTGGATTCATTAATTTTCACTGATTTCATGACCTGGGCTGTGTCTGAATGGAGGCTAGTGCCAAGTGCCAAGATCTTTTCCGGGCCTCATGTTCAGGGTTCAGGTGCTCTGGACTGTCAGTGACAAGGGTAGGCGGGAGGAGAGATCAGCAGCAGCTATCTTGTGAGAGTGAGACAGAATTCAGAACCCAGTGTGAGGTAGCTGGAGCCCTTGGTGGGCCACAGGCAGCTCAGTCTCCCTTGGCGTTCTCGGACATTAGAGGAACAAACTCTATTCGCAATGGAGGGAGGTACTGGACCCTGTGCGGCAGGCTCTGCTCCATTCTGAGGTCCTGTGCTGCTGGCTTCCTAACTAGGGAGGCCTCCACCTGGCCTCTGCCACCCTGATACACTTGACGCTCTCTACTGCTCACTTGGCCCCTTACACTTAGCAGAGACAGGCATTGTGGGATTGCCACGTCATAATGGCGAGTGCCAGAAGCTCAAAACGGCAGGAAGGAGGCAGTTTATGTCTGGTCTTATAACGTGGGCACCAACCCAGACAAAACGGCAGGTGAAGCAGGTGCTAAACAGTCATTATTTTAAAGATTGATTTTGTTTTTACTATACACACACACACACACACACACACACACACACACACACACACACACGTGTCCCTGTGTAGATATGTGTATGTGCAGCCCCTATTGAGCCCAGAACAAGGTGACAGAGCCCCCAGAGCTGGAGCTACAGTGGGTTGCGGGACACCTGCATGGGCGTCAGGGACTGAGCTCAGGCTCTTCTCAAGAGCACCCACACTCTTGACTGCTAAGCCACCTCTTCATCCTGAAGCAGTCACTCTAACAGACCTGACTCGGGTCCCTCCTCACCTTCGCAGGGTGGGTATTCATGGGGTACAACCTTTCCAAACATCAGCTAGGTTTTTATACCCCCCCCCACACACACACAATATACGTGGTGGCTGGGCAGCACGCTGCCTGGGCTTTCCCATCTTGAGATAAGCTTTTGGTCTGAATAGAGGGAGAAGAGGCTCTGGCAAGCAGGAGCAGCTGGGGTGGGGCACAGCCTCCCGCTTAGCTGAAGCCGGAACCCGACCAAGGCACTTGGACCATCTTATCAATGGTTTTTCTCAGAGCATGTGTTGTCTGCCCGGTCACAGTGTCTGTGGTTTAGGAAATGCGCACTGGCCCAAGCCAGCTAGTCAGAAAGAACCTGGAGACTTTTGTCAGGAATTTCTGGCCACATCTAGGCTTTCTCCACACTAATAGGAAGTGTGATCAAGGAAGAGGGATCCTGGGTCCAGCCATACCTGAAGCCTGAATGCTACATAAGCCAGCATACTCTTTATCCGCTTGTAACCAGCCTGGCTAGTCATACCCCAACCTTGTCATCAGTTCTTGAGCACAATAGTGGCTTACTATGTTGCGCATCTGGCTCTGAAAAAGAAATAGAGTCAGGGAGAGGGTGATGTTTTGTTAGGGTGGACTGGGAAACAGAGAGTTTGTTGTTTCTGTTGTTGTTGGGTTTTTTGTTTTTTGGTTTGGTTTTTTGGGACAGGGTTTCTCTGTGTAGCCTTGGTTGTCCTGGACTCACTTTGTAGACCAGGCTGGCATCTAACTCACAGCGATCCACCTGTCTCTGCCTTCCTGAGTGTTGGGACTAAAGGTGTGTGCCACCATGACCAGCTAAGAAACATAGAGTTTTACGCATCCCAAAACCCGGAGAGACACAAAAGGCATCTGGGGATAGAGAGATTTCTCCAACACCCCAAAACACCCAACGAGCCCCTCCTCTGTCGAGTGTCTCTCCCTGAATAGAGGTTCTTTCTCCCTACAGGTTGGGCTCCTGAGCACATCCTGTGAGGGGACCAGTCCAGGCTTTGTCCACTCTTCCAGGAGGACCTGCTGAGCAGTAGCCTTGGCTCTACTGCTGGCCAGGGTGGGCTCCTTGGAAGAGCTCCCTGGAGAGGCCGATACTACAGACTGCCCTGCCCTGCCAGCCACCCTGTCTCTACCATGCAGGCAAACTCACTCCCTTTGCCAGATCTGCAGTCCCTGTCCCACCAACTCCCTAGAACTTTCTGTGGGCAAGACATTCCACCGTCCCTGCTGAACAGACGAGGAAAGCAAGGGCCAGACATGTTCAGTGTCCTGTCCAGGGCCACCCAGCCAGGAAGGCTGATTCAGAGTCCCCACTTTGTTCACTTTGCTCTCCCAGTTGACTTACCAGCTGCCTCTGCCAGCTGCTGCTGGCTGCCTCCTGAGTAAGAGAGGCACTGAGTAAGAGGGGTTCCCAGCGCTAGGTCCTTTTCCATCCTTTACACCTGTGGGAAGGTGGATGAGCCCACCTCCAAGGCACGGCCAGTGGCGGCCAGTTAGGAGAGCAGTCTCATATCTCAGCTGGTGACGGGCAGTGCTGGGCTTCAAGCTCTGTAGGTTAAAAGGCCCCTGTTCCCACATTTTATCAATATCTTGATCTGGTAAGCATTATAGATCTACGGGAAGTTGGGGAGATAGAGAGGTGCCATCGCCTCTTGGATGGGCTTTTTCTGGGCTACGTCATGAGCTCTGTACTTCCCAGGCCATGGACGTACCATCGGCATGGCGTGTGCCTCTGCTTCTGTCACGTGGAGAGCCGTGAAACCATCACAGCAGTCAAGTCCCTGGTCTACGCCACCGCCAGCGCTGCAGCCACCAGTCCTCTTGCTCTCCCTAGCTCTGCACACTGAGAATGTTACATAAATGCGCTTGTAGAGTGTGTTATTTCTTGGCATTGTTTTTCTTCCCACAAAGGCTTTATTTTAAAGCAAACATTTACTGAGTGCCCATTGACTATCAGACATGTTAGTCCCCTAAGGAATATTCACATGAACTCCCTCAGTTGCAAGTGACAGAAGCCAGCTCAGAAGAAGTGAAATGGTGTCAGATTGGCATTGGTAACGGAAGGTCTGGAGGTGCGGCTGGCTCCAGGCCGGTCTGGACCTAGAGTCTTGTCAGGGCTGTTTTCCTGTCCCATGTCTTGGCATGCTTGCCTCATGCCTGTTTTTCCTCACCATTTGGCAGCCACCAATAGCTCTGGCCTCACAACAGCTTGCTCACAGGCCCAGGAGAAAGAGCACCCCTTTCGTTGGCGAAATCTTCTCTGTAGTCCTGGCCCTTACTGGCTCAGCTCGGGGCTAGCCTGGCCCAGGAACAATCACCCCGTGGGAAGCAGTGTATAGCATTCTGATTGATCAGTCCTTGGTCGTGAATCCTTCCTAAATCATGGGAGGCTAAGAGGCTAACTAAGGGCTAAGAAAAAATGGGGTGCTGCAGCCAGAGGGAGGGGAACCGATTCTGGACCGTGCAGCCAGCCTGGCTTATTCCTGAAAATGAATGAAGACAGTCAGACTTAGAGAGGCTGGGTGGAAGGTGGGGGTGCTTAGAGCCTGGATCCTAAGCAGCCAGGGACACAAACCTCACTTGTGACTCTTGTGTTTTCCTCTCTTCCAAGCTGACTGCATCCCTACCATCTTCTAGAAATCCCCTCCCACAGTCAGGAACAAAATGGAAACCTGTGGCATAAAGCAAAGTCCAACTTCTGGTTTTTGTCTCTGCCTGGCTGTGGCCTCCCTCCGGGGGTCTCTGAAACCCAGCAAAGGGACTTCTGGGTCCTCCGGAGCTATGGATAGGGGTGGGTATGAGCTGTGGACTGGGGGTGGGGGAGAACTGGGGGTGGGGGTGAACTAGGGTGAGGTGGGGGTGGGGTAGGGGTGGGCTGAGGGTGGGTGTGGGCTGTGGACTAGGAGTGGGGGTATGGACTGGGGTGGGTGGGCTGTGAACTAGGGGTAGGTATGTGTGAAGTTGAGTCTCCCCAACCCCAGCAGAGCTGTCTGTGTGCAGTCGCATCCCTGGGAGTGTGCAGACCCTGGCACCAGCTCCTAGCGTGGGCCGCCACGTGGCTCCACCAGAGCCAGGGAAGAAACGGCCACCATCCAACTGTGAGAATTGACAAATGGAATGAGTGACTCAGCCGGGGACCAGATGTGGCCAGATGAGAAGAGTAAACACAAAGGCCAGAGGCCTAACCTGCCTCAGTGCCCCCAAGCTGGGCAGGGATGGTGGGACCAGGTGGTGACAGGCAGGCAGGGAGGCAAGGAGTGGGAGATGGATAGCTCCGGCAGGCTCAACCAAGTGCGGAGGCGGACAGATGGTCATGTTGAAGAAGCCAGCCCCACGAGGAGCAGGCCTCACTACCAGAGCAGGGCAGGATGGCTCCACAGTGGCTGGGGCAACCTTAGGCTTGGGGTGCTCCGCCTGGACAGTCTCCTACCTCCATACTGCCCAAGGCAGGCTTTCTCTCAGGCTTCCCTAGTATGTTCACTGGGACCACTGAAAGGCAAAAGCAGCTCTTTGGGGCTGTCCCCCCGGCCCTGCTGTGGACATACTGTGATGTCATGAGGCTGTGGAGGACATATTGCCGAGCCTGCTGGGTGTGGTGGCCCACTCCTTTAATCTCAATTTTTGGGAAGCAGAAGCAGGCAGATCTCTATGAATTTGAACCACCCTGAACTACATAGCAAGTTTCAGGCTAGCCAGAGCTACACAGAGAGACCCTGCCTCAAAATAAATAAAAAGACAGACAGACAGACAGACAGATAGATAGATAAGTAGATAAATAAATAAATGCAAAGAATGTATATATTTAGCTCTACTGATATGGACACCTTAAATGATTAGGATGGAGAATTTTATGTTTGGAAAGTTTCTTTTCACACTTCTGGTTTGGATTTGAGATGGGATCTTGTTCTGACTGGCCTGGAACTTGCTATGTAGCCCAGGCTGGCCTGAGATTTTTCAGTGATCCTTGTGGTTAAATCTCCCAAGCTAAGTGAGACACTATACCTAGCTCAAAACTTTAAAACCTTTTTTTTTCTTTTGCATTTATTTATTTGTGTGGGTTGGGAAATGCATGTGGGGATCCAAGGACAACTTGTGGGGTTGGTTCTTTTCTTCCACCAGGTAAGTTCTTCAATCAGGCTTGGACGTGAGTGCCATTACCCACTGAGCCATCTTGATGGCTCCTATAACGTTTTTAATGAGGACAAAGAGTCATGAAATACTCTTTGGTTTGTGATAGCAGCTGTAAAAAAACAAATACAGAGCCTGGCACAGTGGCGCATGCCTGTGATCCCAGCACTCAGGGAGGCAGAGGCAGGCATATCTCTGTGAGTCTGAGCCCAGCCTGGTCTACAGAGTGAATCCAAGACAGCCAAGGCTACAGAGAAACTCTGTCTCGAAAAACAACAACAAAAGGAACAAATACAGTCATCCTGTCACTAACAAACGTGAGGAGGATGTGGAGCCTACCTCTGTTTGGACCCTGTATGGGCAGACACCATGGAGGGTCAGCTCTGTGTGCCCAGACAGAATGCCACCCGAGGGGCCTCGCTCTCTCCACGGCCATCCTTGTGATAGGCCCCACGTACCCGCAGGGAACCTGGAATCTCAGAGAGGAAAGGTGACCTGTCCAAGGTCACGCAAGGAGACAGCAAAGCTGGGGCGGAAGCTCTTAGTCATGCTGCAGCTCTGGGTGGATCTGGCTGCTGTCTCACAGCCCTGGGCCCGCAGCTTCAGACGTCCGAGTAGTGCCTTTCAGCCACTTACACAGGAGTCTAGATTGCCTGCCTTCTCTCTGTTTGTAACCAGGCAATCTCTTCCAGTTAATCATAGATCAGCGCATCTCATTCTGTCCTGATAACGCCCACAAGTATATCTGAGATTGCCTGGAAAAGTACAGAGAGCTGAGCTAGCTCACGTTCCCTATGCAAAAGCCCCAGAGCAAAGCCAGAGATGGTGGGTGAGTTGCAAACCAGTGCTGGGGCCCTGCTGGCCTGGTGCCATACTTGCTATCATTTTTAATTGGCACCAACATCTAGCAGCAGATTACTCATCCAAATTAGAAGCCAGGAGCTCACTCCACACCGTGTACGTCAGGGCGGTTTAGGCTCCGCCGACGTGACACGCGCCTGCAAGTCTCAGGCCTATCCCACTGATACTTAGGTCTGTGACCACATGACTGCAGGGATGTCTACTCTACCCTCTCTTAGGATGCTAGCTGTGTACCGTGGCACCTTAGACAGTGGACAGTCAGCCACTGGGTCAGAGAAAGGCCGAAAGCTGGAGTGTGTGGACGCTGCAGACCTCACACACCCACTGGTCCCTGTTCATGTTTCTTGGAGCTGACGGTAAGGCCCACTCCCTTTGAGAGTGAGTACAGACCTGGGTAACCAGTAGCCCATGACCTTGGTACTGGGGCGTCCTCACCCATCAAACCTCCCCGTAAGGGGCAGGGTGAGCCTGCCCCACTCAGGTCCACCATGGATAAGCACCCACTGCAAGCACTGTCCTGGTTCCAGGAGCCCTGGTTTGTATACAGTTGGTGCTCCGCACAGTGGCACAGCTCAGAACCTGAGGCCACCCGGGGCCCTCACTGGGCCTGAGTGCTTTGGCCCCCACTGGTGCACCTCAGAGTCACTGAGTGGATCCAACTTGAATCTGAATTCCTCATCCACACAAGCCTCCTGAAGGATGAAGTCCAAACTCCTTAGCACGGCGTTCAGAAGGTTTAGAAGCGGACCCCAGATTCCTTTGTCTGTAGCTCCCCCCTACACACACACCCTAAAACTCTGAGCCTGAGGAATAAGCTCCCATCAACTCCCATCAGTGATCACCTCAGCGAGCAGCTGCTCCTTGGAGTCTAGGCTCTGTAGGCTGCAAGTGCTCTGTCCAAGGTGCTGATAGAGCCAGGCGATGGAAGCCCCTTTACCTGGTTTAAACCAGTGCTTCCTTTTCCGGTACAGACCCATGATCTCCGGAGAGAGAGAGTCTGCTCTCTCAACATCCACTCATGTGTCTGAACCCATACTCACCGTCTCCTCTTCACCCTTGACCTTGGAGTCAACATGACAGCTCCTTATTCTTCAAATGCCCCCTGCCCTCATACTGGAGAGCTCCTTTTGTGTCACATTCCTTGATTGGGGCTTCCACAGGCTGGAGCTCTGATCCTTTGGGGTCACAGAGCATGGCAACTCCTCTGTGCAACTCACAGCAGGCTCCATGACCTTGTCCCTAAAATAGAGACAGCTGTGGCCCTGGGCAGACATCACAACTGCTCTGCCCCCTCTTTCTTCAAAGTTGGCATGACCTTGGAGCCTCTCGGAAGGCCTGAGGATGTAATTCAGAGTTACAGCATGTCCTTATCCAAGGCCCTGCTTTGATTCCCAGTAGCACACGCACACACTTACACCCAGAACTTCATCTCTTCACTCATTTAACACAAGCTTCTAGGGTTGGCACTTGTACCAAGTACGGGGAAGATTTCAGGGAAGAAGCCTCTTTTCTCAGAGAGTAAGAAATCTCTCTGGTGAGCATCTTCAGTCCCAACACTCAGGAGGCAGAGGCAGGTGGATCTCTGAGCTTGAGGCCAGTCTGGTCTACAGCCTGGCCAGAGCCACACAGAGAAATCCTGTCAAAACAAAACAAAACAAACAAAACAAAACAAAACAAAACACCAGACTGAGTAAGCAGGAGGAAGGAAGTGGATCCGGGATTTCCCAGGACCTCATTGCAAGGTGACATTGATCAAGGACAGAGGAGAGGGGCAGATGGGTATCTGGGAGAGCCTTCCCTAACCTCATAAGCAGAGGGTTAAGCAAAAAAATCTCATGATCCTTTGTGGTCACGGCCAGTGGAGGGGAGAGGGGAGAGTCTTACAGCAACTGGGATTTGAAAATGGTGAATCCCTTATAGGTTCCTTCGTGTGACTGGTCCTGGGACCTTTAAAGAGTAAGCTCTAGTGGAAAGCTCTTAGGCCAATGGGGGTACACTCTCAGGAGTTGGGTGGTAACTGCCAATGTTGTGGCACCACGAGGGCCTCACAGAGTCAAGCTGTTGCTGGAGCTGCATCCTTGAACCATCCCTGTAGGCTAAACCTCTTTTCTTCACTAAGGAGCTGCCACCTATATTTCATTACACCTAAACTCATATGTCAAAAGGTGGCAAGAGCCTTGCTTTTTGGGGCCCTGGGTTGCCAGCACAGTGTGGCTCCATCCTGGCCCCCTGGCAGACATGCAGGATGATGGCAGACACATGGCTGGATGCCACAGGACGTGAGGAGGGGACCATGCTCCACCTCTGGCAGTGACAGGTTCCTCAGAACCTGCATGAGCATGATTTCCTCTCAGCCCAGGCGACAGCTCCCAGCTCCCCTCATCCCGCTTGTAGTCTTCAGAGTACCATCCCTCTCCAGCCCCAGAAAACCCAAGAAAACCTGGGTCCTTGGAGCACAGGCCGCACCCTCAGGATGGACCAAGGGCCCTTTCAGCTGGCTGTCCAGGCTAGAGGTGCCAGAGAGGGTGAGCACCTGAAGTCCTTACAGGCCACAGGGCACTCAGCTGCTGCCCAGAGCTGACACAAACAGCCTTTCTCCCTCAGGCCCCAGAACCAGCTGCGCTCACATCCCTGCAGGCTAAGACCAGGCTGTCCCTGCAGGCAGGTGGCATGGATGCAGCGCCCATCCCCCACCCGCCACACGCACAGAGGTGGGTGGGGCAGGTGACAGCTTCCACACCGAGTGCTTGGGGCATGCTTGGCACATTTAGTGGGATGACAAACGTCTCCTGCGGCTGTGGCTGCTGTGCTGTCACCCTGTCCAATGAGGAAGGTAGCGTGCCACCAAGGGCTCGCAAAGAGCTACTCCACTCCCTGGCGAGAGCATGGCAGAGTTTGGCCACCTGTACCTTTCTCTGCCTCACACCTGGCCTGCACCCTGCGCAGCTGTTCTAGGCTCCCGAGGCGCCTTTGGGGTCGTCTCTTGTCCTAGAAGTGGTAGGTCGCCCCAATGTCACATCACCCACAACACATCTTCTCCTGGTCCGCTGCTTCAGTTCATGGGTGTAAGGTGCTTTAGGCCAGGGGACCTCAACTGTACCTCCATGAATGCAGGAGGGCACGGGTTAGCACAGGAGCCATGGTCCCTGGAAGGAGTCCAGTGCAGAAGAGAACAATAGATACCTTCCTTAGCTGCAATGCCAGAGCCTGAGCTCTGAGGCCCTCCCAGCAAGTTGCACACTGGCTCCCTCTTGGTGTCTGCCGGGGACAATACCAATGGCCACGGTCTGGGGCTTTGCACCTTGAGCAGCTCAGAATGTCTCCAGCACGTGATTTTAAAGGGTGATTTTAGGAGAAGATTTTACTGCTGCTGAGGAACAGGACGGAATGGAGGACTGTCGGGGTCCTTGCCGCACCCGCCTGCTGGCCGGCTTGTGAGCAGGCGCCACTGGCAAAGGCAGGAGCAGGGACAGATAGATGACCCGCAATTACAGCTCGGATCCCCACCCCAGCCTCGCCCAGCCTCCCGCCTGCCGCCAGTCTCCAAGCAATTTCAGACTTTTTGTACATCTAAAGCAGAGATTGTACGCGATTCCTCTTGCCAGCAGAAGCGGCGTTCAGGTGGTGGGGAGGAGGCCGGAGAGTGTTTATTCACGAACAAAGGCAGCTGGAGACAAGAAGGAGTGCAGCCCTCCCCACTCCCTGCTCCTCGCTCTCAGAGCTCAGCCACTCCTGCAGAGGGGAGGTTTGATTGCCTGTGCCCAGCTTCCACAGGTGCCCGGCCCGGCAGTGGGATGGGCTCTCCCACCCCCAGGCAGTGCCTGCGGGAAGCCGGTCCCGAGTGGGCTGGTGGGTGACTGCGTGGGTACAGAAACATGGAGATGGCCTGCCACCAGCGGCTCCCCAGGTGGGCCCTGGAGGGAGGCAGGATCGAGGGCGTCAGTGTCCCCCCAGTCCCCACGCACAGGGATCTGTGAACAGGAAGAGGACAAGGGTGGACTGAGAGGCCCAGGAGGACTGGCAATCAAAGCCAAACTCCCCACTGCTCCACATTGTTGTCTCCTGTGGGGGATGGGGTGGCAGGAGAGGAATTCTCCCTGCACAAGAGACGTTCTGGGACCACACAGCGTGAGGGAGTGAGGGAGGCAGCCAGCAGCCGCCATGTTCAGGATTTTGGTCACATCTGTGTACACCTCTACATTCATTTACTTTTGTTTGTTCCATTGTGTGCGCGTGTGGATCCCCGCCTCCGCCGAGTAATGCAATCACATCCCTCCAAGGGCAGGAGATTAAAAGGTAAATGGAGAAATGCTCTCTGTCACCCTGCCTGGAGTCATCCTTATCCCAGCACAAAAGGCAGACTTGTTTATAAGCTTTTGTCTGCTCTTGTGAAATATCTGTATTCAAGTACACCAAATGTGAACCTCGCTCAGGTGTGACCCAGTGAGTGTGACACTGACTGCAGGGAAACTGTGGAGACCCCCACGCCCTTTCAAGCTGCATCCTAAGAGGAGCGGTACCATGGGGCCTCAGCAGGGGTTCCTCTCTCTTCCTCCCCACAGAGCTGTAGGCCGCCCCCCCGCCCCCCCCCCTCCGCTGCAGGTGCTCTCAGGAGTGCACACAGGGTGGCTGGGGTTGAAGGCTTTTGGCAGGTAGGTGCTTCCTGGAGTGGGACTTTTTGGTGACACAGTTGTTTGGGCCTCCTCCTTCTCCTGTAATTCTCCTCACCCAAGAACGTAGGCGTCAGCTCAGCACACCCACCATTGCACCACGCTGGACCTGGGTGGAGCAATTCTTTTGATCTTTGGTTCTCTACTTGTCAGTCTCCCCAGAACAAGAGACACAACAGCACATGTGAGGACTGATTCTTACCGTCCTTCCTTCCTGCATGAGACCTGGCGCAACCCAGAGCCCTGAGACTTGTTTCCTCTCTCGTCGCGGGCACATACCATGTGCACTAAGTGAGGACAGAAACAGGAGGTGTTTAGTGACACTTGAACTGTGCTGTGACCTCTTTGTCAGATCAACAAAGCTGTCCCCCAGAACGACAGCTCTGCCAGAGTGTCCGAAAGGGACCACCTGGCCCAAACCAGGAGGTTTCCTTCTTCCCTCCTTACTGTGCTTTTGGTCAAACATCTGTGTGGCTCTGGGCACACAGATATGAAACTGGTATGTAGCTCAAACATGTACTGGAAATAAATAAAAAATAAGTTCATTTGAAGAAAGTTACTTGGTATAGACACAATTTTTGTCATTCATTCAGGATGAAAGCAAATTTGCCTACTAAAGATAGGACATGCTCATTTATTCTTACGTAAAGAATTAAATCTTGGCTGACTGATGGTGCAGGACAGAGAGCTCCTTCAGTATCTTTCAGAGTTCATCGGTGGTTTGCTTTTCCAGTCAATTCTGAGGATGTGGATTCACGTGAATATGTAAAATAGCAGACATGTTTAGGGTCTTTGCTGAAGGGGTGCAGGTGGCTGGGCAGAAGGATGAGAGTCCACTCCCAGGAGAAAGAACAATGTTCTCAGAGTACACAGAGAGGACAGGTCTGGGGCTGGGAATCCAACAGTGGGCCGGAGTGGTCAGCAGAATGAGGGACAGGGACAGTAGACGGGGACATTTTCCCAAGAGAGGGGAATGGAGGAAGGAATGTGGGCTGTGGAAGGGGAGGCTGAGGGGAAGGAGGAGGTCAAGACTGGCCTGAGAGTAGGGCAAATATCCCTAGAGAAGGCTGAGCCGGGTCAGGGAGGGGCTGAGGGAAGACAGGCTGAGGTTTCCTCGGAGTGGAGAGCTGCCGTGCGCGTCTGCCAAGGCCAGGCGCACACAAGGTGTTTGTTTGGCCTTGCGCCCAAACCATGCCAGAGGAGCACCTTTCCGAGCCTGGTAGGGTGTGTGTGCCCACTCGTGCCCAGCAGGAGAGATGGCCGTGCCCTCATTGTTGTCTCTAAGTCCCCAGCAACATCTGGCCCTTCTCTGGTGAGCTGGTGATGACCCTGAGCGTCCAGAGCTCACACACGTGGCCACCGCAGCATAGCACGTGGAGCCCCAGAGTTGCGGCCTCTGTCCTTGCTGCTCATTTCACTCCTGCCTGTACCCGGCCAGTCTTCTTGGTAAAGTGATGTTTTCATGAGGGCAGGAGGAGGCAGCATCTCTGCCCTCAACAATAACACACTCTGGGCTGCGTGTCCTCCATTATTCATGGCTGTCAGATCTCAGCAAAGGCGCCGGACCCATCGCTGTTTCCATCCTTAACTTAGCCTCCTCCTCCCGATTCCTGTGCATTTGATCTTCCGCAAATTCGCCTCTTTGTTCTTGAGACAGAATCATGTTGCCAGGGGCTCCCAGCGGCCTCCCTGCCGCCACTGTCACAGAATTCTCTTTAAATGTGAAAATAAGAGTGTCCCCAGGGCCATCAGCAGGACACTCCAGGAAGAACCGTCACACCTCCCACAGCTCAGTTGTACAGGGATGGGTGCCTAGAGCCCACAGGCAGAGGGGCAGGGCCGGACTTTGGCTCTTTCTCTCCCTAGGTTTCACATTTTGGGCATCAGTGACTGCAGAAAACAACGTAGATGAGTCCATAGAGACACAGCAACTGAGGCGTGGCTCCGGGTGGCCTCTAGACACACGGGTGCCCAATTAAAGCTGAGGTGCTCTCCAGTGCCTGGAATGGAAATACCATAAGATTTTGTAGGATCTTTTGTTTTAGAATACTTGCATAGCCTTAAACACGTGGTCATCCCTAACTTGAGAAACTGGGATCTGGAAGATTCTGAACCATTTCAATTGTTCGCACCATTTTCACATTTAACAATATTGGTTGGCTTGGGCCTCAAGGAGTCAGTGGTGTAGCTCTAGCCATCTAGGGTAACTAAGGTTCCTGTCACATATGATGTGTGTGTGGGGGGGGGTAAGCTACTTCAGTCACTGCTAGATACAGGGTTCAAATGCATCTTCAAACCTTGAGTGTTGACAGCTCAGTCATAGGGCACAAGCATGGGGATCTGGTTTTAACCCTAACACCAAGAAGGCAAAACGAGCAATCATGGAATTCAGGCACAAGCCAGCAGTCCAGATGGGGCCGTGCTGTGACCCGGACTGTCTCACAAATGTGGTGAAGGTTTGGTTCCCAGCCCAGCTGTTCTTGGGTGGCACCATTAGGAGGTGAGGTCTAGTGGGTCATTAGGATGTGTCCTCGAAGGGGACATTGGCCCTTTCTTCCTCTCTCTCTCTCTCTCTGGGCTGCCGGAGGTGACCAGCTTCCTCTGCCAAGCATTGTCACCATAACACGCTGCCACATGCCAGACCAAGGACCACTCGTGGAAATAGCTGAAACCATAAACCAAAGACACGCCTCTTCCGGAGCTTCTGTCCAGCAATGGCAACCTGACTGACTCATTTGTTTCTCAGGTTTCATTGGTAGTTTTTAATGCCTCATCCTACCTTGGGCAGGTCTCTGGTGGCTATTTCCATCGGAAACACAAGCCCTTCCTGCCTAAGTCCCTGCTCAAGGGTTTACTCTTCAGAGAGGCGTCCAGGAGGGCTGGCCTGGAGAAAGCCCATCCTTCAGCCACGAGCTCCTGCTCCGTGCACTGGAACACCTGCTGCTTCCTGGGATGGTCCTGTTAGTCACCTAGCGTGCTTATTTGTTGTCTGGCTACCTGTCCCTGCTGGAATGTGGAAAAGGTGACTTTGTTCTGCTTGTGCTGCTTCCCCAGTGACAGGGGAAAGCTTAACGAATGAAGCAGGAAGGGACAAAGGCTCTCCTGAGTGTCTCTGGGCTCTGCTGTTTTGGATGCATAGGTGTGCTAGGGCAGCAACAAGTTTCTGTGACCAGCAGTGTCATGGAAGTCGATACGACAACAGTGAAGGCACGGTAACTTCGTCATCCTCACAGGCCACTGGGAAGAAAAGGCATCTCCAGGGCATCTCAACGTTGCCAGTCATAGGTGCTGGCTGGGTCATGTGACTCTCACCAAGTCGGTCTCTGTGAGCAGGGATGCATGCCCTCTGGTTGGCCAGGACTGAGGCCTGGATCCAACACAGGAGTCATAAGTTACCACACAGTGCCATAGAGTGTGGAGAAAAATCAATGATCTGGTCCCTGAGAAAGGGACATAGATGGGGCAAAGGCCAGGAGTGCCTCAGATGTAGCAGGCGTTGTAAGAGGCCGTTACGGCTGAACGATGCTGCCTCTCACCCACTCTCACAGCTCAGATCTGGATGCCCTATCTCCCAACATGACATTCAGAGGTGGGACATGGGGACAGAGGGGCCTCATGAGGATGAAAGCCTCAGCAAAGAGCTAAATGCAGACGGAGGGAGGCTAGCGAGTTGGCCAGCTGCCTTCAGGACACAGTGGGAAGCAGCAAGCTGAAGGTAAAGGAGGCCCTCCCCAATACTCTACAACGGCCCCCTGGACTCTGACTTCAGCCTTCAGAGGGTGAGATAAATTTCTGTTGTTTATAAGCCATCCTGTCTGTGGTACTTTGTTATAGCAGCCAGAACAGAAGAAGGCAAGGCTTTAGAGAGTCCAAGATAAATAACACTTTAATAAACATTTGATGGATGAAGACAACCGTCCCTGACCACTCGGAGGGCAGGGAGACAGATTCACGTTGTCACAGGGTGTGTGTTTTTGCTGAGGGAAAGGAGGCGGGCACGGGAGCACCTGTGTCGGTGCCCCCCGACCCCCGACTGGGAACCAGGAAAACTGTTTATTACACCCTGAAATGGGCTCAAAGCCAGGGGCCTGTCCTGGCCTACTCACTCCATGAATTTTCTAGAAAGGAGAAATAAACTATCCTGTGTGGGAACGGGTTGTTGTCGCATTATTTGTAATAGGGATAAAAGAAAAAACTGGAAACAGCCCAAATGGTCCCCAGTAGGGGACTGGTTAACTACATTATGGATCATCCACTTGATGAAATATTCTGGAGTCGTTAAAAATGATCGTTAAGGAAACTGCAGAGCAACCAGGGAAAAGGCATCTGTCCTAATGCATGACGACAGCTCAGAATACAAAGCTGTGACTGAACTACATGCTCAGCTGTGTGCTCAGGACACGGAGGCTCCTGGGACCCAGGCCCTGCTCCAGAAGGCTCCTAACCCTGCAAAGGCAGGAGGGACAGGAAACCCAGCAATGACGTTCCTCCTGGGGGCGGGAGACAGCAGAGGCCACAGGGAGCAGACTGCAAGCTGTGGACACTGGGCACAGTGTTTAAATGCAAGCGAGAGGAGCAGGAGGAGGAGCAGGAGGAGGAGCAGGAGGAGGAGGAGGAAGAGGAAGAGCCATCCATGTAGAATCATGAGCAATTCCCCTCCTTTCATGTTGTATTGTTTTTAACATAATAAAAGCCAGCTGAAAATTAAGCTCAGCTAGGGGTAAACAATTTTCACCACTAACATTTATATCTGTAAATCATATATAAATTCACAAGCACTTTATTTCCTTGGCGATGGAGAAATACTTCTTGGACGGTTTATGAAACAAACAACAAGCATAAATAAATAAATAAATAAATAAATAAATAAATAAATAAAGCTACCATTTTGCATGTTTCCTGGTCCTGTACTCTGCAGTAATGTGGGAGGCGCTTACATGTCTGTGAGAACCAGTACAAACATAAGAAATGGGAAGTTGTCATTAAAACCCCTAAACCGACCAGTCGGAGACAGGTGTGGTGGTCAAGGGCATTCCATAGGAATCCGAGAGAGTCTCCCAGGGCTGAAACAGAAGGGCAGAGATGGCCACAGCACAGGCTGCGATGAGCCGGAGGTGCACAGCCGACCAGAGCGCTTTGCTGGGCTGACGTGTTTCTCCTCCCTCATTCACACCACCCAATGCCCATTGCAGTGACACTAAACAGTGGCGTCTTTGGGAGGCGATTGAGTTACAGCACTGTTCTCACAAATGGATCGGTGTCCTTATGCACAGGCCTTCCTTCCTCTCTCTCCTGTCCCGTGAGGACTCGTGATTCTGAAGCAATGCGACTGCAGAGACCAGGCCCACCCTTACCCGGGACCTGCCAGCCCTCCACCTTGGCCTTTCCAGCCTCTGAAAATGTGAAGAACACATTTCTGCTCCCCAGCCTGCCGTGTCTTGTTAAAGCAGCACAGCCGGTGAAAGGCAGGCTCGCCTTGAGATAAGGGACAGCAGAGGGGGTCAAGAGTTCAGGGTTGAAAAGGGCAAAAATGGCCCAAAGAAGCACAAGAAGACAGAGTTGTGGGCGGTTTATGGGGACAGCTCCCTTGGGGGAGGTTCCAGGTGAAGCTTCAAAAAACCTGTGCAGGGGCCTGTGAGGAGTGTGTGTGTGTGTGTGTGTGTAAAGACTTGCCATGCATGTTTGATAACGTGAATTTTATCCCTGGGATCCATGGTATAAGGAGAGAACTGACTGCTAAAAGCTGTCCTCTGATCTCTACACAAGCTCCATAGCAAGCACGCGCACTCGCACACACACACACACACACCAGCAACAACAACAATAATATATTAGTAAATGAAAAGGGCCAGACATATTGGTACACACCTTTAATTCAAACACTCAGAGGCAGGTGGATGTCTGTGTGTTTAAGGCTAGCCTAGTCTGTATAGTGAGTTCCAGGCCAGCCAGGACTATATAGTGAGATGAGAGAGACAGAGACAGAGACAGAGAGATAGAGACAGACAGAAATAGAGACAGAGAGAGACAGAGTGACAGAGATGGAGAGAGAGACACACACACAAGAGAGACAGAGAGAGGAGTGACAGAGAGGAGAGACAGAGACACAGACAGAAAACAGAGACAGAAAGTAGATCCACTACCTCTTTCAGCTCTTAAGCCATCACCTTCCTTCACATTTCAGCTCCTGACTGTCAAGACAAGGTGCAGCTAAGAGCCATCTTCCAGACTGTGAGCAGGGCCTAGGAAGGAAAACCGGGACAGTCTGTCATCACTGGAAGTTGTTAGGAGACTGAGTCCTCCCTAGGAATCTGACCAGCTCCAACTGTAAGAGCTCGGTGCTCGGAGTCCCCAGACCTCGGCCCAGTGAGATGCTGGTGTCTCCATCGCACTAGTTTGGTCAGGAGCTGAGGAGCCACAGATCAGGACAGCTGGAGAGCACCCTGGGTGAGTCAGCAGCAGACGCCTGGAGAGACAAGCCATGTGGCAAGGAAAAGTTTGTTCTTTCAGTGTCTTCTGGGTCACTTGGCCTGGTTGCGCTGGAGCCTTTTGCAAGCTGGTGCACCACGGTGGTGAGAGGAGAGTGGAAAGAGGAACAGGAAGTGGCTGGGGACTCACCATCTCCCTCAAGGACACTCCCGCTAGGTCCCACGTTTTAAAGTCTCTGCCACTTTGCTGTACTACAGGTGAAGCATAAAACCTTCGCCCGCAGCTGTAGACATGGTTCTAGATTTAAACCATAGCGCTCCTCTTTTGTAGGATCCTGAGATCAAAGCAGACGAGTGGGAAAGGGTAACAGAAAGAAAGCCATACCACGTCAGGTGACAAAACCTTTACAGATCGTCAGTAACCTCAGGGAGACAAGAGGCAGCACCACAGCCATAAGCTCAGAGACAGGAGCAGCGCGTCTGAGGGTGCAGAATTAGAGGATGCCATTGGGGCGCACAGTACATGCACACGCGCGCGTGTGTGTGTGTGTGTGTGTGCGCACACACACAAGAAAAAAATGTGATTTAAAAAGATAGATTAGAAGGCAAATGTGAGAAAATCCCACAGAAAACAGAGCAAAACCCCAAAGAAATGACAAATAGGAAGTAGGGGCATTAGGTGAGTGGGGAAAACCTAACATCTGGGTAGCAAGAAGTCGAGAAAGAAATAATGAGTGAAATCATTCAATTAAGTCTCAGGAATGAGGGGTGCGAGTTTGGAATCCAAAGATTCGGAATTCATTATAACAGATGAAATATTCACAACAAATGTGGGGTTTTTTTTTTTTTTTTTTTGCAATTTCCCAAAGTTGGGGACAGAGGAAGTCTCCACAGGTTTCCAGAGAAACTACAAGACTGGAGAAAGTGTTCCAGATTCTGAAGAAAAGCGATTCCAAACTGGATTCTGTGTCCAGGTGAACTATTGAGGAGAACACAGTACAAGGCCCCGGGTGCTCAGCTCTCTTCTGCTTAGAAGCACAGACCTGGGAGTCGACCAGGGGTGCTAAAACAGGAGCCGGACTGAGCAAAGGCCAAATGGCGGCGCGCCCAGGGGTCCTGGGGACCCAGTGAGCTGCTGTGTGACCTGAAGGCACTAGGACATCTAGAGCCCAATACCAATGCCAAGGTTCCTGTCTACCATCATGCACCTCTTCTAGTGGACAGACATGGAGGTAGTCAAAGAAACCAGCCTTCTCTGGTGACGCTGGCACGTGCCTAAGACCAGTGAGGAGGCACCAATACACAGTCGTGTGTCGCTGACAGCAGGGCACGCCCAGGGAACGCATCCTCGGGCTTGATTACACCAACTGTGCAGAATGCACGTCTGGGCGTTCGAGGCTATGGTCTCCACCCAGACTGCAGCGAACACATAAATGATGCTGTCGCCAGCATCCCCCGACGCGCTGCTTTACAGCGCAGGCTGGGTAAGAAGGGCTGCGGAGCATGGTGGCATGGGGACAGGTGGCAGGAGGCAGGGGAGCTTTAAGCAGGTGTCTGCCTTGAGCTGTTTCTTCGCCATCCCTGATAACATCCGGGGCCTGATGCGGCTACCTGATCTCCACACCCTTGTGCCTTGCCAGAGCCATAGACAAAGGGTTCGGCTGAAAACTACACTTCCCAGCCCCCTTTGCAACTAAGTGTGGTCAATGCAGTAAATTTTGGCCAATGAGATGTAAGTGAATGCCTGCTGCCCTTTCAGGCAGCTGCCTTTAAAAGAAGGAGCTGGAGCCTCCTCTGAGCTCTGCTTTTCTCCTCCTAGTCTTGTGTGGAAGCCTGGGCTACGAGAAGACGCTGGGATGGAGGCCGCCTGCTAAGAAAGGGCAACTGAGACACAGTGGTCTTCGGAGCACTAGGGCAAGAGAGAAGCAGCCTGTGAGGGCCAGCCACCGCCATCTTGACTCCCAAAACGCTCCCATTGCAGCAGAGCCTGGGAGTCACAGATGTTCTGGGGCGTCAGCCCGTCCGTTCTTTTCCTCTCTTGCTGGGCTATTGCCAGCTCAGAGTCCTGCTTTCTGGACTTCAGAGGGTGGGAAAGAACGATGGAAAGGGTCTGCTCTCTGCCCTGGCCTGGCTACGTGGAGAACAGCAGAGTAAGTTTTTCCAGGCTTAAACTTCAGAGCTCCAGCTTGGCACCCAGTACTCCCAGGCTGTTTTTCATATACAGAGAAACTCTGGGAACTGTTCTCAGAGCTGCTGAGGGGCCAGCGTGGTGAAGACAAGGGACGACGACCCCAGGCCAGCGTCGCGGCTTACACTGTAGTCTCTACAGGAGGGCAGCTGAGGCAGAAAGGAGTTAAGAGGCCACCCTCGGAGATGTGAATCCCATGCCAGCCTGGGCAGCAATATGAGACCATATCTTAAAAAACTGAAAGGATCACCCAAGCAGAATGGCATGTGCCTTTGATCCCAGCACTCAGGGGGCAAAGGTAGGCAGATCTCTGTCAGTTCAAGGCCATGCTGGTCTGCAAAGTGAGTTCCGGGGTTTTGTTTATGTTTGCTTCTGTTTTTTAAAGGACAAGTGGGCACCTTCTCTTGTAGCCCAGGGCCAGCCAAGCTCCCAGCTCTGCCTCCTCCACAGGGATCCTTTCCCTCAGGACATGGCAACCCATCTTTGCCCACAGGTCTCCCTAGCCAAGAAGGCCAGTCTCAGCAGAGGCTGCCTGCCACCAGAACCCTGTCCCAGCTCCACCAGCTCCATCCAGTTCACCACCTCCACCCCTTCTCAGTTCACTGCACTCAGGATGTTCTGTCACTTTCTATCCGTTTTCTCCACCCAAAAGAGCATCCTGGTGATTTTTTTTTTCCTAATGTAAATTAGAACACAAACCAGAGTTCCATTTTGGAGCCTTCCAGGTCAATTCAGAATGAGACCCAGACTCCTCCAGGGGCCCTCTCCTTCCCTTGTTCCCTTGTTCTTCCTGTTCTACCTTCCCCAGCCCCACCTCACAAAACTCCATCATGGCTCACACCTCAGACCCTTGTGTAGACATGCCTTTTAAAACTTATTTATGTTTCTTTAATTTTTTTCTCCCTATTCCCCCTCAGTCCCTTCAAATACCACAACAACAGGTAGGAGAGAGAAAGGGTTAATGGGAGAGGGGGCACAGTTCTCTTAGTTGCTTCCTGCTGGTCAGGATCGTCGGGTTCCTTGGAGCCAGGAGTTCCTTGGGTTCCTTGTTTCAGGAGTTCTCCAACTTCTTGTATCACAACAGCAACCAGGAGCAACAAGGGGGAAGCAGGATCAGCCTTGTTCTTTCTCCGAGCTCCTCACTCTCTGGGCTCTGGCATTTACTCTCTCCAGATTCGTGAGATTCCAACTATCTGCAGCTGGCAAAGAGTTCCTCTCAGAGCCCACATGAGGCAAATAGTCTGCTGCTGTGGACCATCTGAATCAGCCCCACAGCCCACACCTGGGACCAAAACAGAACCATGTTTATATCCACAGCAGCCTTGTCCTCCATGTTCCCTCTGGTTGGCACGCCCTCCCCTGCCTGAGGCACACCTTCTCCCCTGACGTCGCCAATCTCTGGCGCCTCTGTTCCTTCCTGCTTCTCAGTCTGCACTTGGTGGGCACCTGATGTTATCTTCCTCGCTTATCTGCCCACCTGTTGGTTCTCCTCTTCCCACCCTCACTGGACCCCTGAGCAGGTGCCCTGACGGTCTATTTAGCCATGAGGGCAATGATTCCTGACACATGGCGGGTGCTTCATCAACGAATGCGGTGGATGCCATTCGCGCATCCAATCCCTGAAGCCAGGGAGGCCAGCACCTGGGTGTTCAGCTGGGCCAGGTGTTTGGCAGTGGTCTACCCTGGGCTCTTCCTGACCCTGCCTAAAGTCGTTGCTGGGGGCCTGGAACCCGAGCCGGGCAGCTTCCGTCCCCGCCTGCCCATCTTCTTTTGCAAGGAGGCAGCCACTGCTGTTCTCCCTCAGTGTAGGCTGATCCTAAGTCCTAGTACTGAACCGGTTCTCCAAGCCGGAGCCTGGTGGGGTGGGTCAGGCTTTTCCATTTAGAAGACAGTTTCCCGGGCTCCTCCTGGTGTTAGATCATTCCTCCAAATTAGCGGGAATGCTCATTACCAGCCTCCTCTGACTCTCTAGTGGGGTGTGTGCCCCAGGGAAGGGGATTTTACCGTATGGGGGATGCCTGTTTAATCTGGGGGAGGTCATCCCTCCTACTGATTTATCCAGAAAATGCTCCCTGACCTCCTACTGTATGTGGACCTGTTGTCTGAGCTGCAGGGGCCCAGAAGGAAAACACAATGAACCTTGATAAGAGTCCACTCTGATGCCGTGGGGACTGCCACAGCAAACAAGACCCACAGGGTGACAGGAAGATACAGTGGGGGACTTGGTGAGGTAAGCAGAGTCTGCAGTCTGAGAAATGCATCTTCCCAGCTCCACATGGACCTGTCTGAATCCTGGCCTTCCTGGCCTCTCCAGCCATCTTGTTTGACCCTTCTGGAAGATCTGGACACGTGCTTCAACAAAGTCTTAGCTGGGATCTAAATGACAAGACATGTGGCCTGGACAGAGGGGGGTGGCTCAGGAGGACCCAGGGCCAGGAGGCAGAGCAGAGAGGCCAGGGGCTTGCAGTCCAGGGTACAGAAGCTGATGGAGCCAGTTGACTGGGCTTGGAAGGCCTTTATAACAGCTGCATCGCTCTCATCCAGCCTGCTTCTTGGAGGACCTGGCTATGGTATTACGCTCCAGCTCTACCCGGCCTCCCTTCAGGGAAGGAGTGGGGACTGATGGGCACCTTCCATTCCACCCCTCAGCATTTTCAGCTTAGTGTCCATCAGGGTGTCTCTTCCCTAGGACGATAGAAGATGCATAAGGGAGAATGTACCAGGGATGTAGCTGTGGAAACCACCACATGACAGGATGCAAAAGGAAGATTGGGAGGATACAGGAAAGAGCAGCCACGATGCTGGGGTGGGTCCTGGGCAAGGGACACCCCCACCAGGCAGCAGCTAAAGAACTGGGCCCTAAGGAATTTGGAAACATCTGTTTTACCCTCTCCCAACATCTGGGGAAACGTGAGATGCCCAGCTCCCATCATCCCTATTCTACCCACCCTGCTGGGCAGTGCCCAGGCACAGAGTTCTACAGTGTGTGCCTGCAGTTCATAGGCCACAATGGTAATGCAGAGCCCAGGGGACAGGAAGTGGGCTCTGGGGAGCCCGTGGGACATTTCTCTTCAAGGTCGGTGCAAAGCCCTCTCTGCGTGACAGCAGCAGGTCAGTGCCCACAGCAAAAGCGCCTCAAGCCTTGGTTATGTCTACACAAAAGCAGCTCTTATCTGGAAGAGAGTAAGAACTGGCTTGCTCTAGAGCCAAACATAGATGAACATGGCTACGAGCACAGACTCAAGATGCCCTGAATACTGTGGCCAGATGTTCGACCAGTTGTGTGAAGTTTTTATAAGTATAAAACAAAAGAAAGTCACAGGTCAAGATATTTCAAGCACACTGGTGGTGACAGCAGGCAGGTGATCTCTGAACAGCTGGGGAACCTCTGCTATAGGCCTCAGACGCTGTGTGGTGACATCCTTAGCTTTGGGGCTGGTAGAAGCTAGGGATCTGCTACATTAATATACTCCAAAGATTTCAGTTGGCAGTCATGGGATGTAAGAACGGCTATTAAGGAGGCTGAAGAGATTCTGAGATCATTTGACTCAGGATCAATATTCCAACACGTCATGATTTCAGCAGTTAACCCGTCAGCCTTAGGGAATCGTTAAGATAGGTGTGGCTGTGCCCAGGACGCCAGTCCCCAGCCACACAGCTCATAAACTAGCCTGTAGCAACAAGCTAGTTCAGTCCCAGCAAGCAGGACACACAAGAGAGGCTGGGAGCAACGTCGGGAGTCTACAAGGAGGTTTCAGGCTTCCCTGCTCCGAGTGTTTCCTGAGTGATCCATGGTGGCACTCATTCTGGGCTCCCTGCTTCCCTGGGACTGGGCACTAATGGACGGAGTTGTCAGCAGTTTCGGGGTGGGGGGAGCTCTAGGACCCGAGATGATATTACGGTTGGCGGCTCTTTCGGGGAAGCCCTCTTTATTCCTGTGCCTCGTGTATTTATTGTTTCTTCCTTATAATCTAATTAAAAGACAGTTGTATAATTTCTCCCCTCTCCCCTCCCCTCCCCCGCCCCTCCCAGGTCCAACCTTCTTTCTCCCACAGTCCTCTTCTTTAGCCACTGTTGTTACATATACATATCTATAGTCAACATATAAGATCACCTGCTGAGTCCGTTCAGTGCCTGCTCACACTGTGCCTGTGTGTGTGTGTGTGTGTGTGTGTGTGTGTGTTTCTAGGATAAAGGAGCCAGCTTTGGGCTAGGATGTGAATGGCCAACTGAGCCAAGACTGACTGCCAAGGAGGATGTTCTGGGAAGAAAGGACAGCCAGTGAGAAAACCGAGAGCAGCTAGTTCCTTAGTAAGCCGCAAAGGAGCCAGGCCCTGCTCCGCGTAGGCGGGTGGCACAGCCTCTGTCTTCTCTGAGAAAAAAGCCCAAGTAGTGACCCACGTGAGGCTTCTCCCTCACAGCCCGTGTCACTCTGGCTGCCTGAATCTATGTAGACCTTTGAACCTGCAGCAATTCTCCTGCCTCAGCCTTCAGAGGGATGACCTTTATTAAAGGCATGAGTCAAAACACCTGGTGTAAACACAGACTCTTGCCTTGTTTCGTTGTTTTCCTGGGGTTTGAACCCAGGCCCACAGATGCTCCGCAGTCACTCTGCCGCTCAGCAACAGCCTCAGCCTATATGTGGAGTTTTTCATAAACCAAAGCCCAGTTAGAAAAGAGACCCAGCCAGAGAGAGTCAGCGTGAGGCAGTGGTGTGCGGCCCTGCTACGCGCCAGCCTCTTCCACTGGCAACGGGCCACGCTCAGTAGCAATCCCAGAAGATCACGTGGCCTTCTGACAGCACAGAGCCTTAGTCTATGTAATGGACTCTGATGTTCACCCCATGGCAAACATTCTCGGAATGGATCCCCACTCGGGATGTATTGCTGTTTCCCTGGAGTTCGCTTTGGGAGATGGTGTCCTGTTGGGAAAGGGATACAGGGAAAGATGCAAAGCTGGGGTTTCTGGAGCCAGACGGAGGGATATGTGTGCCAAAGCCCATCACTCACCTGCTGAGCAACCTGGGCAATCAGCTGCACAGTTCTGGGCCTCTGTCTCCCACCCCCTGCTTGTGTGAGTGTAATTCCTGAACAGGCCTGAACACGGCATCTGGAGCGGTTCCACCGCACTCTGTGTTTGTTTTGCAGGGTTCATCAGGCACGTATCAGCACTGAGCAAAGAAAAATGGTGCAAGTTCTGTGCCTGCAGGAACATGGATTTGTGGAGAATAATGCAGATCAACGCAGTGCTGGAATTCACGGAGGTCAGGGCACTACAGGCTGGCACCTCTGCCAGGGCATTTCCAGGGCATTTTCCTTCCCATCAAGGTCCCTTCTGCCCTCTTATCTCTCAGTGGCGAGAACACACTGAGGACCCAGGTCTGGCCAACTTGTGCCGACCCATCTCTCCCGCAGTGGACTGTTCAGATATGAACCAATAAACCTAAAGCAAGATCGGAGAGAGACACACACGGTCTGGGGATGGCATTCGAGGGCCTAGCACTGCTCGTCCCAACACCAGCAGCAGGAGCAGCGGCCTTTACTATCCTGAGACAGCTGCCTTTGGCTTTTGCCAATTCTAATTGAGTTTCTGTCGCCTGCAGCCAGAGACCTGACAGCTACAGGGTTTCGCAGGCAGCAGCAGAACTCACATGTCCTTGGTGTCTGCGATCGGCGGTGAGGGAGAGATGGGCAATGGCAAGAGAAGATAAGGCAAACATTCATTGCCCCTCCTCCCCTTTCCCTGGAGGACTCCGAGCCTCCCCGCCATACAGTTGGGTAGGTTGCAATTTCAGAGTTAGCCAGCCAGGATTTCCCGTCTTCTCTTGCACAGCGACAGGATAATTAACACAGGAACACAGGACCCAGTGAGATTCCATGCTGCCGTTTTAATGCAGTTTGGGGACTTTTTCCCAGTAGACACAAACAGGTGGCCTTGGAAGGACTGGCAAGCAGATCCTTCTGTCCTGCAGAGGACAGAGCCTACTTCAGCGTATGTCCAACCACAGAAAGACTGGATTCATCCTTGAAGTGTGGATCAAGCCACCCCCAGGGGCTCAGCTACCTGAGCCAGGGCTCAGCCTTCTGGTTGTGCTTTCTGTCGTGTGTGAAGAAGAGCCCTGTGTGCCTCCCGGGGCGCGTGCCCCCAACATCAGAGCCCTGCATGCTCTGCTCTCCTGTGATTCGCCTCCCAGCCTGGAGGAAAGTATTTGCTTTCTCCTGAGCTCCTCGGGCACTGGAATGCAGGGGCTGCTCTGAAGCCTCAGCTCTGACATCCTTGAAGGGCTGGGGTTGATAGAAGCCTGTTCAGCACTGGGGCTAGAAAACCTGGAGCTCCAGACACCCCGAAGAAGGCAATAACTCAGCTGGGGCCCACCTCTGCCCTTCCCTCTGCCCATCTGGAGCAAGGACAGCCATCAATCCCACTTATCGGAACTCTTATTTCATCCTTTATCCAGCTGTCACAGGTGTCACTCAGCACCCTTAACAGCGTTATGAGAGATTGAGTGCCCGGGCCTGGGCTGCCTGAAGGATTCATGGGCACAAGTCTCTCCATTCATCAGGGAGAGCTTTAGTTAGTTTTGGGATTGTGGAGGGGGGGGTAAGGGGGGTTGGAGGAGTAGGAGGCTTCTCTGTCAACAACTGGAATGTCAAAGCCAGGCGGAGGAGAAGGTGACAATGGTGGAGAGACTCCTGGGTAGCAATGAGGTGGCCACTGGACCACAAGGTAGGCAGGGGACCAATTCTGGAAGCTATGGGTACACTTGTAAGTCAGACAAGTTGATTCAGTACTTGTGTCACAAGGCCAGGGAAATCAGCTTGTCCTCCAAGCACGTAAAATAATTTGTTTTCGAGATAGGGTTTCCCTGTGTAGCACTGGCTGTCCTAGAACTCACTCTGTAGACCAGGCTAGCCTCGAACTCAGAGATCCCCTTGCCTCTGCCTCCCAAGTGCTGGGATTACACATGTGTGCCACCAACCAGCCTGCTTCAAAAGGATTTTTAAACTGTATGTCACACACATCTCTACCCTGCTCCTTACAGTTACCCTGAAGCCCCGACTCCTTAGCCATCTTACAGAGCCCTCCCCCCATGCCTGCGACCCCCTGCTGTCCTTCCACCCACCCCCACACCCCAGCTCAAGCCTCTAACGAATCCTCACACACTCAAGATTACACCTGCCTCAGCACCTTCACACTCTGTTCCCGCCACCTGTACACACATCCCCCAGGGATTTGCACGGCTGCCTTTCCGTCCACACTTAAGGCTCAGCTCCAAAGGCGGAGGGCTCCCCTTCCCCTCACTGCTATTGTCTGCCCACGTGGCTCTATTTCATTTCCTTCACAGCTATTAACCTCGGCCAAAGATGTCTACTCTTCTTCCCTTGACTTGAAAAGAAGCTGCCAACAATTCCGCTGCCTGAAGGCAGGGTTCTGTTTGTCCTCAAAACTCAGGAGGTCCCAGCCACACCAGGCGCACTGCTAGGTACCAGAGACACACAGAGATACAGGTTACCCACACAAACTGCTGCCCACACAAACAGCGGGACTTCACAGCCTGGCAGCCAGCCTGAGCGTTGAGAAGCAAAGCCTGCCTGGACTCTGGGCTTTTGTCCAGAGCCCCGAGGCTTAGAGCGCCCCAGGTCCCACCCCAAAGCCTCCCTAACAGACAGCGAGGGAAGGCGTTGGTTCTGGCAGGAATGGCTGTTTTGTGAAACTGGGAGGTTGCCATGGTAACACTTCCTTATGCAACAAAGACCCCCCTTGAAGTTAGAGAAGAGAGGGTGCAAGTCAATGGATATTGACCAATAGCTGGGGCCTTCGGCTGTGCTGTGCGCAGGGAAGGACTTTCAAGTCACCCCCGCCTGTCCTCCAGCTTGATCCGGCCACTGTGCTCTGTCCCCTCACTAGCAGCTTCCGTTGTCCTCAAGCTGGGCCATGAAGGAGAGGGGCGGGAGAAGGTCCAGGGTCACCCCAGGCAGTGAGCCACGCAGGGTGGATGAGGTATGGCAGGCGCACAGAGCACCATGCTGCTGCAGCCTTGCTTGGATGGGTTTGTGCGGTCAGCACTCACCCAGATGTCAGAGCCGCTGTCTGCTGCGTTTGCTGTGTCCCACGGGGAAGGGCAATTCCAGGGGTAAAGGCCTTGACCCAAGCGGCAGAGTTGGGATCTGCGCACCTGCCCAGAGCCCAAGTTCACATCCTGACGTCACTGGAAGCTGGGCATGCACTGCCACCGCAGCCTTGCACCTGGGCTCTGGCCAGTCTGGGGCCGAGGGAACAGAAACCTCACCCTTGAGACCTGGTGAATCGCTAAGGCTGCCTGACAAAACAACCAACCACCGTCCCCGGGTGGGCCGGAGGACGCCAGGGCCCACAGCCTACAGACCCTGCCCAGAGCCAGGAGGCCAAACAGGGCCACACACTGTTGTCATTGCAGGGCTAGGTCAGGATGGAAGCTAACTCCTGCCTCGGGAGCAAGTGCTGCCTAACTGGCTGCACCAAGAAAGGCTTTTCCAAGGTCAAGAAGCCCCTTCTCAGGAGCGGGGTGTGGGGAAACAGACAGGCTCCTAGCCTGGCACTTCCTGCTGCAGTGTCTTCCTCCCTCTAACTGGCATCTCTTAGATCCCCATTTTCTATTGGGGATTCAAGTGTGAAACTTGAAACCTCCGGGAATATGCCGACTATATAAGGTGGCAGAGAGCTGAACATCCATGCCAAGGCCACGGTTCGCAATGACTTACTGTGACAATACAGGACCTCTGGAAGAACAGCCAGTGCTCTTAGCAGCTGGGCCACGCCTCCAGCACCACGAAGCTGTTTGAACTAAAACAAGCATAAACCCTTCTCTGGTAACTTCTCTGCCAGCACTGGGCAAAGCAAATCATGTAGCCAAGCACAGTGTCCATGGTACAGGAACGTGTCTTTACTGTCAACACTTGGGGGCAGGGGCAGATCTCTGTGAGTGCCTGGCAAGCACGGTCATTGTATCGAGTTCTAGGACCATGTTAGAGAGACCCTGTCAAGAGGAAGAGGAAGAAAAAGAGGAAGGGAAAGAGGAGTCAAGGGAGCTCCTTTCGGAACCAGCCTGTGATCTGAGGACAGCTCCCATGACAAAGCTAAGGAATCAATGCAGCCAGAAAGAAAGCAACCGCTGGGCGATGTGGTGTGCCTGAAAGCCAGGCACACGTGACTCCTGCCTGTGGAACACAGGCACGCCCTTACTCGCCACCGGCTTCCGTTCTGTCCCACACCATCCCCATCCAAGTCTTCTCGGGTGATGAGGATGGCATCAGAAAGATGCGCGGACAACACATTCCCACTGACAGGCACACCAGGCCTAGGAGCGGCGCCAGGATCGGAGTCTTCGGAACCAGGCGCTGCGGATATCTTCTCCTTCACCGTGTTTCAGCGCCCAGGCACCGGCTCCATCCATACCTCCTCCCTTCAACGCTCTGCCTGGCCCTGAAGCCCCGGGAGCCTGGACTTGCCCCCGACATGGAGGGAAGGCAGCAGGTCATGTTTCACTTGGGGCATTGGAGCTCCCTAAACTGAGACTTATCTTCGGTGTCTCTGTCTGCTGACTGTCTCTGCTCAGTGAGGTGTAGGGCTGGGGAAGGGGCCTGTGCTGGGTCCTCACACCCACACAATAAATGCAGACAGGCTTCTGCCCTCCACGCCTCAATGCACGCCTCAGTCCCTTGGACTAACAGAACCCCTGCTGCTGCCGATAATCCAAAGCGGCTGATGCTTTTGCATTTACTTACTTCCTTGGAGGGGTGGGGAGTAGAATGGGGGCCGCATGGTGGTCAGAGGACAACTTGCAAGAGTCCGTGCTCTCTTCGCACTCTGGTTTCCAGAGCCACCTTTACCCACTGAGCCATCTCACAGGCCCATGTTTTTAAGTTTTACATGGCATTAAGTTAAACAGTAAATCTGGACTGGAAGAAGCATCGAGAAACTTGGTGCTTGAGCATGAGAAAGGGAGAGGTAGGGAAAGGGACAGATAGCAGCACACTCCTTCCTCCTCCTCCCTCCTTCCTCCTTCCTTCCTTCTTCCGCCTTCTGCTTTCCTCCTCCCTCCTCCTCCCTCCTCCTTTCCCCTCCTTCCTCCCTCCTTCCTCCTTCCTCCTCCTTCCTCCCTCCTTCCTCCTTCCTCCTCCATCCTTCCTCCCTGTTTCAGGCTGCCCATGGCCTTTCTCCCAGTCATTGCCCCCTTTCATTCTGGCCTGGTCACCTCCTCCGTGGCTCCAGGCCCCATCCTTACTCTGTCTGCACAGCAGCCCCACCCAGCAGATTCTTCAGTTCCTCAGGCTCCCTGAAAGCCAAAGGCTGCCATTCCACAGCCTGGACGGACAGTGCCCCCCTCAGGCCAAACTCAGCCCTGGGCTGTGGCTATTGGTGTGACGAAGATAAACACCCATGGGAGAGATTAGAAGGACTTGGGCAAACCTCCACTGGCGACCCCAATTTCAGATTCGAACTCAGGTCTCCAGAGGTGAACGGGAAGAAAATGGCTAAATTAAAATGCTAATTACCGTCTCAAGCAACTCGCTACCAGACAGCCGCTTGTATCTATTATTAACAGCTTCCGCCACAGTCCTGGCTTTGCCCAGAGACACCGATGACTTAAGATTCAGGTGCAAGAGAAAATAGCATAAGGCTGTGTCTGCACTGTGCACACAGCAATGCCAGCAGCACGTGGCTCTGCACACCTCCAGAGAGACGAGGAGAGAGGCTGCTGAGGAACTTAGGGCGCCTCCAGGCTGTGCCTCGGAGGGCCCCTCCAAAGGTCCTCTCCAACCAGAGTGGCTAAGTCAGAGCAGAGTGTCTAAATGCGTCTGCAGGGTGCTGCTCCCAGCCACAGCCCTTTCTGTGTCTTGGGTTTGGGTGTTTATTTGTTTTGCGCGTGTGTGTGTGTGTGTGTGTGTGTGTGTGTGTGTGCCAGGAATTGAAGGCAGGGCTGCCATGTTTTTATTAACTAAACTTGGATTTTAGAGAAGGCAGTCAGAGTTACTGTGCCCTCTTCCCAAGTAGGAAGAGAAGATCTGGGTAAGGTTCTATACTGGGCACACACACGTGTGCTCACACACAGGGACATGCACACATACACTCAGACAAGGCAGATTTAGACACACGCACACACACACTGCTCCTGGAATGTGAGACTTAGGGAAGCAGATTTGAAAAAGGGGACTTGTCTCTAGGGGAAAAAGATGGCTCCTGTATGGCCTGTGTGTGTCGCTTACGAGGACTGTACACCCACCTGTCCTAGGGATGCCCCTCCACACTGACCGTCAGTGATGACAGAACTGATCTCCAGGAATGTCTTAGGTAACAGTGAAGGACATTCTCAGGCCCAGGGCATAGGTGGCTGGAAGACACAGGGGACAGAGAATTCCGGGACAGTGAACAGATGCAGGCGGACCGAAAGGAGAACAGCTCTGAGTGATGACAGGTGGACACCGGCAGGTAGCCTACACGGGTCTTCTGCCCATGTCACCCGGCGAACTGCTGTCCCAGAAACAGGGCATTCCCCGGACGTTCTGGGGAGCTGGGCTGGGCTCTCCCCGGAGTCCCTGGAGCCTGGGTGCACTTGTGGAGGTGGCTCTGTGGTTTGTTACGGAGTCGACGGAATGGCGTTCACGACCTGTCAACCGCACACACAGGGTGGTTCTTACCTGCCCCTGGGGACCAGCCCTTACCGGTTGTGAGCCCGGGCATTTTAAGTTGGCCAGTATGAGCGAGTACACAAACGCCCTCCACAAACTCCCAAACGGCTTGTCACCTGTCCCATCGGCAGGTGTCCTGCACCTGTCCCACCATGTGCAGCCCAGCTCCTCAGCCACCCTTTAGCCAAGGTGGTCTTTTCTCCTTTGAAAAAAGACTTATTTTGGGCTGCACATGGTGGCACACACATTGTTAGTCCCAGCACTTGGGAGGCAGAGGCAGGTGGATCTCTGAGTTCCAGGCCAGCCTGGTCTACAGAGCGAGTTCCAGGACAGCCAGGGCTACACAGAGAAACCCTGTCTCGAAAAACAAACCAACATTTTTATTTTATGTGTAGGATTGTTTGCCTAAATGTGTGTAAGTGCACCATCTAGGTGCCGAGGGCCTATAAGGCCGGAAGAGGACGTCAGGTGTTTCCCCCCACACACCCCCTTCAGCACTGTAGTTGATTATAGTGGAAACTGTCGTGCAGATGCTGGGAACTGAAGCCAGCTCCCTGCGAAAGCAGCCCGTGATCTGAATTGTGGTGCCATCTCTCCAGCCCATGAAGTGATGCTTTCACTCTCCAAATATTTTGTATTTTTAAAAGTTTTACATTTAGATTGTGTGTGTGTGTGTGTGTGTGTGTGTGTGTCCCCTTGTGCCCAGTGCACATATGGAAGAGAATAACCTGTGGGAATTGGTTCCCCCTCCCATTATTTCGGTTCTGGAGATCAAACGCCTCAGGCTTGGTGGCAAGTGCCTTCACCTGCTGAGCCACCTCAGCCAGCCCTAAATATTTCAATACAGGGAAACATGGCTGGGAGTGCTGCTCCGTTTAGCTGTGTGCATGGACCGGACACGGCTTCATATGCCTTTAATCCTAGCCCTTCGGGGACAGAGGCAGGAGGGCTAGAGAACAGAGGTCATCCTTCTACAAAGGCTCATAGCTACAAGGCTAGCTTGGGCTACCTGAGACCCCCCCATCTCAAGACAAAACAGGAGAGTATTGCTTCTCTGCGTACTCCCTCACTTTCCTCTGGACACTTCCGGCACCTCTCCTCTGTCTCCCAAGACCAGAATCTGTTCAGGAACGGTACCAGAGGGGTTAACTCCCATCACCTCTCCTTCTCCTTGCCCTCAGCGTACCACCAGTTCTGTGGAGGTCCTGGACCAAGGTAAGGTATCAATATCCACAGTGATAAACAGCCCCAAAAGTGGCCACAGCACGGTGGGGCCCTGTGCTCGCTCCACCGCCTGTTCCAGCTCAGCTAGAGAAAGGGGAGTGGTGAGGGCTTCCACCCCAGTCAGATCCATCCATCCTACGTGATTAGCTGCCACAAACAACGCACACCTGCCAATGGGAGCCAGGTTTCCCCCGCCCACCAGCCTTGCAAACTCCCCTGTCCCGGGGCCTGCCTCCTGGGCTGCCAGGGGATGCTGGGAGGCTGGGAAGCCATCTGCCAGGGCACAGGGGCGATTCACAGATCAAAAGCCACGTCAGTGCTTTCAACCCTGGCGCCGCCATGCCAGTGCGCATCTTCCTGCCGAGCGGCTGCTCCAGGCCCCTTGGCAACCCTCCTCGTTGCAGGGGAGGGCAAGCGAGCTTCACAGACACGGCTGGTCACCTGCCTCATATCCTTCTAACCGGAAACCGCTCCTGTTGACACTTGGTGGCTCACCGAGGTATTCACAGAGGGGAAATCAGATGTTTCTTTGTTCTTAGATTCCCAAAGAGAGAGGCTGCCGCCTCTGGGTGCTGTGGTGTCTGGGTGTTAGGAAGTCATGGCGACCACAGAGGAGAGCCAGGCTGAGGGCAGAGCTGATATACCAAGTACAGAGATGAGGCAGGAAAGAGCTGCGGAGAGAGCTTCGTCAGGGTCCATGCTGTGAGGAGACGCCATGACCACGGCAGCCCTTACACAGGAAAATGCTTAACCGGGGCTGGCTTACAGTTCAGAGCTTAGTCCATTACCATCATGGCGGGCAGCATGGCGGCGTGCAGGCAGATCAATGCTGGAGAGGAGCTGAGAGTTCTACATCTGGATCCACAGAGAGCAGGATGTGAACAAGACCCACTGAGGCCTCAAAGCCCCCCATTCCCCACAACACTCCCCCTACCAGCCACTCCTAACAGTGTCATTCCTGGTGACGGAGCATTCAGACACATGACCGTTCCTCTTCGAACCTCCACATCGGACCTCTGCTTTCCCTGCCCTGCAGGCTTTCCCCCAGGGTCCCCCACACAACATAAGACAGAGCACTATCTACTTTGAGCTGTGGAAGCGAAGGCTGCCAGTCCTCACGCAGTGAAATCCAGCCCCTGGGCGACACCCTGGCTGGGGCTGCCCCTGAGCTCTGGACCGGTCCCCTGCTGCATTAGCACTCTTTCTCCACCCAAGCTAATACAGGCGCCACAAACGCCCACACAACTCCCAGTGCCCCTGCACACCTTCTCTTGAAGCCCCTCTCTAGCACCTGCAGGCCACACCCCATGTCACCACAGAAGTAATAGAAATCGGATTGCTGTGAGTTCAAGACCAGCTTGTCTACAAAGTGAGTCCAGGACAGCCAGGGTTACACAGAGAAACCCTGTCTCAAAAACAAACAAGCAAATGTGCTTAGCGTACAAAGTATTTTATTTTATTATGACTTTTTCGTGCACACACAGCATTGTGCTTTACTCACAATGCTGCCTCATCACTTCTCTTTCCTTCCACTGGTACTGTAACACACACACACATGCACACACACACACACACACTGGGCCCTCCTGGCCCACGAGCACTCAAATGGCGTTCTATGCAGCAGCTTTTTCCAAGTTTCTCAAAGTGCACACTTCCCACGTCCCTTTTCACTCAGTATATGTCAAGAAACCCTTGAGAGCTGAAGGACGCAGCTTGGCCCTGCTCTCAGGAGGGCTGTGCAAACAGGAGAGTTGCACACTATTTTTCAGGTGCACTGAGTAAGTGAGGCCAGGTTTGGGGAGCCCTAGACCACATCAATAACAACAGAGCCACCCAAGGAGGACTCATGAGCCTTCTGTGGAGACAAGGCTTTAGCCTCCATGCCCCCTGCCCCCCAGGCCAGGCCCCATGGGCTCACAGGATTGCCTGCTGGGGACAAAGGGAATGCTTTCTCACTTCCCAGGTTGCTCCTGACCCCTCCTCATAATTCTCTCCTTTTCATGGGGAGAAAGAGAACCTCATAATTTAGAGTAAAGGGGGCTGGAGAGGTGGCTCAGTGGTCAGGAGCACCTGCTGCTTTTGCAGAGGACCCGGGTTCAGTTCCTAGAATCTACATGGTTTACAACCATCCTTAATTCTGGCTTCAAGGGACCTGATTCTTCTGACTTCCGTGAGCACAAGCACATACATGGTGCGCACACACACACACACACACACACACACATGTTCAGGCAAAACCCTCCTGTACATAAAGAAATAAAACCATCTGAAGCAAAAATGAAAGAACTTAGGAGATGGGCGCTGGAGAAGATGGGAAAGGAGAGCTGCGGGTTTGGAACCAGCCTGGATCACATAACAAAACAAAAAATGACTGATCCCAGGAGCCAGGATGCTGGTCCCATCTTCAGTCCCTCACCCTTTCTAGGGCAGCTACGCACACACTCAGGGGAGCTGAAGTAGGCTGCCGTGGCCCCCTCCCCCCAGTGCTATTTCCTCCCCGCTCTGAATCACTAGCTGGCCCACAGCTGTTCCAAAGCAGCTTTCTTGCTCTTTCCAACCCCCCCCCACACACACACACACTTTGGGCCACAGGGCTTTGTTATGAAGCTGAGCTGCGCCTTCTTCTGGGATTCCCTCCAGCCCCCACCCCCACCTCTCACGCCTCCTCACTGTAGCAGCCTGCATCTTGTGCTCCTGATGGAAAAGAATTCCCATCAGGGCACAGGTAGAGCGAGTAGTAGCCAAAGTTTATTTTTAGCAGGAGAGAAAGCACAAATGGAAAGTAAGCTTGCAGAGTGGAGAGCAGACTGAGCGAGGGACTGTGGGCAGCTGCCTCCGGAGTCTGGGCTTCCGTGCCTTGCTCTACCATTTCTCCTTTTGCCCACACCAGACATGGACTCTCTTTTCTGGGCTAGGAGAGGCTTCCTTTCTTTCCTTCCTTCTTTCTTTCTTCCTATTTTTCCATTTTTGTTTTATGTGGATAGTATTTTAAATTTTATTATTGTTATTATCATCATCATCATCATTAACTTTATATGTATGGTGTTGTGGCCTCTGCTTGCATATCTATGTATCATATGAATGCCTGGTGCTTATGCTGGTTGGAAGAGAATACTGGATTCCCTGCAGATGGAGTTACAGACATGTGGGTGCTGGGAACAGGACCTGGGTCCTCTGGAAGACCAGCCAGTGCTCTGAACTGCTGAGCCATCTCTCTCCGGCCCCTAAGGAGGAGGTGTCCTTAAAAGCAGCCCTTCCCCACAACTCAGTCTGTTATGACCAGACGAATTTGATGCAAGAATGTGTAAAGTATGTTCGACGCAGAATTTTTGTAAATTCAGAATTTTACTAGGAGAAAGGTCAGTGGTGCATCCTCCTCGGGGGAGGCTCTGAATGCAGGGTTTTGCCTGGACACTCTTAGTTGTTTTTCCCAGAGTCTTGGCCTTCACTGTCTAGATAACTCAGTCTTCCACACTCAGCAGCAAACTTTCTCGTGTACATTCTGCAGCTTTCTTGACATCTATATTTTAACCCTGACATTTTTTTTAACTGGAACACCTCAATTATGACCATAATTTTTTATGCTGTTCTCAATTCTGAGAGGTGACCTAGAAGGGAAGGTGGACCTTCCTTTGTCTCTTCCCGCACAGCAGCTGGACCTATGCCACTTCTGTCTGTTAGTTTCTGCAAAGAAACAGAACTGATAGAGTGAATGTGTATATATACATATATATATATACACACATATATAGATACATTTTTTATATATTTGACTGTATATATTTGTATATATATGACTATATATTTGTGCCTCGTGTGCTAGTCACCACGAGGTCCTAACACTAGCCGGGTTGAAGTGAGTGTATATATTAAAAGGCCTTCATCCTACTGGCTCACAGGATAGGGTTCGGGAACTCCAGCAGAGACTGTCTCACCCTGTGGAGGCTGAGAATTGGGTGGTTGTTCAGCAGCTTCAGTCTGGTGCTGAAGGCCTGGAAGATGATGGAGAGCCGCCGTCTTAGTCAGTGCTCTATTGCTGTGTCAGGACACCGCGACCATCTTAACTCTTACAAAGGAGGGCACTTAACTGGGGCTGGCTTACAGTTTCAGAGGTTCAGTCCATTGTCAGCACTCTGGAAGCATGGTGGCGTGCAGCCAGACATGGTGCTGGAGAAAGATCTACATCTGGATCTGGATCCAAAGGCAGCAGGAAGAGAGAGACACTGGGCCTGGCTAGGGCGCCCAAGAAGTCAAAGCCCACCCCCAGTGACACACATTCTCCAACAAGGCCTTCTCTTCTCTATATAACCCTGCCAGCTCAGCCACTGCTCTCTTGGTCCTCTGTTCTTGGCTCCTTCTCTTCCTCTCTCTTCCCTTTCTCTTTCCCCCTTCCCTTCTCTCTCCTCCCAGGCCTGGTGCAGTCTGCTGGTGATGTTTAGTATATTTCTTTCTCTCCCTGCTCTGGAGTCTTCCAGATGCCTCAGGCTGTTCTCTCCCTCACCTCTACAATAAAACCCTTCCCCTCAGCCACACCTAGAGATCATGTCCACATTTTCATTCACAAACGACCACAGCTGCTGATCTTCAGTCTGTGTTGGAAGCCTGAAGAAGTGGGTCCTAACTCTACTGAAGGAATGCCTCGGCAGCGGGGCAGGTGATGCCAGGGAGGAAGGGAACAAGCAGCCAAAGAGCACCGTTCCCTTCTCCTGACTCCTTTCATCCGGGCTGCCCCAAGAAGGTGGTACCTACATTTAGGGTTGAGTATCCCTGCTTCAAATAATCTCAGCAAGAATGCCTCTCACTGGAGCCTCTGAGGCTTGGGTTTTAGTTGATTCCAGAGGTAGTCAGTTGCCCCTAAGATTAGCCATGAAGAGGAGGTGTCTAGGGGCCACAGCCAGACACAGATGCTGCCGAGGAAGTCCCTGCTCTGTCCCTGGCTCCCATCTTGGTTCAATTCATGTCCTCACTGTAGCCCCGTTTTCCTCTTTCAAGTGGCGTCTGTCTCTCACAGCCAGACCTAACCCCAGCATGTGTGAGGCCCCGGTTCTGGGTTCAAGCCCCCAAAAGTCCAAACATTTGATCTGTCTCATGAGCACAGCCACACCCTGTCTTCAAGGAAGGGGACAATGGGGGGAGGCTACCACAGCCCAGCAAGCTGGAGTCAACTGGTAGGTGCTGCGGGGTCCGGTTCTGGAAAGGTTAGAGAGCTGGGTCTGGGGACAGCGAGAGCACAACAGACAGAAGGCCAGGTGTGAGAGAAATGACTAGGAAGACTTCCTGGTCAGGCTAGGATGGCAGAAAGCCAACAGCCAAACAGCACGAGAACGCAGGACGGGGAGGCCTCGGGCTCCACTCCCTTCTCCAGAGCATTTGGACAGGTTCCTTGTACCCAAGCAGATAGGAAGAAACAGCCTGTTCGATAGAGACTAGCATCCATTCTCCAGAGCACTAAGGACGTGTGTGTACCCTGAGAAGCTCTCTCCGTCGACAGCTTTATTAAACCGCAGCTGACTCCACCCACCCCGGGCTGGGGCCGTCATGTGACTCAGGCATGGCCAATCAGAGCATCTGTATTCCTCCTGGTTCGTTGACGTCTGGCTGGACTCAGTGACCCACGAAGTAGTCCATCGTCAAGCTCAGACGTTAGCTGCATTTGCTCCCCAGTTGCTACCACACAAGACTCAGGATACTGCTGAGGCAGAACTGAGCACGCTGGAGACAGCCGAGCCTGCGGCTCTAGACGGCTGCGGGCTACCCCGCAAGGCCCTGAAACAGCCGTTTCCCCTCGCGCTGTAAACCCCCCTTGCAGCATTCTCAAGTCAATTGAAGCTTTCTCCTCCGAAGAAGGCAGCAGATCTCAGGAACAGGAGCCATTCCAGGTCGGTACAGCCCCTGCGCAAGAGGCCCGCAGAGGCACAGCCTTCCTCCACGTAAGCCGCACCCAACATCCAGTAGGCGCTCACTAAATGCTGGTGGGCTAAATGAATGACTGCAGAGAAGCAAGCTAGTCGTTCATCAAGTTTATGGATGACACGAAATTGGGAGCCGTTTCTAGCCAGAGGTTAAAATCATAAAGCAGATTGGCTTTCGCAAATGAGGCTGTGGCAAGACAGACTCGGAATTGGATGACGTTCATTAAGTAACCAGTTTGAGGAAGCCATCGCCGGGAGGGTGTGCGAGCCAGAGTGAATGTTTCTCTGCACGTGGCCTCACAAGCTGTGGGTGGCAGGCTGGACCTGGAGGAACAGAAGCTGAGCGTCAAGGGCTGGAAACAGGGTCAAGGTCAATTCACAAGCTCTGGGGACACACCTGTCCCGAGACCTGTGTCTAGGAAGCCACTTGGAGCCTTTTCTGGGGAGACAGAAGACATGGGGCAGCAAGAGACAGCTCAGAATTCAGGGATCAGGGCTGCAAACAGGGGTTGCTGGATCTGGAAGGAAAGGCTGCCTTTCAGCAGACTCTAAAGGCAATGGCTGTTCCCAGGCCGGGGAGGGCTAGCTCGGGCAGGGAGACGGGAGCAGCCCCGCCCCCGCCACAGCCCCCCCAGGCTGCCACCCCCCCTGATGTTTACACTTTTATCGTTCGCCATGAAAACCATGATGTGTGTGCCGCTGTATTGATTGTGCCTTTTAGATTTTTATGTCATTGTGGAAAGCAGCAATTATAGTCGGCTGCTCCAGGGAGCAAATGGCCCCGGGGGAGGATTTAAACCGTGGCCCCAGGGATCTCCTGATCTGGAGCTGGGGTGTGGAAGGGTGGCTAGCACCAAGAAGGGGAGGGTTCCACAACCCTCTCAGAGCTGCGGCGTTTGGAGGGTGCCTGTGGTAGGTCAAGCACTCAGTCACTGTGGTCTCCCCCCAAGCCGCCCAGTGGCTTCCTGTCTCCATTAAAACACAGCCGCTCTGCAAACACCACCTGTTCTCACCTCCCATCTCCTGACCTGCTCGCCGGCCTCCCCGCCAAGGCCTTTCTTCATGGCCACTGTTCCTCTGTCCATGCTCTTCCCACCCTCTCTACCCTGTTTGCAGCTACCCGGTCAGGTCTCAACCCGGGAGTCACCCCCTCCCCAACAGTCCCATCGCATCACCTTCCCGGCGTAAATATTCAGAAATATTTCTTCATTCAGAAATACTCCGTCTGCTGGTGAGTTCACCGTCTCCCCTCAAAATGTAAATGGGAAAGAAATAGGGAGCTCACTCTCTTTGTGGCAAGGGAATTCTTGGCACACAGTCTTGATAAAAATGCCTAGCCCAGCTAATAGCAGAGTGTGAGGCTCAGAAAATGTATCCAGATACCCACAAAATATCCGTGTATTTCTTCAGGAGTGGCTGGACCCCTTGCTCTATGGTAACCTCACACAGGGCTTTCCCTGGGCTCTACTCACAGCTTGTCTGTCACGCACATGAAATGGCTGCCTCCACTGTGATCGTTTGGCATTTAAAGCAAGAGGAAGAGGAGAAAAGCAAAAATCAAAATCTCCCCATCCAAGCTTGGCCCCCTTTTTATGGGGCCTTTTCAATTACTCGTGCATCACTCACAGAGATTCTGTGACTCTCTGGCTCGTTAGCCACCTGCTGCTAGGCAGACGGCGCCCGAGGTCTCAGGCTCCACACAGGTGAAAGCAAGGCAGACGGCACCCGAGGCCTCAGGCTCCACACAGGTGAAAGCAAAGGTGTGCACTGCACATTGTTGACCGGGCAGCCACAGTGGTGGCGCTGGAGAGGTGAAGTGTCTTACAGCCGTGACTAAGAGCACCAAAGGTGAGGCTTGAGCCCTGCCTGTCTGACTCAGTATGCAGCTGTGCCCATCTGCCACATCCTGATGCTGGCATCCTGGCCATCAGCTGGAGAGAACCGGCAAGTCATTCAGGAGCAGCAGGCCAGTGGGCGTAGAGCCTGCATGCTTGGTGCATCTACGCTGGCTTTGCCTGCTCATCCATCGGCCCATGTGTCCCGCCTCTTCCCTGTGCAGGGGCCCCGCTCACCCAGCGCCGTTCCGCCCGCCCTCTGAGCCCAACCTAGACACCATGTTTTCTCTCTTTGTTCCCTAGCCGTGTGACACCGAGTGTACGCAGGAAGATGTAAGGTGGCACAGATAATTTACAAACAACCAAAGGCATCAGACCACACACAGCAGGATCAATGCTGTGACAAATGTGGCGAGCCAGCTTCAGGCAAACCTGGCCAAGAGGTTGTGGAGGGCAGAACGGCCCCCCCTACAGACGCTCACACACTACTCCTAAACTCTCGGCTGTGTTTCCTGGCCAAGGGAAAGTGAGTTTGAATCTGGAATCAAGGGTGTGTATAAACGAATGAGGCTGGCTTTCTGCTGGTTCCTTCTCTAAGGGCTTGGAATCTGAAGGCAGCAGAAACAACTCTGTTGTCTGCACTGGAATTTCCACCTCTTGTGCTAATGAGGCCAGGGCCAGGGCCGGAAGTGTGGGGAAGACCAACTATGTGATTAGGAGGTTGGAGGTTTATGTTGAAAGGATTCAGCCCAATCCCCGGGAGGGGGGGGAAGAAAGGCCCCGAAGAGCCAACTGACACCAGTGAAAAAGATGCAAACTCAAGAGAGCCTCCTCAGCTGGCAGCGATCTGTACTGCCAACATCGATGCTCATCCTTGCTAGTCCGAAGACAATGAAAGCTTCCTGTGGGGACCCTCCCAGGCTCTTTTCTTGGTTCTGATTCAGATCTTTCCCCATTTGGAGGTATAATGCCTGTTAGAGCTCTACAAGTCTTTGTAACAATTGTCAGACTTGAGCTGGTGGACAACGCCTGAGTTTGTGGCTAGCCTGTCAAGGACAAGGGTGGTCCCAAGACAGGCGTGACCCGTGAGAGGCGACTGAGGAGGAGGGCTGTGCAGTCTGCCTGATTCTGGGTAGTTGGTGGCCAGAAGTTATAGCCTCTTGTTGTCAGCTTGAGTTTAGGTGAGAGAGACCCCCCCCTCGCCAGAGCTCAGATTCTCTGCCTCGCACACAGGCTCCTTCAGAATGGAAGCATTCATACCTGGCATGGGCAATCCCCGGTTAACCCAGCCCCGGAAGAAGAGAGGAAAAGGGTGGAGGAGTTTGTAGGAGAGGGGCAAAAGAAAAAGAACCCGAAAGACCCCATGAGAAGGATGCGGCCCAGGCATGCGCCTTTGAAGAGCCGCAGGCCGGAAGCATGTGGCCCTGAGAAGCTGAGAAAGTTCCCAGGCCTCCAAGGGGAACACAACTCTCAGCACCTCGGTTTTAGTCTGAGAGGAGCCACACTGAGCTCCTGACCCCCAGAACAAACCTGTGCTCTCCTAAACTGAGCTCGTGGTGGCTTCAAATTTTAATTTTATGTTTAATTAGCGTATGTGTCCAGGTCACAGCAGCATCTTGCTGGCCGTTGCAGTAGGTTCTGTCTTTCCGTAGGGAACAGATACAGGGGAATTATTTCCTCAGAGAAGAGTCGAGGAAGGCCTGTGCAAAAGGTGGCAGGTGACAGCTGAACCTCTGAACCTCGGAAGTCACATTGTTACCAGCTCTGTTGCTAAGACCCTCGGAAACATAAACTTTAACTAATTTCAGCTAAAACTCACCTGAGACCCAGGAGAGGTGTTCTGAGTGATTCACTTCCAGATACAATGTTTGTTTTATTTAATTAAAAGCTAGAGTATAGGGCTGGAGAGATAGCTCAGTCATTAAGTGTGCTAGCTCTTCTGGAGGACACACAAGGCCGCTGGAAAACCAGCTTTACTTACAGGTCCAGGGATCTGATGCCCTCCTCTGGCCTCTGCAGGCACTGCATGCATGTGGTGCACAGGCCCAAGCAGACTAACCTTATAAAAGCGAAAAAGAAGGAAACCTGAAGTGTACTCCTCTTTGTGTGATACATGTTATTTGAACTACACACACACACACACACACAGTGTGAGGCCACCACAATGGTAGATACAATACAGACAGAGACTAGCGCCAGTGTCCTTCGGCTTCCCCATTGGTTCCTGACACCGTTGGTTCCGCTCTGGAGCTTTGGAAAGAATGCCCACACAGACCACAACACGTGAGTAGCCTCTGACACTGGCTTCTCTCTGTACATGAAGTTAAAATTCACTGAGGTGCTATGAATTAATAGTTTGTTGCTTTTATTGCAGAGTACAATCCGTTGGATGAGTGAATGTTCAGGCTGTCCTAGATATTTGCAATTCTAGTTTTCAGAGTCACCCATAATTTCATTTCTTCAGCACTGGGCTTGCCAGGTCATATGGTAAGTATACAGTTAGCTGTGCAGGAAGCTTGAGAATCATCTTGAATTCCTGCCAGCAATGTATATAGGGAGGCCCAGTTGCTCTGTATCCTTGTCAGCACTTGGTATTGGCAAGATTTTTGTTTTATTTTGATGGTGTTTAACTATAGTGTATTTCTTCCCTAGTGGCTGATGAAGTTAAGCCATTTCCTTGTGTTTATTAGCCATTCCTTGTGTTTAAGAGATATTCTGGAATGCCTCTTTGGTAAGGCATCTGCTCAAATCTTTTACACAGTTTTTATTTAGTTGGTTGGTTGATTGATTGATTTTTGAGACAGCATTTCTCTGTGTAGCCCTGGATGTCCTGGAACTAACTCTGTAGACCAGGCTGGCCTCAAATTCAGAGATTTGCCTACTTCTGCCTCCTGAGTGCTGGGATTAAAGGTGTGTGCCACTGTGCCCAGCTTTCTTGGTTTTGTTTTTTAAGATTTCTCTTTTAATAATGTGTGTTTCTGCGCCTGTGTGTCGGATGTGCACATGAATGCAGGTGCCTGTGGCGGCCTGGAGAGGGTAGAGCTGGAGTTTCAGGCAGTTGTAAGTTGCCCATCTGCAGTCAGTCCTGGGAACCAAATTCTGATCAACCTACAAGAGCAGTGTGTGCTCTTTACCACTGAGCCATCACTCCAGCCTTCAATACCTTTGCTCAGTTTTAAATTGGTTTCTCTGTTCTCTTCCTGTTGTGTTTTGAGGGTCCACACACATTCTCAAGTCTAGAGCTGTCCTCTGTCTCAGGCAGAAGTTCCACTGGGATGAAGTCCAGCTATCCTTGTATGGACTGTACTTTAAATGACCTCTGTGCCCACCCCATAGTCAGGAAGGGTTTCTGCCTCGTGATTCCAACACTTTTTTAACTTGTAATCTACTTGGAGTTCCTTTTCCATAAAGGTTTAGTGCAGGATTCTTTTGCCTATTAACGCATTTTTATCTACTTTGTGTTTATTTTGAGGCAGGGTCTTTCTATCCCAGGCTGTCCAGATTCTCTGAGTATCAGGACCCCGTGGCCCTTCTCCATCCAAAAAGTCCCCATTCCTTCACATCAGGTCTGAGTTCACAGATGTGTTCCTTCAGCACCTTAAGAACATTATTCCAGGGACTGGAGAGATGGCTCCGTGGTGAGGGGCACTAGCTACCTCACAGAGGACCCAGCTTGCTTCCCAACACACACACGCTTCCACTTCTCCATCCATAACTCCGGTCCCAGGGAATCCACTGACCTCTTCTGATCTCTGAAAGCACCAGGCACGCATGTGGTGCTCATGCACACGTGCAAACAAAACGCTCGTACACATCAAATAAAATAAATAAATCTATTTAAAAAAAACTTAACAAGACAGAACGTGGAGTAGGGAAACAAAAATCAAAGGGAAAGCTTTGTGGATAAAAAGTGGCTGGGGTGAGGGGGATGAGGGACTCTGGGCTAAAGATAGATGAAGAGAAAGAGGTAAAGATACGCAGTCAGATAGTGTAGAGCAATCTCATCTCTCCAAGACTGTGAAAACCAGGCCAATCTATGTTCTTTGGGAGAATAAGGACTAAAAAATAAAGCAGTATAAGGCAAGAACAGGCAGGACAGGGTTGGCATCCCAGCTTGACACTGGGTATTCAATAAAGAAGGAGATGATTGGAGAGTGAAAAGACAGGGATGCAGGATGCAAAAAGTGACTGGCCTGGTTGCTAGGATTCATCCTCACATGTCCTGGCATTCCTTCCCGGCTCCCAGAAGCCTGTCTGACCCCAGGGTGACGGTGATGAATGGTCCTGTTCTTTTCTGTAGGTCTTCCTTTGGGTGGTCAGATCTCTGATGCCAGCCTGGTTCATGCTTCACATGAAGAGGTTTGGTTGCTTCTCACATGCCTGTGTGTTCCTCAAGGTTTCCGTTTCCTTCAGAGATCTGCTGGCAAATGTTAGCCCCATTCCCGAGTTCATAGGACAGTTCTCAGCTGGCTGAGTACAGGGCAGACTTAGTGGAAAGCTTCTTCCCTACAGTCTGCAGTATTCCCCCGGCTGGGCTTCAGCCTATGGTCCCATGATGCTTGCCCTGGTTTCCCAGGAGGGCTTCCCAGGGGATCTATGGGTGCTGAGCAGCAGAAGTGGCCTCTCCCTTCTGCTCCACTGGGCGCTCCAAGGAGAGTGTTTACATTCAAGCAGCTGAGATTAACCCTGCCTGTCCTTTTTAGCTATGTGATAAAGGTGGAAATCTCAATGTCTCTAAGCCCAGCTTTGCTTACCTGTGAGAGAGCGGCCGTTACAGGAAGTGGGGGGTGAGGAGCAGCCATGCCTATAGTTTATCTTGGTATACAGCACACGGCACATGCCCAGGAAGCCACGGCTGCTCTTGATGCTATCGTGATCGATTTTGTTGTCCAGGCGCAGCGCTCTGAGCCTTCGGCCACAGGGATCGGGTTCTGCTCCCTTTAACCGGGACGGGAAGAGTCCACGTGGCCCCAGCTTCCCAGGCAGCTTTGGAGCAGGTGAGAGAACCTCAAGGACCAAACGCAGACTTGAGCGGCTCAGCTGAGGCCACTCCCAGCCCTGCAGCAAGGGGCCAACTATGCTTGGACTTCAGGCGTGGGAAGCAGGCTCCCAAGCCCCCTTGTCAAGACCACACCAATGGGGGAGGGTCTCTCCAGAGGGTGAGGGAGGGGTGTGGGGAGGATTCTGCCAAGTCCCCCCTCCGGAATGAAAGGTCATCCTTCTTATAACTACAACCATAAGCAGTTAAGCCAGTCCGTCAGCACCTCGCTCTTCTCAGCTCTAAATTAAGGCCATCGGTGGTAAAAACTGAAGACTCCAGCCAATGATGTAAAAAAGAAAAAAAGAAAAGAAATATGACATGAGCTGGGACCCTGAGCTGGTACTCGATTATAAAATATTATTATTACTACACACGGCCGCTCTTTCAGCCTCACGCCCACCCCATGGTGTATTAACCTCGTGCCCCAGAGATGGCTCAGTGGTTAAGAACACCGTCTGCTCTTCTGGAGTTCCTGCGTGCAATTCCCAGCAACCACACGGTGGCTCACAGCCGTCAGTCCTGGGGTTCGATGCCCTCTCCTGGCATGCAGGATATGGGGTCCCTCCATCTGAGGTCCTCCATCATTTGAAGCAAGGTGCTGTGCACAGAGTGGGTCCCCTCGCCCGCGCACAGCGTGTCTACACACATGTAGGCAGCTTCGTGCTTTTCTCGTGAAGGGCGTGTTTTTCAAGAGACCGTCCAGATAAGAGTTCTGTTAAACTGCCTACCCAGCTGTGCCTAGGGGCTAAAGGAAGTCCTGGATCTGGGGTCATGAGGTACGAAAGGAGACGGAAGGCCTGAGCCAAGCAGACATTATGATCCTATCCAGAGGGCACAGCTGGGGAAGGCAGGACCGAGGCGAGGCCGCCAAGGGCAAGGAACCTGGGATAGGAGATTCAAAGTGCAGTCAGAGCGCCACTGCTGTTGACCACACAGGTGCAGGGCGGCTCCCAAGAGACGGGGCAGCAGACAGAACACAACTTCCTTGTTTTTCTTCCTTTTTTTTTTTTCCACTTAGGAAAAGCTGTAATGAGACAAAGCCCATGGAACAGCAGGATTGATTGTGTCACTATGGCCTTTAAGGGAAGAAAGGGGGGGAAATCAAATTATTGGACAGGGTCCTTTTACGGAGCTGCTGCTTTAATTTATTTTCTTATATTTTGTCAATAGCTGTTGGTCTTTTGGGTTTTTTTTATTTTCTTAAACAAGTGCAGCGCTTAATAAATGAATGTTGCTTGGGCAAAACAGCAGCCATTTCACATTCTTCCTTCTTAGCTTGCTGGAAGCATGCTGAGTGGCTGGGCTAGACCACAGGCCTGACCACCACGGGACAGGTAGCCCTGCAGGAGGGGACGTGCTGGGCCAGATCTGGACTCCAAACTCCCCTGAGGAGCGTTTCTTCTGGTCCTCAGCCCCCCTCCTGGCATCTGGTTCTAGGTCCTGGGCTGGTCTGTGACGCTCAGGTGGCAGAGTGACAAAGGAGCAAGCAGGCTCCAGCCCCGGCTCCTCAGCACATCCTCCCTGTCACCTTTGGGTGACTCCTCTGCCTCATTCCATTCCGGCACCTCCCAGGTTCAGGCCTGTCTGAGTTCAAGCACCCCCTAAGAGGCAAAGCCTCATCAGCCCAAAGAGACTGGGGAGCCCCGCCATCCGCTCCTTCAGTGCTGGACAGATAAACACTCCTTCTCCACCGCCCTGGCGCACAGAGCATGTCTCAAACCCTAAGATGCTCTGAGAGCCAGCAAGGCCAAGGCGACAGGGGCAGTAGGCAAGGCTGTGGCCCCTTTGATTGGATCTTCCCCCCAAGCTTATCTTGTAGAAAGCCTTCCCACAGACAGCTAGCCTTCAAAAGCCCAAAAGTTCATGTGTCTCCATGACCCCTGCACCCTGCACCCCACACCCCCAGCCCCTCCCACATACTCGTCTGTTCCCGTTATGTCTAAAGCACAGCCCAGAGAACACCAGTCACATATGCAGTTGGCAAGAGTGTTGTTTTCTTGAAAGCAAGAAACCTGCATGCAAGGATCAGACCATTTATTAAAAAACAAAAAACTGTTGACCAACCCCAGACCAAGATGCAAAGGCCTTTCCATAGGAACCTAGGAACCTAGGGGAATTCTAGTATGGGTCAGGTTATCTGAAACCTTATCGGCATGTGCCGGGGAAGTTACTCCCGACTGGCTTGTGTCCAGGTGGTCAGCGGGCTGCGTTCCCGTCACATTTTACTGCAGGGTGAGATAAGGCTGCCCAGCCCAGATGCTCATTCTTGTCCCAGGCTGTCTCTTGGGAGGGGGATTTTATGGTCTGTTTTTGGAGCTAGTGACCTATGGCCTAGTCCCAGGACCTGGAGTCTTATGGCCTGGTTGCTGGGGCTGATAACGTATGGCCTGAATTAGAATTTATGGTGTCCTTTCACTCAAAAAAAAAAAAAAAAAAAATCTCTGGTTTGCAATTTGATTTAAATCCACCTCAACCAGGAGGCCACACCCTTGCCCCCTTTCTTCTTCTCCCCCTCTCCCCCTCTCCCCCACTCCCCCTCTCTTTCTCTCTCTCTCCCCCTCCCACTCTCATCCTCACCCCTACCCAGGAGCCCTCTGCTTCTGATAAGTCTTTAGCCTTCTTCGATTCCAAGGGCCCAGAGCTGGAGCCACCCTTGGCAGGAGATGCCCTACCAGATGGTCTGTCCCCGGAACCAGCTTGGCACAGATATGTCCAGCCTCGGGCTCTAAAGCCAGCAGAGTGCCCGAGAGCTCTAAGGACTGGGTGAGCTTGCCCGCTGCGGGGCTGCCAGAGGCCGCCAGGCAAATGTGCCTCCAGGGACACTGCCTCTGCGGCCTTAAAATAATAAATTACAGGTGAGCGAGGAGGATGTGCAGAGCGGAGAGGAAACTGAGTGCAGAGCAGCAGGCTGCCGTGGGAAATCAGCAGAGGTTTCGCCAAGCGAGAGGCTGCAGGGCGGGCAGGGCTCGGCCTGGTACCCAGGCGCAAGCTGCCAGGCTTGAAGCATATGGCATGACACTGCCCCCGTGGGTGGGTCTAAACCTGGGGTCTAGCCATCCTAGCATATCCTAGGGTAGGGAAGTGAGAGAGTCTCACTCACAAGCCGGCCAGGAGCCTGTGGGAAGATTCCTGGCTCAGCCTCCCAGATGCTAGGATGACAGGCCTGACCCGCCATGTCCAGCTCCCTCCTGATTCTTCTCACAGCGAGATGGCAGCCCCAAGGCTCCTTGTTACCTACACCCAGACTCCTCACCATCTGAGCTGGCCGGGCCCCGAGCCCGAGAGGCCGCTAGAGTCAGCAGACTGGCCCCTTCAACCACCCAGGAGGGGGACGAGAGGGACACAGTGGACACAGATGTTCAAAATGCTGATGGTTTCAGTTGGCGCTGAGGGCTGTGAAGAACATGAGACAAGAGGAAGCAGGGGCTGGGAAAGGACTCAGTCTGCTTCCAAGCTTGAGGACCTGAGTTCAGTCTCCAGCCCTTCCCCCCAAAAGTGGCTAGGTGTGGGGGCCCGAGAGGTGGCTCAGTGGTTAGAGCACTGGCTGCTCCTGCAGAGCACCTGGGCTTGGCTGCCAGCACCAACATGGCAGCTCACAGCAGAGCCCATGGCCCCCTCTGCCTCCACAGGCACCAGGTGTGCACACAGCACACAGACACACATGCAGCACACACAAAACTAATACATCTAATTTTTTAAAATTTTTTAATTAATTAATTAATTTAAAAGACTAACTGTAGTGGTGAATCACTTGTAATTGCAGGGCTGGCAGAGGCCCTCTGCATGAGCATAGGCACACACACACACACACACACACACACACACACACGCACACACGCACACACAGGTCCCAGCCAACTTCAGTCTACTTCTCTGACCACTAAGTCACCCTGGCTTCCTCCTACCTCACCAGCACCTTCCTGTCGCTGGCTCTCACCAAGTGGGGACCTCCTAGAGCACAGGAGAGAATGACCGTGCGCCAACAAGCAGAACCGTGCAGAGGGAAGGACCCCGAGGCTGGGGCATGGGGATCGGGTGCCAGGAGAAGGAAGGGCAGAGGAGCCGTCTGACTTGGAGCGCTCCAGGCCCTGTCAGGGGTCTGGCCATGCCCATGGGTGCCAGCGGCAACCTCGTCCTGCCCCTGCCATACGCTCCTGTGTTTAACTCCCTGCCCTGTGCCTGCAGCACAAAGGAAGTCCTGATCATGGCGGCTCCTCTGTTGGTCAGGATCCCTTCACCCTACCTCCTTGCCCCTGGACTCCAGAGACCAGAGGTGGAGTGGCCGATGGGTCATCAGTCTGTGTTGTCCCCCTGGCTCTCCTGACACATGGCTAGGACGGCTGGTTCCTGGATGCCATGTCCCCTCTGCATTGGCAGGAGATGAGGCATCTGTGAACCCATCTGGTCTCTGCAAGGGCCAAGGCAGTTTGGCTGTGGCCTCACCTCAGCAACAACTTACAGAGCCCTGGAGGCCCTTCCTGGGCAGTGGGCCACTCCCCCAGGCCCCGGGGGCGGAGGAGCGCACCAGGCTGCCTCCCCACCTACTGTCCCAGCGCCCCACAGGACCAGAACACCTGGGCCTCACCCCACCCCTAAGGGAGATCCAGTCAGTCCACAGCTGCAGCTGAGCGGCTTACCCTCCCCCAGCCCTGGAAACTGAGCCTGAAAGGCACAGTGACCACACACACACACACACACACACACACACACAGAGTCTTAGTTAGGGTTTCTATTGCTGGGAAGAGACACCATGACTATGACGACGCTTATCAAGGACAACATTTAATTAGGGCTGGCTTACAGTTTCAGAGGTTTAGTCCAGTACCATCGTGGTGGGCAGCATGGCAGCAGGCAGGCAGACACAGTGCTGGAATCGAAGCGTTCACACACAGGAGTCCATGGGGGCCTGTTCAAGTCACCACACCCCCATAACCTGAGAGAACTCCAGCTACAGTGATCTGTCCTTGGCATGCTTTTGAGCTTTAGCCCTGTTCTTTGAGTCTCTGCGACAAGTTTAGAAATGACGAGACAGCACCCAGACCTGCCTCTATGCTGAGGCCTGGGCTTTGGACACGTTGCTTTCTCCACTTCTCCACTCAGCTTGCACCTCCAACCTCAACTCTAGGTGTGGGGGTTGGGGGCAGAGAGAAGGTGGGGAGGGCTGGCCAAGCGGTAGGATAGAGTCAGTGTCACCCGGCCCCAGGCTGTAGGGAGCGGCTGCAGAGGGAGATGCCTCCTGTGGAAAGGCCACTGAAAGCATCCCTGAGGGCTGAGTGGGCAGATTCAGAAGGATAGACCCCCATCCGGTCCCCAGGATGAAACATCCGTGTTGTCAGCGAGAACAGGAGTCCCTCACGGGGCTCGCACCTCAGAGCAAGGGCTGGCAGATCCCTGACCCTGGGTTTGTTATGCTATGGCCTGACCCCTGGCAGGCTCCCGGTCTCTGAAGCCTTAGGAGGAGCCATGGCATCCATCAACCATTTTTCAATTCCAAGTGACCAAAGCCCGGATGACTGTCTTTTCACAGAAGAAATATACTGACTCACAGATGAAGGTCAAGAGGGCACACCTTGCTCATTCAGAGTTTTACAGGAGGCTCTAAGTCCTGAGATTAGATCAGGAGAAGGCTGGAAGCTGCTGGAATGGCCAGAGTCCCTCAGAGACAGGCAGACCAGGCGAGTGGAAAAGGCTCCCCTCTCCTGGGCAGTCCGCAAGGCCTTGAAGTTCTGCAGGGCTCTGGTACTCTATGTTAGCCACCCATTTCCTGCCCATGATAGCCCCAGGCATGACACTCCAGAGCTGCCTCTACTCACTGGTGGAAGGCAGTGTGGCTAGCACACACGAACATATGTACATACTCACAAGCACACACACAAACATACATACATACACACGTGCACACACAAACACACACACACACAGCATGGCAAGTCCACTACTCGCCTGCTCTAGAGATAACCCTGTCCTTGTTCCTACCGGGAGGAAAAAGTCTGCTCCTAGACTCCCATTTGTTGTTATGAAAATCTGGGACCCCCAAGTGTGCACGGAGGGCACGGGAACCATGACCGCCCTGGGAACAGCCTAGCGCCACAGTCTCTACTGTTGAGTCTCTCACTATGGAGTGAAAATGGGCTGAAACCCTCTCCAGGAAGGGGGAAACACCCACAAAGACAGAACTGCAAGACAGAACTGCCGCCTTTAAAGTGTCTGTGTAAGTACAAACTCAGGACGAAAGCTGCCCCCGGGTGTGGGCACAGGGAGGGGCCAGGCTGGGGCGAGTGGGTGCCAGGACTTTCACCCGTGATGTTGGAGCTTTTCAGTCACACACAAACAAAAGACAAGAATCCGTCTGGAGGACCTCCGGGCTGCCTGCCCTGTGTCCTTCCCTCTCCTCCCCTCCAGTCACCAACCCTCCCTCTCCTCTGTCCTCTGCTCTCCACGGACCCAGGGCTGAAGGCTGTTAGGTCTTCCATTTAAAACTCCTCAAGCTTGCTGCACTGGGGAGATTCTTATTCCCTTTCAGACAGAGCTGTCTGTCAGCAGTAATAGTCTCTTTCGATTTCATTTCCTTCAGCTCCTGCCAGCCACTGCCAGGGCCTCCTTCCCATCCCAGCCTCACCCCTCCTCAGCCCCCAAGTCAAGGGGAAAAAAATACATTTTTGCCTTTACTATGATGTATGTGATCCCATAAAATAGTGAAACAGATATGAAAGGTTGAGAGAAGGTAGATAAATGGCCCCTATTATTCTACCAATCAAATGAAATACCTCTCCACATCCTCATTTGAATGATAATAAAACTCGGAGAGGCTGGTTCGCGTTGTCACCACAGCTAGCGGCTCCAGAGGCTCTCACGGCAGGCCAAGGTAACCTTGGGGTGTCCTCGCAGAGGCCAGCGTTCGGCTCCACCTCCCCAACCAGGGGACCCCCCTCTTCACACACAGCCCTAGCCCCTCCCTTTCCTTCCCTGACGCTGGGCAGCGCTGGAGCATTGCATACCTATTTGCTCAACCCCGGGATCCTCCACGGTCCACAGGGCAGAATCGAAAGCCGGGGTCACTGGAGAAGGCCCTTCTCTCAGCCTTCCCAAGAGCCTCCTCAGAAAGCCCCTGGCTACCTGCCTGTCTAGGCCTGGGCAGTGCCACAATCTTCATCCATGACAGGGCACAGCCTTGTGTGCAGGCTGCTGGTGCCACGCAGGGTACATTTGGAGACCAGGCATGCAGCCCTCCTACCCACAGACAATGGGCCAGAGAAAGAATGGGTACAAAGCTGTCCTCAGAGGGTCCTGGTGGGAGCCTGACGTGCCCAGGCCTTCCATTGCTTACACCTCAGGGGTTACCCTGCCGGAGCCTACTGTCTCAGGAGCCTGCTGTGCGCTTCCCTGAAGCCAACCCCACACCTCAACCAACAAGGGACGCTATGGCTTTTGTCTTCCATTCACTCCTCCCACCCTGTCAGGGAGTAAGTGGCACCTCAGGACCCTGTCTGCCACAGGCCACTCTGGCTCCATGTCAGTCCTGCAGCCCACCCGCCTCCCTGTGGTCCCAACGCGGGCTAGGGAAGCCAGGCCGGCCCTCTGCTCCCTCAGTCTTAGCAGAGTTCTCATCCTAGTGCAGCACTCTAGAGACCTCCTCAAAGCTGTGCATGGCAGATGGTCCTTTATTTCAGTGGTTTAGCCTAGAACAGTTCGGTTTTACAATGGTGGAAGAGCCTTCACAGACACCCGTCCTGTTCTCACTTTCAGCGTGATGTTCAATAAATTCCCTGTGATGTTCAGCACTTTGTTTTAAGTAGGCTTGTGTTAATGATTTGCCTAACGACGCTAATGAACGCTTCGGAGGCCAGCACACTCAGCCGAGTGAGCCGTGATCCCCTGTGGGCGTCGGAGAGTTAGCATGTTTCCTGTTTAACAATACTCTGAACCTACAACGGGTCTAAAGACTGGACCTGGTTCCCCCTTTCTGGATGAACCATCACACTTTTCTTCTTTGCTTAATTATGGTAGCCAAAGTTTCTGGCCAGAGACTGACGGAGGTCTGGACCATTCCCAAGCTGGATCCCAAGGCATTGGGGCTTCCTATGTCACCTCCTGGACTGGAACAGTCACCATCTCTCTCCCTCTTCTCCCCAGTACTGGAATCGGTGCCCATGTGTGGCAGACGGTGAGATGGGTGATGGGCCCCATTTTAAAGACAGACAAGGTGAGCCCCTGAGAGCTAAGGACCCCTGCTCCCCAAGCCTCGGGCTTGCCTGAGCACCAGGGCCAAGCTCCCAATCCTTTCTCGGAATCCACTGGGGCCAAGAAAGGGGCACGAAGCAGAGGTTGGAGGGACAGCTGGCACTAAGGACTCCGGTCCAGGAGGAGAGGGATGCCAACTGCAGCATGCAAGATAGCAGGCTGCCTGCGCAGAAACTTCCCCATGCCTTGGGGGAGGGGGAAGAGACTGCAAGCCTCAGGGGCTTCCTTCCAGATGTGTTGAGAATGGGTTGGAGAGCCTGCTGGGATGCCAAGCCTGGTGAGACAGGGGAGAAGGACACATGGGCTCTTTAGAGACTGTCCAGCTGTTTCTCACTCTCTGAGTCAGACTTCAGCTTAGGGCTCAAGGTCCCCAGCAGAGATGTGTCAGTCAGCAGAACTGGCACATGACCCTTTAGGGGCCACTACAAAAAACCACCACAGGTCAGTGTAATGATTCAAGGTCTGAGAGGCTGATGGTAAAGAGCTTGCAAGTATGAGACCCTGAGTTTCACTCCCACGTAAGAGCCTGAAAGCAGTGGTGTGTGCTTGCAATCCTGTAGTGGGGACTGGACACAGGCGGACCCTGGGGTCCATGGCGACCTGCTTAGCCAAGTCTGCAAGCCCCGGGTTAAGGCCCGTCTCAGATACTGAAGTGGATGGCTCCTGAGAGCGTCACCCAAATCCCTGACCTCCATATGTAACAGCCCCGTGTTTGCTTGTGTGCAGATATATCTGTGCCTGCTAACAGCCCGGAGGCTCAACCCATTGAGCCCCGAGCCTGTTCTCTTCAATGTCTGGCTGACAAACAGCACAGAAAATGAACAAAAGCGTGTATGTCAACAACCGTGTCCCTCGGGGCCGTAACGCTGAGTTCCTTTGCATACGTGAGTGCTTGTGGCTTGAGAAGGTGAGTGGGCCCAAACAGGGCATGTGCAGGTGCCAGCTGGACATGCACACTGACACTTGAGGTACCGCTCAGGAGGACCATGCTTCCACAGAGGCTGTGGGTGCCGCCTGCCCTGCTCCTCAGGCTTACAGCAGGGCTGGAAGCACCGACCCCGACAGCGGAGTGGGCCTTAGAGACCTCTCACCCTGTGCTTCCGGGGAGCGCAAAGACAGCTGTCCTATCCGCACACAAAGGCTGCGGACGAGGGGGCTTCATAAAGAAGGGTATCCATTCACACTCTGTGACCGGGAAGCGCTAGAGCATAGCTCAGGGTGCCGGCCAGGCCTGTGGCATGGTAGTGTAATGGGGGTGTTGCACAGAGGCCAGAGTTCACTAAAGCAGCCACTCCAGGGGTGCTCCGCGGGTCTCTGACGAGCTGATCCTTCCAGAAGGGCACCCGCCATGTCCCAACCATTTCTCAAAGGCCCCGTTTCTCAACACCACGGTGTTGGCAGCCAAGCTCTGACACACAAACTTTTGACGCATTCAAACCCCAGCACTAACAAAGGCACGCTGATGGAGCCAAAGCCCTTCTCCCGTCACTGTGGAGCTGGCCAAGCAAGGTCGCTCGGGTATCGCCACAGAAGTTGCGTTCCCTGCCGACAGTGTGACATTCCGCGTGCCCTAAAGCTCCAGGCCCCATCTCCTGCATCAGACGAGGCTGCTTCACCCAGCGATGGGGATTAAACAAATACTTCATTCACCCATACAGAAACGCACAGACTACAAGTGGGAACATATGTCCACACAATGGTTTGTACACAAAAGTCAATGGCAGCTTTTTTCAACGGCCCAAATCACTCAAAAGTTCCACCAACAGTGGGTGAAGAAAGAAACAAGCAGCAGGGCCACCACCACCAGTAAAGCTGCACCCCTCCAGGACCCCTGGGAGCATGCACCAACCCCAGAAGCATCACGTGAACACGGAGGCTCAAAAGCGTTGAGTTTGTGAACAGTCATGTCCCAGTTTTCATAATAACCTTTGAAGTCCTGGAGACACAAATCGCAGGTACAAAGGATCCGTTACTCCCAGAGAAAGCGGGGTTGGGCTCCTGCACGCCTCCGTCCACATTTTTGTCAATTGGTCGGTATGTAACTTAGTGGCATGTGTTTTCTATTGAAAGGTACTTTCAGCCTATTTAAAACAGGGAGGTTGCCAAGAGACAGCACCAAAGGCTAAAAAGGTAGCACCTGGTAAATGGTGACAGAGACACTTTTTCCACCAGCATTGCTCAAGTATTCGTACGTTTCACTGTAAAGTCATCGCTCCCCTGAGAGTTACTTTCCGTGTTCTGACAATTTATTTATATTCGTGTGTTCAACACTGCTTGCCTGAGCTCGTGTGTTCCACATACACGCCGGGTGCCTCCGGTGGCAGAAGGCATCCTCCCCTGGCGTTACAGACAATTGTGCGCCATGTGGTGTGGGCTCAGGGAACTGAGCCCAGGTCCTCTGCCAGGGCTTCAGTGCTCTTGACTGCTGAGCGCCTCAGCAGCCTCTGGAGCTGTGGCGCAGAGTCAGGACGTGCCACAGCTGGAAGCACGCACACGCGGGCTCTGTCGTCATCCGCAGAGGACCACGGAAGCGCTGCACACACTGATGTGGGGTTCCAGATACCTTGTTGCTGGTCGGCAGATTTGGAAATACAGAACCCCCTAACTCTGACCCTCCACCAACGCAGGGTGGTTCCAGCCCCCGCACCCCAACAGACACCAACGTCGCAGGAGGCTCCAGCATCCGAGACAGTGGTCTGGGCTTGCCCAGAGCTGACTCATGGCTCCGCTGTGCTGCAGTCACTTCCAGATGACTCACAGTCGCAGATACAATGCGTGTTGTGTAAATAGTTGGGTCTTTTCCGGGTGACTCACAATCGCCTATACAATGTGTGTTACGTAAATAGTTGGGTCTTTTAGAGAATATCAGCAATGAAAAACAACTAGAGAAAAACTGTGCACCAGCACAACTTTTTAAAGGTTGTTGATGGTAGGTTGGCGGACCCTGAGGTCGAGAAACCGGCAGAGATGGAGATTCGGTTGTATATTAAATCCTAAAGAAAACAGTCAGCCATGGCCTGAGAGCATGTGGCAAGAGAGGGAGGGCAGAGCAGAGCGTCTGCTGAGGAACCGCAGTGCGCCTTCCGGGTGACGGCGGTTCTCCATCCTAATCGTGGTGGAAGGGACCAGAGGGGGAAAATGCACTTACCGTGTGTACCGGAACACGCACTTCAAGGCGGTACAGCCTGGCCTGTCCGTGTCTGAAAAATCTGACTTTACAAAAATGAGCGCTTAGCCCAAGTCTTGGCCCTCATTCCTCAGGTGCGGGGCAAGAGGCAGGGACTGCCAGCCTCAGGCCCAGTCAGAAGCTCTGGCTGGACTGTCTTCTCGTGAGAGGACGCGTCCAGCCAGGCCCACAGCGGCTCTCATTTTCCCTATCTCATCAATCAAGACTCTTTTGTTGTTATTGTTTTCTAGACAGGGTTTCTCAGTGTAGCCTTGGCTGTCCTGGACACCAGCATGGCCTCAAACCCACAGTGATCCGCCTGCCTCTGCCTCCCTGTGTGCTGGGATGACATGCGTGAGCTCAAGCCTCTTCTTAACTATTATCTTTGCATTTATGCTTATGTTTGGTGGGGGAGGGTGTACCGCAGTGGGCAGAGAGGTCAGAGGACAACTTTCAAGAGTTGGTCATCTCCTTCCAACATGTGGATTCTGGGAATCAAACTGAGGTCTTCAGGCTTGGTGAAAGCACCTTCACCCTTTGAACCATCTTCTTGGCCCTTAATCAAAACTCTTGACTGTAGGTGGCAGACACTGAAAACAAAAGGGGGGGGGAACTCTGACATCAGATATGGCTGGGTCTAAGGGCTCGAGTGAGGCCACCAAGACTGGCCATGCTTTGCTGACCTTGTGTTTCTCTGTGTCATTCTTGCAGAGGGCTGTGGGCAGGAAAGCAGCCGTGGGCAGGTCTGGAGCTTTAAGGAGAGGCATGTGTTTCTCAGCAAAGACCCCGGAGCACCAGCCACTCCCCTCCTTCGGCAGGAACCTGGGACACTCTGTTGCCCGCATGGGTTCTGGGCACCCTCTCCTCAGAGAACATGGGTGAGAAAGAGAGGGGACCAGCAGGAGCAGCAGCCTGATGCTCAGTGACCCGCAGCCGTTGGTACCATGCCGAGCACATCACAGATGCTCTAAGAACCCAAAGCTGGCAAGAAATGGACGAGAGACAGGAAATTGACTCTATTTTCAAGCCTTGCAGAAAACAGTTGGATATTCTGGCTCCGTATGACTCAGGAAAGCGAGCAGAAAGTCTCCGGAACTCTAATTATTGCAGCAACTCTGGCTAGAGCATGCTTTCTAGTTTGTCCCCAGCGCCATGCTCCCGTTCTGGAAGCCAGCTGTCCTCTGCTTTCCTCACCGCAGAGATTCCACTGGCCTGGACATCTCATCTGCCTTCTAGACTGACACCAATTCCTTTGAAACCCAAGTCTTTCCTGACATCCCATCCCCTTCTGGTCTTAAGGAAACAGCGTCACCCATCATTCTGGCAAAGCCATTTGAACCTGTCAGACAGAGGGGCTCTCTGAGGCTCTTGATAGTAAAGGCTCTCCCTAAGCAGCCTCCAATGTCCTTTATGGACTCACCGAATCTTTCCTCAATTTAATAAGCACCAAGTACCTGCTCAGCCGGAACGAGAGGGAAGCTAGTTCCTGCCCTCATCTCCTCCCGTCTAATCTTCAGACTTATTTATTTTCTTACATTGTTACATTGGCAGTGAAGTACTGAGACTCAGTGTCCGCAGCCGCATCCCTCTGCTAATGCCCCAATGCTAAGAGTAAAGGTCACACGGGCACAGTGGGGCACACCTTCAGTTCCTGCCCTGGGGAGGGGTGGATCTCCATGAGTTTGAGACCAGCCTGGTCTAGAGTGAGGACGGCCAGAGCTACATAGTGAGAAAGAAAATAGAATGAAGTTTTGTTCTGCGTGTCTATAGTTGCCTTTGCAGGCTTCTTTTCCACGTCTCTTAGGCGGCTTTTATCATATTAAAGACATTTTTTTTTATTTGTGGTTGTTAAGAAATTATTATTTCTAAAACTCATAACTTGAAATTTAACAAGTGTTTTTTTGTTTTTTGTTTTTTTTTTTCTAGATCAAACCCTTAGAAGATCTATAACCCAAAAGCCATAGAGTTATCCCTGAGCACCTTCAGGGAGTTGGTCCAGGGCCTCCTTATGTGGCTTTTCTCATCACTGGACAAAAAGCAGCTTAAGGAGGGGAAGGGCTTTTTGCTGTTGTTTCTGTTGCTTGAAATGGGGTTTCGCGTGGCTCGGGCTGGCCTTGCACTCCTTACGTAGCCAGTTCTGGCCTCAAACACCACATCCTGTCACCTGTCCTCCCCACACGCTGAGGCTGTGGCTTGCGGCTTCAGGGGGCACCAGTCCACGATGGTGTGAGAGGCACAGCTGCAGGAGAGCCTGACTACGTCATCAGAGTGCGCAGTTAGGCAGATCAGGAGGCAGAATGCCCAGGCCAGAACCAGAAGTAAAAATCATACTCAAGGCCTCCCCAGTGACCTGTCTGTCAGGCAGGTGCACAAAATTCAACACCACAGCTGGGGGCCAAGTGTTCACACACATGAGTATGTGGGAGGCATTTCATATTCAAACCGTACACCCACAGACATGTTAAATCATCTCCAGATTACCTATCATACTTAACAAATGCTATGTAGACAGTTATTACACCATATTGTTTAGAGACTAATGGCATCGAGGAAACCTGCCCGTGCTCAGTGCAGATGTGATTTTTAGAATGTTTGAGCCACAGCTGGTTGAGTTAACAGACACAGAACCCACTGATAGAGAGGGCCAACCAGACTGTCATTTTCTCTGGATGAGGCTATGGAGAAGCCTGCCGGAGGGTCAGATGCGGCGAGGGACAGGAAGGAACATTTGTGAAGGATGGTCACAATCTAGTTGCACAATGTCCCCCACAGCTATCCCCAGCTGTGATGTTTGGACCGGGAGGCTGGTGACCAAGTCCATGGATGAACCCGCCAGAGGAAGCAGGCCTCTGGTGTGCCTGCCCAGGGGATGCCGTGTCTCTGGACCCTCCCTCTCTTCCTCTGCATGCACGGGCGTCATAACGTGAGCCACTTCCTCTGTCCCTGTGCCCACTGGCCAGACGGTCCTGCTCATCTCAGGCCAACCACAAAGGAACCGGGAGACTTTAGATGGAAATCTCTGAAACCGTGAGCCAAATAAGCTTTAGTCCGTTAGGGCGATCCCCTGTGGTGCTCGGTCACAGTGACAGAAGCCCAGGGCCTTCCGGAGTAAGCTGGATGTGGTAGCATACACCTGTGATTGTAGCAAGAGGATCAAAGTTCCAGGCCAGCCTGGACTACGTGGGGGATGGGGGAGAATGAGGGAGGGAAAGAGGAAGAGAGAGGAAGAGGGAAGAAGGGAGGGAGGTATCAGTGAAGATGTAGCAAACTAAACAGGAATCTGGGAGTGTCGCCATGTCCTGAGAGGAAAGGCTGAACCTTTCTGATCCTTCTTGCAAGACCTTCTCCCCGGGATTCCAGCACTTGCTCACATCCGGTCTGAGGCACCACCACGTAGCCCCACAAGAACCATGACAACAGCTTGGGTCTTCAACAGCAGAATCAGTGCATATGGCAAAAATCAAGAGAACAGTCAACATCACCCTTGAAAATCACTTAAATTGCCCATAAAAAAAGCATACGTGGGTTTTTCTGTCGGAGATCCTAAAAGAACTATAGGCTGCCCCTGCTCATCCGCCAGGCCGAGTGCGCCCCGCTCTGTGTGAGGCTTTATCATGCCTCTTTAGTGCACATCACAGGCATCCTGGCTGTTGGGAGCCTGCCAGAGTCCGGGCTCACAGTCCACTTGAGGCCGAACAAGGCAGAAAGCCTGTGTGTGAGCGGTACCTGAGCCAACTTCCACCAGGCAGTCAGAGAGGAGTCCTTTTTCCCTCTAAAGCCGGCTGAGGCTAGCCTCAACATCCTTGGGTGTCGCTTTACCATTCCCAGTACAGTGGCGGTTTTGGGGTGCGGAGGTCCTTGCTGTAGAGGGAGAGGTGCTCAGTCTCCGAAGCGTGCCCTCCCTCAGGCCCAGCTGAGCCATGTGACACGTTCCTCTGCCTTTGTGATTGGCCAGCACCACATCGGGAGAAGGATGTGACCTGTTGGGCCTGCAGTGGGGCTTCAGGCCTTAGCCATGAATCTCCTCGCTTTAGTTGAAGCAGTTTCTGGCCTTATCTCTTCCTCGTGGGTCACAACTCAGCAGCAGCAACCTCTCTGTCCTCTCAAATGTCCCCACCACCACCCCAGGACTGTCTTCTTGGCTTGGACTCTTTTCCCGATCCAGGACCCAGGACAGGTACCTCCTCAGCGCACTTCCCAGGTCCCTTTTTAAGCAGTACCGTCGTCACCAAACTTCATCTCTGTTCTTCTGAATATTCATTACTACCTTTTCCCTCCCACAAACGGGATGAACTTGGCCGCTTCATGTTTCCCCGGGCCTCACAGAGCCTGGCTCACAATAAGCACTTAGTAAATTCTCGTTGGTTGACTAGATAAAAGAATCTTATCGTGAACAGGATTCTGGTTGCCTAGCATGGATCCTGTTTCAGGCCTGCCCACGGCGGCCCAGTTCTGGAGGATGCCCTCAGTGCGTAATCGGAGACATTGCCTGCCTAACCTTGCAGCTACCCCGCTCACAGCCTCAACAGTGCTTGCCTAGAACTGGAGTCTCCTTCCAGGACTAGCTTCTGTTCCTAGGGCCACTCATTCTGTCCACCTTGTCCTGCTACAAGGCCGGGGTGAGGGCCGGGTGGGCAGAGGCGGCCAGGGTGAGGGCAGGGTGGGCAGCAGGCCTTCAGGCTAGCTCAGCATCTCTGCGGCCTGCCCGCCTCTGAGCCCTGTGTGGGCCTCCAGGTGACCGTCCCTCACAGCACCACCTGCCCCATTCATCCCCATTAGCCGATGTCCGCACTGGGCCAGAGGCAGATCAATTACCAGGCTGGCTGCTGAACCGTGCTAATGAGGATGTAGGCTCCTGGCTGGTGGAGCAGGCAGGAGGGGCCGGGAAGGTCAAGGGAGGCAGAGGGCCCCACCTACCCCGGCTTCCTCACTGTGGGCTTTGGAGTAGGATCCCTCTACAAGATGCCTTCTTTGAGGCGTGGGGAATGCCCCTCTCCGCCTGGCGTTGCACTGGAACTCCAGCTGTGAGACAGCAAAGAGGAAACAGCCTGGCAGAGCTGGATGCCAGGGACTCCCATCCTCACCCCTACCCCTGTGCGCCTTTGCTTAGGCCCTTCCATGTGCCACACTGCCATCTCTGCACCTGTGCCCCGTGACAACAAGGACTTCGGCACTCCAAAACCTTCTGCCAGACGGAAGCACGGCTGCAGAGCTGGACTCCCCTGCCTGGGGGCCTTCTGCGGTGTCCTGGCTGTGCCACCTTCCACAGATCCATAAAAAAAGACACTCCGCCATGCTCCCAGTGGAAAAGAAGCTCTGAGGAAGATGGCTTTCCCCTCTCCCACTGGCAGAGATGAGGACAGCCAGAGGCCACTGGCGGCAGGGCAAGCTGTCGCCTCGCACTGTCTATGGGCCTGCACACAGCCACAACTTTGCCAGAGGCCGAGGCGGTGACTGGTGTTACGTACATAAAAACTGCACATGCCCTTCAACCCAACAACTCACTTCCAAGCACTCATTCTGTAGGCGCATGGTTGTACAGGGATGGTGGCCGCCTGTCCTTGCCCTAAGGGCGCACCCTGGGCTGCGTGGACACCGCATCACGGGGCAGACACACTGTGTCCTGTGTTGCTGGGTTGTGCCTCGTGCATCCGTTCATGCAAAGAAAGTGCTGTGGGGGACGGGTGCCACACGGTTTGGCCAAGTTCTCACTGTCCTCACAGCCAGCTTGCTGTGGCTGAAGGGTCCGGACATCTCCACGTGCTGGTAGACAACTATCTCCCAGGGCCACTGGCCAGTGCAAAATCACAGTCAGGGTTTGGGTCTGGCCTGCTCCATTTCCTGAGATTTGCTTTCTAGTAAACATGCCATCTCTGGGAAGGAGACGGGGCACTGTGGCACAAGCAGAGCCGGTGACAGTAGCGCCCCACAGGAAGACGAAGAAGACAGCTGGGAGAGGGCTGCTTCTCAGCAGTTTTTGGCCACCTGAACACCACTTATTTGAGCAAATCACAAATCACTTCTAGAGGCCAGCCCTGAGTCTGTGTCCTCGCTGACTGTGAGGGCCAAGGACAGGGGAGAACAACCCCTGAGTTCTGGGTCCCTCAGAGAAAGACGGGCGTGGGGCACCTCAGGGGAAGCCCGTCTCACTGTCCGCAGCCTTCCTCCGTGTGGGCAGTCAGCCTGAACAACTAACCCCACACATCACAGCTCTGCAAGCAGGACCCAGGCATACAGATGTGCCAAGACCTGGGCAGCTAAGGAAGCCTCCAGCGACACCTGGGCCACAGCACAGCCCTCTGCCTGCAGGGTGGTGAGGTCCCCACCTCTGCACATCTACAAAGGAGACAGGAGACGTCGCTGGGGCCATAGCCTTTGGGTTGGTGGTGTGGTGTGCACATTCCTCAGGACCCAGACCTAACAATGCTGAGCGGACGTCAGAGTGAGAAGCAGAAATGAGACCCTCGATGGTCTTTGCTGCAGTCACTTCTGCCATCAGCAAAGACTTGGGGCCACTTCTCTCCCTGTCCCTCATCTCCCTACCCAGTGAGACAGTGGCTAGTGTCGGGGGGGGGTGAGAAGGCTCTATCACACCTCGTTCCAGACGGACCCAGCGGGCAGAGCTCCAGGCTGGAGGAGCCACTGGCTGCGGGACAACACCCAGAGAGGCCACCAACTGCCTGCCACATGCCACCTGGAGTAGCCGTGAGCTGGGGACAGTGCCCTGGCATTGAAAACACACAGAACGCAACATTAAACATTCTCTATGGGCACACAAAATGAATTCAAGGTGTGTGAAGGGCCTGGGGAGACCCACAGCTGGCCCTGGGCACGGGTGCCTTCAGGGTCTACATTTAAGGGTTCAGCCGGCCACAGTGAGGCTGGTGTCACTCTGCTGCCGTGTGCTCCAGTCAGGCCTGTGGTGGCCGCATCTGCCCAGACACTTTTTCTCTTCTTAAGAGTGTTCCGTGTGTGTGTGTGTGTGTGTGTGTGTGTGTGTGTGTGTGTGTGTGTGTGTTGGGGGTTGCATTGTGTGGAGGACAGAGTACAGTTTGCAGGCGCCAATTTGCCCCTCTCACCATGTGGGCTCCAGATTTGATAGCACCCTTACCCACTGAGCTCTGCCAGTCCTATGCAGGGTTTTTTTTTTCCTTCTCAGATCCCTCAAACAAAGCAATCATTTGCATAATGTCTGCACCTATTTCGTATCATAAGTAATCTAAAGATGATGATTTAAAAGTATAAGGGAGAAGCCAGGCATGGTCATGCACATCTTTAATCCCAGCACCCAGGGAGGCAGAGGCAGGAGGATCACTATGAGTTCGAGGTCAGCGTGGTCTACAAAGCACTTCCAGGACAGACAAGACTACACAGAGAAACCCTGTCTCAAAAGACCAAAATAAATGAGTGTGTATATATATGTATACATATATACGTATATAAGTGTATATATATGTATATATATACGTAAATATACATACATATATATACATATATATATGTAGGAGGAACTAGGGAGATGGCTCAGTGGTTAAGAGCACTTGCTGCTTTTGCAAGGAGCCAGGTTCAATTCCCAGCACCCACATGGTGGCTCACACTATAATTCCAGTTCTGGGGAATCTGGTGCCCTCTTCTGGCCTCCATGAGCACTGCATGCACATGGTACACATACATACATACATAATACATACATACATACATACATACATACATATATACATATGTACATATAGACATACATACATACAGGCAAAATGCCAATACATATAAAATAAACACATCTTTGGTTTGTTTTGTTTTCAAGACAGGGTTTCTCTGTGTGTAGCCTTGGCTGTCTTGGAATCACTCTGTAGACCAGGCTAGCCTTGAACACCCAGAGATTCATTTGCCTCTGCCTCCTGAGTCCTGGGATAAAGTCGTGTGCCACTACCACCTGGTGACGAATCTTTTTAAAGTAATGAAATTTAGGATATTTACTGAAGTAACAGTGAGAGGAGAATGAAACCCTTCAGTTTGAAGCAACACGAATAGATCTGCAGGGCTGTTACCTTGTTAAGTGAAATAAGCTAAAATCAAAACAACAAGTATCACACGATCTCACCTGTGTGGAAATTTTTAAAAGTTCATGTCCTGGCTGTGGAGAGTAAACGGGTGATTGCCAGAGCCTGGGAGAGTTAGGAGAAGGTGATTGGAAAAGGCTGAGCAATGTTATAATTATATAGGCGCAGGGAGTCTACACCGCAAGGTCACGGGAGCTGCGGCCTCAGGACGTGCTGGAGAGACTGCTCAGTGATCCACAGTGCTTGTCAGCTTGACACAAACCTAAACAGCCCTGAGAAGAGGGAACCTCAATTAAGAAAATGGCTTCATTAGCTTGGCCTGTGGCATATCTGCTGGGCGGTTTCCTAATTAACAATTGATGAGGGAGGGCCCTGATGAGGAAGGGCCCTGATGAGGGAAGGCCCTGATGAGGGAGGGCCCTGATGAGGAAGGGCCCTGATGAGGAAGGGCCCTGAGGAGGGAGGGCCCAACACACCGGGCAAAGTGCTTCCCCTGGGAAGTCGGTCCTGGGCTGTATAAGAAAACAAGCTGCTGGGCAGTGGAATCGCACACCTTTAATCTCAGCTTTGGGGAGACAGAGGCAGGCAGATCTCTGAAGTTGAGGCCAGCCTGGTCTACAGAGTGAGTTCCTGGACAGCCAGTGATACACAGAGAAACCCTGTCTCAAAAAAGAAAGAAGGAAAGGAAAAAGATGAAAATAGGCTGAGCAAGCCATAGCAATTGAGCCAAGGAGTTGTACTCCTGTGTGGTCTCTGCTTCAGTCCTGCCTCTAGGTTCCTGCCTAGCCTTCCCTCAGTGATGGACTCCACCTGTAAGCCAGAGAAACAGTTTCTCCCTGCAAGTTCTTTGTTCGTAGTTTATGCTAATTACAGAAACCTCACAAGTACTCTGTTCTTCCAGAAGACCTGAGGTCAGTTCCCCACCCACACTGAGCAGCTCAGCATCTGTAACTCCGACTCCAGAGGATCTGCTACTCTCTTCTGGCCCTCGTGGGCACTCAGAGGCATGTACACACATGCACATGCACACACACACACATTAAAATAAAAATGTCTTTTTTTAAACTTAGAAAAACGGATTTTGAACTTTTCAGCATAAAGAAAACGCGCTGATCCTTAAACATTCGATGTGATGTACACATGTATCAAACAGTCGGGACTGGAGGACGGGGAACCTAGAGAGACTTCAGTTTCACCTCTTTTATCTTTAGCTGAAATGAGTCCCTGTTTTACCAGTATGTTGAGAATATCTTAAAATCAGTCAGGCCTGATGGCACACGTCTTTAATCTCAGCACTCAGGGACAAAGAGGCAGGCAGATCTCTGTGAGTCTGAGGCCAGCCTGGTCTATAAAGTGAGTCCAGGACAGCCAAGGCTACACGAAGAAACCCTGTCTTGAAAACCCAAACAAAAAAAAAAATTTTTAAATTAAATTTAGAAAGTCTTTGCCACATCCTGTCTTCATAGTGAGGCCTGCTCTAACCACTCCATTTCTTTACTGCTGCTGGGGGGGAAACCAAGGCTTTGCACTTTAACCACCAAGCTCACTCCAGCCATGGCACCCCAGTCAGTGTGGAGGCTAGCCCCTGCACTCCTACCCGCCAGCTGCATCCGTGGCTCCCACAGTTGGCTCCTGGCGGTGATGCTTTGTCCCTGTCCTCAGGCCAGGGGACAGCAAACACCAGTCTGGGAGGCAAATCCAACCTGCCTGTTTGAGCTCAGCTCCAGAGCTAAAGATAATTTTCTATGTTTTAATGGCAGAGAAATCAAAAAGAAAGCCAAAGATCTATGGCAGCGGAAAATTCGATGGAATTCCAGCTTCTGCCTCGGCTCATGAGGCCCCTGGAACCTGGCCATGGTACTTGTTTACATCCTGCTCTCTGTCAGGAAGGCAGAACCGAGTGGCTGACTGGCTGTGTGGCTGTGGCTCAGGATATTTGGGTCCTGGCAGGTCAGGTCAGCTGACCCCAGGTCTGGGCATCCTCATGGGAAAGGAGGGGATCTCTTCCCTTTGTATTCCAAGTGCTGAGAACACTACCAGCGCACAGTAGGTGCTTAGTAAACCTACCTAACAGATGAAAGTGCCTGGATAGAGCCCATTGCTTCAGAAGGTGAATCAGCACACACGCACACGCGAGCACACACGCGTACACACACACAACCACCACCGGCTCTATCCAGCAGATATCACCAGTCTCCGTAAGCACTGGCAGAGGAGTCCCTGGGTTGGCAGTTACGCCACGCCCCTGGAGGACGTGAGTGAAGAAGGTGGCAAGAAGGTGACACCAGTAGGGCGGGCCTCCCTGTGCCTGGAGGAGTGATGCGCCCGGCTCATTCAGAGGGATTACTTGTCACCTGCTCCCGGCTGATGGGCTGTGCTGCGTGGGCTGCACTCTGCTGCCCTCTGGTGGTCACCAGGGCAAGCTGCCATCAAAGAAGGCATCCCAGGACGGTTTCCCAGGATAGTTTCTTCAGTCCCATCTGCAGCGCCCACTCCCATGCTGCCCTCTGGTAATCAGGAGCCCGGCAACTCCTCTGGCCAGCCTGATGGGGAGACACTGGCTACCTGCCCTCGGGCGCTGGGGACAACCAGCTTGGCACTCCCTCCTGACAGAGTAGGAAGGTGGCCTTGCTCACGTGGGCCAGTGACCCACCTTGATGCCGGCCCCGCCTGCTCCCTTGTGTTTTCTCCCTAGGAAGGCGATAGGTCCCCTGTGGGCCAGGACTGCTTGGAACGGACAGAACTGCTCTCTGAATGGCTATGGGAAGCAGGTGCCTAAATGGACCTCAAAGTGCACTGAGAAGCTGCTTGTGGTTTAGATCTGAGACATTCTCCCAAAGGCTCTCTGAAGGCTTGGTTCTTACGCAGCAGCGTGCAGAGGCAAGACCTCCGGGAAGTGACAGGCTCAGGCCTCCCTGATAGGCTAACCCATCGACAGCTTCATAACTTGATGAGCAGTGATGGTGAGGGGGGGGACGACAGCTACAGGGCGTGGGTCCTGGGCTATGTTCCTGGGTCCACACCATGTCTCAGGCCCCTCCCCTTGAGCACTTCTGTTCTGCCATGGCCCCCTGGTGCTATGTTCCACCGCAGGCCCATGGGACGGGTCAAGCAACAGCAGACCAGACCCTCTAAAACAGAGCCTGAAGAAGGCTTCCTTCCTTCCAGTTCTGAGGCATCTTGTCAGAGCAAGAAGTTGACGAGGTGAGGATCACGTGCTGCTCAGTACATCCTCGCGAAGCTAGCAACTGCTCCCTGCCTGCCTCTGCCTCAGAAACCGAAATCTCTGGCCCGGGCTTCCTAGGGTGGGCGGCACTGTGTTTTTGGTAAGCAGCGGAGGGTGCAGGGGAGGCAGATGGGTGACGCATGAAGCAGCGGATGGAAAACTGGGGCTCTTGTAGCAGGATGAGTTCTGGAAAACTCCCGGTCTGGCCCAGGTCCCCACTCCTCCACCAGCTCCCCCACTTGGGTTCTAAATACCCTGGCGCCTTCCCTTCCTGTCTGTGTTCTCCACTCTCCACCCCTCCCGACTTTCCAGCCATCCCAGCTCCCCCAGACCAAGCCCACCGAGGCTCTGGAGGCCTACCAATGCTGAAGCCGAAACCTAGATCACTGTTGCTCAGAAATGGCCCCCTTCCCAACTCTCCTCCCAGGCTCTCCAGCTGCCACTCATCTTTATAGCAACAAGAATGCTCGCCTCCTCGCCATCTGCCTCCAGCCTGCGGCGGCAGCGCAGGGTGGGGACTTTGCCTTTCTCCCTCTCCGTGCCACTAGCACCTCAGAAGATTCTGAACTCACTTCTGGGGAGTAACAATTAACTTTACACCCTTCATTGGCTGCCAGGTCCGCATCCAGGTCTCACCAGACCTATCGAGAAGACGGGTGTAATGCCAAACTCCAGCACGAGGGGGCAGTAGGACCTACGTGCCTTGCACGCTCTAGGCAGCCTCCCGCCCCTCTCCGAATCTGTTTCCTCACTAGAAAAAGAAGCTGCAACTCACAAGAGTGTAGTGAGCTTGGAGGGAGAAACGAACCATCTGAAATGAGAAAATGCAATGCTTGGGGGAGGTTGTATTTACTGCAGTGAACAAACCACACCACGGGCAGGCCATCAAGAGCTCTGCCCAGCCTTCGCCAGGGGCCCTGCCCAGCCAGCCCACATGGCAACGGCTCCCAGCATCCCCCCGTAGCTGAGAAGTCAGGGCCCCCGAGAGTGAGGCTACCCAGGGTCTGCACCCGGGGTTTGTGCTGCCAGCGGGTTTGAGTGCGAATCTGGCTATTTCACAGCAACCTGAAGACAGCCAGCTTCTCTGGGATTCCTGCATTTCCACAGCAGCAATCAGCTACACCTGAGGGGCCACGGCACCTGTGGGTGAGGCCCCGCCTCCACACAGCTCCCACCTTCTCCCAAGCAGCTCACTCCCCTCATCCGGATTGCACATGGATATCTCAGTAATGAACCCGTGTCTTTCCCTGCCTGGTCTCCAATGCCAATCAAGGCCAAGGCTAGGCAGGTCCCGAGGCCCTATTCCACCCTTGCAGCCTTGGGTACAGAGGGCACCAGACCTGTGACCTTTGAGCCAGCCCACCCCTCCACTTGTCCAGCACAGGGAAGGGGTAGGGAAGGGCCATTTCACACATACTACCCCTTCGGGCAGCTAGATTGCCCAAGCCTTAGCTGCTTCCCTGCGGTAGGCATTTGCAGGCAGGGATCGCGTGGCGGTGAGGTTGTAAGGAAAACCAGAGGCAGAAAATGTGGTGCCTGGGTGCCCTCTGGTGGCAGCAAGGCAGCACTGCAGGCCACGGGGAGGGTACTGATGGACCTGAAGCACTCACCTGATCCTCACAGATACCAGGACAGGGCTGGGGGGCACTCCCTTTCGGCCTCCTCCCACCACTCAGCTGCTCTCTGGGCATTCTGACACCCACTTCAGGCCCCGGCACAGCCAGGATCCGCCAGGATACCCATAATCTCTCAGGGGTGCTCACCAGCACCCATCCTTTGTATCTATGTCTTTCGTGAGGCTGAGCCACCACAGCCTCTTAGGGTGGAATATCCGTCATTGAAAAGCTGGTGTGACCACAGCCATCGTCAGGAGACTCAGACAACGTAAAACCCACGCAAAAGGGTCTCAAGCGCACAATCTCCCCAGGCCCATGAGACCTTGGGGAGAGATGGGTTCGGGCCAGGGCCCTCACTGGAGAGCTCTGCAGAGGCCCAGCTGCCAACACAACCTTCGAAGCTCCTGAGCACAAGCCAGTGTTTTCCAAAGTGCTGTTTATTGAGTAGTTTGTAGCCGTCACCACGGGTGACCCTGAGAGGCAAGCGCGAGAGGAAACTGTTGGTGTCAGAGGCTGTGGCCCCGAGGGGGCAAGGCGGGCTCCCTGCAGGCTCAAGATCATGGCGAGTATGGAGAGGTCTGAGACAGCAGGCTCCTAGGACACACACAGACATGTCCCATGGTTACCCAGGGGACACAGGTGCATCCCCCTCCTCCTGGCTGTCTCCCCCTGGCTGTCTCCCCTAGAGCTCTCGCCAACGGGGTGATGACCCAGGTGCACTTATGAGCGTGCAAGCATGCACACACACACACACACACACACACACACACACACACAGACACATGCACACACATGGACCCATGCACACGCACATGGATGCAGCCCACACACACAGCTCGCTGGCAACCAGCCCTGGCACAGCCCCAGCCTCTTCCTCAAGGGGGTAATGAGCACCGCGCTCACAAAGATGCCCCACAGGCCTCGCCATCGTGAGCGAAGCAGAGCATCCTAGGAGGCCCCACTGCCAGGCCAGGCATGTGGCCATCACCCCTGGCAGCCTCACCAGGTGGCCTTCACTGCCTTGATATCATTCACGAGGTTCTGGGCCAAGCAGATGCCAAATATCTGTAAGACAGAGAGCAGGTGAGGAAGGGCAGCCGGCCTCAGATGGGGGGGGGGGTGGAGCCTCGGGCGGGGGAGGGGGAGGCCAAGGCCGTACCTGGAGGAGGGCAATGCCCACCAAGACCCCGGCCACCACGATCAGGTTGTCCTGCAGCCACTTCTCAAACTGGCCCACGCAGCCTTTGGTGTAGATGGAGCTCTGCTGCTCCAGCTCCTGAGGACATGCAGGACGGGCTCAGCCTGCTGCCACAGCAGGCCCCAGCTCAGAGCTCCTCTCCCACCTCACCATCCCTGCTCCGGGGTCCCCCCGGCAACATCTGCTCCCTGGAATTCTGTCGCAGGACCCTGGCACAGGTGGCTCCTTCTCTACCGCTCAGCCTGGCCGTCTGCTCTGAAGAGGCGTCTGCTCAGACCCGACCTATCCACCTTCCAAGTTCCCAACTGAACTGCCTCTCTGTCCCAGTCAACGCATCTGCGAGTTCCTGCTTTTCTCCCTCAGCCCCGTCAGTGCAGAGGGGATACATGAGCTCTGGGCCCAGCCAGGTCCAGGGCCTTGTCCGCCACTGCCCGTGCTCCACAGAGGTGGGACACGCACCCCAGACCCTCCCACGGTCAGTTCCACACCCATAAAGCCCTTGGACCTTCCACGGGAGCCTCTGAGAGGCCGTGTCACCCGTATGCAGGCACTCTCCACCCTGTCCTCACCCTCTCACCAGTTTGAGTCGGATGTCATAGCCACACTGGGTGTTGAGGACATCTTCCTAAGGGAGACAGGCCATTAGCGAGACGCTCTGGGAACACCCATGGTCTCCTCAACAACGCCCCTCCTTCACAAAACAAGCAGGTGGAGGCCTGGGGTCTGCCGAGCCTGCTTCTGCAGCAGAACTCCAGACTTCTCCACACTCATAGACGCCAGAGCACACCGGCGCGTGCTTCCTATTGCTAAGGGACCCGCCCTCCCCCTGGGGTCCCGCTCACCGCAGGGTCCCTGACACAGCAGGAAAAGGGCACCCCACAGCGCTCGCGGCTGGGGTTCAAGTCAGTGCAGTTGAAGTAGATATTGAGGTTCCAGTCGTTGGGCCCTCGGGCTCCACAGCAAGACCACTAGGGGAGAAGAGCCAAAGTGAATGGGTTCATCCCGGGCCACCAGGCCCAACCGAGAGCCTCATCCACCCTGTGCAGGGCAGAGCCAACAGAGGGGGCCGGCTGGTGGAAAGGGCAACCCCACTCCCCCCAGCAAAGAGGCCTGAGCTCACAGAGTGATTAGGGACGCCCTGAGGGGTGAGACCCTGGGTTGAAGGCTCATGGACCTCCCAGGGGCAGCAGCCAGCCCTGAGAGGGCAGAGGCACTCCAGACTCTCATGTCTGCTGGCGACTCTCAGACTCGCCGCAGAGATTTTGGCAAAACTTCACTGCAGGGCCAGGAGAGGACTCCCAGCCAGCTTTCCCTTCCTGCTCCTTTCCCACTACAGCCCACTACACAAATGCCCACTGGCATCAAGCTGGAGCCTAGGCCCTCCCCAGAATGCTTGCTAGTCTTCTGATGTGGCCAGGGCAAGCCCAAGTGCAAGAGAAAGAGCATGTGCCAGCGCAGAGCCTTAAGCCAGCTGTACCAGCTGCTGGAAAGCTGGCCACGGGGGCGGGGGAAGCAAGAGACAGCTCTGGTGGCAGCCACCGGCCCTGTGAGCAGAGCTGGGGGCTGTGTGTGCAGGTCTGAGACACAGCTGAGCCAGCACCTGCCCCAGTATCTGCTAAGTGCCTGCTGTCCCGCTGGGGAACAGTCCTGCTCCTACGGTATCCACCATTTCCCTCCCTGCCTCAGGGAGGCGTCAAGGTCACCGTTCTGAGGCTGCCTCTCTGCTTTCTCCATCCCAGCCCTTGCCACAGCGCATCCTCCCCTCCTGCCTGCCCCGCCCCCACAGCCCTGTTTTGTATGTTCAGCATCATCCCCCCACCACGCTACCATCAGGCAGAGAACAGGCTGTACATTTTAAAAACACCGAATCTCCCTGGCATATGCCAGGCCTGTCCCAGTTCCATACTGAGTAGAGAAAGAAAGCACACAGAAACCGCAGGCTGCAGAACTGCCTCTGCCCTGGGCAGCTCCAGGGCACTGCCGAGCCCCAGACCCTACCGTGGTGAAGGTGACTGGGTGTGACGGGTGCCGCCCTGAGGTTGCGGGGGCTGGAATGTGCAGGTGGGAATGGTTTCCATGGCTGTACCCGCAGAACTTGCCATTACAGACCGGGCACCACACTTGAGGAAAATAAGCAACTAACTATGCTGGGACTAGAGTGGTGGACAGTGGTTAGGAGCACTGGCTGCTCTTCTGGAGGACCCAGGTTCAATTCCCAGCAACCACACGATAGCTCACAACTGTCTGTAACTCCAGTTCCAGGGATCCAATGCCCTCCTATGGCTTTTGGGGGCACCAGGCACATACATGGTGCACATACGCGCAGGCAAAACACCCATACACATAAAATAAATAAAACGGAAAAAAGAAACTAAGCCATGATATTGCTAGATTTTGCTCTGATATTTGCACAGGGACAAAATCATCCAGCAATGCATTTCTCAGAGTGTCCCTATCACCAAACCTAAGTGGCCAAATGAGAAGTGGGCTGGCCGGCTAATATTGTGCAACACTTTGGGGCACAGTCAAGGGGCATCGGCAGCAGAGCCCCAGCAGACACTCTGGGCCCAGGTGGAGCAGAGACCTGCATCACACGTTCCATCTCCTCCTCTAGCCACAGTTTCATACGCCTGTGTCCCTCCACAGCTGGGCACAAGGAAGCCTGGGCAATGGGCAGGAGCTGGCTTCTCCTGGGACAGGGGCTCTCCTAGGTTTCTTCCCTGGCATCTGCTGGCCTGTGTGGGTGAGGAAGTGAGCCATGCCCACACAGAACTTGCCCCCTCTCTCGTGTCATCAAGCATCTCCTGCATGGGGCCCACAGCGTCCACCACAACTCACGTATTCCTGAGCAAAGTCGATAAGGTTCTGAAGGTCAATATCGTCCCGGTAGGCTCTGACGTTGCTGTTGATGAAGAGATTAAGCTGGTCTCGAATCCAGTCCTTGAAGACAAAGGCCAGGATGCCCGCCGCCAGCTCCATGAAGAAGATGAGGCCGAGGAACACAGAGAACTGGGTTGGGGGTACATGGATGGCAGGCATTGGAGAGGCCTGGCTCCCGTGGACAGGAAAGAGCCCCTGCCGAGGCCTGGGGGAGCCGCCATCTCTAGCCTCTACCCTCTCTTAGTTGTGTGCCGCCCCCTCCCAGGCCTGCAGGATGGAAGCCAGAGCCCTGTGTGTGCCAGGCAGCTGCTCTACCACTGAGCTTCCTCCTCCTCCCTGCACCTGAGCACCATTTTATGAAAGACAGTGTGGTTCTATCTGCTCCTTGTCTGGTACCATGACCAGGCAAGAACTGAGCAGAAAGAGGTTAGGGGTCTCCAGTGGAGCTGGGGTACAAAGAGACTTACAAACTTGAGCAGGAAGGTGTTCTCCCGGAGGGCCCCAATGCAGCCGGCGAAGCCCAGCACCGACATGACACCCCCAACCACCACAAACAGCCACACGGGGTCAAGACCGCCCAGATCTGTCAGTGCGGAGATGTTGGAGAGCACACCCTACACCAGGAAGCAGACGGGTGTGAGGGAGCTGCCACCCTTCCACCTCAGCCCTGGGCAGCCCCCTCTCTTACCTTCTCACCCCAGGCCCAGAGGCCGATGGCCAGGAACAGGGCCCCCAGCACCTGCAAAGGCAGCACGGGCTCAGGCCGGACACCACCAGTACCAGGGCTCTTCCAAACCCCCTATGCACCCCCCCACCCCGCCTTGACCATCAGGAAGCTGATAGAGGAGCCTCCCCAACACTGTGAACTCAGTGCATCTACCAAGAACACCTTTCAGGGAGTTTCTCCCCCAGGCTAGCTGAGGAACTACAGCCGCCTCAAGCTGGACATCAGCCCCTTCCTGGACTCTTCAAGAGCTCTATCAGTGTAGAGCAGGGTTCTGCTTTGAGGCTGCAGCAGGCTCAGAAAACATCCAGCTTCACGGGTTCTCATTCCTTTGTTTGGGTTTTGGTTTTTCGAGACAGGGTTCAAAGCAGCCGAGGCTATCCTTCAGTATGCAGCTGTAGATGACCGTGGGATCTTTGCTTGTCTGATGCTCTACCTGGAACTCTTTTCTCCCTCTCCTTCCTCCTTGCCACTAGAACCCCGGCTGCCCACTACCCTCTCTAGCCCACCTGATGTCTGTTTATTTGCTCAGTACTTCCTTTGTGCAGGGGTAAGCCACATGAGGGCCTGGTCTCTGCTATGCCCACAGAGCTCAATAGCAGTCCTTGAGACACTGGGGTGCCTGACACAGAAAGTGATGGTGGGGTGTGGTTGTGAGGGTCTGGAGCCAGGGCGATGCCACTGTCCCAGCAAACTGAAAGGGATTGTGGAGAGGAGGTGGGAGGCCAAGTTTGAAACCCAGAGTGAAGGGCAAAGATGGGGCAGAGGGAGACAGAGGAGGAGGCTGGGAGGTTTGAAAGGGAGCAGGAGGAGAAATGGGGTTGGGCTGGACAAGGAGGGGTCTAGGGAAAACAACATTAGCTGGTCTCTTGTCCAAAGATGAGGAAGCTCAGGGAGGAGGCAGGTGAAGGGATATTTGGCTGTGCACCCCCACAGCCCACACAGGGAGGCATTTCCAGGGAGAACACCGCGGTGGACAGAACCCAGGACCAGGAAGGAAAAAGTGGGTGGGGGTGGGCTGTTGATAGTATCTCCTCTCCTCTAATGGTGTGTCTGCCTGGGGTCAGGGGTGACAACGTGGCTGCCCTTGACAATCAGGGCTCTCCAAGCAAGGAACTGAGGCAAGATAACGAGAAAGATGAAGGTGACGGGGGCACAGGCTGCTCAGATGAAGAGCCTGTAGCTGGGGTCCAGTTGGCATAGGTAGAGCTGAGCAGAGAGATGCAGATGGATAACCCCCACACTTGGAAGGTAGAACATTAGGAATTCAAGGTCCCCCCAGCCCCCATCTCCAGGTCCTCTGTCTCCCTTCCACACAACTGCAGCCAGCTAGGTCTGATCCAATTCTGCTCTGAAGGCCCGACTGGCCCGAGCACAGAGCCTCAGGGTTCTGTCCACGTGCCCAGACCCCGGAACAAAGCCAGGACTCTCAGATCTGCCCCTCCCTCACGGTTGCTTGAGCTTGCTGCCCGGCCTTGCCTCCGCCCACCAACCATGATCGACACAAACAGCCTCTTGGTGTCTGGCCATTCAACTCCCTATCTGCAAACTACAGACAGTAAAAAGGTAGTTGGACGACCGTGCCTCATTAGAACTCATCTAGTACGAAGCCGGGTGTGATAGCTTACACCTGTAATCCCAGCGCTTAGGAAGCTCAGACAGGAAAACTGCAGCGAATTCCAAGCCAGGATGGGCTACAGAATGAGACCCTGCCTCAACAACAAAAACCCTCATTTACTCTAACGACCCAGAAGGACTAACTCCAATACCACTCCCTCCTCGGCTGGACCGCTAAGGCCGGGAGAGTAAAGGTGGCCTGCCTAAAAGCTCTGGCCAAGGCCCGGGTCACTAGGCCAGTGCTCCCTGCAGGGGCCCACGCCCTCCAGAACAGAAGACTGCTGAGATCCAAGGACACCCACCACAGGGCGAACACAGCAGCTCGTGGGTGGGGGACGGAGGGGGAGCGCCGGTGCCTGCTGAATGCAAGTTGGAAAGGCCTGGGGGGAAGGAGAGCATGCAGAGCCCGCTTTGGCAAGAGGATGGGGGAGGGAGAAGAGAAGATGACTTGGCAGGGCCAGGACGCGGATGCCACTCTGGGAGAGAGCCCTGTGTTCAGTCAGCTGTGGAATGCTGAATTCTGTTCCCAAGGGACAGCTCCCTGCTCTCAACTGCAGCTCCTCTCCCTGAGGAGGCAGAGGCCTCAGCTTTAGCCACTTCCTGCCCTCCTGGCTCTCAAGCTTCTGAGCGTCTGTTGGGTACTCTGAGAACCCCACGCACTACGCTGGGAGCCGGAGTGGCCAGGAGGCGGGGCGGGGCTAGTCCCGCAACTACCGCGCCCCTGCAGTCTTCCGGCAAACACCGCCCCCTTTCTCACCCAAACTTGGGGCTGCAACGGGAGATCCCAACAAGCCCCTGCTAGGACTGGGTCCCGCTCCCAGCAATCCCAGCAGCTTCCCAGAGTAGTTCTTGGGGAGTGGGCACCGGGGTGGAGGGGGTAGGGACAGTCCTCGTTCGCAAGCAACTGCGGAGGGTCTCCCGCACCAGGACCTGAAGCTCCCTAGACCCCACCCTCCGCGCAGGGAGAGAAGCGGACCCCACGCTCACCCAGAAGACAATGTTGAAACCAAACAGGAAGTATTTCCCGCAGCAGCCGACCTCAGGGTCCTGGAAATGCTGGTGCTTGGCGGGCATGGTGAGCGGCCTCCCACCGCCCCGGGAACCGAGCCGGAGACCGGCCTAGCCCTCTGCGGGCCGCCCAGGCCTGGAGCCGCCCCGGGCCTAGCCCGGCGGCTGCGGCTTCATGGCCAAGGCCACACAGCGCGCCGGCAGCCCCGCCCGCCGTGGCAGCGCCCCGGCGCTCGGACCTCCGCGCCCCGAGTGCGGTGCCTTCGTCCAGCCCCGCCCACAAGGCCAGTCCACGCCCCTCCCCAGAAGGCTCAGTCTCCCCGAAGCTCCGCCCACGCCCTATTTCAGCCCCATTTCACACCCGCGACTCCTCCCCCAGCCGGTTTATTCCTCCCAGGCCCCGCCCGTGCCAAGGACTTGTCCTCCCACAGCCCCGCCCACGCCCCGCCCACGATTCTACCCTTAGCCCCACCTTTTAACCGGGCCCCGCCTCCAATCTGCCCTAGACCCCGCCCCCAACTGGCCGCTGTCCTCCTGGAGCTCCGCCCTACTCAGCCTCATTCTGAGCCTCGTTCCGCCTCCTCGGAGCCACGCCCCAGACAGGGCTTCCAGCCGTCCTCCCTAGCGCCCCTCAATCCTCCCGGGAACCTGCTTGTGGGCCATGCTTTGGCTACACCCCAGTCACAGCCAACCTCCTGCAACTCCACCTCTGAGGCGCCCCCACTCCTCACCTCCGTCCCCCACCTGCCGTCGCACAGAGGCAGCGCTGATGACCGAGTGAAGGCCCTGGACCTCCAGAGGAGTCCATCGCCAGGATCGAGCAGTTGGGGATGGCCGCAATGGCCACCGCCACGCATCTACACACACCGGAACTGAACACGAGCCCCGAAGACCCGGGGCTGGGGTGCCATGACTGTTCTGGTTTGCCTGTTCCTTCTGTAGCCCCTGTCCGCACCAGTTGGCGCTCTCTCTGGTTTCCTTGGTACCTCGGACTCACCGGAGTCCTTTTGAAGCAGGACAGGGCAGATCCAGCTTCAGGGAAGTCTGGATCTTAAATATTTCGATTCCAAGTTCGTTCCAAAGTATTTATTTAGGACAGATACAAATGGGCCCTGAAGCATTTTCACCTTGAGTGGACCCGTTCTAACCCATGGTGAGGCCCAGCCACCACTGCAATCCCTTCATGGTGTTAAGGTTTGCCCTTCTCCCCAGCCCCTCCCTAAGGCTGAGAGTCAGAACCCAGGGGACTGCGTTCGGATGCCAAGGCTGCGCGGGGCATTCTCAGTCCCCAGGGCCCACCCATCTTTGAACAAATGCCGGTGTCTTCCCTCTAACCTACTCCAGCAGTCGGGTGTAGTAGGGAGGGCACCAAGTCGCAACTGGTCTAGGGAAGGATCGGGGTTTAGGATGGGCACCCAAACGGCAGGTCTGACCCATTAGCTTTCAAGCAGTGCTCACAGAGAACTGGACCCCAACTCTTAATATCAGTGGCCTGGAGCCCTTCTCCCAGACAGAAGAGCCTGCCTCAGGCTGCCCAGTCCCCTCCCAGGCAGGCTCAGACAGGTGCTGGCCGCAGGATTCTCCTGTCCTCTGTTGGTAGGGTTGAGCGAGGACTTTGCTTCACACTGCCTTCGCCAAAGGGCCGCGTGCAGAGCTAGGGACTGAATGTGCTTCCCCAGTACCGGCCATCTGCCACAAGGCCGGGCCCAACAAACGCTGACGAAAATCACTGTGAATTCAGGCACAACTGTGGGTTCAGGCACAATCCCAGGGATGTGGGAGGAGGCGGGAGGATGGCTTAACCCCATAAACGAGAGGTCAGCCTGGGCAGCATAGTGAGGCCTTACCCAAGGGGCAGTGCTGGTGTGTGTCCCAAGACAAGAGCCCGGCGGTCTGCCCCACCCTGTAGCTGCGCCCTGGTCCACAGTGCAGCCTTCCCCTCGCGTGGAATGGCAGTAAGACGGCCCGGAATGATGGCTGGAGCCTGCCTCACACCACAAACTTGTTCTTGGCTAACGAGTTGCTCTTGGCAGCAGTGTCTGCGTGGGCTTGGTAGCCGATGATGGTCTTCGCAGAGAGGCCCAGGCGCTCCTTGTACACGTGCCTGGAGGCGAGACGGGACACAGACGGCAGACGTGACCTAGGCCAGCTCCTGGGCTCACATACCTCCCTGGCTTCGCGCCAGCCTCGCCTGGTTCGGGTCTTACTTGCACAGTACCAAGAGTGAACGCTTCCAGGTTGGGGTCTAAATTCCGACTCCTTTTATACGGGTGGTAAGGAAGAAGGGAGAGATGGTACGGGGGACCCAGAGGCCGCCCTGGCAGCCCCAGGACCAGGAGGGCCCCTCACCCAATGTACAGCACCGCTGCCTCGTTCTCGGCTTCGCACGTCCACACAGCAATCTTGTCCCCCTTGGTGCGGATGTTGACAACAGCGCCACACACTTCCGGGCTCTGCTCCCCGAAGCTCTCCCCGAGCAGACACAGCAGCTGGAGCCGGGAGAGGCCCGCTCAGTGCTCTAGCGAGGGTCCAGCCTCCAGCCCACCGGCCTCCCGCAGGCCCACACCTGCCCCTCCTGCCCTTTCACCACTCACCGTCTCCAGCCACAGGCGGTCCAGCTCAGTGTGCCGCTGCTGCTTGGCAAGGCTGAGCAGCCAGCGGCCCCCACGCTTGTTTCTGTTGTCTTCCCACATGGGCTGGATGCCTTCCTGCGAGGAGGGGCAGGCCGATGGCCTCCGTATGTTTAAAGGGAAGCGGGCACCAAGCTCCCTCTGCACACAGCCTCTGTGCCAGGCCTTAACCAGCCCTGCTTCTCTCACCTGCACAGCAGGCACCACCAGCGGCCACTCAAGCCTCCCACACAGGCCTCTTTCCAAGACCCCACAGGCTTACTACTATTGCCACCTTCTTCGACCTTATCTGTGTGCTTGTCACCTTTCCCGAACCGGGTGAGGGGTCTCTGGGTCAGAACGTCTGTGGGCTGGGGTAGACAGTCCAGGGGTGCTGTGTGGTCCCCAAACCTTGCTGTGGAAGACACCTGCTGAAATCTAAAATGCTGGTAGTGGTGGACCTCCAAGATGAGACCCCTAAGATGATAGAAAAGCCCCCGCACCACCTTGCATGTGCAGTTTTGATAGAAGCGAGGCCACAGGCTGGGGACCATCCTTGAGGCGCCATTCTCTCCTGACCAAGCTGCCCACACCCCAGCTGTCCACGAGGGAAAAGAATGGAATCAGCCCCTTGAGCAGAGCCTACCTTGAACAGGGCGTAGTCACAGCCAGAAGAGAGCTTACTGGCCAGCGTGATGTGGCTATACGTCCTGCAAAGATCCCGCCCCACACAGAGGTCCAAGGCTTTGCGGCGACGGTTCGCCTGACCCTGGCTTCCCACCCAGCTCCTCACAGACCCACCTTCTGCCACCATCCCAGGGCCTTCCCACCCACTCCACACACACAAGGGCCCTTCTCAGGGAAGCCCCCTCCCCAGAAAGCCTGCTGAAGTCTACGCCATTAGGGCACATCAGCTGGGCCTCCCTCCTGGGTTAGTGTGGCCCTTCTCAGCTCTCTGGCACTGGGCACATGCACACACACACACGCACTAGAGTAGCAGGGTTCACTCCTGCTTTTCCCTGGCCCTGGGCTCTCCCTAAACCATGAGAAGCTTTCAAGGGGGTAGCCACAGCCTGGCCAGAACCTACCAACCCCCAGATCCCAGTAAATATTGACACGCCCCTGAGAAGCTGGTGGGTTAGGGTGCCTTTGACCCCCTACTCAGAGCTCCCGAGGGCACACACTCACGCCCAGAAGTCCTCCACAGTGCTGAACGTGGTAACTAGCTGCAGATTGTCCTGCCAGGCCCGGCCTCGGTCACTCTTGAAGAACCACAGAACCCACCTGGTGAAGGAGGGGCAGGTGAGTGGCTGCAGATTGACAGCCCTACAGTGCCTGGGCTAACGCCAGTAAAGCAAAAGGTGAGAGCCGGGCTACAGTCCCCCAGGGGGCGGGGGTCAGTGATCCCTCCGGGCTGGGTGAGCAGGTTTAAACTGCCTCTGCAGGGATAAGTCCGCCAAGGGGAGGGCAGGTCAGGGGTCACAGAAGGCTGGGCTCACAGCAGGACTGTGTCCCTGTGCAGCCTCCCTACCTGGACTGCAGGGGGTGGAGCTCCTTCAGGACCTCAAGTGGGCATTCTCTGTGGCCCTTCCTCCCAGGAGTCAGGGGTCCAGGGAGGTTCTTGGCTTCTCCAGACAGAACCTTCGCATCTGCTTTTGATGGCTTTTCTTTCTCCACCTCCTCCTTGCTCGTCTGCCCTTCATCCAAAGATTTGACCGTCTGACAGAGACAGCAGGAAGAGTGAGCTGTAGCCGGACAGTGGTGCCACACGCATGTAATCCCAGCACTCCGGGGGCACAGGCAGACAGAACACTGAGTTGGAGGCCAGCCTGGTCTAGAGAGTGAGTTCTAGGACAGCCAGGGCTACAAAAAGAAACCCTGTCTCAAGAACCAAACCAAAACATTCACAGCAACAAGAAAAAAGTGATTTGAAAGTCCTGGTTCTGGCTGAGCCCTGCCCCCACTTTTTTCACCCCAGCTAGTCATTGGCTACGGGCTAGGCAGATGGGTAGACTCACAGGACCAGGAGCCGCCATGACAAGGCTCAGGGCTCCATCAGCAACCAAAAGCCCACAGCTCCTTGTTTTTAAAATGCACCAGAGAACCCAGGCCCAGCTGGGCAGACAGGTGGGTGGAGGAGTTGGTGCTGGGTAAAGACTGCCCAGAGTCCTTCAGGTGGAAGGTGAGCGCCTCCCTCACAGCTGTGTCAAAGAACAAAACAACAACAACCTGCCCTCGGCAGTGGGTCTCAGAGAATTGAAAGTGAGGATCACCACTTGGAGTCGGTGACCCTTAAGGCATTAGGGACCTACTAAGGAAAGCCTGGGTTTGGAGCAGCAGGAAGACAGAGGTGGCACCTGCCCCCTCATGAGCATGCCCCATTCCACCTCATCTTCCCTTTGTGCCTCAGTGTTATCTGGTGGTGTTTATCTGCTCTCGGAGCAGCTGAGTTTTGCAAAGGAGTAACCACTGAACGGCGCATGTCTGTAATCCCAGCATCTGGGAGGTAGAGGCAAGGGGATCGGGAGTTCAAGGCCAGCCTGAGCTGTGAGAGACCCTCCACAAAACAGAAGGGCAACCATTTGCCAGCGTTTAGGGCCTGGGGAGGCTTTTCTATTAAAAGCCACATTCCTGCTTTGTCTTGAGAATTTGGAGGGTTTGGTACCCTGAGGCCCCCTGACCCCTTGTAGAGACCCCTCCTGACCTCCTGCGGAGAAGCTACTGGGAAGGCGCAGGGCCACAGTCCCCTAGCATGTCAGTCCTTCCCTACATACTGGCATGCAGCAATGGGCACCAAATGTGTGGGCGGAGCCAAGCAGCCCTGGGTTCCAGTCCCAGCATTTTTTTGTTTGTTTGTTTGTTTTTAAGCTGTACCCTCTGTGCTCGGAGTCCGTGGGGAAAAGGATCATCCGTGAGCTAGCTGCACAGACCTCAGTCCACACACGCACAGGCTTCTTCAAGAAAAGAACTCAGGCTGGGAAGAGATCAAGTCTAGGATCTGATCTGAGCCTTAGAGTGGGGTGGGTCTTGAACTGAATCAGAATTGGCTGCAGGGCTTGTAAAATGGGCTGCTGGGGGCTGACACAGTGGCTCAGCAGGTAAAGGCACTTGCCACCAATCCTGAGGACCTGGCAGGAGAAAACGAACTTCCTTGAGTTGCCCTCTGGCCTCCACACCATGTGGAGAACCACACACACTTTAAAACAAGAATTTTAAAGGCTGCTGGGCCCTGCCCCGGAGTTGGAGTTTTTGGTTTCTTGGGTCTGGGCTCAACCTGCATTTCTGACTAGTTCATTTGGCTCACAGTTCAGAGGACTCAGTCTTTTGTGTCTGGGAAGGCATGGCCCACATTTTCTTGGACCAGGAGGCAGAGGAAGGGGAAAACCTCAGCTGGCTTTCTTCTTTACCCCTTTTCTTCAGTCCTTGAGCCTAGACCCTAGCATAGGGCTTCCCATATTGAGGCAGCCTTTCCCGCTCTGCCAGTCCTCTCTGGAAATGAATGCACGGACACACCCAAAGGTGTACCTCACTAAACCTGGGCATAGACGACTTGAATCCACCCAAATAGACAATCAAAATTAACCCCCACAATGCTGGGTACACACCTTTAATCCCGGCACTTGGGAAGCAGAGGCAGGAAGGTCTCTGTGAGTTTAAGGCCAACCTGGTCTATGAAGTGAGTTCCAGGACAGCCAGGGCTATGCAGAGAAACCCTGTCTGGGGGGGCAAAAATTAACCAGCACAGTCATGTTCCAGGGTTCTTCGGGAGGCTGTAACCATGAAAATAATTGGGAGGACACTGAGAGGATGTCAGTGCATGTCAGTTGGCAGAGGCAGCGAAGAAGATAGAAAGGTGACAAGTCTGTAAGCACCGGAGAAGGACAACAGTCCACACACCTATTACCCTGCCACACAGCCAGTCTCGGTGGCCTACATGGTAGGAGCCACTTATTATGTGCGCAGATCTGCAGTCTGGCAGGACCTGTGTGGGGTCAGCTCGTCTCTGCTCCAAACCAAGACAGGTGAAGCTGGCTCTCAGCTCGGGGGTAGCGAGTGCAGCTGTCAGCAGGCACCTCAGCTCCGAGAGGCCTCCGCTTTCCATGTTCTGGCCGCGTTCCCAGGGCAAACACCCCCGGTGACAGGAAGTAGACTCTGCCAGGGCCTTAAGGCTCAGGTCCGAAACCTGGCTCAACCCAGGCCTGCTGTGCTCCTCTCTAGTGCAAGGACCCAAAATCAAGGCAGGGAGGGAGTCCTCCAAGGGCACTGTGGAACGCCTCACACAGGCAGCCTTGGAGGAGGCCAGGCGGGGACAGCATTGTGGGTAATTTGATAGCCTGGGGGAACAGCTCTCTCCAGGGCAGGGCATGGTCTCAGCTGTATCTGAGCCCTGGCTCTTTCCTGGCACAGGCTGGCTTCCAGGCATACCACCACCCTCCACACTGTCCAGCCTGGACCAGCTCCTGGAGTTAGGTTTGTGTTGTGGACTGAGGAGAAGAACTGAAAGCAAGTCCCCAGGCCTGCTGGGAAGTTGGCTTTTCTTAGGCAAGGTCAGCCTAGCCCATGATCCCTGAGCAGCTAGCAGGGTTGATAAGCTGAGGTTCTTGAATCCCAGCCCTGTGCTGAAATTGTTTTTCTCTCTTTCTTTTTAAGGTTTTCACTTTATTTGTATTTATGTTTTGGTCAGTCTGTTTAGAAAGCCTGAGCCATTTCATATTCTAGTCCCTCTGTGATCACTATCCCTCTAAGAAGTCCTTCGCCTTTGTCAGTTTGCCTTTGTCATGGTTTGTAAATGAGGTCTGTGTGTGTGTATGCTTTAGTTACTTTATATTACTGTGAAAAGACACCATGACCAAGGCAACTTGTATAAGGAAGCATTTGATGGAGGCTGTTGTTTCAGAAGGTGGGTCCACATGGCAGCGATCATGGCAGCAGGTCAGCAGGCATGGAGCTGGAGCAGTAGCTCAGAGCTCACACCTAGTCCACAGCATGGAGTGAGAGAGAGCTGACTGGAACAGCCTGAACTTCTGGAACTTTAAAGCCCAACCTCGTTGACACACTTCCTCCGATAAGGCTACGCCTACTCCAACAAGGCCACACCTCCTAATCCTTCCCAGACAATTCCACCACTGGGGACCAAACATTCAAATATATGAGCCTATGGAGGCCATTCTCATTCAAACCACAACAGTGTGTGTGTGTGTGTGTCACAGGACAATGTGGTGGAGTCAGTTCTCTTTTTCCACAATGTGGATTTCAGGGATTAAACTCAAGTTGTCAGGCTAGAAAGCCAGCTCGCTGCCCTACATTTGTTTACTGATTTATTTGCAATGGAGAGCAGTGTGAGTGGGTGAGCATTCCGCAGTGCACATGCAGAGGTCAGAGGACAAAGTGTGGCTGTCAATTCTCTTTCCACTGTGTAGGCGCTAAGGATCAAACTCAGGTCCCTGGGCTTGGTAGCCAGTTTCTTTGCCTGCTGAGCCATTTGTTGCTGGTTTTAGCAAAATCTCAACTGTTTGATTTTACCAACAAAGACTTGAGTGTGAGGTGCTGGGGTGAAAGCCTGCTAGCTCAGAGAGGCAAAGAAAGCTCCCAGCTGGCCTTCCTTCTTAGGCAAAGCTCGAGAAGGGAAAGAAAGCTCCCCCTCTCCAAAAACACCCCTCAGACTAAATGTCCCTCCCTTTTACTTTCTATGTCTCTCATCCGTCCTCCTGACTTCCTTTTACACTGTTTTTTCCTGTGTTTGCTCCCTGTCAGCTGGTTGCTTGTTAAGCCTCTTGACCTATGGTTGATGTCATTTAATTCAAGCAGAAAGCTTTTAGATTAAAGGTGTGTGCTGGGGCTGAGCCACACCATAATTAGAAACAGGTTTTTCCAGTAAACAGCACAGTCTCAGGATTCCCAATGTCATCAAATATCCTGCAATGGTTCATGGTCCCTCTGTCATGTTTTGAGGTGCCCCCCCCCCAGATAACCCTCACCAGCTCTGGCCTTGGCCACTGCGTGAGACTTTCCAAATACTCTCCTTGCTTTGATCTTATAGACCATTCTTTGTGGTCTCAGAGAGGTCACCTGAATACTGATCTGATAGTTTAACTTCTTTGTTAACTTCCTGGATACCCAGAGTGTGATCCAAAGGCTTGAGGCCAGCACCATCCCACCTCACAGGGCCCGTGTGCACACTGCTCCTGCAACAGGCCACGTTCATGTGTGCCTCAGCCTTTGCTTTTGAAGTTACTTCTCTCTCTCTCTCTCTCTCTCTCTCTTCCTTCCTCCCTTTCTCCCTCTTTCCCTCTCTTTTTACCTCCCTCCCTTCCTCCTTGCCTTCCTCCCTCTCTCCTTTCCTCTCTCATAGTCCATGCTGGCTTCAGACTCAGACTTGCTGTATAGCTGAGGATGACCCCAAGTTCTAATCTTCCTGCCTCCACCTGAGTGCTGAGACTGCAGGTGTGTGCTATCACCCCTAGTTTATAAGGTGCTGGAAATGAGCCCCAGGACTCCAGGTGTGCTAGGCCAGCTCTCTAGCCACTGAGCTACACCACAACCCCAAATCACTTTAGGTTTTCCCTCTTTGTCCTTCAGACAGAGCTCAGCTCAAATGTCACCTTCTGCCCACCCTCTCTAAAGAGGTTTGCAGTCTCCCGGCACTGTTCAGCTCACCCTTCTTTTTATATCCTTCTTAGCACCAAGAATCACACATTGAGCTATTCATTTGACAAATATGATACACACTTGTTCCTCCTAAATGGAGCCTGACTGAGAGAGAACACATGACAGACAAACCAAACAATTCCTCCCAGTCCTACTCATGAACCAACGGGTTTGTTGGACTCACCTACGGGAGGGTGGGAAACCCCCACATAGCTTCTCACCCCTTCCCTACCCTAAACCTCTCTAGTCAGACTGGGTTTTCCTTCTCCCAGCTTCTGATTCCTGTATAATCTGGCCATTTTGGCCATGCGCTCTTAGCTTCTTTGTTCTTCAAATCTTACTCTCTTACTCTCTTCACATTATGGAAGAGTCCCACCCCAGCACAGGTGAAAACCCCCTAGTCAGCCTTCTATCTGCTCTTACTGCAGGACTCCAGAGACCATGAGAAGACCATGTGTAGCTGGAGACATGGCAAGGAGAGTGCCTGGGTCCCCAAACCTCACCACTGCCCTGATGGGAGGGGGCATTAGTGGGCCCAGGTTCTGGGACAGGCTTGGGGGCTCTACTCTGATTTTGAGAAGGCAATGGCTGTGTGGGGCCCAGAAGGCCATGAGACTGGGGGAACTGGTCAGGAGCAAGAATGAGCTTGAGATGTGTTCAAACCCTGAAAATTCATCCTGAATCAAAGGAACAGGACTGCTTTCTCCCTGCTCTGGGCCTTCGTGTCCCAGTGCACGTGGCCTAACATCCACCACCTCTGCCACCCTTGAGGTGGTCACATACTGATCAGACTTGCTCTCTCCTCATAAGGGCGTGTCCACAAAGCACCTGGAATTCCTCCTCATGCAGATGAAGCATTCCCAGCCTCTCAGCCCAGTGGAAGATGTAACTTACCCAAAAGGCTGTTTCTCCTGCACTCACACAGACCAACCGAGCCCCTCTTCCACCCCACCCGCCCGGCTAAGCCTCACTCCCTCCAGTCCAGGGTACCCCAAGGGGAAAGGCAGACCCGCACAGCCATGTCTTAGTAAGAGAGCTGTGTCCCACACCACAACCTGCCCCCTCTTCTGTGCCAGCTGCTATGTAGGCTCTCTGGAGAGCACAGCCTCAATCGTCCTTTTTGCTCTGGAAGGTTCCTTAGGTACCCTTTCTCCTCTGTGTCCACTTGCTCCTTGACAGCCTCCCTCAGGCCTGAGAATCAGTGTTATACAAATGGTGATAGCTCTAGCCCTGACCTAAAATCCAGAAAATATATCCAACTGCCTGTGTGACAAATCCTTGGGTGTCTACGGGTCCCTCTGAGCCAGACCCCAGCTGTCACTCATGTCCAGGAGCCTTTGTCTCCCAACACAGCAGCAATTATAAAACAAACTAAAAGGTCAGCCGTAGTGCTACAGACCTGCTACCCTGGCACTTGGCAGGGATATACAGGGCATTGCTAGATCCAGAAAAGCCCGAACTACAGCAAGACCCCAACTCAGAGGAGGAGGAGGAGAAAATAACAAAAGAAAGGAAGAAAGAAGAATGAGCTCCTGTCTCCTGTGTTCACTGCTGTGGTCCCTTCTGGTCCTTGTTGGCCATATACTGGTCATGCTGACCTGCAGAGGCAGCCCTGCCCCCATCCTATTGCTTCCCAGGCTTGCTCAGTCATGCCTTCCTGTGTGATGCAAACTCCTCAGCTACACAGGACTCCACCTCTTTCTCACACACATACACACACACACACACACACACACACAAACACACACACACATACATACACACACACATCTGTCCCCAAAAACGCTATCACATTTATTTATTTAATTTTCTTAGTGTCTGTAATCTTCCAGTAGAAGAGTGCTTGGCTTGTAGAAAAACCTCAGAAATGGAGGCAGTTGACATGACAGTTAGCTGGGTGAGTGTCACCGCTGGTGTTGGCAAGAGCAGCACAATCACTGTAAGGGAGTTTTTGCTTTCTTTGTATGTCATGTAAATATGTTTTTGTTTGAATCCAAGTGTGGGATTTTGGTTGGGCTATAGTTTGTCCACACCTGTTAATTGCCTGGTACAGGGCATGGTCTTTGCCAGCTGGTATCGATCTTCCCTGACGGCATGGAGAGGGGCGCAGTCTAGGACTCTGAGAGTATAAATATGAGAGTGGAGACAGAGAAGAGGTGGCGTTTGGTGTCGGCCTGTAGTGAGCGGTGCTTTAGAGAGACCAGGGATGGAAGGTGTGGTGGTTTGGAGCAGATAGATGGAGACTAGTATAGAACTTAAAGGAACCCCTTAGCCCTCAACAGCCGGGAGACTCAAAGGGGCCCCCCTCTCCCCACTAGCCTTCTCTCCCATGTAGGGTTGTGGGGTTGGAAAGCAGGTTGAGGCCTAACACTCCAAATAAAGAAGAGCTTTTAAAATGAGCTTTACAAATCCCAGTATCGTTTGCAGCCCTGTTTGCTTGTTGCAGTCTCTTCTAGCCGGCTAGATGGTAAGTTCCAGAAGTCTCCACTGATCTTGTTCTCATCCAAAGCTCACGGATCTGGCACCCAGTGGACACCCAGGAGACAGTGGGCAACGAAAGAGATGCCAGCGACTTCCTTCCTGATGAGATCTGGATGAACGAGGAGACACACCTCCGTGTGCATGCGTAAGGAGGTTTCTAGATTTGGCACACCCTGAATGTGTGCACTGCCATCGGCGCTGTTGCCGGGACTGAACAGAAGGGAGAGAGCTGAGCAGCAGCACTTGTCCCCTTGCTGTGGACAGTGTGACCAGCTGCGCCAGCCTCCGGTAGCCACGCCCTTCCCACCAGGAGGGGCCATGCCTGCTGCAGACTCTCATCACCCTGGAAGACCTGAAGACCTGATACAGAGCTTAAAAGATAATAGCAAAAAGACTGTGTGTGTTCAGCGCAGATAGTGTTTGCTTTTACAAATTCTCTTACTTGAAATTTGATTTCTAAAATGATGTTGGAAATTACGTATGTGTGTGTGCAGGTCCACGCACACGAGCACATTGCCTGCAGAGGCTGGAAGGTCCCTGGAGTTACAACAGCTGGTGCTGGGAATTGAACTCTGATCCTCTGGAGGGGCAGTATGGTCACTCAATCACTGAGCCCTCTCTCCATTTCCTTGATCAGCCACTGGTTGAAGCCAAGGATGCAGAACCCTTGGATGGGGAAGGTCAACTGTCATATCGTGTGTGATAAGTACATACAGGCTGTACATACACACTTACATATTAATATATGCTAATCTTATATGATAAATATGTATTGGTAGACAGAAAACTGTGTTCTTGCATATTGCTTGTTAAATATGTAAGTGTGTGACATAATTTTCTATGTATCAAAATTAGCTTGTTCGACACCTACAGTCTTTGCACCCACTTCTCACTAAAACCGTGTCTTGATTCATCAGTGTGTTGGTACGTGGGGGTTAGGCTCAAGGCTCCTAAGCACATCACAGCACGCTGGGAAGATGTGCTCTGAGGAAGGAACCAGACCTTTCAGGGGACGTTAGGACACTGTCAGTGTGTTCTGCCCACCCTGCACGCATGTCCATGTGCACACCCATGGAGAGCGGCCCCCGGGTTGAGCTCTGGGAGGGGAGCTGCTGATCCAAAAGGAGCGTGCATTCACGCCCCTAAGAAGCCCTGCCAAAGGGGCCTCCTAAACACTCCTGCCAAGTTCCAGTCCTACCACAGCCCTGAGCATTTGCGTGCCCAGGCCCTGCTGGCTACTGCTAGCACACCTCACCTCATCTCTCAAAACACCCACCCCTCTGTCCCCACAGTTTAAAGTGCTCTTCCGATCTTGTTCGGGGGGGGGGAACATCTTACCTATCCCGAGCCCCAAATTAAGTGCCACCTCCTCTTTACCTCTTCCCCTGACTCCCTGAACTCGCAGAGTCCCTTTCATCCGGGAACTCCACACTCAGTCATGGAACTGAGATCTATTAGAGTCCCTCCCATCACCACGTTCAAAGGTGCTCTGTCTGCATCCTCTTCCGCTCTGCTTCTGCATGGTGGTCCTGGGGCCTTTGCCCTGGAGGTCCAGCTCTGCGGACCTTACCCTCACCTGCCTTGGCCTGCCTTATTCTCTCGGACCTCCGCAGAGGCCTTCGCCGTCACTGCCCCTGCCCCTGCCCCTGCCCCTGCCCCTGCCCCTGCCCCTGCCCCTGCCCCTGCCCCTGCCCCGTCTCTTACATCAGCGCCTCACTCTCTTCCTGACCCCTCTTCTCACAGGCTGGAATGAGCCTGTTTGCTTCAGATGTGGATTCATGTGTCTTGTTTCCTACCCCTCATCTCTGCTTAGGCATCTCCGTGAGATCAGAGCCTTGCTTTTCTTTCGCGCTCTCTCCACCCTCGAATCCGCACCCCCAGTTTAAGCGCTGCCTGGACAGGCACTGACTCCATCCTCGGTTCTAGAGAAGAGGAAACTAGCGTCTCATAAGGAGAGCTAAGCAGCTCAAGATCCCACGGTTACTGACAAGCGAGCATTGGAGTCTCTCTGAGCTCTCAGGCCGAGCGCACGGCTTCGTTTCTTTTCCCCTCGTCGCGCGCATTGCCCCCTCCCACACTCCCCAAAGACTACGTGCCTCCAGCTCCAGGGTCCCCGGCTGCACGTCAGAGGCCCTCCCCTGGAGGCCCGCCTGCTCCGGGGAGATGTCACCCTCCCCGCCCCCTGTCAGTCAGGCGGAGGGGGCGGCGCGGCCACCAGGGGGGGTGCTGAGCTCAGAGCTGCCGCAGCGCGGAGCCGGAGCCGAGCGGAGCGCTCTGAGCATCCTCGGAGGCAGCGCGAAGGCCGGAGCACTGCTGCGCTCCAGCGCAGGGAGGCTGAGCCGAGCGCCTGACCGCGGCCGGACCCCGCTGGCCCCAGCCCAGCCCTGCCCGGCGCAGCCCAGCCCCGGCGCCTGCTCGCTGTCGCCGCCGCTGCGGCCACCAGAGCTCCATCCCCCAGCCCGGCCGCGAATCCCAGGTGAGGCTCCGGGAGAGGGACCGGACTGGGGACCCAGAGGGACCCGGGGCGAGGTGAGGAGTCGGACGGGGACCGCCCCGGGGAGAAACGTGGGCTCGGGACTGGAGAGCGCTCAGCCGGCGCCGGCCGGTGCACTGCGGGGCGCCGTGTCTGTCTCTGCTTGCTACAGTCTGGGTGGACGTGCGGACGTGCGTCCGTGCCCGTGAGTCCGAGAGTCCGTGCGCTTCCCAATGCCCCGTGTGTGCACGTGAGCATGTCCGTGGTGTGTGTTTGTGTGCAGACCGTGTGACTGGCGTGTGTACAGACAGGCCGGGAGTTCGCGCCGAGCTTCCGGTTCTGCGGGCCTGCAGGTTGCAGATCTCCGGATAACCGAGGTGGTGGCCCCTCCCGCGTCCCGGGTTTCAAGGACGCTAGGACTCACCGCAGCACGGCCCAAAGGCCGAGAGCTGGGGAGTGGAGTGGGCAGGAGGGGGCTCCCCACCCAGAAGCGCGCCAACTCTCAGGGAGGGCGGAGGGAGGGGGCTCTGGTCCCCAGGGAGGGCTGAGCGTGCAGAGCCAGCCCTGTACTGGTATGTTCGTCCTCTCCAGGCCGCCAGGATGGACGTGTTCATGAAGGGCCTGTCCATGGCCAAGGAGGGCGTTGTGGCTGCAGCCGAGAAAACCAAGCAGGGGGTCACCGAGGCGGCAGAGAAGACCAAGGAGGGCGTTCTCTATGTCGGTGGGCAAGGGGCTGCAGGGCTGGGCGTCTTCTGAGGGTCCCAGGAAGTGTCCGTAGAGTGATTGAGGGGTCTGGGCATGAAAATATGAGTCAGCAGATGGGCGAGGTCAGTAGGGGTCACTGGGGACACAACCAGCCCGTGGACGGAAGGGAGGTGGGAACACGGTGAGAGCTGGGCAGATGTTGTGCAAACGAAAGGCCAGCGTGGTGAGCTCCACAGAGGTTCCTTTCTCTCATCCTGTCCCCGGTATTAGCAGTGACCTGGCGGGAGCCTTTGCTTGGGGCCAGGTGCCTTGACATGCCATAGCACCTAACGCTCCTGGCCTATACCACCATGGGTCCGGGATACGGGGGCCCTATGTTGACCACTCTGCCCAAGGTCACACGGATGCTAAAACCTGAAGCTGTAGTACAAACCCATCTGGAAAGCCCCACCTTCCCTGGGTCCTGGCGGGCTCTCTCCAGCTACCAGCACCCCCACACACACACACACACATACACACACACACACACACACACAGCCTGTGCAGCCTTGGGCGCGCTACCTCCCGGTCATCCTCCTGCCAGCTGGTGTCAGGACAAAGGTCAGGCAGTTAATATCTCTCACCCAAAGTGTGAAAGGAGTTCCGTAGGGTGATTTGCATACTGAGAGAAAAAGGCTGGAAATGGAAGTTACCCGACTTGTTTTGGAGCCCAGATGGTGGGTCCTGTGGAGAAGCTATAGAAGAGCCCGGTAGTCTGCCCAAGGTCATGGCAGGTTTGGACTGCGATGGTTGAAGGTGTGCACTGTGTGGATGCTGAAAAGACAAAGCTGCGGTCTCCTCTCCGTGAGGAGCAGCATCTCAGTGGGGACATGAGCAGCAAGTGTGGGGATCGTTTGGGGGAGCTCCAGGTAAAGGAGGTGCAGGATCAGCGCTGAACACTAAGGAACCTGGGAAGGTCGGAAGGCAGGGCGCAAAGACCCTCTGCCGGAAAGCAGAGGGCAGGAGCCGCGCTGGAAGAAAAGTTCAGACTGAGAGGCAAGAACTGATCCATAAGAAGACCTTGTTTGCCAGGCTGAAGCAGCCTTGTGCTGCCATTACAGGCTGTAAGTGAGAGACCTTTGGGGACAGAGCAAATTGCAGGGAGGCGACATTGGCCCCTGAGGCAAGAGCAGCAGCAATTAAACCCGGGAGAAGAGTGTCGCTAGCCCACATGAGCTCAGCCAAGGCCCTGGCCTCCCTTCACCCCTCCTAGTCTCTTAAACCCCTGGAACCACACTATCGGCTCCCTGCCATGGTGCCTTTCCCCTTGGCAGGCACTTCCTACCGTTTTCCCTCGCCCTCTGCGTCATGGCCTCGGCACCTAAAGCCTGGCATGAAGTCCCCATCATGCCTCCTCAGCCCGCATTCCCAGCACGGCTTCCACCATTCCCGATGCTCCTGATACTCAGGGAGTCTTGCTGCCTTGTTCCATGCTTTTGGTTCCCCATTTCTCAAGGCCCAGGCAGTGGCCCCACTTCTTGCAGTGCCTGGAGTCTAAGTATTTTCCCTACTACTCAAGGACAGACAGTGCGCCATCGGCCCAGGCCTTGCCCACATAACGTGCAAACACTGTGCTGGTGAGCGAATGAATAACGTGCACCCCAGTTCTGGCTGGCCTTCGCTGTGGACACACTGGCCTCACCCTTTCCTCTGGCGCGCTTACCCTCATCCCTTCTCAGCGGCCTTGGCCTGGGTTTGCCAGCCCGGGTCCTGGAGTAGACACACTCTGCCCCCAGGACTTCCGGCTTCTTCCTGTGCCACCCCGCCATCCTGGTGAGGCCCGGCCAATGCCACGAGTGCCTCCCACAGTCTGTGCGGGACCTTTAGACTCATCTGCGCCTAACGCTCTCCACTGAAGGCAGAAGGGGAAGCTGACCCCTTGTGTGGAGGAGACGGGCTGGCAGACATGGAGGCAGGGCAGTTCGTGGGCATGGCTCTGTCCCCCCACCGCCCGCGCCACTGCCTCCCATCTGGGCTACTTAGAAGCTGGGGGCAGGAGTTTCAACTCCGCCTTGAGTGCTCACCCCGCCACTAACTGATTGCAGGCCCTTACTGAGGTCTGGTTTCCAACTATGAATGAACAACACCCCCCATCACCACCACCCAAACTGTTAACCGGGAGAAACTAGGAGCGTGGCTCTGGCGCTCAGCCAGCCTCCACGGGGGAGGGTGTGGGTTCTGGGGAGGGAACCAGAAGGTTAGTATGGGGTGACAGCTGTGGGATGTAGGGGCCCAGGGAGGCAGTTTCAGGGGACCCACTGCTACCTGTGTATAGCCCGTATCCGGCTAGAATCTCTGTTCCCTGTGCCGGCTCCTTAAACTTGCTCCTTTTTCTCCCTATAGGAAGCAAGACCAAAGAGGGCGTGGTACAAGGTGTGGCCTCAGGTACAGACTAGTCCTGGTGCTTTATGGGGGGAGGGGCACGGGCCTCCCGAGGCTTCTGTGTAGGGTTGCCCCTGAAGAGGGGGACTCTGGGACACAAAGTGGGGGCTTCTGGCACCCAATCCCACACCCCTCCCTGCTCCAGTGGCCGAGAAAACCAAGGAGCAGGCGTCACATCTGGGAGGAGCCGTGTTCTCTGGGGCTGGGAACATTGCAGCAGCCACAGGCCTGGTGAAGAAGGAGGAGTTCCCCACGGACCTGAAGGCAAGTGACCCCCACACCAGTCACACATGCCAGCACACAGGCCTGCCTCCCTCTACTCCACCTCAACCCCCGAGCCTGGGGCATAAGCCCGCTGGCTTGCTGCCTCTCTTCCTACAAGTGTGTGCTACACTTGGCTCAGAGTGAGGCTGTGGAGCAGGGTGTGCGTGTAGGTGCCACGCTTCCTGTGAAGGGACCCAGAAGGGATGGGCAGTGCACAGCCCGCTCACCAGCATGACCCCCGAGACTCCTGGCCACACCTGAGCACGCCACCGCTTGTTCGTTCATCTCTCATTGACTGGATTCCACATCAGTGGAAATTTGTTCTTCGTGGCTCCACAGTGGGCTCTGTCCACGCGACTGAGGCAGTGAGAGAGCACAGTGCAAAGCCATGGTGCGCATGGTGGTGACAGAGTGTGTGTGTGCAGTGAAGAAGATCACGCTGTGACCGGGTGAAAGGCTGAGGGAGGAGACCTGAGCCAGGAGGGTTTTCCCGGAGGGATGCCGTTTGAGCGGACATCCAAAGGATGAGAGAGAGAGAGAGAGAGAGAGAGAGAGAGAGAGAGAGAGACACGGCCCTGACAAGATGTCCCGGAACTGCATTTCAAGCAGTTTTGAGCGGGAAACACCAAGGTCCCGTGGCAGGTGCGAGGGGATGACAGTGCACAGGGTCTTCAGCACTGCAGCTCCACAGACCACGCTGCAAGAGCTGCCGAGGGAGAAGGTTTGGCCTGAGGACAGTGAGCACTCCACAACCAGCAGTGAACCAGGCACCCGCCAGGGCTACGGCAGGTTCAGTCTTACGGGGCTGGTGAGATGGCTCGTAGTTCAAAGCACTTGTTGCTCTTGCAGAGGGCCTCAGAGAGGCTCCTAGCACCTGCACTGTGGCTAGCAGCCATCCGTAACCAGGTTCTAAAGGGCCCAGGTTCTTCCTGTGTCCTCTTCAGGCGCCAGGCATGTTCGTGGTACATGGACAGGACACACATGCAGACAAGCACTCACACACATAAAAAGCAAAAACTAAAAATAAGTTCTGGGACTTCTCTAACTTTCCCTACACACACACACACACACCAAAAAGAAAGACATTCAGACATTCTAGAAAAGGACTTCTCCAATGAAGCCAGCAGCCAGTTCAAGATGAAAACACCGCCAGAATTCCAGCACAGTGCTGTCTTTAAAGTCCCTTATCCCTAGCCAGGCCTGCACACAGCACTGAACATGCTGTTCGTGGAGGGAGTGTCTCCCGAACCTCTGTGTCCCTCGTGCTCCCTTAGCCCCTTTCGCCCAAGCCCTGCCTACGGCCACCCAAGGTTACCTGCTTCCTGACTTCCAGCCTGCAGACTGGTTGGCTGCTTTTCAGCCTCACGTGCCTCCTGAAAAGCGCTGTTGTTCCATGCTGTTTCCCTGCCCAACGGGGTGACTCTCGGCCTGCTCCTGACTGTGCCCCGTTCTCCATTCCTGCTGGGCTGTGCCGCTGTGGTTAGGCCCCAGCCGGGAGCCCTTCTACCCTCCTGCTGTATTCATTTCCAAACAAAGGGCCCAAGATGGGATTTATTTGTGAACAGGGGGTGCTGCAGACTGAGCCCAAGGCCTTTAGCATGCTAGAGACACAGTCCAGCAGAAACCTCAAGAATGTATCCTCAAGGCCTTGAGCTGGGACTCTGAACACGGTCTCTCCCGGGTTCTGATCGTAGCTGGGCAGCTAGGGACAAACTAACATTTTTCATCACTGGGGTCAGCTCCGCAAAGAGAGGAATGGGCCCACCATCCTCGTTCACAGATGTAAAACCCTGCACCCACAGAGGCAGGGGCAGAGCACCCCAAGGGGCTAAGGCAACTGGCAGCGCCAACTTCTCCAGGGTCCTAGGCATGCATCAGCCCACATGTGGTCTCTACAGCCATGCACACACCCTTCGTTGTCATGCGTTTACATATGTGTGCCTGCCTGCCGATGGCCAGCCAGTGCCCAGTGTCCTCATGCATGCTCACTGGTCTGTGCCCATCTGGGCAGCAGATGCAGGGGGGAGGGTAGAGTCTTAGCTCACACATCCAAGCAACACCATGAGCTGTTGCTTCCAGCTTATCTTAAAATAGCTACAGTGAAGAAATCAGGCCAAGCTCAGCCCTGGGGGAGGGAGGGATGGGGAAAAGGCAGTGGAGGGAAAGCACGGAGCCCTTCTCCAGTGCCATACCTGAGCCTCCCTGCTCCCTTCTGCCCTGGAGGGAGCTTCCACAGTTCTCTCCTGGGTCCTATGGTCAGTCTAGCAGCTTGGCTGCACCTAGACTGGGCCCCATGTGCCGTTTCTAGCCAGTCTCAGTGACACAGGTAAGCTGTGAGGTGGGGGGGTGAACGGCACACCACATTCAGCATTCTTCACAACCCTAGCTCCCCCGATGACCGATGACCGGGTGGGAACTCCATCGCACCATCTCACTTCTGAGACCTCCAAATAAACAACTCCCCTAAACATCCCTGGCACTGCCAAGCCACCCTGGCCGGATTCACTCTTCCGGGCAACCAGTGGCACACTAGCAAGGGATTTTAAGGGTCCGGCTGCCCACACCGCCCCGCTCTGTTCACAGGCAGAGGAGGTGGCCCAAGAGGCCGCTGAGGAGCCCCTGATTGAACCCCTGATGGAGCCTGAAGGGGAGAGTTATGAGGAACCACCCCAGGTGAGGGGGCAGCGGGGCCGGGGGAGGGGCACCCTGCGGATCAGAAGCCATCCTGAGCCAGGCGGGAGGTGCCTAGCGAAACAGGGGGCGTCAACAACTCAGGGTCCGGGAGCTGGAGGCAGGGAGGAGAGGCCAGATGGCAGAGGGGGCCTGACGCCAGGCCCGAGGCTCAGCTGCTGGAAAACCTCAGCTGGCCCTGCGTCCGGCTCTCCCCCTGCCCAGTGGGGGCCACAAGCACCGCCCCTCCCCGTCGGGGAGGGATGCGCCCGGCTGCACTTGACCGCTCGGTCTCCGACTCTTCCTTTGTGCTCTTCTTTGTCCCGCCCCTCCCTCTGATGCAGGAGGAATATCAGGAATACGAGCCAGAGGCGTAGGGGTCCAGGAGGGCCCGAGCACCAGCAGCACAATTCCTTCCCGTCCCCGCCCTCCCTCCCCCCAGCCAGGGCTGGCCTTCTACCTTGCCCCCAACCCCACCCCAAACACGAGATCTTCCTTCGGCTCCGAGGCGCGTCCTCCGGGCCTGTGTCAGTGTCTGCCCTGCCTTCCGTCTGTCCTCCTGCCCGCCGTCCTCCTCGGGGCGCGGACTGCAGTCGGCCTGCCCGGCCGGGAGCCCCGCCCCGCCAGCGTTGCCCCTCCCCTCCATCTGGTCCAGCGTCTGCGCGGATGTAGCATGTTCTATGTATTTTTTAACCAAGATGGGAAAGTTATGGCTCCTTCCCCATCCGACAGAGGTTCTCCACGGGGCCCCCGGGCAGCCCCACTTCGACCCCTAAAACGTTTTTTGTTTGTTTTTTGTTTTTGTTTTGTTTTTAACTCAAACCAGGAGCCAGGTCTGCCATGCCCCCTCCCTTAGCCCGCTCAGTCCGAGCGCGGGCGTCGTGTGTTGTGATTGTGGCATGGAGAGCCCCCACCCACCGTGTGAGCGTGTCCCGGGAGGGCTGGCCCGGCCGCCCCCCGCGTGTCCATGAATAAAGCCAATCTGTCTGTAGCTGGCGCCGCCTGGGCAGGGCTGGGCTTCGGGCCCCAGCCTGCCCCTTCGCTCCTTAGGCTCTGGCACACGCGGGTACGTTGCTGGAACGTCAGCCTGTCCGTCTCCTGCTGCACGCTGGCCGGCGACCGGGAGGGCGGCCGCTCCCACCGCCGGCCGCGCTGGGACTGAGGCTGGCTGGGCGGCGGGAAGCTAGGGTCGGGCGCCCCCTCCTGGCCGGAGCGGGGACGCGGGCTCCGCGCCGGCTGGTGAAGACGCATGCACGCGCGGCGGCGTCTTCCTAGCAGGGCGGCGCGCTCGAGCGCACCCGCGCTCCCGTGGCCGCGGAGGCGCGTCGCTGGCCGCGGCGGCCCCTCCCGCCCCGGTCCTGTGCGCCAGGCTCTGCGGGCAGCCGAGAGGGCCCCGACTGCTGGAGCCCACCGGATCGTCACTGGGGCCGCCGGCCCAGAGGGGACCTCGGAAAGAGCCGCAGCGCGTGGAGGCTCCGCCTCTGCCAGTGGAAGGCGCCGCGCGTCCACGCAGAGCCGCCGGCCAAGGCTCCGCCCCCGTCTGTGCGGCGGACACCGGGCGCTCCGCTTTACTGCGGTTTGCTGCGCCCAGGCAGCCTCCTTCCCCTCCGCCCCGGGGGCCGCTGCAAGGAGAGGAGCTGGCGCCCACGCTGGGGGAGCGTGTTTGGGTCGCCTGGGCCTTCGTGTCTGGCTGTAGGAAGCAGCTAACAGACGCCCGTGAGAAACAGACCGGTGGGCTTGGATGCGTGAGAGTGCCGGGAGCTGCACGCCCCCTTTGGTTATCCGCTGTCTTCTGGAAACGTGGCCCGCCGGCTGCTTTGGCCTCTGGATAGGGTTCATTTACCAGCACGATATATTTTTCTAAGTTTGAATACCTTTGCTTTATGCGCAACCGTTCCATCGGACCACAGCTCGCCTGTCCTGATTTATTACAGCCAGCCTGCGCGCGCGTGCGTGTGTGTGTGTGTGTGTGAGAGAGAGAGAGAGAGAGAGAGAGAGAGAGAGAGAGAGAGAATCTGTTATCTGTAAGGCAGCACCTGAAACCCTTATCTGTTTATTGGCTCTGCCTGTTATCTCCAGCCCCTGATCCCCATTTTTAGATGTCGAAACCTGATTCACCATCTGGACTGTGAAGAGATTTATTTCCTCCTTCCCAAGTGCCAAATCCTACACCTGGCCCTGCTGAGAACGGCTCTGCTTAACCCCCACACCCTCACCTGCCGCGGTCACTTTAAAGGCATTCCAGGCACAAATCCAGAAGTGTCGGTAGAAGATGCCAGCCTGAGTCTGATGACTCTGTGTGTGTGTGTGTGTGTGTGCAGCTCATGGGGTCTGAACCGTTTCCCAAGCTCCCAGTGTATCCCAAGCATGTGGGTCTTATTTTCACTGATTTCACATATAACTGCTCTCAGCTCCTCCTGCGACAGCCTACAGAGGGAGAGTAGGAGTTAGAGCTGCAGCCTGCTTGGCCAGGCTGACTGCTGCGAAAGGTCAGGAGCCACACTCAGTTCTACGCCTGACTCCAAAGGCTAAGATCCCAAACCTGTATCCCTTGGCTTTAAAGAGAGACAAATGAAAAACACATGGATAACGGGCCAAGGCAGGGACAGAAATGTGGAAAGGACAGACACCTGTGCAGGGTCACAGAGCCTGTGGCGTGCCTGTTGGGCCACATGTGACGACACACATGTACAGATTACATGTATGCTGTGCTTGCATCTGTGTGCGTGTGTGCCTATGGCGTTGTCCATATGTGTTTCCTGCACCATGCTCTGCTCTTGAAACACCCAAGTTCTCAGAGCTCAAATCACAGGGATCAATGCCAGGTGTGGGGCTGAGCCAGAGGGACCAGGAGCTTGAGGCTAGCCTGTGCTACATAGCAAGACCCTGACCTCAGAAAGCAAGAGAGAGAGGATAAAGATCAATTCAAGCTTTAAGGGAAACATGAAAGGATGTGAAGGGAAGTCTGAAGGAATGGGCCATGAGCAACCTGACGGTAGCCACTGCACGGAGAGGTAGCTCAGCGGTAAGGGGCTTGCTGCCAAGACTGATGAACCGAGTTTGATCCCGGGCACCCACAGAGTAGAAGGAGAAAACTGTTCTCTGGCCTCCGTGTTTGTGCCTCCCTACCCCCAAATTAATAAATATCTTAAAAAAAATAAGTCATAAAATTTAAAAATCAGTTGGTCAGGTCAAGTGTCTGAGGTGAGGTGGAGCTGAACCCTGAAAGGATGCCAGCAGGCTGTTGGGAGAGAGCAAATGTTCCAGGCAGGGTCTGCCTCTGTGTGTGCAGGTCAGGGGCTGAGAGCTGCCAGGCCCCCCAGAGCCCCTGGAATGTGCAGCCTCACCCTGCTGATCCTGCCTCTCTCCCTTTGCCTGCCTTTTCTCCTCAGCACCTGCTCTCATTCCTGCTTTGCTGAAACGAACCTCTCTCTCTTCTGAGCTTTCCTGTCACTCTGAAGCCGTTTCTTCTCAGCGCCTTGCTTGTTGGTCAACATGAGCGGGAGACTCCACTAAGCAGCTAGCTGGGGAACTTCCTTGCTCCCCCAATGGAGGGTTGGGGGCTGTCCCCATGCCCTTATCATGTCACTTGTCTGCCTCCCCACCCTGAGCCATAGTGATGTGGCTTCAGGGATTTCTCTGGAACTTTATTTTTGTTTTCTCCCTTCCCTATTTATAGCTCTCTCCCCTCCGAACCATCTCTGCATCCATCCGGTTGCCTAGAAACAGGCTCCTGGGCTGAGGGTGGGGGAAGGCCAGACACAGCCCAGGCAGGGGGAAGGGAAGCGCTGTCACCCACTCCCTGTTCAGCGCCGCCCCCACGCCTCCAAAGCCCACTCTGCCCTCTGCCCAGCTCCATAAATGTTTGTTAAATGGCAAAGCAAAGTGTGAAAAACAGTAGCAGGGCTTTGAAAGGGCAGGGTGGTGGTTTCACTCAAGCCTCCTGATAGCTTACCATAACAGAGGCCTAGGGTCACTTTTTTTCATGTAAGAAAACTGAGGTTTCCGGAAGCAAAGTCTCCAAGCCCAAAGCATTTTCCAGAGAAACTCCATGCTCTGAATCTTTTGGTCTATGACAGTGAAAGATATGAAGGCACAGATAATTCCATAATCCATTAGTTACAGAGAAGTAAAAAAATGTTTAAAAAAAGCTTTAATCTTGTATATGCCTCTCACTGCTCTGATCATGGCCCAACTATGCCACATCACAGTACCCCTCTGATGCCCCATCATGTCCTCTGATGTTCTCCCCCTCCCCCATGGCTGCACATCATCTCACACGCCCACCCACCGTGTTTTCACCAAGTCCTTTGCTCGGCTGCGCAGTGCTTGCCTTCACAGGCCCGTGTCTGTCAGCTTACCAGCTGTGTGATGGTGGCCAGCTCCTACAAGCTCTCAGAACTTTGGTGTCTGCTCCAAAGTGGGGGTGTGCGTTTACACCTCCAGTTAAAAAGGTGCTTGATAAGTGGCAGAGGGAGAGCAGTTAACTGGGAGTGATCGATGAGAACAGTTAATGTTGTCAGTGTTATTGTGTTAGGGCTATGAGGTGGGGGAAGGGAGCCAAAAGGAGTTCTGGGATTAGCCAGTAAGCTCCTGGCCCGTTTCCAGACAAAAGGAACCGAGTTGGTGGATGAGGAGCGTGGCCCTTTCGCACTGTGTCTGCTTCTTAAGCAGCCTGTCCCCACTGTCCCCCGCTGCTCCCTGTTCCCCACAACTCCAAGGTCCACCCCTGCCTTCCAAATAGGCTCTCTGGGGTGGAGGGGGAGGGGCTCTCAAGGAACAGCTGGGCTGTGATTCAGCCTGAGTCACCCATCCAGATCCTGGGCCACCCCAGCTTCAGCTGCTGGGGGAGGGGAGCTGGAGAAAGGCAGGATGGGTCTGTGTGGGCATCATTGTGGTCTCCCAGCTCCTTTTTCGATACTGCGGATCAAACCCAGCCTATGCTGGGTGACCGTTCTACACCTGCTCTACCACAGCCCGTGTTTATGTTTGCTTTTAGATAGCCGGGACCTTGCTCAATTGCCACTAGCCTAGAACTCATCACAGCCCAGGCTAGCTTAGAACTCATCACAGCCCAGGCTAGCCTAAAACTCACCACCATCCAGGCTAGCCTAGAACTCATGGTGGCCCAGGCTAGCCTCAAGCTCTCAGTCCTCCTGCCTCCTGACTAGCTGGGATTACATGCCTGTGCCACCGTTTCCAGGAAGTTGTGCTCAGGCCAAGCACTCCCATGACTCTTGGGGTAGCAGAGTGAGGGCCTGGGATCAGTACCTGTGAGGAGGTCCAGAAGGCCTTGTCAGGTGTGAGTTATCTGGGCTCATTGGGAATACAAACGCGTGGGTGCAGCATGCGTGTGTGTCCGGCCACACCACAACTCTCAGCTTTGTCCGGTGCTAACAAATGACCCTATCGAGTTACTCTTCTCATCTGTCTGGTGGGAGTGATAGTTATCCACCTCACCGACTTTCCTTAAGAATTAAAATGAGGTGATGACTGTGGAACACGAGGGAGCACCATCATCATGGGTGGTGACATGGCATGCAGGGGAGGCATGGAGCCGGGAGGAAAGTGTGGCCTGCGTGCTTTGTGATGACCTTGTGGACTTGAGCTGTGCATGTCTCCCTGAAGCACACAAACTACGTAAAGAATGGTGCCCAAAGACGGGCATAATCCTAACTTCAACACACACACACATATGTGCATATATATGTACACACAGCACACAAACGTAGACACACATATACCACAAAGAGAGACATGTATACACACCACACACACACACATACCACACACACACACCCCAACCCTGGAGGTTTTGATTTGCTGAAAACTGCAGTTCAGCCCGGGTCACAGCCAGTGAGTGCACAGGCCACGGGGACAGGAACCCCGGGTGTTGGTAACTGGCCACCTCAAAGCTTTCCCAAAGCCGTCGGAGTCAAGCAGACCGGAATGGGGTTATCTGGCTGGAGCCCAGGAGTGGGCGGTCTTGGGTGTGAAACACGACTGTTTGAAACAGACGTGAACAAGATGTGGACAGGACAGAGAGGAAGGGAGAGCAGGAGCTGCACACCGCATCGCCTGTGAGTGTGTGTGCACAGCCACTCGGGGTGGCACAGGGGGCTGGCTGCTGCCTCTGCCCTAACAGCCTTCTTGTCTCCATGGCGCCGGTTGCCACACACGCTCTTTTCAGAAAGTCGCTGGGATTGTTTATGCCACCCCCGGCCTGGGCACCCGCCAAGGAGCTGCAGTCTCTTGTTTATCTTCTGGTGCATACGAATGTGTGTGACTCCCCAGCGGCCATCCAACCTGAGGTACGGCACATGGGCGAGCTCAGGCACACACACACACACACACACACCATGGGTGTGGGTGACCATGTAGGTTCATTACAAGGTCAGCCCATGTCCCAGGTCTTGGTAGACTCTCCAGAAAGGGCACAGATTGCTCTCCAGGAAGCTCCAGGTAGGCACGTCATCAACCTACCACCTTGTAAAGTTCCGGAAAAGTCTGAGGGCCGCCTGCCCTGGGTTGGTCCCCTGCTTCATCTCAGTCCTAGAATGACTTTCTGGCAGTGGCTGGCCATACCTGGGCCACTACCCATGCCATTTGTGGGTACAGAAGTCACCCCTATAAAACAGGGGTGTCACATGAAGAAGGGCATTCAGGCTAGTAACATGTCAGGCTAGTAACAGAGCTCTCCACGGGGCTGTGCCAGCTGGGCACTGGCATGGCAGCACATGGTACTCTGGAAGCCTAGAGGCACATACGGCGGCCTGGGCTTCATAGGCCCAGCAGTGACTGGCTCGGCCAGCACAGAGCACACGGGACTGCCTTCTGGCCTGTTTTCAGTTCCTCGTCTGCTCCAGCAAGTGTTTGTTTGCCCAGAAATTTTATCTTTTTTTTTTTTTTAATCGGCAAACCCCTTTAGAACAGGAGCAGTCAGAGGGCACCGCAGAACACTCAGATGGAAAGAGGTTTTCACTGTGACCCCACAGTAGACACACCCACTCCTTAAGTCTTTAGTGAGAAGTGCTCAGAGTGCTGGAACTGCCTTGCCTGGGCCGCCTAGGAAGAAACCCCAGCCTCATGGGCAACCCAGGAGAACCCCTAAGCACAGGATCTGAGGCAGTTACTCCAGCTCCTGACACTTCCCTGCAGAGCTGAGCAGCTGGCTTAGTAAGCTCCTATTGGCTGCCTCCCCTTCCTGGATCACCTTGTCACTCCCCTGCTGGTGTCCTAGCACCTCACAAATGAGCCTCGTGCCTTTCACACTCATCTTAGGGCATCCTAAGGCTTTGCATCTCACTCCTCCCCACCCCCCACGACTGCTCTCCCTTGCTGGCATCTTGTTGGTTCCTTCAGCCCTGGCCCCGCCCATCTCAACCTCAGCTGCCTCTGTGGAAGCTGCCACGTTCATTTGTGTTCTTTCTTCCCCCTTTCTATGACAGGACCTTATGTAGCTCAGGCTGACCACGAACCCCTGATCCTCCTGCCTCCACACCCCCAGTCATGGAATCACACGTGTGTGTGTGTGTGTGTGTGTGACTATACCTCTTTTCTTTCTTGGGGTGCAGACCTCTTGGGAAAGACATCTCCCTCCTCACTGCCCGTCCTTCCTCCCATTTCCACAGCAGCCTGGTGTTCCTTGGGTGCTTTCCTGGTTAGTATCTTCCCTCCGTATGCTCGCTCCCTCCCGACCGCTGTGACCTCTGCCCCCGGGTCCCTCCAGCTGCGTGTATTAGGGTGACCAGCCCACAAGCAACCCCTTTCCCGGACACACATCAGCGTGTGCCCTCCGTCCTCAAGGTGGGAGCTCAGAGGACCAGCAGGAGTCTCTCTCAACCTCCACCTCATGACAGAGACCTATCGATTTCCCCCAGTCGGTGAGAGCCGCCTCCCCTCCGTCCCCGCCAAGGCTTCCGGGTTCTATGAGCAGTCCCCGCCGGACGCCGCCACAGCCTTCTGGGTACGCCTGGTGTTGCCTTGTGTCATCCTGCCTCTCGGGAGAAGGGTGTCTCGCCACCTTCCGTGTCGCATGGACAGCCTCGGTCGCTTCCTCTGTGTCAATAGTTGCTCACCTTGGAGGGGCGGCCGGGGCGCGACGGAAGGACGGATGCGTTTGTAAATTCTGGAGCAGCGGAAGTGCGCCCCGGGGCAGTCGGAGACCCGTTTTCAGCACCGACGGGGCGAGACAGCGACTCCGGCCGCGCTGTCCGTGGTCCTGAACACGGGCCGGCGCTCTGTGTCCGGATCTGATCGCAGAGTTCATTGTTAGGAGATTTGGGGAAACACCCTTGATGTTTTACTAGGTCACTCTTGCCCAGGTTGACCCTAGGGTTCACTATGTAGCCCAGGCTGGCTCGGAAGTCGGGGCTGCGGACCTGCCCTCGCCCCCTGAGTCCTGGGATTACAGGCAGTGGCCCTACTCCCGGCTTTCCCTGTGGCTTTTCAATCCTCACTTGCCATCTAGATTTTCTTATTGTGAAGGCAAGTGATCAGCTAAGTAATGGCTCCCACAACATCAGCTCGAGGGCGGGGCTGCAGGAAACGACCTGTATAAATTTTCAATCCCAACCTGACTAGGGAACAGCGTGAGCACAAACAAGAAACTTACCCGGATTTGGGGGGAAAAAAATGTGGATAGATAGTCACTGCCCTGACTGGCTGCACACGGAGTCGCGGGCTTCCCTGCGCCAACTTTTAGCTCTCCGGCTCTGCTAAGAGCGTCGCTCGCCTTGCTTATCTAGCAGGTGGCTTCAGGGTCGGGCACGGGATCTCATCGCTTCCAGCTCTCACAGCTCCGAGTGGGAGGGTCCCACTCCCCTGTCAGTTGTAGAAGGAGACGCGTCCTCACGCCTTCCCAGTTCACTCCAGTGGAGCCCGGCCGCCTGCTGCGGGGAGGCGTCGACCGGGCCCATTTCCCAGACCCAGAAACTGAGGCTCCAGGAGGTGAGAGGGCTGGCTGGGGAGGACCCGGGGGGAGGAGGACCGGGCATCCCCTGAGCAGAGGGTGGGCGGACTCCGGGTGGGGAGGCTGCCGCGCCAGGACGCCGCGCGCCTCCCGCCCAGGGCGGCCACTCGCCGGCGCGTGGGCGGCGGCGAGACAAAGGGCGGGGGCGGGGCGGAGGGGCGGAGGGCCCGGCCGAGCCGGGCTCAGGGGCCGCGGCGCCCGCGGGGCGCCCCGGCGAGGAGGGCGGCGTCCGCCGGCCCTCGCGCGCCCCCGCGGCGCCCCCCTCGCGGCTCCGAGGGCGCCCAGCGCGCATGCCCGGGGCGGGGCGCCCAGCCGAGCGGGGACTGCGCGGAGTCGGGCGCCCGCCAGCGCGGCCGGAGCGGCGGGGAGCCCTGCGCGGCGCCGAGCGGGGCGGCGAGCGGCCGGCGCGGGTGAGCGGCGGGCGCGCGGGGGGCGGCGGGGCGCGCGGGCCGGGGGCCTGGGCGGCGGGGCGCGGCGGGGGCCCCGGCCGCTGACGTGGGCAGGCCGCCCCGCGTCCAGCCCCGCCGCTTTGTTCCACGCCGCGGGGCGGGAGGGGACGGTTCCCGCCACCGGGGGGAGGGGCCGCGTCCATTGATTCATCCCACCCGCACACACCCAGGGCGCCACACAGCCCTGGACGGGCTCACACCGCTCTCGATTCCGGGGACCTCATTTTTTTTTTTTTTTTTTTGGACGAGGCCACAGGTACACACACGCACACGCACACACACGCAGCCATGGTCTCTGGTCATTCCATCAGATTCACACATCCGGCCACCTGTGCACCCGCCAGGGCACGCACGGGGGGCTGCGCACTCTCAGCATCCGCCCGCGAGGACCCCGCTCGGCATGTCCTCTCTGCTTCTGCCCCTCCGGTCCCCTACACCCTGGAGCCGGCGGTGACCCTGTGCACACACTCGCTTTGTCTCGAGCTTGCTCTTCAACCCACACTAGCACAAGATTTGCACACCCTCGAACGGCCATTCCTGCCGGCCTGTGGATTGGTGATGAACGGATGGACAGATGGTCTGGGGAGTGTTTCTCAGGGAAGGCCTTTTGTTGTGGACTCCTCCACCTGCAGCGGTTGGCAGGGGGCTTGTCGCTGTGGGGGCGCTGGGGGGTGAGGGGACAAGTGGCAGAAGACTGGGGTTTTCAGTCACACTCACGGCCATGCACAAGCCTTTGTCAGCCTCGTTACCATAGCAGATGTTTGCAGGTGCCTGGCAGCTCTGGCCCTGCCTGGGGGCGTAGCGCTGACTCCAGGCCGGGAAGAAACCCTGGAGGAAAACGGGCGTCCGGGCTAGCCCTGTATGTCCACGTTCTATGGAGTGCCCTGCCTGTCGGCCTGCCAGCCAGACACAAGGGCCTGTGCACACACTCAGGCTAGCTCTCCCAAGGTGAGACTGGAAAGGCCGAATGACAGATGCACACGCCCACAGGGTCCCAGTGGCCCCCGCAAGGCACAAATGCACAGGCCATTCAAAGCACACCTAGCTCTTCTTGACTAGGACACAGGAGCCAGGCCCTGGGCCCAGCCTGGCCTCCGCTGGCCAGTCCTCCACAGACTGTCCACTTACTCAAGGTGGCCCACTCACCTAGGTGCTCAAGTCAGCCTGCTCCCTATACTGCTTGCACACTGCCACTGTGAGAGGGGAGAGAGGAGAGACCCTAGAAACCAAAGGGCTGGTTAGCCTGGTGTGCAACCGGAAGCCCTGGGGAGTCAAGGACTGACGCCCGAGGCCGCCCTCTGACCTCCACAGGTGCCGAGAGTGACCACATGCACTCAGAGAGTAAAGGAAGAAGCCTAGCATTAGCATCTAGGTGTGGCCTGGCAGACTGGGGAGAGAGAACCCAGGCTTCCAGCTCAGACCCAGCTGATTGATTGTGAATCCCGGTCATCCTGTCCTGGTGGTCTTTCCCCCTGACTTTGGTGTCCTCATCCGTGGCACAAAATGACAAGGGACCCCATTGTGAAATTGTCACAGATGGAGTCTAGATGCTAAAATGAGCCTTCGAGTGCTGGGTCAGGGCTGAGCATGCAGTGGGCTGCCAGTGGAGGTGTGTCCTGGTGGCAACGTGGGGGAGGGGTTGTGGAATTCCAGGCCAGGGCTGCCTTAGGGTGGTGGCTGGAAGCCACTGAGACTTCCTCCCACTCCAGGAAGGAGCCAGCAGACCCGAGAGAGGTAGACGCTGGGATTTGTCCCTGGGCCATTGGGATGGGAGTCCCAGCGTGGAAAGCCACACACAAAGTCACAGAACCAGTCAGCGACGGAGCTGGGCTTTACCCAGGTCTAGCCGAGCTGTCTGGTCCCTGTCCAGTCCCTGTCCTGTCCCATCTCAGAAGCTGAGAACTTGGAGCTGGGAACTGGGGCACCAATGCCTGCAGGCTTTACGAAAGGGGCGTGTCAGCGCCCGGCCAGGCCTGCCCATCACACTTTCCAGCTTTCTTTTCAGGTATGTGCCACTGCCTGACAGGTGGGGGGCTCTGCACGCAGTGAGCGCTTGGGCAGAGGCATTGTGAGGAGAGCGTCAAAACTTAGAGGCTTCGATGCAGGAAAGTAGCTACAGGAGGGGCTGGCGATAAGGAAGTGTGCGAGCCCAGTGCTGGCTGGCTCCAGTGTGCAGGGCACCACGGGGAGAGCTGGGGTGGCGGCTGCTCGCCTCCCGTAGGCGCTCTGTTCGGCTCCAGCTGGCTGCAGGAAGCATGCTCAGCCTGCCAAGTTTTACTTTGCCAGGATGACCTGATGTCAGTTCTGCACATGGACTCCACCAGTGTTCAGATGTTGACTCGTGTGTCCCTTTATTTCACACTGACTTAAGGGATGGGGGGAGGTGATGCCCTAAACCCCACTTTTTAAAAAAAAGCTCTGGAGAGCCAGAAGGTCCCTGAGCCTCCCTGGCTGGCCAGCCTAGCCTTCCCAGTGAGTCCCAGGTCCCAGTGAGAGACCCTGCCTCAAAGACCAAGGTGGACAGCTGCTGCAGAACACCCAAGGTTGACCTTTGTTGTGTCTCATACACACACACACACACACACACACACACACACACTGATTTTAAAAATAATAATAATTTGTTAGCACTGTGGGCCAAACCAGCATGTCCTAAAGCCAGATTTTGCTGAATTTTGTCTCTGCTGCAACCATTTCAGACTCAGCCCCCCGCCCCCACCCCCTCCTGCGAGCACAGCTGGGCTCTGACAGGCTGAGTACATAAAAACAGCCTTGCCATGTACACAGCCTGGCCCTAACGTGAGCAGAGCCGCACACACCCCTCATCTTCTCTAATACTCCCAACAAGCCTGCTAGGGAGGGAGGCATGGGGCCGGTTTGGGGCGTGGGGGTTCGTGAGAAGGGCCGTGCTGTTTGCACTTTTGGCCCGGGCCACACTCAGGAAGCAGGAGCTGGTGTAGGGGACACGGAGGGCTGGCTAGTGACCAGTGTGGAATGAGAAGTAGGGGCCCGAGGCAGCCCTCCCTCCTTTAGCCTTTTCTGACCCTTGCCACTGCTCTTCGCTCCGTCTGTAATTGCTGGACAGTTGTCAAAAGTCCTGGGTCCCAGCGGAGGACAGGCAGACCACGCTCTCCCCCGGAACCCGGATACTTTCTCTTGCCCACCTGCCCGGTCACTCTGGTTATAACATCCTCACCGATTCCCACAGCCCCAAGGACATGGTAGGTCAACAAAACCAGCCTGTACACTTGTTTTGTTTGGCCTCCATCGTATGCAAAAAAAAGATCCAATATTCAAAATATTTCTTAAAACCCGTATTTGTGACTTTTCCCTGTGAATTAAGGGACCTGCCACAGGGCAGTCACACACACTTGCTGCTTAGAGCACAGCAGTGTCCGCTCAGTGCCCGTAGGCTGAGTCCCAGCGCCCAACAGTGCTGCCACTGCCTTTCCCTCCGGTGTCTTCCCTCTCTGTCCCAGCTCTCCGCCAGCCTCCCCACCTTTCCATGCTGGCCCAGGGGCCGGGGCCTTCCGTGGCTGGGTGACAGAGCAGCTGTACCAGGAACGGCACGGCCTGTTTTCTGCAGCGTGTTGCCCTCTGCCCACTCTTGTGTGTATCTGAGGTCGGGGCCCCGGCGCATAGACTCTGCAGCAAGTGCTGCACGGGCGGGTGTGTTCTCCTCTGCCCCAGGGGCAGGAACTGGGTGCTCTTACTGCTCTCTCCAGCTCCGTCACAGTCCCCGCCATGACTCCCAAGGGTGCTGGGTCTCCCTTGCTGCTTTCCAGGATCAAGGAGCAAGAGAAAGCAGACAGAGCCATCCAGGCCACCCATGCCCGATGCCCGTCTGCCCTCTGCACACTGTTGGCCCCACACCCCATTCCTGTGCTGATGAAAACCAGATCTGGTATTCAGCCAGGCCTCTCCTCTGCTGTAGACCTGTGTCCTACTTGACCATCACATGCACACGCACGCACACACATACACACGCACACACACATCCCATAGAGGTACCCAGTCCAGCTCTCTAATACCCAGGGCCCTGAGGTCCTGCACACCTGTGTGTCCACCCTCCCACGCCTCAGGCTGGAGTTACGGGGCATTCAGGGATGAACAGTATCCAGTGAGACCCACTGGGTCCTGAGGTCTATTCAGTAATGCCGGTCACACAAACGAGTGCAGAGTGACGGAAACCTTGCCAGGGCAGGAGGAAGAGGCTGTGGGACCCTGGGGAAGCTGGGGGCAGAGAAGGCGTCCTGGAGGAGGGAACATTGGAGCTGAGAACTAAAGCTCAATAAGACAGTCTGTCTAGGAAGGAAAGACTCCCATAGGAGAGGGCATGTGGAGACTGAGGAGGGAGGACACTGTGTGTGTGTGTGTGTGTGTGTGTGTGTGTGTGTGTGCCTATATGTATGTATATGCGTGTCTGTGTGTGTGTGTGTGTATGTATCTGTGTATATATGTGAGTCTGTGTAGGTATATGTGTGTGTATGTGGAATGTGTGTCTGTCTGTATATGTGTATATGTGTGAGTGTATGTGAGCCTGTAGGTATATAGGTGTGTGTCTGTATGTGTGTGTATGTTGAGTGTATGTGAGTCTGTGTGTGCATGGTAGAGGAGTGGGTAACAAGAGTTAAACAGCAGCAGAAAAAGGAGTGAGTGTGTAGGGCCTAGAAGCACATTAAGGAGATGGACTTGCCTTCACGCAGAACCATTTCACTTTCCTAGTTTCAAAAAGGCGCAGCCCTGCAAAATGGAGCGGGAGCCCCCGTCAGCTCCCAAAGTCTCAGCGCACACTCTCCTCACCTGTTTCTGGTGACACTTGTAGTTAGCCGCCTCCTGTGCTTTGTCCTGTGACGCAGAAGTGCGCAATGCGCCGGGAAGACGTAGGTGCACTGCCTTTATGCAGACAAAAAGGCACCTGCTTGTTTTGTTTGTTTGTTTTTCAAGACAGGGTTTCTCTGGGTAGCCCTGGCTGTCCTGGACTCTGTAGATCAGGCTGGCCTCGAACTCACAGCGATCCAACTGCTTCCCGAGAGCTGTGCGCCACCCCCACGCCCTGCTTAAAATAAACATTTTTATATATATAATATTTTATTAGTTCTTTGAGAACTAGGCACATGCATACAATGTATTTTCATCATATTCACCCCACTCTTCACACTCCTCGCCCTAACTCCTCTCGGATGCACGCCCACCCCCGTCTCAGATCACTGGAGTTCACTTTTAAGATTTATTTATTATAGAGCATTCTGCCTGCACGTGTTCCTGAACACCAGGAGAGGGCACCAGATTTTATTTTAGATGGTGAACCATCATGTGGTTGTTGGGAACTGAACCCAGGACCTTTGGAGGAACAGACAGTGTTCTTAACCTCTGAGCCATCTCTCCAGCTCCCAGAAAAACATTTGTAACTGACTATAGACAGTATGCTGCATTGCCTGTAGCATCTCAAGTTCACTGAGGCCTCATTGTATGAGGAGGCCACGGGGAGGTGCTGACCCTACTAACTACACCTCAGGCAACCACAGGAGCACCAACAGCGTCTCTCACAACGCAGCCCACTGTGACAGCTCACAGGCTGTGTCCACCCGCCGCCCAACTTCAGACACCACAAAGCACGAAGGCTCTTCCCCCCTCAGATCCGGCCTCACTCTGAAGAGGCCGTCACAGTGAAAGCTTTAGAGCTTTTATCCTGGGATTTCCTGCCTGTTAACAATCCCACGAGCGCCTGCGGGGCTTGCCACAGGCTCGAGTCCTGGTGGCCGTGCCGCGTGTCTTTGCTCCCCGTCACTCTCTGTGTTCCGGTGTGCAGTGGTCCGTGTGGATGGCTCTGAGAATTTGAGGCCACCCTGTTTGACAGAGTTCTAAGCCGGGCACACACAGTCTACGCAGTGAGACCCTGTCTCAAAAAAAAAAAAAAAAAAAATAGACAAGGTGGATGAAGAGTGACAACCAAAATTGAGATGGCAATTTTATGCGCCCAGGAAAGAGTGAAAGAGTAGACCACACAGGTACCTGGCAGGGGAAAGGCCCTGAGGGCACTGAGTGGGTTTCAAGGATCCATGGCGGAACCCAGAAATGGCACACAGAGAAGGGAGAGCAGGAGGAAATATCAGAAGAGGTAACAGAGACAGCAACCTTGGGGTCCCGTAGCCAGACAATGGATATTGGAAGGCAAATTCAGTTTATTTTGCTGATGAAAGCCAAGAAAGAGTCTAGAGCAGCCTTCCCCAACCTTCCTGACGCTGCAGCCCTGTACTGCAGTCCCTCGTGTCGTGGTGACCCCCACCGTATTGTAACTGATTTTGCCGCTGTTAGGGACTGTACTGCAAACACCTGATATGCAGGCTCTCCGAAATGTGACCCTGTGAAAGGGCCGCTGACTTCCAACCCACAGGCTGGGAACCGCCGCTCTAGAGATCTCGCCTGAGCATGGGCAAGGTGGTCTGGGGCGGTCAACAGCTCTGCTCATGCTGGCCGCTGCGTGGTTGATGACAGCTCTCCCACGTCCATGAGCCTGCGGACCCTCCTCCAGAATGCTTGCCAGGTGTCAGATTCAGCTCATCCCAAACCGCGGCCCCTCTCCCAGATCTCAGCCAGCACTGCTGCCCAGCGGGCCGCCTTACCCAGTGTTCTTCGGACCCGTCCCCCCCACACCCCACAGCCAGTTACCTCCCACCACCCCCTCTCGGCCAGGGGATCGCAGGGCGTCTCCTGCCTACATCACTGGAGCTGCCCAGGGCCCATGGGACAGGAGGGAGCTGTGGGAACGAATGAAGGACAGGGTGTGGGAATGAATGAAGGATCGCCTGAATGAGAGGCCCCTCAGCCAGCTCTCTCCTTTCAGGCCAGTTGCCACACTACCTCAGAGCAGTGTTTGAAAGCACACAACTGTGTCCCTTCCTTGACAGACCATTCACAGTTCCCCTACACAGACATAAACTGGTGGCCTACAGACATGTTTTCTTTGGCCCACATAGTGTTTGGGGTTTTTATTTAAATCTTGAATTAGTTAGCATATTTTACATCAAAGTCGGGGTTTTCACTTTAGACATAGAAGAGCTGTAGTTAGTTGCCAGGCTTCATTTCTCCAGGACAGCATCGGCTCCTCCGAAACACATGTCCTCCGTGGCCTCCGCAGTTTGCCACAGTTACACTGCACCTTCTTTTATATGCCACCTGCTTCCCTCACCCAAATGACCCACGTGACACAGTGAGGATCAAGTTTGCAGCCACGGGCCTTGAAGACAAGTGTGTCACTTCTGGAAGCGTGAAGTGAGGCTGACAAAGGTGGGGACACAACAGTGAAGTTAACAAAGATTGTAGCCAAGCTGTGGAGGGTCAGCCTGCCTGTCTGCCTGTCTGTCTGTCGAGGCTTAGTCTTACTGTGTTACCCAGCTTGGCCTCAAACTAGAAATTCTCTTGCCTCAGTATCCCAAGTGTGGGGGTACTGGCTTCTTGGATAGCTCTTGGGTGTAATAAAGCAGGCAGTCATAGGGTTGGGGTTATGTTTTTAGCTGAGGCCTTCTTGACAAGAGGACCAGATGGGGAATCCAGTGAGGGGCCTGGATAGTCCTGAGTTGTTCCCACTGGAGTGTCTCCTAAGCCCAAGTCTCTTTTCTGTGTTTCAGAAGCAGCCAGCTGTGTGTGGAGTTCAAACATGGCTCTGAGGGTAGGTGGCCAGTCCTGAAGACCCAGCCTGGCTCCAGCTGCTCCAGAAGGACTCCAGCCCCCCAAGACTCCTCTGCTCCCCACAGGATGGGAGCCTGGGCACTAGGGACCCGGTCATGAGGGGCTGCTGCTCCTCCCCAAAGGCCATCCCTGCACCCCCAAGGAATACCATTGACCAAAGCCTAGGCATGGACTCTAGTCACAGCAATCCCAGTGGGGCTGGGCACGGGGCCTCCTGCTCTGATAGCCCTCCTGGGGGCTTGGCCTGTCCCTCTCCTACCTGCAGTCCTCTCCCAGAGACAGTGGGGGCACATGGGGCCTTGACCTCACCAGCCTCTGAAACAACTTTATTTGGGAAGCAAGAGCCCACGTCCTCAGCAGAAGCTGCTCCCACAGCCCCAGAGAACAGAAATCCTGTGTTCTTGGAGAAGATGGATTCCAAATCCTTGATGAAGACAGATTCTACTTCTATGAGAAAGGAAGAGGCTGGGTCTTTGAAGAAGGAAGAGTCCTCATTGATTGGAAAGGCAGAGCCTGAGATCTGTGGAAAGAAGGAACCTGGGACTGTGGGAAGGATGGATTGCACAACTCTAAGGAAGGAGGACTCCAAGTCCTTGGGAAGAGGAGGTGCAGTGTGCTCCAGTGAAGTGGATACAGTGTCCCCAAGAGGGGAAGGCCCTGGATCTTTAAAAAACATAGAGGCTCTGTCCTCAGGCAAAGTGGAGCCAAGAAAGGAGGACCCCATGTATTCCAAAAGAGAGCACCCTGGACCCACAGGAGAGGGAGAGCTTGGGTCTTTGGGAAAAAAAGACATTGAAGCCCCAGAAAAGGCAGAGCCTGCATCCACAAAACAGACAGATGCTGGGTTCTCGGGAAAGCTAACGCCAGGATCCGAGGGCAAGACAGAGCTTGTGTCCTCAGGGACAGTGGCTCCTGGGACCTCCAAAAAGATGAATCCTGAATGCTCAGGAAGGGCAGATCCTGCTGCTGTAGGGAAAGCAGAAACTTTGTCCTCTGCAAAAGAGGACCCTCCGCTTCTTGGGAAGACAGGCCCTGCTTCCTCAGGAGAGCGTGGGCCTGTGTCTGCGAGAATGACAGAAACAGTCTCTGTTGGGCAGCCTGAAGGTGTGTTTCCAGCAAAGATGGACCCCACATCTGTGAACAGTTCAGGACCTTCAGGCAGTGCGGACCCAGTTTCCTCAGGAAACGTGGAACTTGTGTCCCCAGTGAAACCGGAACACTTGTCTTCTGGGCAGGCGGCACGTGTGTCCTTGGTGAAAACAGAAACCCTATCCTCAGGAAAGGAGGACCCAAGGCCCTCCGAAAGGGTGGAGCTCATGACTGTCGCAGGAAACATAAAAACGTCTCAAGAAGGGAACCCCAAGTCTTCAGGAAAGACAGACCCCGTGTCTTCAAGTTCAGGAGATGCCAGGCCTCTGGGGACCTGGGGGTCCCTGTCTGCTGCAAAAGCTGAGGCAATGAGCGAGGGGAAAGGAAGCCCGCAGTCCTTAGAGAAGCCAAGTCCTAAATCCGCCTCGGAGAAAGCTGATGCCCTCGATCTCAGCACGGTGGGCTGTGCAAGCCAGGGAAAGGCAGAAACCGCTCCCTCTGGACAAGCCCAGGGAAAGGCAGAAACCGTTCCCTCTGGACAAGCGGGCCCCACGACTTTAGGAAGAGAGGTCCTGACGAGTTCAGGAAAAGCAGCGTTGGTGTCCCCAGGGAAGGTGGATCCCATGGCCTCAGAAGGAGCAGAAGGCATTCCAGAGCTGAAGGATTCAGAGAAGAGGAATCCTGGGAACTCCACGAGGGTGGACGCCAGGGCCTCGGGCAGTGCTGAGCCCAAGTGTGAGGTCAAGGTGGTGACCCAGCTTCCCGACGCCCCATCCCCGGGAAGGGTGGAGGCTCCTGCTTCGCAAAAAGAACAGCCACAGTGGCCCGGGAAGACGGATGCCTCGGGGAAAGCGGACCCCAGCGCTTCTGTGGGGCCGGTGTCCCTGGGGAAGGCCGACTCTGCGCCTCCATCTAGAAAAGCAGAGTCTCAGACCTCGGCCCAGGCCGCGGCTCTGGCTCCGGAGAAGGCCGCGTCCTCTCTCAGGCAATCGGATGGTCCACCGTGCAGCTCAGCCCAGCTTCGGGGTGACGAGCGGCGCCAGGAGCCGGGGCCCTCTGCCAGCACCGGCCAGAAAGACCTAGGGGCCTTGGCGGCCGCGAAGAGCCCCCGCGCGGAGGGGACAGCGCCCCCGCCGGGGCCACGGACTCGCGACAACTTCACCAAGGCGCCGTCGTGGGACGCGGGCGCACCGCCGCCGCCGCGGGAGGACGCGGGCACGCAGGCCGGCGCGCAGGCTTGCGTCTCGGTGGCGGTGAGCCCCATGTCCCCGCAGGACGGCGCGGGCGGCCCGGCCTTCAGCTTCCGCGCGCCCAGCCCCGCGCCCGGGCCGCCCGCGCGCCGGGACGCCGGCCTGCAGGTGTCGCTGGGCGCCGCCGAGACGCGCTCGGTGGCCACCGGGCCCATGACCCCGCAGGCCGCCGCGCCGCCCGTCTTCCCCGAGGTGCGGGTGCGGCCCGGCTCGGTGCTGGCCGCCGCCGTGGCGCCCCCGGAGGCGGCCGAGCCGGTGCGCGACGTGAGCTGGGACGAGAAGGGCATGACGTGGGAGGTGTACGGCGCCTCCATGGAGGTGGAGGTGCTGGGCATGGCCATCCAGAAGCACCTGGAGCGCCAGATCGAGGAGCACGGCCGCCAGGGGGCGCCGGCGCCGCCGCCCGCCGTCCGCGCGGGCCCGGGCCGGGCGGGCTCCGTGCGCACCGCGCCCGCCGACGGCGCCGCCAAGCGCCCGCCCGGCCTGTTCCGCGCGCTGCTGCAGAGCGTGCGCCGGCCGCGCTGCTGCTCGCGGGCTGGACCCACCGCCGAGTGAGCCGCCCGCGTCCGGTGGGCCCCGGTTTCCAGCCTTCTCAGGCCCCTGAAGGCTGCGTCCGCCCCCACCACCCCCGCGGGCGGCAGGCCTCCGGGGAGCGGGCAGCAGCCTTCGGGGCTTCTTTCCAGTCACTCCCTTCCCCGACACTGACGGAACCCGGTTTTCCGGTCCCCTTGTGGCCGCGAGCCCGCACACCCAGCCCTGACAACCCCGCCCTGGTACCCTCACAACCCTCGGCCCCACTCCCCAGGGTAGCTCCGGGAGAGCACGGGGCCTGCCCCCACCCCTCCACCCTAGAGCTGAGGCGGGCTCCCAAGATACCCAGACTGGTGCTTCGAGGCCCCCGGAGGGCCAGGTCCCCAGAGCTGGGAAAGACTGCATGCAGAACTCAAGCGTTCTTTCACGTGGGCTAGAATTGACTAAGGCCGCCAGACAGGCAGACTCTGGGGGAGGCTGGCGGGAGGGGGAGGGGAGGGTCCCCACACGGTGCTGGCCCCACGGCCAGGGCATCTGTTGCATGCTGTTGGTAGTCTAACCCCCGTTCCCGTCTCCCCCGCCCAGCCCAGCATCCTAGCCCTATCCCATCCCCTACCCAGTCACTGTGCAGGTGGAGGCCAAAAGCCAGGAGCACCCTGGGGCTCAGCTGAGAAGGGATTCGTGGGAAGGTCGGGGGTCCTAGGCAGGACTGGAGATCATTGGAAGGTCTCAGGCCGCTGGCTGCCTGGGTGACAGCTGGTCTTGGGTGTTGGGAACAGGACGGTTGGGGGCTGTTTGACATCACAGTTGTCTTTTAAAGGTCCCCCTTATCCCTCTCCTCCCCCACCCCACAGCGCTGTGAGCCCTAACAAGTTCCTTGTAACCACTCAGTGCCCTGGTCCCCATCCCTCTAGCCTCAGTTTTTGGCTACTAACTGTCACAGTACACATTGGTAATAAAACCTTTCCCCAACTCTTGTCAATGATTGCAAGTAAAGCAAGGCCAGAATATATTATATTTAGGGGAGGGCAGGAAGTACAGTGCAAGCTTGAGGAAGGAAGGTTTCCATCACAGGTCTGTGGTGTCCAGGCCAGGGTTGGTGAAGGACACATCCCTCTGCTGCTGTCCACTGGCACCTGCCATCCTTCCTGGAAGCACTGCAGTCAGGGGCTCCGGGTCTGGTTCATGGGCGGCATGTGGAAGCGACTTCTGGAGACACAGGGAGGGTGAAAATGGGTTCTCTTCCCAGAGCCCAGGACAGCCAACAAGCCTGCAGACTCGTCACCAGGTGGCTCCCTGCTGGAGTGTGTCATCCCCACTCCTAGGCTCACTCTGCCGGGGCCTGGCCATGTGTCAGGCAAGATCCATCACCTCCCTGACGTCGCCATAGAAGCCCTGCTGCAGGAAGTGGAGACCTGGCGTCCTCCTCGCCAGGAAGAGGCAGGACTTGGTTCTGACGGATGTCCGAGGTACGATACCAGAGTCTGCTAGAATTTGTCATCTGCTGTCTCTTCCAGAAATGTCACCCAGGATTATACTTGCACTCAGCATGGCACTCACACATCTCTGCCATCCTTCCTCTTGCCCTCCCCCTGTGGCATCACACACACAGCCCACCACTCACACATTCCTCCTCACAGACACACCTTCCTGTGGGAGGGACAGCCCAGGCTAGGTTACTCTGCTTCAGTGGCTGCTTCCCCTCCCCCACAAGGCCAGAGCCCCATGCCACCCCTGCCTTTCCCTGGATACTATAAGGGCGTTTTCCAGCTGGGGCTGTTACCATCCCTGGCAGACAGGGTAGCAGCCGAGAGCCCTGAAGGGGTCAGTCAGTCTGTGTTACAGACCCTGAGCCCACAGCAACTGACATAACACCAAGTAATATGGTCCCGGCTGGGTCCCGAAGCCCAGAGACCTGACTGCCAGCTGCTCCTGTCCTGCAGGCTGCCTGGCTAAGCCAGACAGGCCCCTCTGGGCATCTGCATCCATGCTACTTGCTTGGCGAAGGGAGTGGGTGGGTCTGTGCACTTGGAGGTCTCCCGGTTGCTCACACCCTATATGGTGTTTATGGAGCCCTTCTAGGTCACGGCACTTGGGGATTGCTAGGGGAAACAAAACCTCCTTCCGTCCCCCAGCTGACCTGTCCCTCCTCTCTCTAGACTCTTCTCTCAGAAGTCTTGCTTTCTCCCAGCCCACAGGGTAATCAGGAACCCCTAACTTCACTCTTGGAGGGCAGCTCCACATTTCCCTTCTCTGGGCCCCGAACCTTTTTTTTTTTTTTTTTTTTTTTTTTTTTTTTTGCCTCAATTTTGTCTGAGAAGTTCACTGCAGTTTTTGACTCAAACCAACTTTACACAGTAATGAGCCACACACGGGTTGACTGGCGTGATGTCCACTCTGTGGGGCCCATTAGAGCCCATCCACATCAGACTTTGCATTACGATACATCTAGGCCCTTGTACGAGCCCAAGAGAAGCTTTGACCTGATCTAGCCAAGAAATGAGTCCTCTAGTTAGTGGTGGCAGCAGCAGCACCACACGCCTTTCATCCCAGCACTGGGGAGGCAGAGGCGTGCATCTCTGTGTTGAGGCCAGCCTGGTGCACAGAGAGTTCCAGGACAGCAGGGCTACACAGAAAAACCCTGTGTCGGAAAAAAACATTTTGAAGAAGAAGAGGAGGAGGAGGAGAAAAGGAGAAGAGAGGAGAGGAAAGGAAGAAGGGCTGGCGAGATGGCTCCATGGTTGAGAGCACTGTCTGCTCTTCCAGAGGACCAGGGTTCAATCCCCAGCACCACATGGCAGCTCACAACTGTCTGCAACTCCAGTTCAAGGGTATCCAACACCCTTACACACACACACACACACACACACACACACACACACACACACAGGCAAAACACCAATGCACACAAAATTTAAAAAGAAAGAGAAAAGAAAAGAGTCCTCAAGAGAAATAAAGATGGGTGCAAAGAACTGGCTGGTGTGACAATGCAAACGCCGGTTCTTTCCAAGAAAGGAATTATTGAGCTAATGGACTCCAAAGATCTTCTGCTCCTGGGGCTGGGGGTTGCCCCTAGAGAGACCTTCCTGACTTCACTGACCAGTACCAATGACTTCATTCTTCCTGGACACTAACATTGCCTGGAGAGTCAGGCAAGGCAGCATGCACCTATAATCCCAGCACTTGAGAGGCTGAAACAGGAGCATGGAAGGGCTAAGGCGGCCTAGGCTACATAGTATGACCTCATCACAAAACAGAACTAAAAACAAATCAAAAGCCCAATCGAGAAATGGGAATCCCCTGGGCCCTCAAGGTGAGTTCCTCGGGTAATTCTAAAAAAGAGCCCAGCTGGTGAGCTCTTGATCTCATCTGACCAACGTCATTTGGTCATTTATTGACCTCTCTTTTCCTCCTTTGCTACCTTTGCTCATCTCCGGTTTCTTCCTCAGCCACTAGCATTTGTGTAGTGACCATAGCTGGTCAGAACCAGTGTCTGCCTCCATGCTTTGGGCCAGGACTTTTTCTTCCCTTCTTGTTGTCGGGTTTTGTTGTTGGTTTTGTCGGTGGTGCTGGAGCCTGACCGCAAAGCCGTGTTCTACCATGATGCCCCATGCTTGCCCTGACCCCCGCCTCCACAGCAGCCTTGCAGAGCTGGTGTTTTAGTACCATTTCCACATGAAGATAACTGAGAGCCAAAGCAAGAAGCAGTCCCCGAAGGTCTCACCAGGGAGGACAGCCTCATCCATCCTGAATCCCACCCCTTCAGAGAAGAGTCTCAAGTCAGAAGCCCCAAGTACCAACCCAGCCCACAGCTTGCCTTGAATTCCTTGCTGTCTGTTTCCACATCCACAGAGTTTTCGTCCAGGGAATTGAGGCTACGGGAAAAGAGAGAGAACTTCGATTGTTAGCAGCTATCCCAACCTTCCCAGTCTGTGGCCTCGCCACCACTATTACCATCACTGCCGCCAGCATTGCCACCTACCCACTGTCTCCATCACCAGCAGCAGCAGCACCACTGCCATCCCAGTCCACACCTTTGCCATCACCACCGTTAACACTCCCGCCATTGCCGTCACCACCATGACTGCCACATCGCAACTCTCATCATTGCCACCACCATAATCATTACCGTCACCACCATCATCCGAGTTACCACGTCTGTCCCCTCTACCAACAGCCAGTCCCGTCGTGAGAGATGGTCACCTGTCATAGTCCAAGTCACTGGAAGAGAGGTACTCCAATCCCAGATCCTTGGTGGAGAGGTCCAGCACGGGGTTGGCCCTGGGGAGAAAGTTCGGTCAAGCAGCCGTGGCCCTCAGCCGGCTCCCGAGGTCTCTCGGTGCCCTCCGTGCTCACCGCTCAGTGTTGTACACGTTGGTCCCAGGGATGGCAGCCGCTGAAGTTGCCGCCTCTGTTGGTGTCTTCCGGGCCTCCTTGCCAGCCTTCATAGCCCGAAGCTTCCGGTGGTAGCTGTTGAAGCAGGAGGAAATCCCGGAAATCCCGTTTGCAACATACTCAACCAGGGCTGAACGCCCCCCCCCCCCCGCCCGACTGTGGCTTCCTGGGGATCCTGGCTGGTGATCGATCGTCTTAGCAGAATTTTGTAGGAAATGGAACCACCGGCAAAGGGAAGGTGTTGCCAACAGCCGCATGGGCAGCCAGCAGTAATACCCAGAGTAAAACCCCGGGAGGCTACCCACCCTGCTCCAGGAAGGGGAGATGGCAACACTTTGACTTGCTCGGCATCTCGACCCTAAATTCATGGAGAAAGCTAGTGCCAAGCCCACTCTGCAGGCAGGGAGTGGGGCTGGGGAAGGGGACTCACCCACAGTCTTGCACAAGTACCCTGTGCCTGACCCTAATTCTTGGTTCATTCTACCCACCCCCCAGCGGGGCCAGGAGAAAGCTGGAGACTGGGGGGGGGGGGAAGCAAGCCACACCTCTTCCGCACACACAGGAGGGCGGTGGTCATGATCACCAGGACCAGCAGCAAAGCCACGACCAGCCCTATGATGACACTGGTGAGCAGCTTCGGCTGGTCAGACTCCTGGCTCTCCTGGGAGCTCTAGGGAAGAGGGAGGGTGAGGGGGCTGTGGGAGGGTGAGGGGGCTGTGGAGCCATGCCCCCTCCCCACCTGCAACCTCTGTCCCGCCACACTCACCACCACTACCAGCCCCAGCTGCAGCAGCTGCCTCAGTGCCTCCTGGTCTTTCCGGATCATCCTGCCGTAGAGCCCTGCTTAGACCCCTACCCCAGGGTCGCTGGCTCCCCCGCTCCCCCACTCCCCCGCTCCCCCGCTCCCCCACTCTCCCTCCCAGGCCGCCCCACTCACGTGTTCAGCTCGGTGAGAGTCAGGGCTGACCCGTTGGGGAAGACAAAGTAGGCATCCAGGTAGGAGTGGGCTCGGGCCCTGGAAGAGACAAATAGCAGCCCAGGAAGGCCCCCCTCTAACCATGGGGTTCTTCCTCAGACTGGCTGCTGGGCTGGGACACTCACCGAGCCATAGTGTCTATGTTCTGGATCGTCACAACGTAGACAGAGGTCCTGGTCGCCTGAATGAGAGCCCTACAAAGGATGCAGGCATCACAGGTCCTTGGAGTGGGGGCCTTGCCCAGGACTGTGGCCAGGGCTGTGCCGCAGAAGTGGGAGTTGTGTGGATGGAGGGGGTGCTCGCTAAGTGGCTGAACCTCTACACGAATCAGATGTGGGAACCCTTCCTCTGGCAGGGCCTGGCTTCACAACTGTGCATGGTGGTTTTGCTCATGCCTCATTCTACCTTTGGCCGAGCGTGGGCTTCTGGCCCAGGCACAGGGTCAAAGATGGAGGCAAGTTCACACAGGGGTCAGGGATGGGGTCGGGAGGTGTTTCCTCCGGTTCTTCCCCAGGACCAGCCCCTCAGGCCCCGTTCCCACAGCCCCTTCCTGCACTTCCCAGACCTACGCCTTGATTTCCTCCACGTTGGCACCCACGTCCACCCTGTCGGTGGAGAACTGCAGCCTCACGCGGTAACTCTGATCCACAGTGAAGAGCTAGGGAAGAAGGGACATGCAGGGGGACATCAGGAATTCGGGGCAACCACAGGAGCACCAACAGCGTCTCTCAAAACGCAGCCCACTGTGACAGCTCACAGGCTGTGTCCACCCGCCGCCGCCCAACTTCAGACACCACAAAGCACGAAGGCTCTTCCCCCCTCAGATCCGGCCTCACTCTGAAGAGGCCGTCACAGTGAAAGCTTCAGAGCTTTTATCCTGGGATTTCCTGCCTGTTAACAATCCCACGAGCGCCTGCGGGGCTTGCCACAGGCTCGAGTCCTGGTGGCCGAGTGTCTTTGCTCCCCGTCACTCTCCATGTTCCGGTGTGCGGTGGTCCGTGTGGATGGCCCCCATGCCCTCACCACTCCCTGGTTCCTCACACCGGCGCTCTCTGTACCATCAGAGCGTGTGCAGGGACCTCCCCGGAGAGGGACTTGCTGGCTAAAACAGCGTGTGTTGTGAAAACACATGTGGAGCTTGACCCTTCCCCTTCCTAAAAGATTACAGCTGATTTGCTGCAGAATCTGGGTCTAGGAATAGTGTCACCAGGTGTTAAAAGATTATTCAGTCTTTCGCATTACTGACACGTACATGGAACTTACCCTGACTCTGATGTGTGGATGAGAACAACCAAGTCCCCACTGCTTAAAAGCGTGCGTGTGTGTGTGTGTGTGGTTTGTTATTTGTTTTGAGGCTAGGTCTCCCTCTATAGCCCAAGCTGGCCTCAAATTCAAGCTCTTCCTGCTTTTGTCCCCAAGCGATGGGATTACAGGTCCATTTGACAGTGACAAGCATTCTGGGTAAATATTCAGCAAAACACGCCTTCAATCTCAGCACTAGGGAGACAGAGGTGGGTGATCCTGTGAGTTCAAGACCAGCCTTGTCTACACAGGGGCTCCAGGCCAGCCAGGGTTACAACGTGAGAGCCTGTCCTAAAACAACAACAAAACGTACAAAGAAAGGAGACACATGAGACTGGCCGGGCACAAGGGGCGGGAGGCAGGAACAGCACTCACATTCAGCGTGGTCTGCGTTTCCAGGACGGGATCAATATCAGGCTCATCCCGGGCCTGGACTGTCACCTGGTATGTGCCTTGAAGGGTGGAGTCAAGGTTGGTCACCAGACTGTGAAAGAAGGAAAGACACAGCTCTGTTCTGGAACTTAGTCTGGGTCCCCACAGCCCGTCCAGAAGCCCACTGTGCCCCTTCCGGCACAGAGACCCTGCCCAAGGCTTGTGCTCCCCTCCTCCCCCAACCCACCCGGGCATCCATTGCCACATTACTAAATGGTGCCAATGAACAGGCCCGCTTCCACTGAGCGTATAATCTGGAAGGCCTGGACAGGGTTGGTGGTCCCATCCTTGGAAACAAAGTCAGCTTTCAGGATGGAGAACTGGATACTCCCATTGTCTTCTGAGTCCTCGTCTCTGGCCTGCAAGCAAGAGCCGTGTCTGGGTGAGACCAGGAAAGGCCTCTCCCTTACCATGATCAGACACTGCGGTTGCCACTCCAAATATGCACGTGTTTCTTCTATAGGTCTCACTGGAGAGTCCCGACTGTCCCGGGACTCACTATTTAGGCCAGAACAGTTTTGAACACTCTGTGATTCTCCTGCCTCTGCCTCACAAGTGCTGGGACTACACAGATGTACACGCTCCTGGCTCCTGACTCGGGCTTTGTAAAGATTGGTTCACTGTACGTCCACATTTTCATGTACCCCAATATAACAGATGACCTCCCAAAGTTCTTCTATGCGGAAACCTGCCTCACCCTCCACCTGACTGCCAGGCATGTACACACCCACTCATAAACACAGCCACGCTGGGCCTGAGGGCACCTACAGCATGCACCCTGCCTTTCAAGCCCTTACTCAGGGCTGACTGACACAGCCTTACATCCCCTAGCAGACCAGAAATGAACAAGCAGGAGGGACAGACGTCTTGGTTCATTCCGGTGCCTTTAAAGAGAATGCCCAGGCACACAGGGCCTCATGCTCAGGTAACCACTGGGCTTCAGGTTGCAAATACCAGTTAATTTTAAGAAGCACCAGTTCAGAACCGGATCTCTGTGAGTTTGAGGCCAGCCTGGTCTACAAAGAGAGTCTAGAACAGTCAAGCCAAGGCTACCCAGAGAAACCCTGAGTTGAAAAACAAATAAAACAAACAAATAAACAAAGGTAGTTTGGCCAAGAAGAACACTCAGTTGGCAAAATGCTTGCCACTTGGGCACAAAGGTCTGACCCGTATTTGGTCCCAGGACTGCTGTAAGAAGACTGGGGACGTGGGGACAGGTGGCTCTCTAGGGTCTGTCAGCCTAATAGGCAAACTCCGGGCTACTGAGAGGTCTAAGGAGCAATACCTTACACTGCTTCTCGCACACACGCGTGCACATACATCGCACACACACCACATACATCCATATGTAGATATGCACACATACATATATATAGACATATACACACACACATGCATAAATGTAGCACAGACAGGAGTCTGAACACACCCGCACACATGTGTCTGTGCACACATATAAAAGAAAGCAATCAAAGCCGTGACTGAATCAGGGCATCAGCGAGCGGTTGGCTGAGGGCTAGAAATTAACTGGGTTGAGTCTTGAAAGAACCTAGAAAGGGAAAAAATGCTGTCCCCAGGGAAGTCCTGTCCTGGAGGCCCCTCAGCGCTCCATGGGGAAGGCCAGGCCTTTCCAACCCGAGTGTACACTCATGTGGTGCTGGCCAGGAGTCACCCAGCCCAGAGGGGAAACTGAGCTGGGTGTGGTGGCTCAAGCCTTTCACTGCAGCACTGCAGTCACATTCGAAGCAAGCCTGGGCTACACTGCTGAGTCTACAATAGCCAAGGATACATCATCTGACCCAGTCTCATAACACACGCACGCGCGCGCACACACACACACACACACACACACACACACACACACAAAGAGGGAAGCTTAATCCCGCCATGCTCTGCTTACACACCCACATCTGTCATTGTAACAAATTGAAAGCATTGCTACAGTGGTGCCTGGGAAGCTATTTAAGCAGAGGAAACCCTTTTAATTTGCAACTGGCGATGAGCTCTCCATCACACTCAAGAAATCTGGCATCGTCAGGGAAAATGTAGCCTCCAAGCAGCGTTTCTGGCCATGAAATTTTTATGAATACTAAATTGAACAATTAGCAGAAGGGAAGGGCATCTGTTGGGCCACGGCTGCCACAGCCCCAGGCTTTGCAAAGCCCGTCATCGTAGCTGCGGTTGGAGCATCCCAGGGGCAGGTGAAAGGCCTGCATCCCTTAGTTCTGTCCCCTGGGGTCGCCGGATAATTGCTGGGGCTCAGGACTCACCTGGACAGAGGCCACCGGCTGGTTGGGAAACACAAGCTCCGGGATGATGACTAGAAATGTGAGCAGGAAGAGGTCAGTGCAGCCGGGACAGCACCCACCTGCCCAGCACTGTGCCAAGCGGAGTCCGCTCCCCCAGCAACCCCATAGCAGCTGTTCCCCAGGCTGTGGTCGGCAAGGCTGTCATTGTACAGAGGGGGAAACCGAAGCCCGAGGACGCAAGGCCTGCCTTCAAGCTGATACGGAGCTACAGCCTGGGGCAGAGGAGGGCCAGATCCCCTGTGGCCGGGAGCCGGTTCCCGGAGGTGGGGCAGGAGGGTGTCTGAGCTGTGTGTGGACGCAGCACGGTGCTGCCGGGTCTTGATGCTCACTCACCGAAGGTCTGGTTGTTAGGCAGGAAGTATGGAGCGTTGTCGTTCTTGTCCACAATGGCGATGGGCAGGCTCCCTGGGTAAATAAGGTCATGTGGGTGGAAGCGCTCAGCAAAGTCCTCACCCAGAGATCCTAGGCTGCAGGAGACTTTCTGCAGTCTGCTCCCGGGCTCCGCCTGCCCTGGGCTCATGCCTGCTCCTCAGGAGTCCTCTGGCTCTTAACGTTATTCCCACCCTCACGGCAGGCAAACGGGTAGTCAGAGCCACGCAAGAGAGGCAGTCCAGGAGTGGGCCTGGGTCTGCCCCAGCTGACCAGGGCATTTCATACATGGATGGGTATCAGTCAGGGGCAGCAGCCTTGGCTGCACAAGCAAGAGCCAGGGCTCCCTTCTTGACACACGTGAAAGTGCGTGCGTGCGTGCGTGTAAATATGAATGTCTGTCTATAGTAATATAGATAAGTGTGATGTATACTTTCCTACTTAGTTTTGAACCCCTGACCTCTGGACTTAAAGTGTGGTGCTTTACCAACTGAGCCACCTGAGGCTGTTCTTGTGATGTATACGTTTTTATGTCAGTTGGTCGTTTAAACACTCACTCTGAGTCAGGAGTAGAGACGAACAACCACAAATGTCAGCACTTGGGAGACTGAGGCAGGAGGATTATGAAGCTGAGGCCTACCTGGGCCACTGCCTACCTTCTGTTGCTCCTCTCCTTGGCTTCCCCATCTTTAAGTGGGGTGGGCACCACTAGCTCACGAGTTAGGCAGGGATAAAATGAGCAAATGCTTTAAGGTGCCCGGCACGGTGCCGTGCTATGCTCGCGGTTAGCAAGGCCCTTGCGCCTGTGTAGGGCGGGAGGGATGAGGATGCTGCTAGCTCCTGACAAAATGGCGGCCTTCCGTAGGTGCTTCCAGACATCCCACTAAACACTGAGCACATGCTCTCCCGCTCTCCACCTCCTGGCCAGTCCCCACCGGACACATGGAGAACAGAAGCCTGGAGAGGGTGTGGCCAGCGACATAGCTGGCAAGGGCCGGTGTGTGTCCACCAACAAGGCCCTCTCACCATTGCTGCTGTACGCCTCAAAGCCGTCATCTGTGGCAAGGTCGTGCGCCCGCACTACCAGCGTGACCAGGTGACAAGCCTCATAGTCGATGGCCTCGCTCTCACTGATGTACACAGAGCCGTTGGCAGCCACGGAGAACCAGCCGTGACACACACTGCCCACATCGATGCCAGCCTTGGTGCAGATGACGTCCAGCAGCTCTATCGTCAGCTGGGCGGTAGTATCCGGGTCCCAAGCTACCACCCGAGCCACCTGGCCATGCTGGGAGCCGTTCTCAGCCACAGAGATGCGCCGGAGCGAGTCTGCGTCCAGGGTAGGCGGCTCGTCATTCACGTCCAGCACCACCACAGTGATGTTGGCTACGGATTCAAGGCCCTGGGGCCCTGGGTTCTCGGCACTCACGTTCAGACTGAACAGGTTCTGTGTCTCATAATCCAAGCTCACGTCAGGGAGCAGCCAGAGGTGACCCTCCGCCCACCCCTGTCCCAGCACGCTGCCTCGGAGAATAAAGTTGCTGGCGCCTGTCCCCGACAGACTGAAGCTGATGCGGTTGTTGGCTTCTGTCTGGTCGGCGTCCCAGGCCTTCACTGTGCCCACCAGTACCCCTGTGGACAAAGGACAGAGCTTGGAGGGGCACCTGTGCGGGCCCCAGGCACTTGAGCCTGGTCCTATCATGGAGCCCTTAGCACAGGCTGTACTATGTGATGTCAGAAATGGGGTGTACTCCAGGGTATCCTCCTGCATGCACGCAACATGCTCGGATACATATTCCACCCCCACCTGTGTGCACAGCTGGCCACAGTGTGAGCACCAGCCAGCCAAGAGGGCACATACCCGGATCCCTCTCCTTCACGAAGAACTCGTAGGAGGGCTGGCTGAACACAGGCAGGTTGTCATTGATGTCCTAAAGAAAGAGGCAGGCCTGAGCCCTGGGGGCCTCGGCAGCAGGCGTCCCTCCCCAGAGCCATCTGAAAAGCCAGGGATAGCTCCACACCGATGGAGCCGTGGACTCCATCCCTCGGACAGCACTGCCCAGTTTCCGGATGTGCAGACACCCTTCCAAAGAAGGCCAGGGAGTGCTCCTTCTTCTCTTGTCCGCCCTCAGCCCGGGGCTACCCTAGCTCCACTTCCCAGAACTGGCCAAGGTCCCTGTGTGTGTCCCTATCTGGCTTAGCCTGGGCTCCCATTTCTCAGACATGGGACACCAGCTCTGTGACCAGCCGGAGCCCATCTTCTGTGCTCCTCCAGAGCTGACAGGTGCCTGGGGCACGGTCTGAGTACTCCAGCCTGCTGTCTGCTGGCAAACATGCATGCTTTGGTGGCCAGTTTTCTCTGTATAACCATAGAACGGACACAGCTCTAACTCATCAACAGGGGACCTCTGCTGGCTGAGGCGCATGCTCTGCCTCCTCAGACAAGCGTCACTGCTCCCCGCACAAGGCTGCTGATTTCTCATGGTCAGCCTGACTCCCACGGGAGTGGGTAAGACACCAGCTCTGAGGCCATCCCTCTCCTGTGGCTCTGGCGTCCTCAGGCTTCAGTGTCCTTATCTGAAAATAGGGTAGCCTCCAACACTTGCAACAAGAGCGTGGAACTCATGGAGGCAAGGGGACCCTTCGGTAAGTATAATTCTTCATGTCTCCTTTAGGATTGTGCTTTGTTCCCAGGGTGCCAACAAGTCCTAAATCTGCTTCCATGTCTGTATTATCCCTTCGGTCACAAGGTCTGCTATGTGGCCCAGCATCACCTAAAACTCTCAAGCACCCTGCCTCAGTTTCCCAAGTATTGAGATTATAGGTCTGCACCACCATGCATGGCCCCTGAGTTCCACCTCTTGGTGTGCTGGAGACACGACCTGAGCCAGCTTTACCCGCCCTTGGCCTTCGCTTGCCGGCAGTCAAGATGGTCCCAGACAAGACTTTGTGCGCGGCAGTCAGAGCCAAGGCAGCGAGTGCCCTCCCTGGGTGCAGCCTCTTCAGAACATCCCCCTCCATTCATGCTGGCCTCACCCCCAGTCACGCTGTCCTCGTCCCCAGTCAGTCACACTAGCCTCATCCCCAGTCACACTGGCCTCACCCCCAGTCACGCTGGCCTCGCCCCCAGTCAGTCACACTGGCCTCATCCCCAGTCACACTGGCCTCATCCCCAGTCACGCTGGCCTCACCCCCAGTCAGTCACACTGGCCTCACCCCCAGTCACGCTGGCCTCACCCCCAGTCTTTCTGACTTAAGGGCCAGGATTGCCAAGGGTGGCCCAGCTGAGTTCTCAACCTCTCCTGTACCATGCTGCACACAATAGGAAGTACAACTTGTGCAAGAATCAGGGAGCAAGGCTGTGTGAAAGCGCGCTACCCTACCTCCACAGTGATGGTGACATTGACTTCAGTGCTGAGGGAAGGCTCACCGCAGTCAGACACACGCACAGTTAGCACGATGCGGCCCTCCAGGGCAGGGTCAATGGCCTCTCGGTCCAGAGGCCCCACGTTCTGGAGGAGTCCCGTGTCGGGGTCTATGGAGAAGTTGTGGCTGTAGGGCCCCGGCAGCAGGCTGAAGAGCAGGCGGCTGTTGTTTGTACCTGGCTCGTCATCATCATAGGCCTGTGGACAGAGTGGGCTCCAGTCAGGCCCAACCCTCCTCAGCACGGGTCTGAGCGGCCATCAGCTGGAACAGGGAGACAGGCCACGGCTTCCTGCTGAGATGTGGAACAGGGAGACAGGCCATGGCTTCCTGCTGAGATGTGGGGCCAGAGCTTATGGGTCTCCAGATAACTGCTGGGTGAGCTGCTGGCAACTCTGGGCCTGAGCTAGACCCCGAAGAGGCCTGAGGTGGAGGTTCCCATAAATCTGACACCACAGAGAGGGGTGGGAGAGTACAGGCGGGGACTCAACAGGTTTTTTTTTCCTACTGTAAAAGCAAGAAATCCAAAAAAGACTCCGATTTTCCCATAATTGCTACAGCCAGTGTGCTCACTGTCTCTGTCACTTTCTACACACACACATGCGAGCTATTTATTTATCTAGAGACGTGATCTTATGTAGCCCAAGCTGCCTTCAAACGCACTATGTAGCCAAGGATGACCTCAACCTTCCGATCCTCCTGCCTCCACCCACAGAGGCCCAGGATCACAGGCACACACCGAGGCACTCTGTTTGTGTGGTACTGGGAATATGTCCTGGTGCTTTCTGTGCTGCTAGGCAAGCCCACTACCAACTAAATTACACCCTTATCCCAGTACTCTATTTTTCACTTTTAAGATTTAAAAGATTTTTTATTGTATGTTTGAATGGTTTTGCCTGCAGGCATGCAAGCACAGCATGTGTGTGCGGAGCCCACAGAAGTCAGAAGAGAGCAGCAGATGCCCTGGAACTGGAGTTTCAGACCGTTGTGAGCCACCACGTGGGTGCTGAGACTCAAATCTGGGTCCCCTACAGAGCAGACAGTTCTCCAACCTGCTGGGCCAGCCTCCTCCACCACCACCCCTTACACACACCCGACTTCATTTGAGACGGGGTCTCACTGTGTAGCCAGGCCTGGAATTCACAGAGATCTGCCTGGCTCTCCCTTTCGAAGGAAAGATCAAAGGTGTGCTTCCCCACATCTGGCTGTGCTGATGGACCTTCTCGTTTAGTTTGGTTTTTCAAGTCAGGGTTTCTCTGTGTAGCCCTGGCTGTCCTGGACTCGCTTTATAGACCAGGCTGGACTTGAACTCACAGAGATCCACCTGCCTCTGCCTCTGCCTCTCTGGGTTCACAGGTGTGCGCCACCGCGTCCAGCTTGCGGTGTACTTTCTAAACAGCTCGTTCCTCATACAAAGGGCGTGTGTCTGCGCACAAATGCCCCAGACATATGGGACTATATTGGACCAAGCATGTTCTTCCCGGCCCAGCTTCCGCCCGGCTCCCAGCCATGCTGTCGCCCCTGCAGCGCCCTACCGCTCCGCTACCTTTGACAGCACAGACGACCCCATCAGTAAAGGTCTGCAACTCGCTTTAGCATGAGCCCAGGAGCAGGCGCCAGAGCGGGTCCTCCAGACACCGTGGTTCAGCGAGAAGCCAGGGGCCGTGAGGGGAGCCTTTCTTTCTTTCCTCCCTGCTCACCTCACCACCACTGCCTTTAGCTCAGCTCTGTTGGGTGTCGCTCCTTGAACGCACCCTTCCTAAGCAGCCAGAGATGGTTCTTCCTGGGACGAGACCATCCGTTCCCACAAAGGTGCTCTGAATGTGGCCAGTTAACACTTCCCTGCATACGTAAGGGTGCCACGGTTCCGGCAAATTAGAAACGTTTCTCCCGTGAGGAGCTTTAAGCCAGAGTGCTGGAGCGAAGGCTCGGAGGTTAAGAGTGCCAGCTGCCCTGCCAGAGGACCCAGTTCAATTCCCACAGCTCCCACGTGTCTATAACTCTAGTTCCAGGGAATCTGACACCCTCACACAGAAAAATGCAGGCAAAACACCAATGCGCGCACACACATAAATTAAAAAAAAAAAAAAGGACCAGTGCCAGAAGGATCAAGTCCGCTGAGATGTGGACTACAGCCCAGCCCTGCCAGAAAAGCCAGGAGACCTTGACTGTGGAATGTCTGCAGGGAGCCTCAGCCCCTGAAGGAGGGAGTGACCGGGGCTGAGGGACAGCCCTCTGAGGCCCCGCAGGCCCGTCCTCACAAGCTGTCCCTGTGGGTCAGCCAAAGGCGAGATTCCCAGCCACCTGCTCTAACCGCGCTGTCTACACTCTGAGTTAATGCTACTGTGGCCCCTTAACCTACTTAATCATGGTAGGTTCTCTGTTTTCATCTTGGCTGTTTGTTTCTTTTTGCCTTCTCTTAAAACAGGTTTTCTCTGCGTAGCCCTGGCTGTTTCAGAACTCTGTAGACCAGGCTGGCCATAACCTTAGACATCCTTCTGGGTGCATACCATATGCATCTAATGGTATGCACCATGCCTTGCTTGATCTTACTTTTTATGTAAACCACATCAGATCTTTCTGGAATGAGCTGGAGATGTATATATTAAAGAGCGATTTGTTTGGGAAAGCCCAGGCCTGTGCCGAATACCTACCGTAGGCCCTTTACTTCCTTATACCCTGCTGACCCTGACAATAAGGACCATGACTCTTCATCCGGACAGCTTGTGAGGATGGGCCTGCGGGCCCTCAGAGGGCTGTCCCTCAGCCCCGGTCACTCCCTCCTTCAGGGGCTGAGGCTCCCTGCAGACATTTTCCTCCAGTGGAGGAAGCAGATGTCCAGAGAACCTGGGCAACTCCCTCAGAGCCACGCTGGAGGGAGGCATCACCCAGGACCAGCATGGCCCCCTCCACCACCCCACCGCCTCCAGGTCCAGGGCGACACCCACCTGGATGGTCACAGACACGTCGCCCTCCTCCTCCTGCACAAAGACGTTGTAGGAGCCCCGGACCACAGGCGCGTGGTCGTTGATGTCCAGCAGGGTGATCTGCAGCATGGTGGTGCTGGACTGGCCCCCGCCATCGGTGGCCTGCAGCGTCACGAAGTACACAGCCTGCTTCTCCCGGTCCAGCAGCGTGCCGTTCTTCACCGTCACGTTCCCCGAGTCCGGATCCACCTCAAACAGCTCAGCTCTGCTCGGGGTGACCAGAATCAGCCAATAAAGCAACAGGATCTGTACCTATGCTTGAATCCGGGCACATGACAACACAGACTTGAGGGGGCCTGTGCAGCATTTCCAGCAGACTCGTGGCTGTGGGCGCCCTCCAGCCCAGGGGTTGGACACTCAGTCCACAGTGTGTGATGACATCAGGAGGCACAAGGGCCCCTGGGAGGCTGAGCCTGGTGGGAAGTTGTCCCTTGCCCCTTTTCTTCCTCTGGTTTCCTGTCTTGGGGATCTCTCCATCTCGTACACGGTCACACCATGTGACTTGATATATTACAAAGCCCTCTCAGGACCCAGCGGACGGCACTCTATGCCTCTGGGAGCCTCCACATCTAAATAACCCTTTCTCCTTAGAGAATATTCCACCTCGGGTATTTTGTTATAGTGACAGAAAAAAACTAATAACTTTTTTTAAATTGTTTTTCTGGAGTGGACATGAAACTGAGTACTTTGTCACTTGTAGGCTCCTCTTCTATATCCCCAGCCCCATGGTGAGGCAGAGAAGAACACACACAAACAGACATACATACACACACACACACACACACACACACACGCACGCACGCACGCACACACACACACACACACACACACACACACACAGGCAGGCACACGCGCACACACGCGCGCACACACACACACGCGCACACACGCGCGCACACACACACGCGCACATGCACACACATGCACACACATGCATGCAAGCACATGCACACACATGCACACACATGCATGCACGCACTTGCACACAGGCATGCTCACACCCACCCACCCCCACCCACCTTAGGAGCTTACCCATTTCCTGGAAGCAGACTGTAGGTGATACGGCCCCATTCACCCTTATCTAGGTCTGTAGCCTGTGAGGCAAAGACGGCACACGGTGGAAACAGTGTCATCTGCCCCACCACACAAAGCATCCAAGAGGCTGTGTGGTGACTCCAAAGCTCACCGCACCTCTGCACTCACAGACACTGCACACACCCAGACAGATCGGCCCGGTCCAGCATCCTTCTCCCAGCACGGTCCTCCTTGATTTGGTCAGTGACCACAAGCCTGTGGCATCACACTCACCTTGATTTGGTCAGTGACCACAAGCCTGTGGCATCACACTCACCTTGATTTGGTCAGTGACCACAAAGCCTGTTGGACTGTGTTCTGGCACGGTGAGTTCATACAGGCTCTGAGAGAACACGGGCCTGTGGTCATTGATGTCTCTAAGATGGATGGTCACCACAGCGACAGAGAAGTTCCCGCTGACCCAGTCAGTGGCCATGACCTGAGGACGGAAGGACCGCGGTGGTACAGGAGCCTGGCTGCCCACGGCCTCCAGCCCCAGGGCCTCATGGCACAGTACCTCCACCTCCATCGTCTCTTTCTTCTCATAGTCCACCAGGTCGGAGTTTCTCACCACCACCTGCACACTGGCAGAGCCCGCCGCTCGTTCTGGGGACACACTGAAGGCGGCAGAGTCTGTGCCCCCCAGGGACAGCAGGAAGGTGCCATTGTCGCCCTGTAAGGGAGGGCGCTATATTAGGGATTGGCCCGCTGTCACTGCCTCCCTCCATCTCCGCGCTCAGGCCTTCCACAGAAGCCCTGAGTGAGTTCACAGAACTGTAAGCCAACAGTCCAAGCCCAGGAAGTCAGGCTGGGCCACTCAGCCCTCAGCTGCGGCCCCAGCACGCAGAGGGTCTCCAGATCTGGAGAGACAGCCACACTCTCCTCACCGCCATAAAGTAGTCCCAGTGCCTTCTTAAGTGCCCACTGCTCAGCCCGCACACCACCCCAGCCTGCTTCCCTGGACCAGGTCGGCATGCCCACCAGCCTCGTGTCTCCAAACAGTGGCCTCACCCATCACTTGGCACCATCCTCAGATGGCTTTTCACGGAACGCTGGCCACCTTTCCCTGAGGCTCCCTGCTTCCCCAAACCACGGGCTACCCAGAGCCAACCGTGCCAGCATCACAGCCGCTCTCTGCTGGCCCGCACCTAAGGCCGGCCTCCATTCCACACTGCTTCTGCTCACCGCCACCCAGTGTTGCCCTGAACACCCCCACCCTGCTTTGCACAGCTGACAGGCTGGTGCTCCCCCATACCCCCAGTCATTACGGCATATCTCTTTCCCTGTTCCCCCCCTTCGCCTCCCCCAGCCTCCTCCGCCACCACCTGCCCCTCCCCCTCCAGGCACCCGCCTGATCTGGGTCATAGGCCACCATGGTCAGGTCGTCGATGGGGATGCGGGCAGAGGTGTGCTCATCCACGTAGCCCGTGAAGTTAACTTGGGCCTCCTCGGGGCCAAAGGAGCAGTCTGGGAGGGTGCAGTTGTAGAACTCGGGCTTGTGGTCGTTGACATCAGTCACCCTGATGGTGACCCATATGCTGGTCTTAGCCTCGTCCCCGTAGATGTTAGGATTCTGCTCCGTGGCCTGAGGGCGGAGCGGAGCGGTGCTCAGGGAGCCTGGGCGCCAGGGCTGAGGGTTCCGGGAGGAGGGTGGCACGCGTGCTCACCGTGACCTGGAGCTGCACTTCGCCAGCATCCTTGGGCAGCTGCTCTCTGTCCAGGGGGGCGCTCACGAAGATGACTCCGTCGTTCCCAATGTCGAACCACGTGGGCCTCGTGGAGTCTGACAGAGAGGCCCTTCGCATGGCTTTGGCCACCCACCACCCCACCGTGACCCAAGCCCCCACCAGGGCTACCCAGGCTCTCACTGGAGATTCTATAGGTCACCACGTCGTTGATGCCTTTGTCACCGTCCACCGCCTCCACCTTCAGCACCGACGTGCCCTGGGGGGAGGCTGCGTGAGCGCCTGGACCCTGAGCTCTGACACTCACCACCCAGCGCTGCGGCCCCATCACCTACCACGGCAGCGTCCTCAGCCACGGAGGCCGAGTAAAACTCCCTGACAAACTGGGGGTCCAGGTCGGGCTCATCCACCACCGAGATGGACAGGAAGACTGGCTGGGAGCACTGTATGACAAACTCGTCATGCAACATCCCGCCTGAGTCCTGCAGCAGAGGGGGCCTTCAGTGAGCCCGCAGCCCAACTTGGAGCCCCCCGGCCCCGCCTGTACCCCACACGCACGCAGGCCTTCAGCTCCAGCTGGTAGAAGGCGCTCTTGTTGTTGTAACTGAGGCTGCCGTTCAACACGATGGAGCCGTTCTCCAGAATGTAGAAGAGACTCTGGCTGTCGTCTGTGCTGGGGATGACCTGTGACGGGCGCTATCTGGGTGAGGCCCGGGGACAGCGCTGCCCCTCACTCTCCACCGACGTAGGGTCACACGTGTCTGGGTGAGCAAGCCCCCTCCCAGCCTTGACCTCTCCCAGGAGTTGTGAGTGCGTTAGCTGGCGGGAGGACTTGACAGTGCTGGTGAAGAGGATGGGAGCAACTGGACAAAGGCAGGCGGGTTTGTGGGGATGCGGGGGTGATAGCGGAGAAAGGCTGGGGACCAGGGCTAGGGTTGTCTGTGAGGATGCTGCCCTCTGCTGGATGTAAGGCACAGTGAGGCCGGCTCCCACCTGGAGTCCCAGGAACTCGGTCACACTCACCTTCTCTATGAAGTACCGCACTACTCCGGCTGACCCGGAGTCCTTGTCCTCAGCCAGCACGGTGAACACCACGGAGCCAACTGGCAGGGTCTGTAAGAGGGGACTTTCCATCTGTGTGTCCCTCCCACCCCAACCCCCAGGCTGGGCCTTCAGGGGAGCCATGGGCTGGTTAAGATGGGGCAGGCAGCAGAACTGCCTTCCCCCAATGAGCCTCACACCCTGAGAGCTGGTTCTCACAGTCGCTCAGGACCACAAATGAGAGACCTTTCTAGAGCCCGGCCTGCCTGTCCCTCTACTGCTTAGGTGCTCCCGAGGGCTCTGTCTGGCCCACAGCCTGAGGTGGACTTCCTCCCTCTCTGCTCCTGAAAGCTCCCCATCCTTCCCAGCACATGGTCCAAACAGCTTCAGTGGCCCTGAGAGGTCAGGCTGCTGCTTGTCCCTCCCCCTGCAGCTCCTCCGCCAGCCCCGATGCTGCCTGAGGACTTTTGCACGTCCCCAGCCTGGAGCGTGCTTTCCCTGGCCATTCCCTGGCAGGCCCCTTGCTATTCGGGTCTCTTTTTGGACAGCACCTCTTCAGAGAAGCCAGCCGCAGCCCCTCTCCCGGGCCATTCCCCCTACCCTCCCCTGCCTTGTCATCTGCACAGAGCATCCCACCCTGAGCCTTCCCTCACAGCCTGCTTTTGGGTTCCCACCTGTGAGACCTGCAGCCTCACACCCAGGGAGGCTTGCTCACCAGGTGGTGTTCGGAGAGTGCCTAGAGCATGGGTGCTGGGTGGGGCCTGTCAGGTGGGTCTCACGCCTGGCCCTACACAACCAACCGCATGGTCTTGGGCACCTGGGACAGTGTTCCATTTTCTGCACAGCCCTGGGCAACCTCTTCCTATTCAGCTAAAGCGGTTAAAGTGGAGCGCCCCGGCTGAGGAAAGGCCACGGCACAGGCCAGCCACTCCACACAGCTAATTGTCTCTAGGGTGGACACATGTCCAAAGCGAGCAGGTGACAGCCGGGCCCGAGCTCGCTGAAACCAGGAGAAACGGCCGTCTTTCTGCCCAAGCTGCGGGCGGGAGGTCGGCTGAGAGCCAGGCGGCTGGCTCCTCAGGGATGCATCAAGCGAGGCAGGGGAGCGGCGCGGGGTGACAGCTAGTGTAAGTCAGCGAGCCTCCAGCTCTTAGAAGCGCGAGGAAACCAACTTCCTTTTTCTCTTGCTTTTCCTACCACAGCTGAGAGAACCCTACTCTGCGGGTGGCTTGCAGGAGGCGGCCCTGTCAATCACGGCTTTGCACCCCGGGGCTTCCTGGCTTCTCTGCCCTGAGCTACGCTCTCAGATGCCCTCCGTGCCCTGCCACACAAAGGCCGGGGGTACCTCGCTGATGTTGGTGGAGAATCCGGTGTTCTGGAACACGGGTGCGTTGTCGTTTCTGTCCTGCACAATCACCTGCATCTCCTTCTGCACCTGCAGAAAGCCCAGGAGAGGACAGGAAATGTGGCTTAAGATTCCAGAAGAGTTTCTCGGACCTCGCCTTCCTTCTTTCCTCCTTCACATAGAAGCATAGCTGTGCACTGGGGGGGGGGGGGGGCGGAGTTCGAGTGTGTGTGTGCGTGTGCCTGTGTGTGTGTGTGTGTGTGTGCGTGTGTATGTGCCTGTGCGTGTGTGCGTGCGTGCGTGTGTGTGTGTGCGTGTGTGCGTGCGTGTGTTCTGCATTAAGCTCTCTTGACTGTCCTTTCCTTATTTAGACAGAGCCTCGCCTATCTTAGGCTGGCCTTAGACACACTATGTAGCCAAAGATGAACTTGAACTTGAAGGTAGGATCCTCCAACCTTCACCCCTCCCCGCCAAGCATTGAGATTACAGACATGGGCCACCATGACTTGAACAACAAGGAGGAAGAGGAGAAGGGTTGGGAGTGCCACTCAGTGAAAGAAAGAAAAATGGGGGCGGGGTATAAAGATTTGGAAATTAAACATTATGCTAGTCATTGAAGAGGTGTGGCGGCTTTGACAGTAGACACACAGGCTAGAGCGTCGGCTCAGCACTTAAGACCACTTTGCTCTTCTAGAGGACCATGGGTCCGTGTACCACCCTCGTGGTGACTAATGGCCGGCTGGGGCTCCAGTTCCAAAGGATCCAGCACCCTCTTCTGGCCTCTACAGGCATGCAGGCAAAGCATTCACACACAGAAGGAAACAATGAATCATTCTAAAAACCAGTATTTGTATTATATACAAATTACAACACTGTAACTTTATAAACAAAATACTTATACAGTCAATAAATGCCAAGCCCCTGGTAACATCGTGAGCATCTAATCTTGAAAACAGCACTAAAGTCTTATCAGCGGGTGCCCTCTGCTTGCCTGAAATAGACACATGATCAGAAGTAGATATTTGGCACCCTGCTTGTCCACCCCTGACCACCCTCCCTCTTCTTTTAACTCACTGGATTGTTGTGACCGTCATGTACGGAGATGGTGATCTGGAAGGCTCGGAGTGTCTGCAGCCGCAGGGAGAAAGGGTCCCTGCTCAGAGCGAGGGTCCAGCCACGCTCCTGGACTCTGGCTCCAGGGGCTACCCCAGGCTATCCCCTCTCTACCCGCTTTCCCTGCCCCACCATTCTTTACCTCATAGTCCAAAGGACTTGCCAGCTTCACTTCCCCAGTGCTTGTGTTGACGGAGAAGAAGTAGGCATAGGGGCCACTAATCCCATAGGCCAGAGGGTCCTTATCGGGGTCTCTGGCCATCAGCCAGAAGGCCACAGCACCTGCAGATAAACAGGGCTGGCCCAGGTTCATGACCACCTCTGTCAGAGTGGTCTGGTCCAGCTGCCCACAGGGCAGGGATGTGGATATAAGTTGAAATCTGGGATTCTGATCCCCTAACCACCCCCCACCCCAGCCTCCCTTCCCAGCTCTGGGCCCTGGGCTTCAGTGAGACTAGAAATGGCTGTACAGTGCGGGGTGGACACTCTTGACTGGAAGGTACAGCACCCATTCAATGACTGCTTCTTAACTCCATTTCTTTCTGGAGTTAAAAGAACTGTATGGAATGGCTGTCTCCTGAGAAGAGAGACACTTTCTGATCAGAAGATGCTAAGATGCAGGAGGACGTTCCTGGCAACTAAGGAAACATGGAAGGTAGGCTGGCGAGTGGGTTCTTATCTGAGGGGCTGTGTCCTCAAGCTGGTGAGCCTGAGTCCTGACTGAGGTCCTCTCTCCTCCACAACCTTGGAATCAACCAATCACAAGTGGGTTAGCAAAAAAGACTTTGTATCCAGGGGCGCGGTTCCAGGAACCTCCTGAGATGCCGAAATCAGCGGGTGCTCAGGTCCCTCATGGAGAGAGGCGGGGCGTTTGTGTAGAACCCAAGCCTGCCTTCCTCGACTTCAAGTGCCGTCCAGATGACTGCAACCCTGACTATGAAGGAAATGACTGGCTTTTGGAGTGAGGACCAGAACAGAACAAAAGGCACGACAACGTTTTTCCCCTCCAGTGTGTTAGCCCACTGAGGCTGAACGTGCGATGTGAAGCCGCAGGTGCAGAGGGCTGACCTCGTGTGTGATTCGTCAGGGGCTGTTCCTCAGGCACGGGTGGGGAGCCTGTGTGACAGCCTTGGGACAAACACTCAGCTCTGTCCCAGCGCAGGGACCATCACTCACCCACTGGTAAGTCCTCTGGCAGAATCACCAAGGACATATTGCTCTCGAATGATGGTGGTATGTTGGCCGTCGCTGTAGGGACACACAGCAGAGGACATCTGTCACCCCGCACCCCGCCACCAGCCGGGCCTTGGATCCTTACCCTTACAGTCAACCTTCAGGCCTGCCCCTCCCCCCCAACACACACCAAGACTCCTCTGGAATCCTCTCAGGGACGCTCATCCTTGGCATTTGCTAGTGAGGACAGGTCCCACGAGGTCCTGCTGGGGGTCCCCAGTTTAATACTGCTCTTGTAGGGGAGAGAGGCACTCACCAGGCACCATGAAGGCAGGAAGTAGTACACAGAGCAGCCACAGCCAAGCCATCTTGAAGGGACCTAAGAGAAAAGGTGCCAGGGAAAGGTGGTTGGGCACAGCCTGCCTGGCAAAGCCCGCCTGCCTAGGTCTGACCCCACGCTATCAATGGCCTTCACTCTGCAGCTCTGCCCTCAGGACCTCTACCACCATCTGTCCATCTTGCACAGGAAAGGCATGGGTAGGAAGGGTGCTCGAACCCATACTTAACCCACTGAGTGCTGGGTGCTGTCGTAAGTGCCTTGGGTGTGCGATGGCCTTGTTTCTGTATGTACAGGGTAGACTCGGTGGCATACCAGAGGCCACACAGAAAACAGCGACAGGAGGCTCCAGAGTCCCGTCCCCAGCCACCACTCTACCTCCCCTGTCTCACACACAAAGGCACCAGTCAGGATCAAGGGTTTGGAGGGCCAGGTGGGTGGGGAGAGAGGGAGGCAGGCATGAGAGGGAGGCAGGGAAGAAAGAGAGGAGGGGAGAGAGGGAGGAGAGGTGAGAGGGAGGAGGGGAGAGGAGGAAGAGGGGAGACAGAGAGGCAGGGGAGAGTGGGGGGAGGGGAGAGAGGGAGGAGGGGAGAGAAGCATCATGGCTGTGAAGCATGTAGCTCAGGTCCTCCATCACATACTCAGGGACTCACCCCTTCACCTCTCTGCTCTAGAACTGCCAAATCCAATTTGTTCCTCCTCCATTCCTCTCCACGGTACCCTATCAGCCTCCTTCCCTCCCATGTCCAGTGTCTCCTCAGTCTCCTCAAGGACTCCCTGGACCCAAACCCACTCCCTGCTCTCAAGCAAACTCCTCGTGATTCCCTGTCTCTTAAAGCCCTGTGATGGCTCCCAGTGGTCAGAGTGCAAACTCCAGAAGGTAGCTTCCTGAGACCCCGAGGGCCTCCCTAGCGTCATCACTAACATCCCCTCGTGTGCCATTCTGCCCTGCCACCCCTCCGTTTCCAGCCACATCTGTGTCGCTCCTGCCCCCATTCTGCTGTCTGCACACGAAGCACCTGCTTCCCTGGGCACTCTCCTGTTAACCTCCTGGGCCACCTTCTGTCCACACACCTCAGTGCTTTCCAGACGGAGCTGACTTCTCCTCCTTACTGAACTGAGTGAATGATACCACGAATCCCAAGCTACCTAAGGCTAATACGGGACACCGAGAGACTCAGCAGAATAGTCTGTGCACCCCCGAGCCTGTGTGTAACTCCTCTGGCCCTGGCTGCCCTGCAGGGAAGGCACAGTGACCTCTGCACTGCCCTGCTGGCTCCCAGCATAGGATAAAGATTACTGGTTACTACTAGGGAAAGAAGCTCAACTCTTGCCCCTGCTACTGGTAGGCCCGCTCCTGGTCCGTCTCTCCCCAAACTGCACGGCGGCTCCCTTGCACTCAGTGTGCCCTCAACAGTGGAGTCTGCTTCCCACCTCTTTGTTGGCCACCTGAAGACCCAGCAGAAGCCTTCTGCTTTGATCCAGATTGATCTGGCTACCATAGGCTCAGATACTTGAATGCTTAGTCACCAGGGAGTGGAACCATTTGAAAGGATTACAGTAATTAGGAGGTGTGGACTTGTTGGAGTGGGCGTGGCCTTGTTGGAGGAGGCGTGTCACTGGGAGTGAGCTTTGAGGATTCAAAAGCCCAAGCTATTCTTTTTCTGCTGACTGCAGATCGGGAAGTAGAACTTCTCCAGGACCGTGTCTCTCTGTGTGCCACCACGCTCCCCACCATGATGAAAATGGACTAAACCGCTGAAACGGAAAGCCAGCCCCAAGGAAGTGCTTTCTTTTATCAGAGTTGCAATGGCCGTGGCATCTCTTCATAGCAATAAAACGCTGAGAGAAGAGCCTGATGTGCTGGGGGCTAGAGGCCTGGTTACTGACATGTCTCAGGGCCCGCTACATGACTGGTGCCCCAGCTTACTCCTCAGCAGGTCCTGGCTGCCATCCTCCATCTGCCACATGCAGACCTGCAATGCACGGTGAGCAGACAAGCAGGGCTGGCCTCGCCCAGCTGATGGCTACCCAAACGTCTGCTGCTTATCTATGGTGAAGGAAGAGCCCACGGGGGTGGGAAGGAAGTTACCAATCAAGAACATAAAGAAGAGAAGTTATCTGAGGCAGTATAGTTTCATTTCTTGACCTTTCTCTCTGCAAGAAATGGGGACACTATCTGCCTCCCTACCATCCTGGCTAGCTGGCCTGGAACATGACCTGTAGAACATGCTGGCTTCGAACTTGTGGCAATCCTCTTGCCCCTGCCTCCTGAGTGCTGGCTGAACTAGGTGTGCTAACTGTGGCTTTTTGTTTCCTGAATTTTATGATGCTCTGACATGCCTGGGGTGTGGCTGGCTGGAGAGCTAGTGGCGCTAATTCCAGAGAGAGCAAACAAGGCTTCCAGACACGCCTTTGACAGAGCACAGCCACCCTTCTGTGTCCCAGTCTCACACCAAAGCTAGAGTGGAGCATTAAACAGCTGGGCGACTCCTGCTGCCGCCAGAGCACCCAGAGATTAGCCACACATCCTGACTGATTGCGCTCTGGCTCCCTTCCACCTTTCTTCCCGTGAAAGCACAAGGAAGCCCCCGGCATGACTTCCCTTCTTCCCTCCGCTTTCTGCCCCACGTGGGCTTCGTCGTGTGGCAGGCTTCTTCTTGAAACGTTTGCTCTCAGTGCTCTTAGTGTCTGTGTCAGCACTCAGTCACCTCCTTCCTGAGCCATTAGCATCCTGTGCTAGACAGTTTTATGTCAGCTTGACACAGGTTAAAGCCGTCTGAGAGGAGGGGACCTCAGCTGAGAAAAATGTCTCCATAAGATGAAGCTGTGGGGCATTTTCTTAATTAGTGATGATGGGGGAGGGCCCAGCCCACTGTGGGTGGTGCCATCTCAGTCCTGGGTTCTATAAGAAAGCCAGCTGAGCAAGCCTAGGGGAGCGAGGCAGTAAGCAGCGACTCTCTGTAGCCTCCTGCCCTGTTTGAGTTCCTGAGCTCACTTCCTTCAATGATGAACAGTGATGTGGAAGTATAAGGCCAACTAAACCCTTTCCTCCCCAACTTGCTTTTGGTCATGGTGTTTCATCACAGCAGCTGCAACCCCGACTGGGACACATCCCGTGAAAACAATGATGATGTCAGACAAGACTGGTCATCAGGATGTGGCACCAGAGATGCCCTCTGCCAAGGCTAAGAGACTGGCAGACTCCTTGCTTTTTGAGCCAGGAACACAGGCCTGCGCTTGGAAGGAAGCCTGAGCTGGCTTTGAATGGGCTGTCCTAGAAGGGAGCAAGCCTGGAGCTCCTGCAGGTCAGAGAGAGACCGGCTACCCAGCACTCCTGTCTGATAGTCAATACCCAGGGGCCAAAGGCTTGAGGAAATTGTACGGAACCAAAGCCTAAGTCTGAGCATCCCACAAAGCCCTGCCCAGACACAAGCTTTCCAAACAGGATGGTGGTGGTTGGGGTTTTGTTGTTGTTTTTGTTTGTTTGTTTTGATAGGCTCTGTCTCTAGCTCTGGATGGCTTGGAACTATCTAGGTGGCCCAGGCTAGCTTCAAACTCAGATCTACAGGCCTTTGCTCCACAAGTGCTGGAATTGAAGGTTTGTTTGTTTGGTTGTTGTTGTTTTGGTGTGTTTGTTTGTTTATTTATTTGTTGGTTTAACACAGGGTCTCTCTATATGTAGCCCTGGCTGTCCTGGAACTCTCTGTGTAGTCCAGGCCTAGACACCTGGCTGGATCATGTGTGTGTGTGTGTGTGTGTGTGTGTGTGTGTGTGTGTGTGTGTGTGTGTTTAATGGGAGTCTCACTAAGCTTCCCAGGCTGGTGATCTCCAGCCTCAGCCTTCCAGTGCAGGGATTACAGGCCTGTATCATAATGAATGGCCTTATTGCTACTGCTCTTTGCCAATAACCTTTGTGGTGGGGGGGGAGGAGGGACGACAGAGCTCTCCCAGCAGGTCAAGATCTGAGAGGTGAGGAAGGCCCAGGTGGGGAGCAGGAGAGTTTCCTGCTCCGTGGGGTGGCCCTGCACTGGCTGCCTCTCCTCTGCCGACCTCTTGGAACCCCCGGGAATGGCAGCAGAAGTGCCGGAAGTTCTCATGGCGTCCCCTTCTCAAGCCAGTGACACTTGGAACAGAGTAGGGGACTGCAGGGACTGCATCCCAGGGAGAAGACTTAACCCCCAGTGACATGAAAGTCCAGCATACCCTGAAAGCAGAGTCAAGAAGAGCTGGGCTTCCGGGGCCACACCCACATGGTCAGGCGCTGCCCCACCCCCTGCCCTGGGGATTGGGATTCACTTCCACAGAGTCTGGATCAGTGTCGACCTGGGGACACTACAGAGGAGAGGAACCCACGGGGTGACATGAGAGACCGCTAACGACGGTGAAATGGCACCACCACCAACAATCAGAAACCGACGCCTGAGAACACCGGGTGGTGGCACGCACAGCTGAGCGGCAGACTGCTTGCCCGGCCAGTGCAAGGCTCTGCCTTCTCACAGCCAGCAGGACGCAGAAAACAGTGACACAGAAGTTTACACGACCTGCCTGAAGGGGAAAACAAAACAAAAACTGGATTCCGGACTGTGGGTGGCACGGTCTTCACGGGGTCACCTTGCAGTGTGGCCTCCTGGTGACAAGTGCCACCCACAACCCAGGGCCACTCACCACCGTTGCAGCAGTAGGAACAAGCAAAATAGAACACCTTCCGTCCCCAGACTCCGCAGCACAGCCGCAGGCAGCGCGCTGCAAACTCAAGCTGACGACAGGAGTGAAGAGAGACCAGCTCTGAAGAGACCCGAAAAATCATAGTAATGGATACATCCCTCTCCCCACAGCAGTGACAAGAGGCTCTGTGAACACCAACCCCCAAGAGCAGAAGCGTCTCAAAATGTGGGGCTGCTAGCGGCGGTTAGTGCATAGAGGCTAGAGACAGCCACACAGGCTGGCTCCCACGGACATTCAGCAGTGCTAGCGCCATGAAGCCCTGTGGCTGCCAGCCTGTGCCCAGTCCACTGCTAAATCCTCCAGGAAGCCCCAAATAGTTGAGCAGAGTTGAGCATTTCCTGCTACACCTAGTCCAAATGCCTACAGAATCACCAGTGTTAATAATAATAGATTGTTGGTGCTGGAGAGATGGCTCAGCGGTCAAGAGCACTGACTGCTCTTGCAGAGGACCTGGGTTCAAACCTCAGCAACCACCTGGCAGCTCTCAACTCTCTGTAACTCCAAGATCTGACATACATGCAGGAAAAATATCAATGTGTATAAAATAAAAGTAAATAAATTTAAAATAACCACAGATCGCCACTGTGCTCCGGAACGTTTTATTAAGCAGCAGTGAGGAGTGGTCAGAACACTATTTCTCCAAAATGCTGAAAACAAATTATTTACAACCTAGAATTCCGTCGGTGCTCACGGAAACTGTTGGTTACACAGTCTTAGGCAGAATGGACCCCACTTTGTACCTCTTCTGAATCTTTCCTGGAGAAGCCACCATAGGAATAGGCCCGAGAGAGGAAAACAGGGTGCCACACAGAAGTGGGGAGATCAGCAGACTGAAGACCAGGGGCCCCCACATCCTGCATGGGGCTCTGCATCTCCAGCAGAGTGAAAGGAGAGGCCTGAGACGCTCAGCGAAAAGCCAAGCAACCAAAACCGGTGAAAACGGAGCGGGGGTCAGTGTTGGTGGGTGGCTCTCGTCACCCCCCCCCAGTGGGCTGCTGCTCTGCAGACGGCTCCATGTCTGCCCCTGTGCCCATAGCTCCCAGGCGCTCCACAGATCTGAAACCCTTCCTTCTATGCAGCGCTGGCACCTTCACCCTGCCTTTACCCTCTCCCTGGAGGCAGCACCCCAGGGCCTGCGCTTTCCCTGCCACTCCATCTCCTGTGCTCTGAAGTTGAAGGCAGAGGTCAGAGTACACACCCAGGGAGGGACAGGCTTGCCACAGATGGAGTCAGGCTCTGTCTGGGGCAGTTGTTCGGGATGGAGATGGCACAGAGTGATTGAGAGTGGGTGGAGGTGGGGCTGGTGGCGGCAGCTGTAGGGGCAGCAGAGTGCTGCCGGGTGCCCTGTGAAGACGGTCCTGGGACCCTGGTGCTGGCGGGCTGGTACATGGAGACCTGGCACCTCCACCGGGCTGGAGCTCGAGCCTAAAGCACCAGCAAAGCAGCAGCCACAGATTGAACAGCCAATGGGGTGTGCGAGGTTCATCCCCGTCACTAAGCTCGTCATCTGATCTCCCAAGGAGGAAGTTTCTCCACCCCGCTCAGCATGGGGACAGAAACTGATGAGGAAGGGCAGTGCTGGGCTGGCCCTTCGCACCCATTATCATGTCTTAGCAAAGAAGCTAGGAAGGAACCCGCCACAGTCATTCCCAGGACTCCAGTCCAAAGGCAGGCAGCCTGTCGTCTTTCCAGCTGGGTATGTGATGTGTGCCTGTTGTATGCCTGTAGTCCCAGCCACTTGGAGGGTGAGGCAGGAAGGTTGGGAGTTCAAAGCTAGCCTGGGAACTTGGAAAGACTATACCTCAAAATATATATGTACATAGATATATGTATATGTGCACACACATGCATATCTATATGTATGTGTGTCTATCTATATATGTATGTGTATATCTATATATGCATATGTGTAGATGTATATACACATATATTTTGGTTTTTTGAAACAAGGTTTCTCTGTAGCGCTGGCTGTCCTGGAACTTTCTGTAGACCAAGCTGGCTTCAAACTCAGAGATCCACCTGCTGCTGGCCACCGAGTGATGAGATTAAAGGCATTTGTCACCACTGCCAGGCTCAAACTAAAATTTAGAAGGCTTGGGAATGTCCGTCAGGGGTAGAGCACTGGCCTGCCATACCCAGGCCCTGAGCTCCATCCTCAGCAGTGCACAAATCTTTGCTCTCCCTTTTCAGGGCCTTCTCTTTCCTTCCTCCTCCTCTCCCTTATTCTCCCCTGCCCATGTGCCACATTCCCCCCAGGCTACCCAGTACCCCAGAGAGGTGAGGCTGAGGACAAAGAAGCCAAGCTGGAGCCTTCATTCCCCATGGCCACGAAGACCCCCACTCACAGCCCCCTTCCTGCTCACTGTTCCCTCCCATGTCCCCTCCCATTCCCGTAACGCAGATAGTGACACACACGTGCCATCCCCCTCTCCTGGAGGGAGAGGTGGCTGAGATGCTTTTTGTTTTGTTTTGTTTTGTTTTGTTTTGTTTTGTTTTGTTTTTGCCTATTGAGAGCCTTAAGCCTCCGGGAAGCTAGGTCTTCTGCTCAGCAGTCACAGGGGCCATACCAACTCATACCCAGGAGTGCTTCTGGTCCTCCTTCCCACAGCGGTCACAGAGGCCATGCTGACTCATATCCAGGAGCCCTTCTAGTCCTCCTTCCCATACTGCATAAGTTGACCAGTCTTGTCCCCTTTGTCACTGTGACTTTTCACAAACATACTCATTGATCATAATGAGGGCAAAGTTCTGCAGCTGGCACATCGTCTCCCAGTTTTCATCACTTAAGAAAAATGTGCTGTGAGATAGGAAAGCACCAGGTGACCTGCCTCACCTCAGTGGGCACGGGCACTCCCAAGACCTGGCCTACCCAAGGCCCACACTGGCTGTGGGACACACTTCCCACTCTTGGCAAGCTAGGTCCTTACAGGCCCTGGGTCTCACCTTCCCCAGGTGGCTCTTCCTCTCTTGTGGCATCCTGTCCGTAGACCACACCCTGCATTCTCCCCACTCTAGATCTGCATGTGTCTCTTCTGCCCTAGAGGCCCTCTTGTGTCCCTTGCCCATGTGCAAATTCTCTCTACAGCCTCTGAGCCCCAGTCAGGGAACACATACTATACATAGGACATAAGGGAAAAGGGAGGGAGGTGCCCATGGGCTGGGGCTGAGGAAACTACCCCCAGGTACCCTTTTTCTCTTATGGAGGACCACAAGTCCAACTTGGGCATGACACCATTGATGCTGACCCCAACCACTCTGCTTCTGATACAGCTTGCTTTTCTAGGAGATGGGAAGCTGGGCCTGGGGCACAGCCAGAATCCCAAAACTCAGGAGGCTGGAGGCAGGGGGCAGGGGGCAGGAGGCTCTCTAGCTCAATGCTAGCCTGAGTTATGTAGACAGACCTGTAAGAAGAGAGAGAAGCCTGGAGGGAGGGAGAAGAGGATGGAGATTGAGGACAGAAAGAAATAGTCCAGGCCCTAGAACTCCCAGGTCCTTGCTTTCAGGCTGCCATGCTACTCTTTGTGGCTGGGCAGAAGGCCACACCACAGCAGGGTGGCTGTGAGGGACAAGCCATGAGGTGTGAAGACGCTGCGCTGGGCTTCCTCAATATGCTCAGTCACTTTGTGTCGGTTAAAAGTAAAAACATACATATTCATGCTGCAAAGTGTAAGGGGCATCAGGAGCTCCAGATCACGCTACGAACCCCAAGACCCAGGCCATCCTCTGCCTGGCCTGACCCAGGAAACCTCCCTCCTTTCAGCCCCGAGGATGCCTTGGCCACAGCTCACAAGAACAGGAAATCAAAGGCCTCTAGAAATCAATTCACTGGGAATGAGGACCCCAGGGCTTCTGGGAGTTCGCAAGTCAATGACAGGACACAGGAGAGGGGATCCCTCCTCTGTCAACAGCCCTGCCCTTGGCTCCCGACACTGCAGCCCTTCCAGCCGGGCTGGAAGCCACCACAGTTCCCTAAGCTCCCTTCTTTCACTTCTGCTTTCTCTCCCTCCTTCCCGAAGCTGCCTCCAGGAAGTGGCTATTGTACAGTTAACCTTCATCACCCTAAGAAAACAGTTTGGGGGGTCAGCCAAGAACAAAGGATAGAGTTAAAAACCAGCCTCGGGACAGGCTGGGCCCAGGTGCCACCCTGCTCAGGGGTCGCTCCCAATCCCACCAGCCCAGCCAAGTGGTCTAGTGCAAAGACAGGGACCCAGGGACACCAGGCTTCCCATAGCCAGACACAGTGCCAACTTTCCGCGCTGCTTCTTTTGGGACATAGGTACGACTCAGGCCCTAGGTTTGGATTCCAGCATTTCATTTACTGCACCAAACAGTTCTCCTTCTCCCTCAGCTTCAGTTCTCCTCTGAGGAATAAATGCAGGCTATGGCCTATGTGGATCAGAACATCACTGTCTTCTGAAATGCTGCCTCGGGCCAACCGGCAAGCAGGTCCTACCTGAACAAGGGCTGGCCCGGCTGAGCTCCACCCTGTCAGCAGGACAAGGACTGAGCTAGAGTCCAGACCAGCACGGTTAGTCCTCGCTGAGGTGGTCCAGGCCTTGATCTCTGAGTCTGTGAGGGACAGCCTCCATACCTCGCCCTGCCTGCTTCATGAGTTTGCTGGGGACTACTGGTAATGGTACCCACCCTACAGAGGCAGAAACTGAGAGCCCAAAGCAGTCAGAGCCCACTCAAAGTCTGCCTAGAGCTGAAGGAAGATCTGAGCAGAGTGGAGCCAGCCTTTCCTTCCCTCAGGCTCGGGGCCAGACTCAGCCATCACCCTCATCTTCTCCTCCTGGATATCAGATGAGGTGGTGAATTCACTTCCTAGGGGGACCCTCCTCCAAGACCCTCCCCTTCACTCTTGAAATACCCCAAGGACTTGGGAAGGCAGAACAGGGTCTGCCTGGAGAGGAGGTCTTAGCCTACATTCTAGAAGAACCAGGCTTCAGCAGTAGCCTCATCAGTTCAAGTCTGGCTCTGCCTGACCCAGTGGCCAGCAGCTAATGCACAGCTCTGCCGGCTGGTGTTCCGCCCAACCCCAGACACCAGGGAATGAGGCATCTTTCAGACTTCAAAACTTGCCTCAATCCCAAGGACCCCGGCTTACCCCCGGCTAAGAGCCCCCGAGGCAGCTGAGCTGGACGGCCCCTGGAAGGGGCTCAGAGGCACTGGTGTGTGCTGGTCACAGGTGGGCACCGTCTGAGGCCGGCGAACACAGCCGCAGACTTTGGCACCATCCGAGCCTCCTCTGAGCAATCATTAACCATGTAGAGACCACACCTCCTCAGAAGGCATGGCTGCAGCCAGGGCAGCCAGGGAAGCCGAGGCCCCAGGGCAGCCGAGGCCCCAGGGCTGCAGTACTGAAGGACAGGCAGGCCCACAGCCAGTCTGGGGTTCTGCTGCAAGCTGGAGAAGCTGGAGATGGTGACAGTCAGAGGGCATACCAGGACCTCTGTCCTCTCCTGGCTGCTCAGTGGTAGGGACCTGTGGAGAAGGTGGGCCAGGGGGATGAGGTGGGATCAGGGAACTTCACTGAGCCTCTAGGCTAGCCCTTAAGGCTAGCTTGAAGGGAGCGCCCAGCAGTTCCAGGAATGCCCGCCCAGCCTGATATCCGTCCCCTCTAAGCAAGCCCTCAAAAGGCAGCACCAACCCCAGCCATAATGGCGGATGCTCTTCATCCCAGCACTCAGAAGACAGAGGCAGGCAGATCCCTGTGAGTTGTAGGCCATGCTGGTCAAAAAACAAGTTCCAGATGAGTCAGGGTAAGATTCTGTCTCAAAGAAACAAAAACAAAGAAAGTCAAAGGGCAGGGCCACTTCTCCAGAGGCTCCATACACTGACGATGGTGGCCTTTCAGGGGTTACAGGTCCCCACGATCACCTGATCTTACCTTCCAGCAGGAAGGGGGGCATTCAGCTGATCACCAGCCTGTGTGCCTCCTGGCTGAGTGGCCCTGAGAAGACGCTGTTCCCTCAGCACACTGATGGGTCCCTTTGAGGTTCCTGTGTGTTGTTGCAAGTTCTCAGGGAGCACTAGATCCACCAGAAGAGCTCATGGTTCTTCAAAGTCCTGCCGAGCACAGTCCTATGTCTCTGGGGGAGGAGCTAGAATCTGCATTTATTGAGCACCTAGTGTGTGCCTTACATGGTGTCTTGCTGTTGCCGGGTGCCACCACAATTAAGGGCCATTCTTTGCCATCCATCCCCACAGAGCGGAGCCTGAATCCATGCCTTCCTCCCTTGACAGCTAGTGGCTGAAGAGAGCCCATCTGACTCACAGGGCAGACAGCGCTGCCCTGTCCCTTCTCATTACTCCCTTTTGGAGTCCTCCTCCTTGCTTCCCCCTGCCCACAAAGCATTCTCCACCCCCAGTCATAGGTACCAATGGCCAAATCTTCCAGGAGCCCTTATCCACAGTCCTCTAGTTTCTCTCAGGAAACCCAGACATGTGGTTGCTCCACTCCGTGCTGGCATGCAGGTGAGGCCTAGTCAGACAGACTTGAGGCCATAGCAAATGGACCTGTCTGGCTGATAAGAATGAGACCCAGGGTGTCGCCGCTCCCCTCCTCCGCCCCGAGTCTTAACTCTTTTCCCCTCAGAGGATGTCCGCCTTCCAGGTCAACCTCAACCCGCTCAAGGAGCTGCTCGGCTTCATCAAGGTCCTCGAGTGCTTTGCTTCCATCTTTGCTTTTGCCACTTGTGGCGGGTTTAAGGGCAAAACAGAAATTCAAGTGAGTTGTCCTAAACTTGGTAACAACAAGACAGTTGCAGCTGCTTTTGGTTATCCATTCAGGTTGCCTCGGGCATCATTTCTCACTCCTTCAGATGCCAGTGTGTGTAATGTGACCTGGAAGAACCATGTCCTCATAGGTGATTACTTCTCTTCTGCACAGTTCCATGTCACATTTGCAGTCTTTGTGTTCTTGTACTGCATCGTGGCCCTTCTGCTCTATGTTGGTTACAGGAACCTCTACCAGGAGAGTCATACACTCCCCATGATTTACTTTATTGTTACTCTTCTTGCCACTTTTCTGTGGTTGGTGAGTGCCTCGGCCTGGGCTAAAGCCCTTACAGATATTAAAATAGCTACCGGACACAATATTATCAAAGAACTTGAGCCTTGTCACAACCCACAAATACAATGTCAATTTATCTCTGTGACTAGTAAGGGATCCCTAAATGTATCCGTGATCTTTGGCTTTCTGAATATGATACTTTGGGGAGGAAATGCTTGGTTTGTGTAGAAGGAAACCAGCTTACATAATCCATCAAATATGTCAGCTTCTCACAGCCAAGGAAGTGTCCCACCCCCTTCTGGAATATAATTAAAGGGAGACTACACTGTATGAAATGTGTGCTATACTCTGCCTTGTTGCCAACATCTTGAGAAGCATTATTGTTTCTAATAATAATTAAAAAAAAAGAATGAGAAGCCAAGCATTGCAGTGGTGCACACCTGTGATCCCAGCACTCAGAGAGGCAGAGGCAGGCATATCTCTGTGAGCTTGAGGCCAGCCTGGTCTGCAGAGCCAGGACAGCCGAGGCTACACAGAGAAACCCTGTCTCAAAAAAAAAAAAAAAATACAGGCATGGTGGTCTGTGCTTATAATCCCAGCACAGAGAAGGAATAGGCAGGAAAGAGATGAGTTCGAGATCAGCCTGGGCTACATAGCATCTTCAGAGAGAGAGAGAGACAGAGACGCAGAGAGAGATAGAGAGACAGAGACAGACAGACAGACAGACAACCCTGCCTAATGACTGGTCTCAAAGAAAAGGCTTTATTTTGAATGGTTGATAGCATGAATTTCTTTCTCCCTGTTTGGAGTCTAAACTGTAAGAAGGTGAGTAGGGCGTCACGTGGCTGTTTTAAGCCTTGAGGCCAATAACTGAGATAACCGAAGACTCAGGAAAACAGAGGGAAGAAATGGAAACACAGGGTAGCAGCGGAGCCTTTAGTCCCACTGCTCTGGAGACAGAGCCTGTCTTGAAGACAAACAAAAGAAAGCAACAGGAACAATGTTTTCTGGGACTTTGTGTTAGCTCTTCGATAACCATGCTTGAAGTCAGCACCATGAGATGCTTCTCCTAAACCTTGTCTTCTTTCTTTGAGTTTGTTGATTTCATTTCTGCTCTGACTCCATTCCCCTTAGAGGTCAGAGTCCTCTGCCCTTTCAACACTCCACCAAATGTCAGGAAGAGGCCAGAGCTTGGCTTTGGCTCCACCATCTCCCAGCTGCTCAGCCTCTGAGACCTGCTTCTCCGGAATACCTCAGCACAGCCTGTGTGAAACAAAGAAGGAAATCACACTGCCTTCGTGTAGCCTTGGCTGTCTTGGAACTCGCTCTGTAGACCAGCCTGGCCTTGAACTCATGGATCCGCTTACTTCTGTTCCCCCATCCCCCCCCTGCTCCCCTCCCCTGCCCCGTACTGGGATAAAATGCATGTGCTGCTAATGCCCAGCCCTGTATAGGAGTCTATGAAGACAGCACTAAAAAATCAAAGGCAGGGAGACGGCTGAGCAGCTACAGGAGCCTGACAACCTGAATCCGAGCCCTCGGACCCACATGGCACTCATCGTTCGTCCTTTGACCTCCACATGAGCTGTGGCACATGCGTGTGCCCTCACAAGTATAAATACAAATGCTTAAAAGGCCAAAGAACTAGACAGCACTATCGGAGTGGGCCTGGAGGGCAGCACGGACTCCCCACCGCTGCCACTCACTTGGGTTCCCCCAGACTGAGCCCAGAGCTTTCCTCAGGTGCATGCTCTGTCTTGTTACTACTATTACGCAGCCTGCTACTCATGGGCAGAGCCATGTCTGGCTCACACTCAACGAATATATATCATGTATTCAACATGGATAGACATTTTCACAGGGTAGTTTGCTTCCCAAACCCTCTCAAATCTAAAAGAAATCTTAAGGTATACATAGCTGTAGTGGAAGTTCTGGTGCCTTTAAAAAACTCAGTTATGTTACATAAACATGTTTTTGTTTTGGTCCCAGGTGCGGGATGTGGGGCTGATTCAGATGGTCCACAGCGGCAGAGGGTTTGCCTTGTGCCGGCTCTGCCAGCTGCAGGTAGTTTAATTCTGAGGACTCTGACAGGAAATAAATGCCAGAGCCCAGAGAGAAGAGGGGGCTCCAAGCAAGAAGGCTGGTGCTTTCCCTCTGCTGCTCTTGGTCGCTGTTGTTACCATTTGACAAGAAGTAGGAGATCTGAAACCAAGATTGGACTTGCCCCAAAATAAACCAATAATCCTAAACAGCAGAAAGTAACCAAAGAGAACTCTGCCCCCTCTCCCCACTAATCTTTCTCTCCTACCTAGGGTTGGGGGGTTGGAAGGGAGGTTGAGGCTTTAAGGAACCCCAAATAAAGCAGAGTTTAAAAATGGCAACTACATGTAGCTGGTGCTGGCACACAGCCTCCAATCCCAGCACCTGGAAGAGGCAGGCAGACCTCCCAGTTCAGGACTAGCCTGGTCTACAGAGTGAGGTCCAGGATAGCCAGATTGACACAGAGGAACCCAGTCTCAAAAAACAATCAAAGAAAAAGATATACATGTGATAGAGAGAGAGATAGATAGATAGATAGATAGATAGATAGACAGGTAACTAGATAAATATGGATGAGGGAAGGGGGATCTATAATTGAGTCACATCCACAAAATATGTATTGATGTTTTGGGTAAAGAAAGCAGTCCATGAAAGAGGTTTCTGAGAGTCCTGGTAGGCAAGTTAAAAAGAGAAATAGGATCCATCTATTTAAACACATATCTAAGGCCAGACATGATAGCCCATGCCTGTAATCCCAGCACTGGGAGACAGAAGCAGAGGCAGGTGGATTTCTGTGAGTCCCAGGTCAGCCTGGTCTAAGTAAGGAGTTCCAGGCTAACCAAGACTACATAGTGAGACCATCTCACACAAACAAACAAAACCACATCTAAGCCAGTAGTGATGCAGTCCTAGGCTCGGGAGACAAAGGCAGGAGGATCCTGAGTTCAAGGTTATCCCTGACTGTAGTCTGATCTACACAATGAGAATCTACAGATGTGCTCCGGAGCTGCGCTGTGATTGTAAGGTTATGGGGTTTCTCTGTGAGGTGTTCGTGAGGGTTGTGCAGGGCTGCACATCCCTGACAGGATTACTCCATGTAACAGTCCAGGCTAGAGGGGTCCGTTGGGGGAGGGGGCTAAATAATCTAGTCTGAACTGTGGAAATGCAAGACATCTGCCTACGCAGGCGGCAAGAACAACGGGGAAGTCGAGAGTGAAAAAAGTCCTGAGTGTAGGGGATCAGCGTCTACACTGATCAAGGCCACAGCGAACACTGGCTTTTGTTGAGGTGTGCAACTTGCGATATTGTTATAAATATAATCTCTTCCCGACAACTCTAGGACAACCCTTTCTTTTATTCTAGATGGAAAAACAGAGCCAAGGCCAGACTATCAGTCGATGGCCATACATGCCTAGTAACACTATCTGGGCAACTATTCTTGCCCGATTCTCTGGCCGCAGCTGTGGACTCTGCTCTAGGGAGGAAAGGGACTGACTAATGGTGGGGCTGTGGCTTGGGTGGTGGAAGGACAGGTAGGTGACCTCACCAGAGGTTCTAGCCTTAGACCTTGGGTCCAAGTACAGATGACTGGTTTCTATGCCCAACCCAGCAGAGCAGTTGAACCCAGGGCACCTTCCTAACTATATGGCAGGGCCGGCAGCTGTGAGTCACAAGGCTGGCTGCCAGAGGCAGACAAAGGCTAGACCATTGCACAATATCTGCCGAAACCTGATACAGCTGGCACCCTTGCCCAAAGCATCTTGCCCACCTGACACCAAGGCAGCCTGAGAATTTCCCTGGGCTCTGGGCTGTGATGATCCAGGTCAAATAACAGATTTGTGTTCGATGTCAATTTCAGGGAATGGGAAGTAGAAAGTGGGACTAAGAGCCAAGGATGACCAGGGTCCCCAGGTCTCCCCACAACTTTACCACCTTAAGTTTCTCAGGGCACCTCAAGTCCTGGCCTGTAAACTGAACAGGACAGGCTCTATTTCACAGAAATGTGGTAGGGACTAATCTTAGGTTTGAGAGCGCCAAACACTGCAAGCCATGGAGCAAAGTTCTCACGGGTAACCAGTACACACCAAGGTCCTCCGTAGACCCTGCGTTAGTGTGCGCTTTGAGAAAGAAATCTTTGGCCATTGCAGCGCGCACCTTTAATCCCAGCAAGGCAGAGGCTGACGGCTATCTGGTCAAGGTGAAATCTAGTGGCAGCATGCCCCTGTCCAGCTGTGTGACACTGGCTACAGCCGTGGTTCCTCTCAGTATGGGCTCAAGGGAGACCTGTAGAGCCACCACCGACGGAGGCTCCTTGGTGGAATGTGTTCACGCCTTCACTCCCCATCCCCAGATCGTTGCACTTTGCAGGTGCAAGGTCCCTTTGGTGCCTGTAAATGAGGGTACCAGCCTGGGGACATGTCACCCCTAGAACCAACCTTCCAACCCACTTCTCAGACCCTCGGCCCCTTCCAGGAAACACATTCCCTTTAAAGCTCTCTTGTCAGGAGGAAGCCAACAAAAGGAGGCTTTAGAGGCCCAGTTAACGCGGACAACGAGCCACTGCGGAGCCAACCAAGTCTTGGGCTGAGAACGTGAGCCTGTCTGGGCAACCCCCAGGCCACGGCGTGCAGGAACTACAATTTCCGGCAGGCTCGGCTGCACGGCCCGCTGGGAGCTGTAGTTCTCACCAACCCGTTTCCCGCCCGCCTAAGGAACGGCCCAGGCAGGATCTACCCCGTCCTCTGGTATCTGGGGGTCTGTGTCCTCTGAAGTGTCCTTGAAGGGCCACAGAGTCGTGTTTAACTTATTTTACAGAAGAAGAAACAAAGAGCGCCCTCATGCCGGGTCACGGAGCCCCCGAAAGCGCCAGGGCTCCCAGGCCCTCCGCCCGCACGGAGGAGCAGCGCCCGGAGGCCCCGCCCCGCGCCGCCCCCTCCGCGACGGTGCGGCCGGGTAAGCCCATTGCGCGCCGCAGGGGAAGCGGGCGTCCAGCCGGTGGGTTTCGCCCGCGCTGAGGGGGCGTGTCCAGGTTCGCCGGCCCCGTCCTCCCCGGCCCGCGGTGGTGACGCCCGACCAGCCCATCGCGCGCGTCCGGCGGGGAGACCCTGAGGGGGCGTGTCCGGACGCCCCGCCCCTGTGTCCCCCCGTCCGCGGTGCCTCGGCCCGACGGGCCCACTGCGTGCGGCGAGGCGGGGCGTGACGCTCCTCCCGGGCGCTTCGCGGCCGTCTCGGGACGGAAGCGTGTCCGGAAGCTCCGCCCTGTCACCCCCGCCCGCCGTGGTGCGGCCCGACCGGCCCATCGCGCGCGCCAGGGAGGGGGAGGCTACGAGCCGGGTCGGCGCCCCTGGGACGGTCCACTGCGGGCGCAGGGGGAGGGCCGCGGCTGGCGGCTTGCGAGCCGCAGCCGGAGCCGGACCGGGCTGCCCCGGGAGCAACGCGCCGCCGCCTGGTGGGGGTGGAGCCCAGCGTGGCCTCAGGTAACGCCCGGGCGCGGGCCGCTGTGGACGCGGCGGGAGGCGCGGGAGCTCCGCTGAGGCCTCGCCGGCCCCGGTCGTCGCTCGGTCCGAGGGCTAGGGCGCCCGGCGCAGGGCTGGTGGGGCTCCAGCGCCGATCCTGCGGCCTGCGGCCTCGTGTGGGCCCCTCCGTTTCGTCTTTTGACAGCCGAGTGGCTGGGGGTCCGGGGCACGGCCCTGACACGGTCGTCGCTGCATTCGCGGTGTCCGAACCCTGAGGGATCGGCTGGGTTTGCATCTTGCCCAGTCGCAAAGCGTTTGCTATCTGAGCCTCACTAGGTTGAGTGGAGCTGGCGCTGGGGGACGCGGGGGGAAGGAATTGAGGGCGGGCTACGTAAATACGAAAAAGTGGGTCTTCGTCTTTATGGGCACTGCTCTCTTCTAGCCCCACCGATTTCTTCTCAGTGATACAGTGCGCTCCTATTCGACTGCAGACTGGGCGATTCCAGTGGTGAGGTGCATGCAGCATACACACAAGGTTCACACATCCCGCTGCAGACATAGTCAGGGAATCACACTGGTTCACATCCCGCTGCAGACATAGCCAGGGAATCACACTGGTTCATCACCGCCTGCCGATCTATTGACAGCCACCTAAGGAGGTAGGCACAGGTACTGTCGTCCACTGTTACCCCTGGACAAACATCCTCGGGGAGCTGAGAGAAGCTCTCAAGGTCACCGAACTCCTGAGAGCCAGAGCAGCCTGCATTTAGCCATTAGTGTGTTCCTGCGATAGACATTCAGCAGGTGACCAGAGCCTCAGTCATCAGTGCTGTGGTTTGTCCACGCCTGCGGTACGATAACCTAGCCAGGCTTGGCTGGAGCATAAGACACCCCCCACACACACACACCCTCTGCTCCTTGTCCACTTGCACAAATGGTCAGTTATTTGCAGAAGCAAAGCCTGGGCTTCTTGTATAATGAAGAGGGCCTGTTGACATTCTCCCTGCTTTAGGAGGCTCTGGGCTCCCAGTCTGATGCTTAGTAGTGTTCGGAGAGGTCTGAGTCCTAACTAGCCAGGGTGTGCTGTGTGTCCCAAGGTTCCAGTTGCATGTTTTCTTAGTGTGGGGAAGGCTACTGTGCCCTGCCTGGATGGATGAAGATGTGAGGGACCAAGGAAGAAAGAAATGGAATACTTTCTGACTCAGAGAAGGGAGGCAGCAGTTTTCAGGCTCTGATGGTAGGTGGAAGCCCTGGCTGGGCAGGGCCCCACTGGGGAAGTGAGCCTGCACCTTCTTCCTGCCTCAGCTTGCCAGAGCCCAGCTCCTGTACAGTGAGGCCTGGAGGAGCAGGCTGGAAAGCAGCAGTGAGTGCTTTGTTTTGCCTACCGAGCTCTCCAGCTCTCCTCTGCCCATGCCATCTCAAGCCACCTGCCGGGTCCTGAGCCTCCTCCTCCCCAGGACATCTGTGCTTTCGCTCTTTGCACAGACTCAGAGATATGTACTATCTTTCACCTCAGTTGCCTCTTCTGTGAAGTGGGGCAAACACTGGCATCTAGCTCTTAGCTCACCGTGAGGTGATCAGGGTGGGTGACTGAGGAAGACTCTTAGCGCTTGCTGAAACAGAGGCAGCACCCCCTTATGTGGTTTCTGCAACCCACTGGGCTACACCTCTGGGTTCTGTGGTGAAAACAGTTGCTTCCTCTCAGAGTAAACAGTACCTGCCCACTGGGAGAATAGGCAGGCTGTTGTATAAGGGCTACACCCCACAGGGGCGGGTGGTAAGGAGGAAGAGGCACACAGAGGCCAACGCTGGGATTCCAGAGAATACTCAGAAGATAGTCCAGGTTTCTGGCCTCTGTTGAAATTTAGGAAACTTAGCCGGTGTGGTTGTACACTCTTTAATCCCAGCGCTTGGGAGGCAGAGGCAGATGAAGGCCAGCCTCGTTCTACAAAACAAAGAGTTCCAGGGCTACACACAGAGAAACCTTGTCTTGAAAAACAAAACAAAAATTTCGGAAACATACTAGAAATTCTCCTCCCTTCTGCCCATAAGGTTTTTCATGTGGCAGGAGAAGCCTTCAGGTCTGGAGGGTCGGAGAGACCTGCAGGTCTGGAGGAACTTGGCGTGTGTTGTGGGGCTGAACTCGGGTCCTCAAGCTTGTGTGGCAAGCACTTTGCTGACAGCTCTCTCCCTAGGTTTTCTGAGAGAAATTGGTAATCTGTGCTTGGGCAAGTGACCTCACCTCTGTGGCCCTCAGATCTCTCCTGTACACTGAGGCTGGGCTAGCCTATGATGCCACATTGCTAGTGAAGGCTGGATTCCAGTGCACTGCATCCAGGAGGAGGCTATGGAGGGAGACCCCGACTGTGGCAGGGTTCTCACACAGTGGAGGCCAGGGTCCCAACAGGCCACTGTAAAAAGGGAGGTAGGAGTGGGACCTTGGAAAGCAGGAGAAGGAACTGACTTGTAGGAAAGGAAAGGCTGCTCCAGCAGGAGGAAGCAGGCACAGCTGGTCAGAAGGAGCACAGCTGTGGTACAGGAAGCCACTAGAAGAGGTGAGCCCAGAAGACTGGCAGGGTGAGCATGTCAGATGCACCTCCGAGGCACTGAGGAGCCACCGCAGGCTCCTCCCGTAGAAGCAGGCAGGGACGCAGATACAGGTGCCTTTGATTGTGCGCAGGATTTCTAGGCTTATCAATTGATGGAGATGAGGCTTAGGAGACAGGAATTGGCAAGGAACCAGCAAAGAGCCTCATTGGGCGTGTCCACATGGTGGTAAATAAGTGGCATCCCAAGTAACATCTGTGCCACTGCATCAGTTTCCCCTCCTGTTGCTCAGAGACCTGCAAATCGCCCCAGGCACCACCTTGTCATCCTGCTGCTGGCTGCACATCCCCCATGCAGTTAGTTGGTCTGCAGGACATTCTGAGCCAAAGATTATTCCCCCAGTTTTCTTCTGCATCCTTTCCATTGGCTTCTCTTCCTAAGGAGAGATTTTCATTATGAGGGAAAGTGTTTATGCCATAAAATCAGCATTAAAGGACTGAGAGATAAGGGCACTTGCTGCTCTTCCAGAGGACCAGGGTTCGATTCCCAGTCCTACATCTGTCGACTCGCAACTATATGTAATTCCAGTTCCAAAAGGTCCAACAGCTTCTGGCCCCTACAGGCATTACATGTGTATGTTTCACAACGTAGTCAGACACAACATACATACACATAAAATAAAATCTGTAGAAATAGACCTAAGATATATTCTTTTATAATTTTTGGCAATTTTTTCAGTAGGTTGTACTGTCTGGAATTCGTATTTTGAGACAGGGTCTCTCTGTGTCACCCTAACTGTCCTGAAACTCTGTAGATCTGGCTGACCCCTAACTCAGAGACCACCTGCCTCCGCTCCAGTTTCTGGGATTAAAGGCCTGCGCCACTATGGCCAGCTCTGTCCAGAATTTTTTTAAATAAATATACAGTTACCAAATCTAAAAATCTAAACCAAGAGTGGTGTAATCCCAGCACCGGGGAGGTGGAAGCAGGACCATCAGGAGTTTGAGGCCAGCCTGAGATATAGACTGTGTTTACAAACAAACAGTACAAAGAAAATAAAATTGTACCCTCCCGACAATTCCTGTATCATTTCAGAAGTACTGTATGCAGATACAATATCCAGTTGAAATTGATAGTACTGTTACATCTTGTTGAGCAAACTGTTGTTGTTTTTAATATTTGAGATTATGGGCTATATCCACTAAGTGGCGTCCCCGTCGGTAGCCTACCACAGAGGTTTAACAAAATGTTGCCGTTTTGTATTAGCGCCTTGCTCTGGGTTCGTGGGCGCTTTAGGGGCTCTGGGTAACGGCGTTCTGGTGCTCCTAGGTCTGAGGCAGACACTATCCCCACTTTGTGTGTTTGCCTGGGAGCTGCCCTGAAGACCGAGGCTCTGCTTCAGCCGCTCCCTGTCAGCTGTGTCATCTGACCTGGACGTGTGACACTCTTGGGTTTTGGAAGACTAGGTCCGTGTAACCCTAGCTGTCCTGCACTCTAGACCAGGCTAGCCTTGAACTCACAGAGACTTGCTAGTCCCGGGTGTGTTCCTCTCTGCTCCGGTACAATGGACTGCTTGTCATAATCCCGAGACGCTCGAGTGCTGGGAGACGTAGAAAACTAAAGCACCTCCCGGGCTTGGGACAGGAGACGCTAACTCTGTCGACATAAGGCTCCCCACCCCTCTCCCCGGCCTCGCTGGGGGCGGGGTGGCAAAATGTTTCTGTGACGTCAGCATGCGCAGGACCAATCCCCCTGCCCGGGAGACGTTAAATCGTTTGCAAGAGTCGTCAGTCATTGGTCTGTCCGGCCATCTGGGCTGTCCCAGCTTTTTAAAGGCGCCGCCTAACGGAACCGAAACCAGGAGTCGAGAAACGAGGTGGGCTATGAGGTCATCGCCGGCCTGTGGGGCTTGGGAGTGACGTCACCTCCGGGAAGCCTGCCGGCCGGGCCGAGAGCACTCCTCTCGCCTCGGCCGCGTGAGGCGCTGCGCGTGCCCCGCGAGGGCCGGGCCCTGCGAAGGTAACCGTGACCTCCTCGTGCGCGCCGCGGCCCGGCACCCGGGGCCGCCCCGCCCCCCGCCCGCGACCTGGCCGTGGGGGCTCCTAGTGCGAGGTGGGGGCGAGGAGGCGTCTTTAACCTGGCTCCCAAGATGGCGGCCCGCTAGTCACGTGCCGCCCGCAGGGCGCGATTGGCTGGCGCGGCGGCGCGGGGCGGGGCCGGCTCCCGCCGCTACTGTTTGCCTGAGCGTCCCGGCGCGCCCCCGCGAGCCGCCTTCCGCGCTGCGCGCCCCCGCCGCTCCGAATGTTGTGAATCAAACGTGGGGCTGGTTCCATCCGGCCGCCGCGGACAGTTCTTAAAGGGCCAGCCGGCCGGAGCGCACCGCTGCGTCCTCGCCGCCCTCCGCTCGGGCCCGGGCCGCAGAGGCGGAAGACCGCTGGCTCGGGAAGGAGCGGGCGCCCCACCGTCCGCACCCCGCGTCGCGAACAAAGGAGCCCGCGTGTAGTCGGACGGCTGCCGGTGAGTCGGGCTAGGCCCGTAACTTCGGGCCGGCCCTGCGGCGCCCTCGGGGACTCGTTGTGGTTTACCCGCTCCGTGGGCGTCGATCCGGAGCCGCCGGGGTGGGCTGGCGCCGGGGCCCCCTGGCCTGGCGCTGCCCGCGGCTGCCCGGCCCCGGCCCGGCCGCCCCTCTGCCTGGCGGAGCGCTGCGGTGGAGGGGAAGGAGCCTCCCCCTCCCCCTGCGGCCGCCACTTCCTTTGTTGTTGCTTTTGTCTCACGCCGAGCACATGGTCCGGGATCCTCGGCTCTTAAAGTCACAGCGCTCTAGCCCCAGCGCTGCTGCCCGGCCTCTTCCCTAGGTGTTCCTCCGAGTGCGCCACTACTGTGTGAGAGGGGACAACCGAGGCTCTCTTGGGACAGGTGTGCTAGCTTGGGTTTCGCCCCCAGGGAGGGGTAGCTTTGGAAGATTGCCGCTGGAGCCCCACTCCCTGCGTCTGGCCCGCTTTAGGGAGGAGCCTGATCCTCGGGGACTTTGTTTTCCTCCCCTACAATGTGAACACCTGCTTTCTTGTCTCTGGCTTTTGAGGGGCGTCCTGGGGAGATTGCAGTCCTGGCTTTAAAATGTTGCAACCGAGGCTTAACGAAACTAAAGGAGTTCTTTAGCCAAGGTCATCCGGGGAGTCGAAGCCGTCCAGGGTGTGGTGGTCCCCCCATAACCGCCTTCGAGGTCTTACTGGGAGTTGGGAAGCGCCTGTTTACAGTGGGGGTTGAGCAAGCTAGTAGAGAGGGAGAGTTTCTCTTCCCGCCTGAGCCTGATCTTGGTCCTGGAGTCTACCTTTGCTTGTTTGCAAGAGGGAGCGTCTCTGTCTTCAGACGGATCCCACGCCAGGGTCAGAAGGCCTGCTTGGGATTGGCTGGCAGGGTTGTGGACCCATGGGGGCAGGATTGCACTTAGGGGCGCTTACACAAACTTCATGAGACTACACTGAAAAAGAAGGTGTGGAAAAGCAGTGTTGCAGGTTGACCTTGAGTGTGTTGATAGGTCCAGCTCAGCCCCTTGCACGTCTGTCCGATGGCTTCTCACAGGTACTTAAAGACGCTTGCCATGTGTGACTCCTGTGTGGCTCCTGAGGGAATCTGTGGTCTTTCCCCTGTCATCATTGAGAGGAGCGGCACTTTGGCCAGTGGGCCTAGGGAAGCAGCTAGAAGTGTGGTCTACAACTCTTGGGGCTTAAGTAACAGAAATGGGTGTGTCCCCTCTTTACCGCTTTTGTTTCTGGTAGGAGTTCTGGAATCACCTTTCTGTCTTGAGGTATACAGGTAGGGCAGTGTGTTTCAGCCTCCTTCAGTACCTACTGTACCTTGTGTCCACCGCAGGGGCGCACATCTTATTCCTAATGATAACCGTTGACATTGCAGCTGGAATTCACCAGGCTGCTGCTTCTCTTTAGAGTGATTCCTGGGACGTCATTCTTAGGTTGTTCCCGTTTTTACAGAGGAGTCTGATGTTCACAGATGGAAAACCATGAGCCAAAGACACCCTGGCAAGAAACTGTGGTTGTTGTATATTAGAGCTGACCTCTGGCATCATTGCCCACCACTAAGATGCCAAGCCTTCTGTCTGCTGGTTTGGGGTGGGCTGTTGAAGGTGTTTGGGGGAGTCTTCCTGACCCTCATTTGTGGCTGATGTGGAATCAGGAAGTGGGGAGCTATGTGTCAGGGTATCCTGGAAAAGAGGTGCATTTGCTATCAGGAGGACAGGTGCTGCTCCCTGGCTCTTAGCCTTATTTCAGAGACTAGGGTTGGGGGAGTAGTTAATTTATATTCCCCCAGTCTTTACTGTGGCAGCACCCTGTCATTGTTGCCAGACTGTGTGCCTTTACATACCTCTGTGATGGGCATTCTTGGGTGACTCTCACCCCTGCTGAGTGCCTGAATCCTTCAGGAACAAAAGTGCATCCAGCCAGTACACTCAGGCCTGTGGCCTTGGCCTAGCCCGTTGGGTAATGTGGAGAAAGCACTCTCCTGTGCAGCCCTGGGGAGCCCTGGGTGGAGGACAGGGCCCCTCTGTTGGCAGAAATGACTGAGGTGCTTAACCGGCCTGACTCCCTTATATGGCAGCAGGTGGCAGCACTTAGCGCTGGACATTGGCCACCGTAGGTGTGGTGGCTGAGAAAGAGGGAAGACACCTTGTGGTGGAGGGCTGGTCCTTGTGGTGTGCTCTTCAATGTCACAGGGCCTGATGGGCTTCAGAGTGTTCCTTGGCGAGCCTTCATCCTGACTCTTGAGTCAGTGGGTGAAAGCTTGGAGCTAGATAACCCTGCTTTCCCACCTGGACCCTAAAGAGGAGACCGGGCCCTGACCTCAGCTTCTTCTCAGCTTCATTCTTTCTCTAGAGGCTCTGCCTCCTACTTTGGGGTATGCGTGGGGTCGTAAGACATGGGCATATGCCCAGTCCAGCATGCTACCAGATGCAAGCTTCTTTCCTAGTCCCTGTGCCTAGAGGTGAGCTTTCCTGTGAGCAGCAGGGTATAGAGAGTTGAAGTTGCCCCATTTTCGAGCTTTCACTTGCGGGACCTAGGAAAGTCTCTTCTGGCCAGCCTGCTAAGAACTTTCCTTAGTGCACGGAGTCCTACCTGAGTGGGCGCTAGGCTGAAGTAGGCCTAAGGAGAGAGAGAATGGCGCCTGGCTTTACACTGAAATTTTCCAAGGGTAGAAAACCTGAGAGAAGAGTTGAGTCCCAGGCCTCTTTGGGACTTTTCAGCCACCCACATGAAAGGGAAACCTGGAGCTCTCCAAAAGCCCCAGCTGCCTGGAGGCCAAGATTTAGCCCCTGGTGTGAGGCAGAGGAAGAGCTTTGTCCAGCCTGAGCCTCACTGGAGCCAGGGGCCCTGAAGCATACTGTCTGCCCTCTGAATTTACCACAGGATAAGGAGGTTTGATCCCATTTCACAGAACAGGAAGCTAAGACTAGCCCGTCAACACTGGGCCCCAGGCTTCAGAGGAGGGCCTGCCCGGGGTTTAGTAGTCTCTCAATTCCTAATGTTATAAGCAGCAGGATTTTTCTGTCCCTCCATGTCTTTTCTCTACTTGCCTCCTAGGGTTGTGAGCCCAGGCCCAGCCCCTCCACCTCCCTGCCCCCTGATGAGACCATGGGTTCTAGCAGTGACTAAGTGGCCACCTTCTGCCCCTGTGGGTCACTGGCGATTCTCTACAAGACCTAGCAGCAGTCCAGGCCAGCTCTGGGGAAGGTAGGAAGAAGCCTGCATCCCTCATTCAAGGGCAGCCTTCTTGGCTTGGGTTCAGGGGCAGAGGGGTGGACGCCCTGGTGAGCTATCTTCCTAGTGTGGGCTTTGAACCTAGTTTCTCTCTGTGTGAATTACAAAGGAGTGGTGCCCCTCTATTCTATTTGGGCTCCTCTCTGTGGGACAGCCATGGCCACAAGGGGCTCCTGGCCAGCCCACCTACCCAGGATGAGCAGTTACCCTCCCAGCAGCTGCTGCCCCGACCATCACACCTCTCTGTGGGACAGCCTTGGCCACGAGGGGCACCTGGCCAGCCCACCTGCCCAGGATGAGCACTTACCCTCCCAGCAGCTGCTGCCCCGACCGTCACACCTCTCTGTAGAGGAGCACAGAGCCTCAGCTCCTGCCGGCAGGAGCCCCCGAATGCTGCACCCAGCCACCCAGCAGAGCCCGTTCATGGTTGATCTCCAAGAACAGGTAGGAAGCAGAACTCCTACCCCGCCTCCCTGCCCCCAAGTTCTCTCTGTCAAATTGGGCTAAGAAGCAGAAGCAGCAAAGCTTGAGCCTGTCTTTCTGGGCTTACATTACAGCATATGTTAGTCCTGTGGTGTGGATGGGAAAACTGGATTCCAGAAAGGGGGAGGGTCTTACTTAGCGTGCCTGCTGTGAATTATTCAGGAGTTCTGCCCAACACGGCTTTTTTGTATTTTGAGACGGGGCCTCGCTATATAGCCCTGGCTGGCCTGAAACTCCCTGTATAGACCAGGCTGGTGTCATGTTCCAGAGACCTGCCTGGCCTGCCACGGGAGTTGCTTTGAAGATGGCCTTCACTTCCCTGGGCTCTCTCCACAGGTGCACCAGGGACCTGTCCCTCTGTCCTACACAGTCACCACAGTGACTACCCAAGGCTTCCCCTTGCCTACAAGCCAACACATCCCTGGCTGCAGTACCCAGCAGCTCCCAGCATGCTCCGTGATGTTCAGTGGGCAGCACTACCCCCTCTGCTGCCTCCCACCTCCGGTGAGTGAGCTTTCTTCTCCTGCCCCAGGTACATGCCGCACTGTCCATTGCAGCAGACATGCTGACAAGTTGCCTTAGGAACTGTGTGGGCTGCCAGTGTGCTGACCTGGCCCTCTGGCCACGACCCTTCCCAGAGCTGTGTGTGTGTGTGTGTGTGTGTGTGTGTGTGTGTGTGTGTGTGTGTTCGTGTTCCCACACAGGTGTAAGGCCATTGGAGTTCAGGGAACTTTCCGTAACAAAGTGCCTGCCACATAAATTGCCAAAGGCCCTGCAGTGGCGGGAGCCTGCCAAAGGCGTCCTGCCTGGGTGGCCGGGTGCAAGGGGGGACTTTGGAGCTGCTCTGGCTCCCGGGTTTGCACCTCTTTGCTGGATGCTGTCCCCTGGCCTTGGTGGCAAGCACAGGCCCAGCTTCTTTGCCCTCTCTCAGCAGCTGATCCAGGCGTGTACCATGCAGCAGCTCCCTGTGCCCTATCACACCTACCCCCACCTCATCTCCAGCGACCACTACATTCTTCATGCCCCGCCAGCCCCACCCCCCCAACCTACCCACATGGCACCTCTTGGGCAGTTCGTATCCCTGCAGACCCAGCACCCTCGAATGGTGAGTTTGGGAGGTTGAGGGGTAACGCGGAGTGGAAAGAGACAAGGGCCTCTGGGAATCAGCTGCCTGACCGCCCTTCCTCCTCCAGCCCCTGCAGCGGCTAGAAACTGACATGGACCTTCGAGGGGATCAACACCCCTTAGGGAGCTTCACGTACTCCACCTCGGCCACCGGCCCAGCCTTGTCGCCCTCAGTGCCCCTTCACTACCTGCCCCCTGACCCGCTGCACCAGGAGCTGTCCTTTGGTGTGGTAAGCGCCACCCCTGTCCCCCAGCCAGGCTGAGGGCTGTGAGCAGGTGGGCAGGCCTGCCGGGTCACGGGTGCCTGTTTTCCTGTTCGTAGCCATATTCGCATATGGTGCCGCGAAGAGTGAGCACACAACGATACCGCCTGCAGCAGCCGCTGCCGCCGCCGCCACCCCCACCGCCGCCGCCATCTTACTACCCAAGCTTCCTCCCCTACTTCCTGTAAGTGCCGGCACTGCTGCCCTAGAGCCATTACCCTGTTTCCTCCTCAGCCCTGGTAGCTCTAGGCTCTGTGGCCATCTGGTGTCTTCCCCATGGCGCACACAGCAGTCATCCCTTGCCTGTCCTGGAGCAAACACCAGGACCCTGAGCTCCGGCTGCAGGCTCTGCACCTTGCAGACACTTTGTGTTCCCCTGCCTCTGCTGACCTGCGCACTGGGGCTTCCCTTCCCGTCCTAGCTCAATGCTGCCAATGTCGCCTGCCGCCATGGGCCCCACCATCAGCCTGGACCTGGACGTGGATGACGTGGAGATGGAGAACTACGAGGTCCGTGAGCCTGTGCGGGGCGGGGTGGGGTGGGTGCCCTGCGGCCCTGGGCGCTGCTGACCCTCTTGCCTGGCTCCAGGCTCTCTTGAACCTAGCTGAGCGGCTGGGAGATGCCAAGCCCCGAGGCCTCAGCAAAGCGGACATAGAGCAGCTGCCATCCTACCGCTTCAACCCCGAAGGCCATCAGTCCGAGCAGACTCTGTGAGTGTCACAGCAAGAGCGCTGGGAGGGAGCTCGGTTGCCTGTGGGCTGACACTGTGCTCCTCTTCAGGTGTGTGGTCTGCTTCAGTGACTTCGAGGTGCGCCAGCTGCTCCGAGTCCTCCCCTGCAACCACGAGTTCCATGCCAAGTGTGTTGACAAGTGGTTGAAGGTAAGGTGGCATGAGCCGGCTCCCGGGTATCTCTGTGGGCGGGTGTGGGGGGTTATCCAGGTCAGATAGGTGGGGGAGGGGAGGTCAGATAAGAAAGAGTTCTGACGTGTGGCTGTTCCTCCCAGGCCAACCGCACCTGTCCCATCTGCCGGGCCGATGCCTCCGAGGTGCCCAGGGAGGCTGAGTGAGGCTCCACAGCCACCCACAAGAACCCTGCCCAAAGCTCCGGAAACGGATGGGGGGAGGCAGGGAGTAGCCCAGGGAGAACTGTAAGGGAGGGGCCCAGGCTGTCGCAGCATTCCACCTGCAGCTCCAGAGCTGGTGCCAGGGTCAGCCCTGGAGAAGCCCCTGCAATAAGCCCCTGCATTTGCCAAGCTCCAAAGACTCCTTCCCCAGTCTGCCTGCCTGCCTGCCCGCCATGGAGCTGCCTGAGTGGCCCCAGCTCAGTCTGCTTCTTACTCGCCCCTGGGTCCTTCTTCCTGCTGGCTCTGGGAGGCAGGAGTCCATTCCCCACGTGTGGTGGCTGGTGTGATCCCCACCCCCCAAGATGGGCAGAGGAGTAGCCACCCTGGGTCAGCTGGTCTCTTGTACTGAAGTGTTCCTTGTCTGCCCTGTGGTACTGCCAGGTGTGGGGCAGATCGCAGCCAGAGACCGTTTCCTAAGCCCCAGGTCCCAGTCCTCCTGCTTGACTGAAGACAGACTTAGGCAGTCAGCACTGCCTCTGCTGCTGTGCAGTGTGGGTCTGACTCCTCGGGACCCTCACGCCAGGCACAGCACTCCAGCCCAGCCCCAGGCTGGACAGTGTCCCAGCCAGGCTCCTTGAGCAAATGGGTTGGGGCTCCAGCTGGGTACATTCTGTTGTGCAGGGCCAGGCCACAATCCGGGCATGTCCCTGTGCTCCTGGTGGCTGCCCCGCTACCAGTGACAACGTCAGACCCGTGCTCGATCCTCTCCCCCTCTGTCGTTTTGCATGAACGTGAGGAACAGCAGTTTTTGTTTATTCATTTGGCCCAAAATTGCGTGTAGGGGGTGTAGGGGCTATTTAAGAGGTGTTCGGTTTTTGTTACTGTTATTATTTTCCCTTTGGTTTAATAGGAGTGGGCTGGGGCATAGGGACCAACCGGGACCAAATGCCCAGGGGGCAGAGTAGGGTCAGGTTGTGCCGCACCAGGCCTCCGTGTGAGTGTGCCACCGGGACTGCGCTGGGTGGCTGGAAGTCACAGGGCAGAGTCGGGGGGTTCTGTGCTCAGCTGATAACTGCCATGCACTGTACTGCACATGTCCCTAGAGCCTACCGGGACCGTTTGCTTTTCAGGGCATTTCCTCTCCAGCCAGGGCCTGTCTCCCACCTGCCTGGGTGAGTCTCCTCCTAGGAATCCCGTGAGGACAGGGATCGGGGAGGGCGTGAACCTCCACCTCCGGGCCCTCCTGGCTGATCCCTGCCCTCCAAGTCTGGAGGAGGTTGAGTTCCTACCCTCCTTTCAGGTCCCGTTCCTTTCCTTTCCTCCCTGCAACTGGGGTTGCTGCCCCGAGTGAGCGAACCGCGTGTGGGGCCGGCACATCCTAGCAGGCAGCCATTGGCGCCTGCTGCCTCAGGGATGCTCCAACCACCCTCGTTCTCACGCAGCAGCCCTGGCCCTGCCTCCCACCCCAGCCCGCCAGGGCCATCAGCCTGGTCCCACCCCACAAGAACCCAAAGTCTTACTGTATATAACTCCAGGTGATGTTTCTATATTTATAGCAGTGTCGAAAATCCACGTGTTTTACACAGAGAACCACCTTCTCCAACCCCTTCCCTTCCTTACCCCAAAAAAAGGTTTTCCACCCCTTGTGGTTCCTGGGGCAGCGGAATTGGCCCATGGATTGTGTCAGCTGCAGTGAGGATTCCAACAAGCAGCTACCGGGGAAATATACTTTTTTTTTTTTTTTTTAATCATTTAAAAAAATTGAAACAATTACTTAGGATGTTCGTGATTTGCCGACCTTGCTGTAGATGCCATGTTACCAATGATTCCCTGTGGTGGGGGCTTGGCGTTGTTTACTCTTTATTTACCAACTTCTGGCCTAGGCATGACAGTGGGCACCTTCCCCCAGCACTGCTGGGCCCAGCGCCTGTGTTCTGTGTTAGAAAGGTTTTATATATATATATATATACACACACACACATATAACTACACACACGTATATATATATATAAACACGTGATTTGGGGGCCCTGTTCCTTGCACATCTTACAGTTACCTCATTTTTCCCATGTATGTATTTGAGAAAATGCTAATATATAGAGAAAAATGGTTCTTAAAGCTTAAATGTGTGGTTTTTTCCATCCCATTGGACTCACATTGGTTTGTAGCATTTAACATAACTAGTATGTTGTATTATATATGTGTATACTGATTGAAATTTTTAACAGATTTGTACTTTTTTTAAAATGAAAGTTGCTAGTTCTGCTTGACCAAGTAGTGCAATCATTATTTTTTTTAATATTGTTGCTGATTTCAGAGGGATATTCACTAATAAATGTATGATGTATACAAGTGCTGCCCGGGCTGCCTCTGGCTGCCCGTGTTCTTTTCCTGGGAAGTAGGAAGTGGGGACTGCCTGGGCCCTGGGGAAGTCAGTGCTCATGTGAGTAGCAGAAGACAGGTTCCCTGCTCTGGAACCATGAAGGCAGTGAACACTGGCCAGAAACAACTGCTTCATATGAAGTTGGACTCTGTCCGAAGTCTTAACTAGTGTGGGCAGGGACATCCTTCAGTGTCCTATCTTCTGAATTCTTCTTGGGGTTTTGAGGTGATCCCAGAAAGCCTGGGCTGGCCTCAGATTTGCTGCGTAGCTGAGGGTGGACTTGACCCTCCTGAACCTTCTGCTCCCATCCCAAGTGCTGGGATTATAGGCATGTGCCATCACACAGGCCCTGGCATTGAAATTCTGAGGCTGAGCTCTGGGCCTCACCTATAGCAGTGAGTTAAGACTGAGTCAAGATTCAGTCCAATTCTAACATTTCTCCAAAGGGGAGGCCCACTCTTGCTCAGGAGCTCCTTTAGTCGATGGACAACTCTGGCTGAGCAGTTTTCAGTCAGTCAGTCTCAGTTTTCAACCCATGATTGGCCAGGCCACAACCACAGAGACCTGTGCACTCCTTGCCTCTGTCCCCTGCCGGGGAAGGAGGGGGGCGTTGGTGGGGTGGCTTCATTTCTCCCTGTGGTTGCATTGGATGCAGGGGTACAGGAGAGAGCGTGTCAAACAGCACACACTGCAGGCCAGTGATGTTCCCCTGAGCAGAGCTCTGGTCAGGCTCTGTAGTCTTTGGATTGTATCAAAGTGGGAGGCCGGGGTCCACCGAGGTTTACTCACAGTCCATCTCAGAAGTCCAGTGGAAGCATCTTGGTTTGTGCAGGAATAAGGGCTGATCACGTAACTCCGCTTCACATGGAAGGTGACAGGAGCCGGGATCCCCTGTGCTCACCTGGACCCTGTGCTGGCCTGGGCTGTAAGTCTCCAGACGGCCACAGGCCCTGGGTTTGCTTTGGCTGCAGCTGCGCACACCCTGTGGCCTTCCGCGATGTGGAGAGAGCATATTGGCAGCAACTGGGCTCCCAGGCCTTAGAGCCATGAAAATCCAGTGTGGGGGAGTTCTCTTCGGGCTGTAGAAAGCCCGAAGAAAAAGCACAGATTACATCAAGTCACCACCCACAAAAGCAAGGTCAGTGAGACCGAAGAGAGGGTAACTTCAGCTAACTCGGACTTCATGAAAGCCTGGGTGCTTCAAGAATGTGTCACTGAGGAGCAGCAGGAAGTCCCAAGGAAGTGGGAACACCCTGCATTTACAGTCCAGCTAGTGCAAACCAGAGAGCTTCCAGACAGTGGGCTCAGTGGACTGGGGTACAAGGGCTGCATGACTGCGCATGCCCATGGGCCTCGTGCCTGTAGTTCTAGCCACTTGGAGAAAGAGAGATGGTAATGCCTTGAGCCCAGCAATTAGGGGGCAGACTGGATGTAAGAGACGATCTCCAAAAAAAAAAAGAGAGAGAGGGGAAAAAATGTCTTTCTAGAAGCTAGCAACAAACATGGGAAAAAGAATCGACACAACATGCATGTAACCTAGGCCGGCCTCCAATCAGCTAGGGGTTGCCTCCCAAGTGCTAAGGTTATAGGCGTATGGCACCACAGTCGGTCTCCCATCACGCTGGGCACCTGACTCAGCAACACTCCCAACTTGGACACGTGAAAATATAATTTAAAATCGTGCTGTTGCTAACCAGTCACAAGAAAAATTTGGGCCTGTAAAGATGGCTCAGCAGGCGAGTGTGTTCCTTTTCCCGAGGAGGCCGATTCTCAGCACCAGTCAAGCAGCCCAAAACTGCGTCTCTTTGGAGGAGCCCATTGCTTCTGCAGGGCACAGGCACAGAACATTTAATCTTAAGGAAAATCTAAGACAGGCTGGAAACTGAAACAGCACACTGGCAAGTGTAACCGGGTACAAAAGTAAGACCACATCAGGATAAAGGGAAAGTGTCCTGGAATCAGCTTCGCAGAATTTCAGGAATGCTTTTAGCCTTTTCCGAAACAGATACAAAAGTAACAAAGGACCTAGAGAGCAGCTGGAACAGCTTCGAACAACAAGGAAGTGGGAAGCGTCTGGGTGGATCTTCAGAGCCGTGTACAGGCCCAACAAGATGGCGCAGCAGGTGACACTGTGCTTGATCCTCAGGACTCACACAGCAAGAGAACATCGCGGGGCGATGCACACCATATGCACACGTGTGCTTGTGTGCACACATGAAAGTAAAAAGGCAGCATGATTATTACAGAGCATAAAGAATCTAAAGGTTGGGGCTGAAGAGATGGCTTAGTCTAAGAGTGGAGTACAGGCTGCTCTTGCAGAGGAACCAGGTTTGCCTCTCAATGAAGTGTGTAACTTGGAAGGGAAGATAACGGTGCTGCCTTCTGGCCTCTGTGGGCACGTGGGGGCACAGACGTACCCAGTGAAAAAACAAAATTGTTTTTAGTCTCACTGTATAGCCCTGGCTGTCCTGAAACTCAGTATGTAGACCAGACTGGCCTCGAGTTCACAGAGATCTGCCTGTCTGTGCCTCTGGCGTGCTGGATTAGAGGTGTAACCACAGGCAGCTTACAACTTAAAGGTCAGTCTACACAATTACAACTGGCTTCACTAACAACTGCATTCCCCGGCTCCTACACCAGTGCAGACTGGACACCATAGACTTAAACATAAAACTTAAAAACCGAGAGAGATAGGAACTGCCAGATCTAGGGCTAGGCAGGGTAGTTTTGGCTGTTAACATCAACAATCATAAGCTAGTAGTTTGATATCAAAGTGAAAACCTGCAAACTGACAAAGGGCTCATTTCTTAGATACATAAAAGCAAATGTTTAATATACAATTATCAAAGTGGCCATTTTGTTACTTATAAAAAAATGTTCAATGCCAAATTAAACAAAACACATTTACAAAACCAATGAGAATTAAAGGCCTCTGTCTCAGGCAGCCTCCAGAACTTCAGCAGGGACTGCAGAGGGAAACTCTTCACCTCAGCCCCTAAGACAGAAATGCATGTGCAGCCACTGCCCACAGACCTGCCACTGAGGAAACCTGAAAGACCTGTAACACCCCGACAGTTCGGCTAACATCCTGGTGCTTCCCAGAGTTCAGCTCTGCTGTGCTGGAGCTGTCATTACCTGGTATGGACCAGTTTTTCCTGTTTACAGCTGTTTGTCTGGTTTAGGGTCAGCCCCACGTTAATAAGGTACCCTGCCTGTGCTTTGATGTCTTCCGGCTTCGTTCTTGGAGAGAGGAAAACAAGAACATGGGTGGAAGAAGGAGACTGCTCTCCACTGACTATTGAAGCCAACCGCAAGGGTTACACCTGATGCTGTTTATCTAACGCTACCAGCATGATACCATTGGAGAAGTGCAAACGAATTAGCATGAAAGCGGGGTTAGGGTTAGGAACCAAGGGGCTAGAGTTGTCTCAGTGGTTAAGAGCACTTGTTCTTGGAAAGGATCCGCGTTCAATTCCCAGCACCTACATGGAGACTCACTGCTTCCTTAGGCACAGGCACGCATGTGGCAGACATACATGAAGGCAAAGCACTCATACATACAAGGCAAAGCACTTGTACATACAAGCATACATACATACATACATACATACAAGGCAAAGCACTCGTACATACAAGCAAACTAAATAAATCTTAATAAAAATAGAACATCTTTTTTTAAAGGAACAAGGAGTGAGGGCAACATGAAGTCCTTTTGGGGGCAGAATGTCACCGCTTGGATCTACATGTTACAAAGGGGGAGAATCACAAACACGCATGGGTGCACGGGGCTCATGTGAAACCTTTGACAGGTATAGACTGCCAATGCCACCTTTTCTGGGCGGTTTGGTTTTGGTTTCTTGCACTTTAATCCTCTCCCAAACGAACTGCAGAGCATTCCCCATTCCTGGCCTGTCAGCCTACCAGGCTGACACTAGCAGGGAGAGAGGGCCAAGCACCAGATCCTTCTGAAACGCCCTTCCAATCCCTACAACTCTGAAATATGAAGTTGAGGGAAGCTGGGCATGGCAGTTCATCCTACAGTCCCCCCGCTTGGAAAGGTAAGGAGGGAGGCCTGCAGGGGTTTGAGGCCAGGCTGGACATGGGAAGGAGTCTCGGCTCAAAAAACTGGTGGAGAACGACAAAGGCCCACTCCGACAGGATGAACCGGATTAAGGTCCAGGTGCCTTTGGGCTGGGATCAGCACTCTAAAGTACGACTTGGGGTAGGCTTGGAAGGCTTTCAGTTGTTTCCTCTGCCTGCTTGCCAGCAACTCCAAGTGTGTCAGGCCCATGGTGGCATCGCCTGACCTGAGAGTTCAGCCTGCACCTGGCCAGGAGGAACTCTGGGAGTTCTTGGCCCACGCAGACCATGTAAAAGCCTAGGCATTCTCTAGGGGAAATTGGATTGCCCTGACTCCTCGGGGTGTCTACTGAGAGCGTGGCATATCATCTGTGTCAGGTAAATTCAACAAAACTAGCTGGCTTCTCCAAGCCAACAAAATTCTCACCTCCAGAAGCCAGGCTCAGAAGCAGAGGGTAAAGTTCCCAGGCAAACGGCTGCTTCAGATGATGGCTAGGACCTCCAACGATAGGCCCCTGAATGAGGAATGAAGGAGGTGCTACAAGGCCAGGGGCAGTTGGCCTCCCTGTCGCTTCTGTTCCCCCACCGCCTAAGAGACTGCAAACCAGACAGCCCATTCTAGGACTGACAGGAATGAGGGTAGCCATGGGCCCCAGGTAAAGAGCCTCTACCTTGGACAAAGACCCTGGTCTGGTCCTTCTCTTTTCAGACTCTACACAGGAAGTAGAAAGCCTTGGCCCTTCGGAAATCCCTGGGTGGGCCAGTCTTGCCTTGGAGGAGGCAGTGATGTCAACTCATTTCAGAGAAAGGCAGAGAGGGAAGAATGCACGGGTGCAGGCCCTGGACGGCCAGCACACTGGCCCGACTTGCTCTCCCAGCCCCTGCCCCTCCTCCCTCACTACCCACTCCCCTGACTTGCCCTGTTGCAGAGTGTGCTCTGCTGAGGACGCTGCACACCTGCGGCGCCTGTGGCACGCCAGGAGCACCAATCATGGGACCTCCTTCCGTTTGGATTTCGTTCCCTGAAACAAGGTCCTGCTGTGCGCTCCTGCCAGGCTTGACGCTGTGTGGCCCAGGCTGACCTCCAGTTCTCAGAACCCTGCCTCTAGAGGGCTGGACTCACAGACATGTGCCCCAAGGCCATGCCTTCTCTTCCTGGTGACTGTAAAACCGGCCTTAATTCGTGGCACAGAAAAAGGACTTCCAGTTTGCCAAAGGTTGCAGCCAACCAGAGGCCTAGGAGGGCCTTCAACCTGGCCTTTCACTCTCCAACACCAGCCGGCCGCTTTGCTTTGGGGCCCTTCCTCCCAGTGCCCATGCGCTTTGCCTCGCCCTCTACTGTCCCACAGCGAACCTGCAGAGAGCTCTCCTGGCAACACGGCTCCTGCTGACCCCTAGACCCCAAGCCATCACATGCACCATAATACCAGAAAGGAAAGGACAATGCAGTCGTTTTCAGAATGCATGGTTTGAATAAACAAGCATCTTAAACCAGTGAGCTGCTCAGAGGGAGAGCACGTGAGAAGCTGACCCAGCCCCGGGGCCCAGGGCCTCGAACACAGGCCCCGCCCTCCTTCCTCAGTGGCCCAGGGGAGATGAGCAGGAGTTAGTCCACTTCAGGAGTAAAATAACCTTACTACTGTCTTATTTGGGGTGTGCTAATGCGGCAAGCTGGGATAAATCTCTGGTCTCTGCTGTTTCTATCTCAGAGAAAGGCACGGATAGAGAGGTGCATTCTGGGAAAGACCCCCAAACAAGACAGCTCATTCCTGGTCAGCACGCAGGGCGGTAACAGCACCCACATGTACGCTGGCTGCACGCTAGCTACATCTGCTGAGCAAAAACATATTCACTTTTGCTCATGTCTAAATGTTGTCTGAGATATTTAAGCACAGCATGGCCTCAGGAAAAAAAGCAGAAAGTAAAGTATCGATGTACCTCCGTTGGTAAAGTGCTTCCCAGGCCTGCATAGAGTGCTGGGTTCAAGTCACATAACGATGTTTAAGAAGAACAGCTGAGCAGGAGCCTGGAAGCTGCCAGTATGCAGCTTTCCTCCAGGGTCTCTGCTGAGTACCCACCTCTAGGCTCCTCCCCAGGTCCTGCTGGGCTTCCCTCAATAAAGGCTTGTGACCTGGAAGCCTAAACTGAGATAAACCTTTTCCTCCCCAAGTTGCCCTTTCTCTGCGTAGCCTGAACTAGCACTGTAGACCAGGCTGGCCTCTAATCCTTAGAGATCCACCTGCCTCTGCCTCCCTAGCCCTAAGAACTAGGATCAAAGGCGTGCATCACCATGCCTGGCATTCCCAAACTGCACCAGCAATCAGACTAGAACAAAGGGAATCATGGATTAAGCTCCAGAGCCCTGGCTGACAGGCAGGGGACAGCACACACTCATTTGCTGCTGTAGGGACGGACTTTCTGGATTGCAACGCTAAGATAGCACAAACACCTTTTAAAAAGTTATTTTTGTTTGGTGTGTGGTTATGGGTGTGTACACCTGGAGTTTGGTGGGCAGCTGTGTGGACTTGGTGCTGGCCTTCCACTTTTACCTGGGCAATGGCTTGAACTCAGGTCACGTGTTCATAGAAAGTGCCTCTACCTTGCCAGCCCCTAACACAAACTTTTTTTTTTTTTTAAGTAAAACCTTCTGTTCTTTTATGACTCAGAAACGTCCGTGTTTTTATTGTGTTCCGGTGCTGGGCCTCAAATCTAGAGCCCTCGCAGGCTCGGCAAGCGCTCTCCCACTGAGCTGCACCCCCACCCGAGTTCCCTTCTGCCCTCTCCTGAGGGAGCTGGCACAGCTGCACACACTCAGTTACGGCTTGTTTACCAACTTGCCACTTAAAGCAGTGAAGGGTTAAATGTAAAAGAATACTTTGATCAATTTACAATCTATCTAGCGAAGAGCTCTGGCCATTTTAAAGCCATTCCCAAAGAGCTGGGGAAGACTGCAGCAGTTAAGAGCCCTGTAAGATGCTCTTTCAGGGGACCCGGGTTCAGTTCCCAGATCCCAGCAGCCACCTCAGGAGAGATCCAGTGCCTTCTGGATCTGGGCACCTGCACCCACATAGCATACACACACACACACACACACACAGAGTTAATCTTTAAAAAGGAGGGTGCTAGGTACAGGGGCACACACATTTAATCCCAGCACTAGGGAGGCAGAGGCATGGCTCTGAGAGTCCAAGACCCTGGACTACATAGTGAGACCTTGTTTCAAAAAAGAAAAAGAAAAGAATGTGTGAAATTGAAGCACACCTTTAATCCCAGCACTTGGAAGGCAACGGCAAGTGGCTCTCTGAGTCTCGTCTACAGAGTGAGTTCTAGGACAGTCAGCACTACACAGAGAAACGATCTTGAAAATTTTTTAGATAATATACTTACCATGTTATGCCATTTCCACAGAAAAGGTTTTGAAGCAAGAGAAACAGAGCCCACAGAGAACCAAAGGCTGAAAGTTCCTCTTGGCCTTCTGTGTGTGCTCTTTGACACAAGCATGCACACACACACACACATACACACACACATCACAATACAAATAAACAAACGCTGGGACTGGGACCCAGTGCTGAGGAGCACTTACTTCTCTTCCAGGGGATCCAGGTTTGATTCCCAGGCCCCATAACCACCACTAGCTCCAGCTCCAGGACTCTGACTCCTTCTTCTGACCTCCACAGGCTCTGGCCATGCATGTGGTATACACACGCATACAGGCAAGATGCTCACACACTTAGAACAACACACAACTGTAAAAATTTTAAATGTAATAAATATGTTTGTGTTTGCTTGCTGGCTTGTTCTGTTTCTTGAGAGGGTTTCTCTATGTAGCCATGGCTGTCCTGGAACTATAATGTTTTTTTGAAGTTCTGTTTTTATGTATCTGTTTTTGATACTTGAGATGGAACCAAGTGGCTTGTACACACCACTTAGCTATAGTTTCATCCTGAAAAAGGTTTTTTTTCTTTTTTTGGTTTTTCCAGACAGCTTTTCTCTGTGTAGCCCTGGCTGTCCTGGAACTCACTCTGTAGACCAGGCTGGCCTCAAACTCACAGGGATCACCTGCCTCTGCCTCCTTGAGTGCTGGGATTCTGAAAAAAAGTTTTTATGAGCATTAAACACGTCCCACAAATGATCCCCTGACCTACTGTGGCATGCACCTCCCTGTGCACAGAGTAAATAAATAAGTGTATGAGTAACAGGCATCTCTAGTCAGTGTGCTATTACTTTTTTTTTTTTTTTTACGAAGGTTCTGTGTAACCCAGACTGACCTCAAACTTGAGTCCCTCCCACCCTGATATCCCTAGTGGTGCGATCACACGTGTGTACCATCATGCCTGACTCTCCTGTTTTTATGTACTTCCTGAATTCTTCCACCATTGAAAAAAAGAACTAAATCACAATCAGAAAAACAACAATCTCACTCTCTCTCTGCCTCCCCCACAGAGGCAGATGCTAGTAGATAATTGGTGAAGGCTGAGGATGTAGCTCAATGGTGGAACATTTACCTATGATCCACAGGCTCCAAATAAAGTCCTCAGCTACACACACACACACACACACACACACACACACACACCAAACAAAAAACCTCAAAAGCAAACAAAGCAACAAGCCACAGTGAAAGGCAGAAGGTGGTCCTCCTATGGTAAAGGCACTTGGCATTTATGCTAAAACAGCTCCGTGGGCTACAGAGGACTTAGCTGTGACTGAGTGCTTACTGCTCCGGCACAGACCTGAGTTCGAGTCCCAGCAGCCACATAGTGGCTCACAACTACCTGTAATGCCTATCTGTTTCCAGATGATCTGGTAACCTCTGCTGATGTCCATGGGCTTGTGCATGCATCGGTGCACACATACACACACAATACATAAAAAATAAAATTACAACCCATACCAGCCAGGCACAGGGGCTCACAACTGTCCATAACTCCAGTTCCTGGGCACCTCTTCCAGCCTCTAAGAACATCAGGCTCAGAAGTGGTGCACACAACGACATGCAGGCAAACACAAGATTTTAAAATCTTAAAAAACAAAACAAAAACCCCAACCAACCAACCAACCAACCAAACAAACACAGCAGCAAGATTTTAGGGAACCCACAGTGTAGACATGAGTCACATGGTGAGCAGTGTGGGTTGTCAGTGTCTGGAGACTGGCTTGGGGGCAGGCAGATGGGGACAGAGTCGTCCAAGTAGATGGGGCGCACTACAGCCCTGAACTTGGGCACCCACCAGAGTGGCGGAGCCCTGCTTCCTGGTGACAAGTCACAGGAGGCCAAGTGCCTTCTACTGACAGGCTGGTCTCTTTTTTAAAGTTTATTATTTATACAATATTCTGCCCGCATGTGTACCTACACACCACAACAGGGCACCAGATCTCACCATAGATGGTTGTGAGCCTGTGGTTGCTGGGAATTGAACTCAGGACCTTTAGAAGAGCACCCAGTGTTCTTAACCTCTGAGCCATCTCTCCAGCCCCCAGGCTTGTTTCTTGAGAGTCATGTAGCCCAGTGCGCTTTACTAACCCTTCCTGCTTCAGCCGGGAAAGTGCTCACCGGCTTTCCGTTACAGGATGAGCACACCTCAATTCAAAGAGAAGGAACCTGAGCATTTCAGTGTCATCCTGAGAGTTAGCAAGAGGGGCAAATAGGAAGTAGCAGGGTCATGCAGGCTCGCCAAGCACAGTAGCTGGACTCATACGTGTGGGGATGCACTCTAGTAAGGGGCAAATAGCACAGGAGGGCCAGGGCATGGCTCAGCAGGTAGAGGTGCTTGCTGCCAACCCTGATGGTCAGAGTTCAATTCCTGGGAGCCACATAGTGGAAGAGGAGGAGGAGGACTGCCTCCTTCATGGTGTGTACACACTTTTTTTTTTTTTTAAAGCACACAGGAGTTCTAAAGGTGCTGCAAATGAGGTATGTCAGGGGCCAGGCACTATCTGCCATAAGTCCACAATTCACCCCAACCCTTTATTTATGTGGGTGAAATTTTGTTCTGACAAGTCTGGAAGACCTCGGCATCCACACTGGGCCAATCTTCTGCTATGGAGCTATGCACTCCAGCCCACCTAGGAACACCTTCACTGAGCCAACTACACATTTCTGAAAACATCAAGGGTGTTTAGGGAACACCTGCTGTACACAGCCATTCAGCCATACTGAAATGTGACAGCCAGGCCTGGCAAGGTGATGCCTGTCTTTAATGCCAGCACTTGCTGATCTGAGTTCAAGGCCAGCCTGGTCTACATAGCAAGTTCCAGTCTGACTACATAGTGAGACTCTCAAGAAATAAAATGCTACTGCCAGCCTACTTACAGCTGCTGAAAGCTTGGCCTAGGGAATAGAGATCACACGGCCAGAGTCCCTGCCAGTCAAGACAGTCTAAACTGTCTTTGTCTCTGTTACTGCCACAATTCTCATAGACAAACTTTGAATAAAATGTGAACTATATCTTCTGACCTTAGGTGAAGAGTCTGCAGACTTAGTCACTAGTTGCAGGTTACTAGTTTATACTTAGCATGTGCTTGAAAAGGTGGAGCTGTGCACACGAGGCAAAAGTGAGTGCCAGCAACACACACACAGAGGTTCAGAAACCACGGAGCCCCCCCCCCCCCGACCACCACCTTTGCAGATGCAGCAGAGTGGGCTGGGTGTGACAAGACCCTACGGAATTCTCTGAATGAGTTCTCTGTACCAGGAAAGGGCAAGGAAGAGAATGGCCAAGGATCGAATGAAAATAGTAGCAATCATCCCTGGAGGTCAGTCTCTTGAGTTCTACAGCTATTTCCATGACCACAGCACTGCTTTACAGGGGAGACAACTCCTCTTCCGTGCCAGTGCTCCTTCCAAATTCCTTCCTGTGGACGGGGGAGCAAACATGTGCTGTGAGTTGGGTGGGTTTTTCTCTGTGGCCTGGCTGCCCTGGCCTCACTTTATAGACCAGCTGGCCCTGAACTTCCTACCTCTGGGATTAAAGGCTTGGCTCCCTCACATGCTAAGACTTCTGTTTGGGGGCTCCCTTCAAACTTTTCAAAGGCAAGGCGGTTGTTAGCTTCATTTGCAGTTGGGGAAACTAAAGCTCACACAGCTGACAAGTGCAGCTGAATCCTGACCCATTACCCCTCTTCCTACACCAGCTAGGTGGCCATTTCTCAAAGGGATTTGGTGTTTCTGAGTAAGGGCTGTTCTGACTCAGGAACCCGGTGATTCTTCCCCACATCACCTTTCACACCTTCCTTTCACACGGGAGCTTCTAGACAGAAAGACCCACAGCTGGCTGTATAATTTTTTGTTATAAAACGTTTAATGTTAACCTACAATACAATGTAAACCTTTATGAAAAAATTTGAAGTACACTAGGTTTCTTGAGGGGTTTGAACTCAGGTGCAGCAGGGGCTGGCACACTGCCTCTTTGTGGGTGGGCCTTCTGTTGCCGCCTTCCTCTAAGTCAAAACCTCTCCCCAGACAAACAGAAAAGCCAACCAGCTGTAAGATGGAGGTCCCTGTCCAGCACCAGGCAACATTGTCTGATTATGTGTTCTGGGGGCTACTTTCCAACACTCTTCGTTGGCCTTGGCACCATTAGCAATTGTCATAATAACTCATCAGGTGGAGATCCTAGTTTTTTAGTTTTTAAAGTGACAGAAATTCTCTTGCCATCTCTTTTCTGCAAGCAAGGAGAAAACAAAAAAAAAAAAAAAAAAACCTGACTGCTACAGGAAATTCTGCAGAAAAGACCAGACAGGACCCACTGAGGCTGCAAAACTCTTCTCAGGCATCGTGGCTTAGTCATTCCTGTGTCATTCAGCTGGGCTACTTCAGTGGGGAGTGCGGGACAGAACTTGAAACAAATACTATCATCCATGACTTGACCTTTGAATAACTGGTAGGACAACTGGAGGCAATTTAAACAAAGACAAATGCTTCCCGGGCTCTTCAAGCTCACGGGGCTTAGGGAGCCACAGACTGCACTGGCAAAGGGACAAAACATGAAGTCCACAGTTCATCTAGGAAGAAGGGAAATGGCACCCGGACAGCAGAACAAGGGGCACCAAGAAAATGGAACTGTGTCATAGCTACTGTAGAGCGGGGGGCAGCCTTGAGTATGTAGAGTTTGAGGCCAGTGTGGGCCATCAGAACCTATCTCAAGAACCTGAGAGCCAACACTGCAGGGGCTGGAGAGATGGCGAGAGGTGGACTTCAGCAGAAGCCTCCAGGACACGGAACAGGCTGCCCTCAGAGTCGGGGCAACAGATGGCCCTTGTTTTATTAGTCTGGCATCTTTTTGCAGCTATCAAAAGGCAAGAGGCATAAAATGTACACATTACAGAATGAGACTAAGAAAAAAACAACAAAAAACCAGAACTTGTCACAAGATACTTCCACAGTACACTTGCCCATGTGCCAGGCAGAGACGGGGACCAGGAACTGGGAGGGAGGCTCTAAGGGGAGGACCCTCTGCACAGCTTCAGAGGCTCCCCTGACGCCTTCACAGCGGTGCTGGCATCAGATGTGCTCTCTCACCCAGCCTGCAGACAGCTACAGTGCTAACATGTCCCAAGGTAGACCTATGGCGCTAAAGCCACATTCCCAGGCTTTCCAAATAACTGTACAGGCCGCACTCCCCAGGCTCCCTTCTGTGGAGAGCTGCAGAGAGCAGCAGCACGTGCCCGTCACAGAGAGCAGAGCTTTAGTTGGGAGGGCCTTCTAGAGAGGAGCAACACAGCCCTGCTTTCTGTCGCCTGGAATGCACTGCCTCACAGAACACTAGTGACTACAGGGCCGTCACAGAGGGCTGCAGTGTGTCCAGCCTGGACCGGCCTAGCTAGTCCACACCGCAATACTTGTTAGTGCACACTGGCATGTGTCAATACATGGCTCAACCACGTACTCACTACCAAAACTCAACCACAGATGAGACATTTACACAGAAAGAAAAATGCTCCTGCTGTTTCACCCTGGCCACGAGGAAGGCTGAAGACCGACTCTGCTAACCGGCCTTGTCGGAATACGGAATGTGCCTTCCAGCAATGGGCCAAGGCTGGGGTCTGATTCCCCTTAAAGTTTCTGCTTCAAACCTTTGAGACAGGGTCTCACCGTGTAGCTCCGGCTGGCCTGGAGGCTGCCGGTCTCTGCCGCGACGTACTGGGACTAGACGTGTGGGCCGCCAGGCCTGCTCTGGGGTTCTACGCACGGTAAACATCATCACACTTGCACTCAAACAGGGCGAGCAGCCGCAGGTGGAGTGGGGGCCTGAGGGCGGGTCCCGCTAGTGCTTTGGAAAGGCACCGAGCTTGGCAAGTTAGGGAAATTGGGAAGAGCAGCATGTGCGGTCAGAGGCAAGCCAGGAGCTGCCATCCTTTGGTTCAGACCTCTACACCACCACCTGGTACCGACGCCAAGGAACAGCTGCAGTGTGCAAATGGGAGCCCAAGGGTGTGGGCTGCACACTGCCTCTGTGGGCCATACTCCTCTCACTCCTCCAAATGGGATACAAAAGTGGCAGAACCAGAACAAATGGCCTCTCTGGGAATGAGAGGAACAATGGCAGAAATAAGCGCAAATTAGCCCCGGGCACCTTTATTACACTACCTTGGGCTAAGGAGAACAGGGCATTGGCTCTTTATCAAATAAATTTAAAGAAAAAAAAAAAAAAACGCCTAAGTCAGCCTCATTCCTTTGGTCATTATCATTACAAAGCAAACAGAAACAAAGTCAGTCATGAGCTGTGGGCAGTCTGTTCTGTACTCTCCCCTCTTCCTCCAGAAGCGGGAGAAGCAAGTCCTCAGGAGATGCTGCTGTAGCAGGCTGATGGAGGGGTTCACTTGTATTTTCTATAAAAGCAAGAATGAATGAGAAACCGTGGGAATGTCTCCTTCCCCACTTGGGACATCGGCTGGGCTAGAGGTGAGAGCCTCCACTGGGAGGGTGTAGTAGAGGCCGTGGAAGGTGAGGCCGAGCAGGCATGTTCGTCGCTGACCTTGCGTGCACACAGGCTGTGACTCTTGCAGGCAGCGTGGTTTCTGATCCCTCCATAGGATGCAGCAGTTTTTTAAAAAAAATATTGTATTATAATAATATGAATTTATCTCTTGTTCCGTTTTTGTTTTTCCATTTCTTTTAGGGATTGGGGTGGGAGGGAGGAGGCAGAAAAGTGTCATTCGTCTGTCAGGTCCTGAACAAAAAGAACCTCTGTGTGGCTGAGTCCTGCCTCCTGCAGTGTCGGGGGGTTGGGCCATTCCTCTGAAGGGACGCAGGGCAGTACCCGTCTTGGAAAGTTGGCTTCAATCTGAAACTTTTCAGGGCTTTCCTTCAAGGAAAATAAGAAGTCATGGATGACCTGTGGGTAGCACACAGAGAAAGAACACAGTGAGGAGACACGCTGGGTAAATGGCCACAACCTTTCCTGCTGTGACCCAGGTACACAGCAGTCATGTTACAATGGAGTCACTTCAAGGATTTCGAGGGCCCTGGAAGCGCCTTTTTAAAGAATTCACAAGGAGCGTGCGGTGGCATAAGCCTTTACAAACAGAAGGCTGAGGGCCCACACACCTTCCCTACAGACGCCACCGCGGGGAGGAAACCTGGTGGGCCCTCCCTGAGCTAAGTGACACCACAGTCACTCAGACCCCATCAGTGCATGTGCCCTTCATTAGCTGTGAATGCTTCAAACCACTTAACGGACACAGAATGCATGATCCCAGCACATTTGGAGGCAGAAATAGTGAGTTCAAGGCCAGCCTGGTCTATATAGTGAGCTCCAGAACGGCCACAGCTATCTAGAGACCCTGTCTTAGAAAAAAAGAAAAGAAAGAATTCACACAAGCCTATCCCTAGTCCTCTGAATTACATTTTTTTTTCCCTTTCAGAATCTGTCCTTAGGTAAAGCTCAACAATTTCTAAAAGACTGACTGACTGATTGATTGGTTGGTTGGTTGATTGATTGATTCATTGATTATGTATGCAATGTTCTGTCTGCATGTGTGCCCTCACAGAAAAGGGCACCAGATCTCATTATAAATGGTTATGAGCCGCCATATGGTTATGAGAATTGAACTCGGGACCTCTGGAAGAGCAGACAGTGCTCTTAACTGCTGAGCCATCTCTCCAGCCCCCAAAGCTAAACAGTTTAAAATTTTTATTTCCTTATGTGAGGGTCTCACAACGTAGCCCAGGCTGGCCTTAAACTCATGAGCTCCACCTGCCCTCTTGTCCCTCTCCCAGTGCTGAGCTCAAAGGCATGCACCAGCATGGGGCAATCACACCCAGTAAAGCTCACCAGTATTTACTCAGAAATAACCTCAGTCACAGAAAAGCTGGAAACGCAGTGTACAGGAAATTTCCCTTTGGTCAGGCAGTGGCAGTGTGCGCCCTTAAGCCCAGCTCTCAGGAGGCAGAGTCAAGTGGATCTCTGTGAGTTTGAGGCCAGCCTGGTCTACAGAGCGAGTTCCAGGATAGCCAAGGCTATACAGAGAAACCCTGTCTTGAAAAACCAAAAATAAAACAAAACAGAATGTTTGCTTTGAGTTAATTTTAAGTGGTCTGTCAACTTGGTGTCCTACTGCCCCAGAGACAGTAGTTATTTTGTTACAGTTTAAGTGACCTCAAAATCAGAAACTGTAGCTGATACATTACAAAAAGGTAAACACTCAACCTTCAATACTATGAGGGTTTCAGAATCCCTTCCCAAATCCTCAGGTATTCAGGTACAACTCATGCATTCTGTGTCTGTTAAGTGGCCTAAAGCACTCACAGCTAATGAAGTGACAACACTGGACACATGTGCTGGCGGTGTCTAAGTGACTGCGATGCCAGGTTTTCTCCGAGGGGTGGTGTTTGCAGGAGGGTGTGCCAGTCAGTCTGTCTGACCCTGTTAATAGATCCACACTCCTATGTTAGCCGACAGGCTGTATGTTATGTCAACAGTTATTTTCATGTTCAGACTATCTTAGCTGCAGGCAAGTGTGAATGGCTGGCTTCTCTGTCTTGTACACATGGCCTCATCCCTCCAGGTACAATGCCTTGCTTTCTGCACAAGTTGTTCTAGGTTTTCTTTCTTTTGTTGTTTCTGTTTTTCCTTTGTTTTGAGCCAGGGTTTCTCTGTGTAGCCCTAGAACTCTGTAGAGAGACCTGCCTGCCTCCTGAGGGCTGGGATGGAAGTGTGCGTCACCATACGCAGTGGTTATCGGTTTACACGTTTGTATCGTAGTGCTCTCAAAGGGCTGACCATGACTGCACACGAGAGGCAGAGTTCGCAGGCTGGCAAGAGGCTTTCAAGAACACTAAATTATTTGGTACACATCACTCACAGGGAATGTATGAGTCCAGGTCAGCATGGAATTAACTGCGCATCTCCTTTAGACATCATTCTCCTCTCCCAAGCCCCCTCCTCCAAGCAAGCATTTAAGTCTTTTGTTTTGGATTTTTGAGACAGGGTTTCTCTGGGTAGCCCTGGCTGTCCTAGAACTCACTCTGTAGACCAGGCTGTCCTCAAACTCAGAGACCCACCTGCTTCTGCCTCCTGAGTGCTGGGATTAAAGGCATGGACCACCAGTACCCAGCAAGCATGTGGTACACAGACATACATGCAGGCTAATATACATAAAATAAAAATATATATACATATATATGTACAGGCTTATATACATAAAATAAAAATAAATCTTAATAAAAGGATGGGTGCTGGGTGAGATGGCGCACACTTTTAACCACAGCACTCAGGGAGGCAGGGGCAGGTGGATCTCTGTAAGTTTGAGGCCAGCCTAGTCTACAGAGCGAGTTCTAGGAAAACCAGGGCTACACAGAGAAATCCTGTCTTGAAAAAACCAAAAAGTGCTTTGGAGGTGGGGACAGGAAGATCCCCAGGAACTGTTAGCACACCAATTTAGTAGAATCAGCAAGTCCTACGTTGCAGTGAAGACTCTGTCAGAAAATAAGGTAGATGGCTCCTGAGAAAAAACAACTTGAGGTTGACCTCCGATTTCCATATGCAACACATGCACACGCGCGCACACACACAAAATAAATTTGAAAGCAAACTAGAAAAAAACCTAGAGGATCCGTGCTAGGCTTCACATACAGAAACTTCTCCCCTCAGATTACTGACTTGGGTAGAAACTTCAGGAAATCCCACATGCAAAGCCAGGCACAGCGATGCACAGTTAGTCCCAGTACTCAAAGAGGCAGAGGCAGGCAGATCTCTGACCTCAAGGCCAGCCTGGTCCTGTTCCAGGACAGCCAGGGATATGTGAAGAAACCCCATTTTCAATGCCCCGCCCCCAGCCACTACCCACCACATGCACCTGTAGTTGGGACACGAGGAGGAGAAATGGCTGGGACTCTGGAAGCACATTTCTGTTACCCAGCTAAACATTCCAGGGCTCAGGGCTGCAGAGGCTGGCTGCTCTTCCAGAAGTCCTGAGTTAAATTCCCAGCACCCACATGGTGGCTCACAACTGTAATGGGATTTGATTCCCTCTTTTGGTGTGTGTAAAAACAGAGCATTCACATACATAAAATAAATAAATCTTTAAAAACAAGCAAGCAAAAGAGAGCTACAAATGCAGCTTACGAAGGCCCTAAACTCCATCCCCAGCCCAAAAAAGTAAAATCAAATACTGAGAGGTGTGCACACTCCTCTCAATGTAGACAAACACACAAGTGGAACTAGCTGCTTCTTTCCCACACCATAACCTCATTTTCATTCTGGGCTAGGTCTCAAGAGTCTTAGCGTCTGTCCTGACCACATGTATCTCAGAACACAGTATCTTCAGTTTAAAGTGAAGGCCTGGGGGGCTGGAGAGATGGCTCAGAGGTTAAGAGCACTGACTGCTCCTCCAGAGGTCCTGAGTTCAATTCCCAGCAACCACATGGTGGCTCACAACCATCTATAATGAGATCTGGTGCCCTCTTCTGGCACGCAGGTGTACATTCAGGCACAACACTGTATAAATAATTAATAAACATTTATTTAAAATAAATAAATAAATAAATAAATAAATAAATAAATAAATAAATAAATGAATAAATGAATAAAGTGAAGGCCTGGGAGAAACCTCATCAAGAGGGCTCAGCTGGTAAAAGTCTGTTCTGTCAAGCCGAAGGTTCTATTCCGAGGATCCAAACACAAAGAGGAAGGAGACCAGACTCTCGCTTGCACGCACACACACCCACTCACCCATCTACTGCCCAAATCTACAAGTACCACATGGCTTAGGTGAGCCTTACTGTCAGAGACTGTGAGAAGTGGAACCGTCTCTCTACTCTGGAATCATTGGGTAACTTGAAAATGATCTTGACACTTTCGGGGTCGTCAGGCGAGGGCTCAGGAGGCAGGCATTCCAACTTCCTTTCCTTTTCCTCCTGCAAGTTCTAGAGAGACACAAAGCAAGGGTAAGGATATGGCTCCAACAGGAAAACAAGAAGCCTGGAATACAATGACTATGTAGGTTTACTGAAAACCCATGGACAATTATTGTAAGAAAATCCTCCTGGGGCCAGAGGATAGCTCTCGGCAGGTAATGGTGCTTGGGCCTATTGAGAAAGACTCGAGTTTCACCCCCAGACACCAGGCTAAGGTGTCCCTAAAGTTGTCTTCTGACCTTCACAGAAGCATTGTGGCAGGTGTGTGCCAGCACTCACACATCACATAGATACATAATAGACAAAACCTCATTTATTGGTAGTTGAGGCAAGGTCTCATTATGTGTACCCCTGGCTGACCTGAACTTGATATGTAGATCAGGCTAGCCTCAAACTGACAGAGATACACCTGTCTCTGCCTTCTGAGTGATGGGATTGAAGGTGTGCACCACTACACCTGAGGAAAAAATGTAAAAACAACTCCTTAAAACAAAACAAAACCCTCTTAGGACTGGGAACATGGCTCAGTGTTAAGAGCACTGGCTGCTCTTCCAGAGGACCCAAGTTCAATTCCCAGCACCTACATGGCAGCTCACAACTGTCTGTAACTCTAGTTCCAGGGGATCCGTCACTCTTACACAGACGAATGCAGGCAAAACACCAATGCATATAAAATTTAAAAAAGCAAAAAACTCTCTTGGCAACCAGGTAAGGTGGTGAATCCCACGCGGGAGGCAGAGGCAGGTGGATCTCTGTGAGTTCGAGGACAGCCTGGCCTACAGAAGGAGTTCCAGGACAGTCAAAGCCACACAGACAAGTCCTGCCTCAAAAACCAAAACCAAACCAAAAAAAAAAAAAAAAAAAAAAAACACCCCAAGAAATAGAACAGAGCCCCGTCCTGGCAAGAAACGAGGGACAGCGTGCTGCGGCACACGCACTGCCGCCTGTGTGCAGGCACTGAGGGTGGGGAAAGAGTGTACCCTGGCTGGGAGCAAGCCGCAAGGCACAGTAGAAATACACCATGAGCAAAAATGCCAGTTTGCTAACGCTGAGACCAAGACAAAATGAGTGGAGAAACAACTTAATCCATAATCCCAACAAAGCTCTACCGTCACGTGCAAAGGCTTGGCTGACAAGCCCCGGTGTCCTCAGCATGCTGGGAACATGAGGGACAGAGGCCTGGCCCACCTGTCGCCTTCTCTCCTCTGCCAGCTTCTGCTGCTGCACCTCCTCCTCCTTTCGGCGTTTCCGCTCCCGTTCCTCCCTCTTTTTCCGTTCTTTCTCCTGGTCTGCCCTGAGAGAAGCCAGGTAGGCTTCATCCTGCTGTTGTCTCAGCACTTGGGTCTGGTTCCTTTCTTCCCTGTGGACAGAGTACAAACCAAACCCTCATTTCACAAAGCTGTTTTCCTAGCCTGTCTTCCTCCTCCCTCCCTCTAACCTCTCTAGGGCTAGAACCCAGGACTGGGCTGGCTACACGCCAGGCAAGCACAGGTCTTGACTGTGTTTCTCCCAATCCCCTGATCTTGAAGGCCAGCCCTTAGCATGAGTGCCTCGCCTTTCAAGCACTGAGGTTAGAGATATGCCTATGATGCCCAGCTCCTGGCTTCTATCTGCTGTCAATTTGAAAAACAGGAGTTACCCAAGCAGTGAGAACCACAACTGGAGAAGGCCTGGCCTAGCAAGGCTGCGGAGCATGCTGTTAACAGTGGCTGACAAGAGATGATCCAGTCTACCGTGGGCAGTCCCACCCCCTAGGCAGGCGCTCAGAGACGGTATCAAAAAGCAGGCTGAGCAAGGAATGAGGAGCGAGCCAGGTAGCAGCAATCCTCCATGGCTTCTGCTTCATTTCCTTCATGTCCTGACTTTTCTCAGCACAGTCCTGGCTAGTTCTGTGTCAACCTGCCACAAGGTAGGGTCTTAAGAGAGGAAGGACCCTCAGCTGAGAAAATGAAGGTCTCCATAAGATCAAACTGCTTAATTAGTGATTGATGTGGGAGGGCCTGGTCCACTGTGGATGGGGACACCTGGGCTGGTGGTCCTGGGTTCTGTCAGAAAGCAGTCTGAGCAAACAGGGAGGCAGGACTCCATGGCCTCTACATCAGCTCCTGCCTCCAGGGTTCTGCCCTGTTTTGAGTTCCTACTCTGACTTCATGGTGTTTCATCGGAGCAAAAGAAACCCTGGCTAAGACACAAAGTCTTACGTATCTCAGGGTGGTCTCAAAACTCATGATGTATTTATTCCAAGGATGACCTGGAACTTCTGATCCCTTCCCAAGTGTTAGGAACTCCACTATATTCCCAGTCTGTTTTCTCTTAGGCTGAAGATTTGGGCACAGGATGGAAACACTGATCTAGGAAGGCAGAGTAGAGCAGACTGAGTGAGCTGCTGCTTTCCTCAGGAGTAAGCTTTATGTGGGACTCAGAATCAAGAGTTGGGTGTCCACTTTGTAGAGTGCCTTTAACAGAGCTCTGTGGCTCTCCACTTAGCGACAATTCCAGGTATTTACACAAGGAACTCTAGTCATTTTCAACTCCAATTCCCCCATCCCTTCCCTTGGCTCTGAACACTTCTCAACAACTCCTCTGTCTCGTTATGTGGCCACTGAGTATAGTTTCTTGCCAGAGGGAAGCTGGGAGGCCATTTACAGAAGCATGGCAGCTGCTCTCCCAACAACCACTGGCTGCCAACACGCCCCCCGGGAAGGGGTGGACCTGTGAGGCCCCATCCATGGTGAAATGCTGATGAGCCCAGTCTTGGGCAGAGGACACAGCTGCAGTGAAATGAGGTGCAACGGCTGTGTTGTGTCCAGATGACATGTTTTTGTCGCACCTCTCCCCAACCTCTGGCTTTCATTCTTTCTGCTCTTACTTCCCTGACATTCCAAGTTATGGAGGGAGTGATTATAGCTGTTCACTTAGAGCCAAGCACTTCATCATCCTTTATTCTCCACTGTACCCTTCTGCATGTCTGTGTCTATTTATTTATTTGTATATGGTGCTGGGGAAGGAGAGAGCATGCCACAGCATAAATGTGGAGGTCAGGTCACCCTGTGCGAGTCAGGACTTTCCTTCCACCACGTGGGTTCTGAGGATTCAGGCTTGAAAACAAGTACGACCTTTCTGGCCCTCAATCTTTTCTTTTTCTATTTATGTATTTATTCTTATTTTATATGCATTGGTATTTTGCCTGCACGTATGTCTGTTATGTGTGAGGGTGTCAGATCTTGGAGTCACAGACAGTTGTGAGCTGCCGTGTGGCTGCTGGTATTGAACCTGAGTCCTCAGGAAGACCACTAGTGCTCTCAACTGCTGAGTAATCTCTCCAGCTCCCTCAATCTTTTAAAAAAGATTTATACTTATGTTTTGTTTTTTTGAGATTCACCCTTTTTTTTTTTAAATTTTGTTTATTTATTTATTATGTATATACCAGATCTTATTATGCACCAGAACTCATTATAGATGGCTGTGAGCCACCATGTGGTTGCTGGGAATTGAACTCAGGACCTTCAGAAGAGCAGTCAGTGCTCTTAACCGCTGAGCCATCTCTCCAGCCCTATACTTACGTGTGTGTGTGTGTGTGTGTGTGTATGTGTGTATGTGTGTATGTGTGTGAATAGACAGGTGCCCATGAAGAAGTTGGATCTCCTACAGTTGGAGATATGAACCGCCCATCTTTAGTGCTGGGAACTGAGCTGGGGTTCTCTGTAAGGGAAGTGCATGGTCTTAACTGCTGTTGTCATCCTACATTATTAATTTTTGTTTGTTTTGTTTTCCTAGACAGGGTTTCTCTCTAGCCTTGGCTGCCCTTACTCTCTGTAGACCAGGTTGGCCTCAAACTCACAGAGATCCGCCTGCCTTCGCTTCCCTGAGTGCTGGGATCACAAACATGTGCCACCAATGCCTGGCTCCACATTTTTTAAGACAGGGTTTCTCAATGAACCTGAAACTTGCTCACTGGCTAGCCCAACTGACCTGTAAACCTCCTGTTTCCTCCCTTCTCAGAGCTAAGATCACAGCTGCATGCAGCTGTACCTGGCTTTTATGTGGGTAAGAAGATCTGAACTTAGGTTCTAGTGCATGCAAAGCACTTACTTTCTGGACAGTCACCTCCTCGGTACCTGTGATGGTTGCTCATGCTTTCATCATGCTCATGCAATGTAGTCTGCACTAGATTCTGGATGGACAGAATGTAAACAACTTCCTCAGAGCTGAAACAAGTGAATTTATGTGCACTCCTGAGTTTGCTAACTGCTTGAATAAATTAATCAAGGTACAAGTTGTGAGAGCCTTGTTTTATCCTTCTAAAAATAACATAAAAAACAACCAGTAATGCAGGGGCTGCAACTAGCTAATGGAAAAGGGTGAAAGGCGACAGTTCTGGGACTTGAGTGCTCAACCTGTGGAGTTTAATGATACGTGCAGGCATAGAGGGTGGAAACTGATTAAGCAGAGACATAGCTGTTGTCCACTGCTGAACAACTGACTGCTTGCCTGGTGTGTGGAAAAAAACTACCAACACATTTGGTGCCGAGTAACATGAGAGTATGGCAAGAGAAATGGACCTCTCATTTGTTTTCTATTATTTTCCTTTAAAGGTTATTTTTTTTAAATATATTTTTAAAATTACTTATTATGTATACAATGTTTTGTCTGCATGGATACCTGCAGGCCAGAAGAGGGCACCAGATCTCATCATATTGGTTTATGAGCCACCATGTGGTTGCTTGGAATTGAACTCAGGACCTCTGGAAAAGCAACAAGTACTCTTAACCACTGAGCCATCTCTCCAGCCCCTTGTTTTCTACTATTGTCTTCAGAGTAAGCAGACTAGTGCTACAGGTGAAGTACCCTCCACTGTAACCGCTTTAACCTTCTTCTTCGACTTGTCCATTTCAAACATTCTGTAATTACTGTGCGTAATTCCCGTAAGGGGGAGTTATAACCAGTCCACCCTTTTCACATTAAGTTCTTTCTATGCTGTTCAGCACTCTAAGCTATATGTCAGCTTGACACGAAAGCTTTTAAAGTGGTTAAGACAAGGGAAAAGTCTGTGGAGCCCAGATCAGTCCTCCAAGCACACCATCTGTCTCTTTTCAGAAAGAACTCGCTAGTACCTCTCTAGGCGTTCTGACACCAGGTAAGTCTGGTTTGCATCCATAATAAATGTCAGCTGGCTGATGAGGTCATCGGGCTGGATGAGGCCTTCCAGCCGTCCTACCACAGTCATGCGGCGATCCTTCAGCATGATCACAGCGAGAAATGGATAGGTGTTCTCTCGTAACGCCTGTGAGACTGACAGAGAGACCCAGGAGAGCACAGGTAAGACTTGGGGATAAAGCAGATCAACCCCCAGACTTTGCATGGACAGAATGCTTTAATCTTGGCTGGGATTAAAAAAGGAAGGTGTCATTTTTCTCTGTCTACCTTTTTTTTCTACTGGTTTCTTTCCTTTTTTTTTTAAATAAGTAAGTGCTAGAAGAGATTTATTTTTGTTTTATGCATATCAATCTTTGGCACCATGTACTCATGGTGCCTGTGAAGGCCGAAAGAGGGCATCAGATCCCCAGAACTGGAGTTATAGAGAGCTGTGGGCTGCCATGTGGGTGCTGGGAACTGACCATGGTCTTCTAGAGGAGGAGGCCATGCTCTAACTACTGAGCCATCTCTCCAGCCTCTCTTTTTTTTCCTCTACAGACATATATAGAGATCAGAAGATGGCTTTCTGGGGCTGGTTCCCTCTCTCTACCACGTAGGATAATCAAACTCAGATTATCACATTTGGTGGCAAGTGCCTTTACCGATCTCATACCTCACTAGCCCCCACCTACTTTCTTCATTTTTTTTTTTTTCTGTCACCTGTTTGTGTTCCTAAACTGAGGTGAGTCCTTAGAACAGGACAAGCCTCTTTGGTGAGTTGTTGTCACCATGCTGGGAAAGGCTGCAAGGTTCTAAAATAATTCTTTTAAATGGAAGAAGGCTCTACCGAGAACCAGGTTACTGCCTGGATAATATTTCTTCAAAGTGTGAAGGTCACAAAGGGAGAGCAGGCTGCAGTTCACAGCTGCCGCTGTTGGCCATCATCCCCCCACACCACCTACAGCCCCATCTTTTCCTCCTCATCCAACTCCCTCCTTAACTCACTCCTAAGCTTTTTTCTCCCCATAACAAGGCTAGTTTTTCTGCTCTAAATGAAGTAAGATGGTTGGTCTGTAATTGCATCTATGTTCTTACATTATGAAAGAAGAAATTTTATAACTTCCTACAAAAAAAATATCCTTTGTGCCATGTATTTGTAAACCCTACAGAGCCTTATTAGAATGGCAAAATACAGGCTGCAGGAATATGCCAAGTGTCTACAAACCAATTAGGAGTAAAGATTAAGAACTAGGCTGCAGCCTGGCAATGGTGGCACACGCCTTCAATCCCAGCACTCAGGAGGCAGAGGCCGGCAGATTTCTGTAGGTTTGAGGCTAGCCTGGTCTACAGCGTGAGTTCCAGGGCAGCCAAGACTACATAGAAAAACCCTGTCTTGAAACACATGCCCACCCCTAGTCCCTAAAAGAAAACTAAGATGCAGGAGAAGCAGCTGCAGCATATTTGGTTCTGAACACCAGGTATGATGTGTTCACGTATACAGAGGTTGCTGGACAAAATGGCTACAAAATGATTGCATTTTCTTCACTGGGTTATCTTGGTATCTTCTAAATGATTTCTAAAAACTACCTATCTCTAATTAAGAGTTACTGCTAGAAAGAGCAGAACTCCCCGCATCCACTGTCAGCACTCTAGTACTCCAACAATACACTCTACTCAAGAGCTCACTCTGTTTAAACTGGACAGGGCAGATGAATGTAAACAGCCTGTAGAGATCAGTGGTGAGCTGCTGGGCAGGTTGATTTAAAACGAGAGTCTCTGGTGACGGCATGGCTAAATGTAAGGAATGGGCCTTAAAGTCTGCCAGTTCCGATCACACGGCAACTCTAAGCTAACTGTATGTTCTTGGATCTGTCCTAACATCTCTAAGATTGTTGCACAAATCTCAAAGTAGGCACAATACAACCCTCATCTCTCAGGACTGCTCACAAAATTAAATGATATAAATCAAAACTGCAACTAGCATTATGTCTACCACAGAACAACCACCCAAGAAATGGCATGGCATTTTCCCACACTTCCCCAAGGATGTTCTGACATTCTCAACAAGGCAAAAGAAACACAACTTACCCCTGTACCCCTCAGGTTTGTTGGTAGAACAAGCCCAAAAAAGCATCCTGCTGTTTATTAGTGAGATAACTTCAGGTGCACAGAGAGTATTGCTAAGGAATAGGATAAAAACAATGTAAGAACAATTTGCTAACTCAAAACTGTCAGAAAAAAAAAAAGTCAACAAAGAAAGAGACTCATGTACTCACCGACAGAACTCATCCGAGTCCTGGTGGTCATCTCCATGAAGATAGACCAAAAGAAATCGAAGTTCCCGCTTGGCATCGTTAAGTGCCTGCGAGAGACAGAAGATCACTGCTCACTCTAAGACCCTGAACTACGAGTTTGGCTCAGGGTCCAGGTGGATGTAACTATATACTAATCAACATTAGCAACCAGAAAGTGGGGAGGGAAATAGGAGGGAAAAGGAAAGCAAGAAACTAAGTATTTCCCGGGCTTCTACCTATACACCCACCCTTGGCATCTTTCTCCCCATAAAGTCCAAGCCAAGAAGCTTTAATGAAAAGGGTTTAGTGTTGTTAGGATTTATGCTGCATCAGGCAATGAGGATAACCAAGGGGACACAAAGGAATCCTAACAAGTCAGAGAAAGCTGTGTTCATGGCTTAAAGGTTAAAAACAGGAGACTGTGACCATGTAAAAGCTACTTTGCAGCTACAAAATTCTTGCCAATAAAAAGACAGCTGCAAAGATGAGTTGGATGCAGCAGGACACAAGCAAGCACAAAGGACCAGGGCACCAAAGGCATTCTAAAGAGCGTGGTGTTCAGAAGATCTTCTGAGACAAAGCAGGTGTCCACAGGTCTTGTGTCACTCACATGGTACACTCCCAGTAACTGCCTGTAATTTCTGCATGGCTAATGGTAGTCTACCCTCAAGATCATGCCAAGAAGTGCTTGGCTTCCTTATCCCTGTTATCTGCAGCCCTGAGCAGGGTGCCTAAATTTTGTACAGATAGATAATACGTGTGGAGTGGGGTAGCAGCAGCCAGCAAGAAGACCAACTGTGAGATAAAGCAGATGTGGAGGAAAAAAGTGGAAGCAAGGGTGAACCGACCCTTCTCCAGAGAAGAATCAGGAGTCCTGGACACTCCAGAACAGAGCCTCTCTTTAACCTATGTCCACAGTGTTCCTTCCTTTCTCTGGCAAATTATCTATGCCTAACACCCAGTTTTCCTCCCTGAAAGGAGACAGTGGAAGGTCTTTGTGGCTTAGCTTGAATGAAACGAGCCACCTTGAGCCTATGTTCTAAATCCCATTCAGTTCTGTAAGGGATCAAAACAAATTCAGACTTTGCCTTTAAGGTGTGTACAGTTTGGTGACAGAGCAAGACATGAACACAAATCAATTATAAGTAGGAATGTGAAATTGTTATCAATTTAAAAACAGAGGGATGGAAAACAAAAGGGAAGGTCAGTACTTTAGAAAGGAAGGTAGGGCAAGATAGGGAACAAATGGAATGGTTAGAAGAGGACAGCATGAGTACCCCAACATGTTAGAAAGACATTCCAGGTAGAAGGAACAGCAGCAGCAAGGCACCAAGGTATGGAAGTGTTCAGGGAAGGGTGTAGGTGGACCCTGGGGAATGAGGAAACAGTTATGCAGAAAAGACATCAAAAGAAGATTGGTATTAGATCAAGGAGGCCTAGATAAAAGGTTTGGGCCTGTCTTTTTTTTTTTTTCCTTTAAATTTCTCCTATAACCAATGAAGAGCTGTTTAAGTCTTTTGAGTACAAGAGCCGTATGATCAGAGCTAAGCTACACTTTCCTTTGAGGACAGAATCATATTGGTAAGTTGGCATCTATTTGGTTTGTGGCACTGACCTGGCTGTACGTTCCCTGGTAGAAGACAGGGTGTGCCCTCCCATATTTCTCTTCAAAAGAGTGCATAAATGAAACAATGTCCCCAACAGGGTCAGTGACCCGGCTGCGAGGGTCAGGCCGTATAAAACGAAGAGCAAACCTGAGGAGGAAGGAATAAATATCACATGAATTGGCTTACTTAGTGCATATGGAGTGGGCCACCAGTTTGTACAGGCTTTTCTAACAGAGCCAGGGTCATGGCAGCAAAGGGAGGTGAATGATCAGCGAGTGGGCACTAACGCTCAAGGTAGCGCCTGACTCAAAAGCCACAGACTGCTGAGTGTTCCACTCTCTGCTCAAGAAGAGTACAGACCACCAGGACCACTACCTTCCAATCTGGCCTAACCCATGCAGAGTGCTTTCTGTAGAAAAGCAGGACTAGAAGGGTCGGATAAGGAAGACCACAATCCTAGACACTGTCTAACATGGCAGCCAATTACTTCAGCTGTCTTAAACACACTAAATTAAATGCTATTAAAATTCAGTGCCTCAGTCAACCTACTGTGTTTCAAGTGCTCAACAGACAAATGCTGGTCAGGGACTTGCATACTAAATACTACAAAGAATGTGTCTAAATCAAAAACTAAACGTGCACTGGGCATCGCAGCCTCCTCTCCTCTCTCTTCTGGGGTTCTGAGGTTTTTAACTCATCCTCTCAAGTTACCAGCAGGGACTTCAAACCTCAACTTAGTCACAATGTACTTGTTCGTCAATAAACTTGTTTGATGTGTTCACACTGATGGCACCCACAGAAGGAGTCATAAAACTGACCTCGTGTGGAGTACTGGTGGCTACTTTAGATGTAGAATGCAGTGTCAATGGGTCCACACATCTATTCCTAAAGACCCACCCTCTCATACTGCAGCACAGCCTTTTTCACACTCTGGGTTTCCACATAAGGTGTGGGGTGGAGGAGACTGGAATATTTCACATTCAGCTGCCTGGGTGACACCACTGCATTAAAATTAGTAAGACATGCCATGCATATTTTCCCAAGGAAAGCAAACAATATTTATTTTTTTAATTTTTAGCACAGAAAAAGCTTTATCAATTCTTAAGCCTATCCTTTTCTTTTGAGGGGGGAAAGGGGGACTGAGACAGGGTTTCTCTGTGTAGCCCTCTGGCTATCCTAGAATTCACTTTGTAGACTAGGCTGGCCTCAACATCCGCCTGCCTCTGCCTCCCCAATGCTGGGATTAAAGTTGTGTGCCATGATGCCCAGCTGAGGCCATTCTTTTTGTTGTTGTTGTTGGTTTTTTGGAGATAGGGCTGTGTAGCCTCGACTCAGGAATCCCAGCACTTGTGAAGCAGAGGCAGGCGGATCTCTGAGTTCTAGGCCAGACTGGTTTACAGATCGAGTTCCAGGACAGCCAGGGCTACAAGGAGAAACCCTGTCCTGAAACAAAGAAACAAGCAAACAAAAAACCCAACTAAATACACAATCAAAATAAAACAAAACAACAATGTCACGCTTTGCTACTGAGCAAGAGACCAATGGAAAACCATCATCCAGTCTCTGACCTTTGGTGGCTGGGTCCTTACTTCCAGCCTCTGCTGCTGAGAGCGAACACAAGTTAACCTGAACAGGGATGGGGGCTCGAAGTACACATTCTATTTCTACCTCCATCTGCTGGCCTGGACGTGATGCTCTCTCATTCACGCTCCTTACTCCTTTCCAAGCCCAAATCCTCTTGCTTCATTCTCAATTGGATTATAGATTTATGCTACCACTCCCAGGCTCCAATAAACAGTTCAGTATTTCAGAAAGCCTGGGCATAGCTCCAGATTACATTCTATGCTAAGCCTCATCTGCCAGGAAATCAGGTTACACTCAACATTTCCTAGCTCTGGACACCAGCTTCCAAAGGTAAATTCTTTGAATGGCACACAAAGAAAGCTAGATGGTAAAGGTGTGAAACAAGTGGGGAACATACTAAAGGGGTCCAGTGTCAGCAACCTAAGCATTGCCTGGGCAGAGGGAAATGTACAAAATACTGCCTAGAAAGATGCCAACAATCTATGGCAAAACGGGTAGTCTCTAAGCAAGAAAATCTAGTGGGATTGTGAATAGTCAGATAGAGAAGTGGTTTAGGGCAAAAGTTCCTGGAGTATGAAGTTAGGAGATAGATAATGGTAGTTAGAAAGGAAAGGGCATGGTGATTAACTCGGAATGTAGCGGTGACAAACATGGTGTGGGGAGGGGAAAGACCAATAAACATAGGCAGACTGATTTGATTCAACAGATTGTTGCCAGGACTAATTTAAAGCCATTTATAACACTTTCCACTATGCAACAATTTAAAACATTTTTTTGTTTTTACTATAGTAAGAGTGCAGGAAGAATAATCTGCCAATAAATTGGCTAGTCATAAATGATTGAGCATCAAGCTTACTCTAGTCTAAGTTTCAGCTTCAAAGCCTACCCAGTTGCTAGTAGTGTATAAACACAGAGGTACGTACCTAAATATATCAAGTATTGTGTAATAGGTAAACCGGAATGGAAGCATTATCAAGTAGTAACCCCATCCAAGCAGGCCCTGGAATTCCAAAAACAAAGTTAGAGCCCCATTCTCTTAATGTCCAATATTTCAGAAAACAGCTAGTTCGTACTTCGCCCCTACCCAGTATGCTGAACCCCTCTGACACAGCGCCCTCTTTCTAGCAGTTTCATCCTTCAATACTACTGCTTTTAGTATCACTTCATCTAAGACTTTTTTCCCCCACAAAATTTTTATCTTAAGTCTTCATAACATTCTCCAGCAACTACTTATATTCACTGTTAACTTCAAGCTTCTCCCCACATAACAAATTCTCAATCTTCCCACCTAATATTTAAACATCAATATATGGCACGGAAATAACGAGAGAGGTAATTTTTATTGTATACAACAGTAAGACTACTGCCATGAGGACAAGTCCTCATGTAGGTACTAATCTTAGTGAGAGCACTCTCTTATTCCTGTTATCTACACAGGCCTAATGCCAGCATGTCCAGTGTGATTCTCAGTGGACTCTAAAGCTAAATGGGGTCAGGATCTCAAGCACAAAGTGAGGCCCAGTTCAGGCTAAGGAAACATGGGCAGACAGAGAACTACTCCTTGAGTAGTTCTTGAGTAGTATCTTGTGTTTGTTTGTTTAAGATAGGGTCTCTCTTTGTAGTTCTGGCTGTCCTGGAACTATGGAGCCCAGGCTAGCCTGCCTCAGGCAACTGAATGCTGGAATTTCAGGCAGGTACCCTTACTCATCTACTTTAAATTTTCTTCCCTTTATGGCTTTGTTTTCTGATGTTTCAGTTACCCTCAGTCAACTGGGGTCTGAAAATATTAAGTGGAAAATTTAAAAACCAAACAATTGGTAAGTTTTAAAGTGCAACCGGAGTAGTATTTTAGAATAGTATGCCATGCAATTCAGTCCCACTCAGTGACGTTCTCTGTTCAGCCATCTACACATGACATCTGCCTTCTAGTCTCTTAGCAGCCATCCTGGTTAGGATATGGCTCTGAGTACTGCTTGTGTTCAAGTCATCCTTGTTTTACTTAACAATAGCCACTGCTAGGCATGGTGGTGTATATTTTAAATGCCTGCACTGGGGAGGCAGAGGCAAGTGGGTCTCTGAGTTTGAGGCAGCCTGGTCTACAGAATGAGTTTAAGGGTAGGTAGGGCCACATGGTGAGACCCCACTTCGAAACAACAACAAAATGGCCCCAAAGTGGTGATCCTGGAACTGCTGTGGCAAAGGGAAATGATGAAGTGGTCCCTTTAAGAGAAAAGGTAGGAGCTGGGACTCATGTGGGGAGGCTGTGAAGGAAGCACAATCAGGGCTGGCTTTGCTGCCTCACTATAAACAACAAGTGACAGCAGAAGCTTGCTGAAGATGGAAAGGCACTAAATAATAAGGCTTAGCAGTACTAGGAGTGTAAGGCATCTTCTCAAGACCTTACAAGTGTCTCCTCCACAGAGAAGGGTATAAGTAAGCGCCACAATTATCTAGGGAAACAGCTGTACTATGTTACCCAGTCTGGCCTCAAAACTTGTGATCCTCCTGCCTCAGCACTTTGTTTTTGCTTGTCTGCTTTTCATTTAATTTTTATTTTATATGTGCAGATGTGTTTTGGGAGCCTGATGTCTATGTATATGTGTACCTGGTGCTTGTAAAGGCTGGAAGAGGGCACTGGATCCCTGGGACCAGAGCTACGGACAGTTATGAGCTGCCATGGGGGTGCTGGGAATCCAACCCAGGTCCTCTGCAAGAGCAGTCAGCACTCCTAATTGCTGTGCCATCTCTGCAGCCCAGCCTTTTTTCTCTCCGAGTCAGTACCTCAGGATAGAGCCTGGGCAGTCCTTGAACTAGAGATCCTCCCATCTCAGCTTCCCAAGGGCTAGGATTATAGGCATGTACCACCATATCTAATCTAAAGTCATTTCTGAAACATTATGTACTCCAAACACACATATGAAAAAGTATGATAATGTGCTAATTTTAAATGCTCTAGGATTAAATGAAGTGCTTAAATTTTTTTTTTTTAAATTCTAAATGCATGTGTAAGAGGTGAGTGTCATCACTCATAGATAAAAGAGAAAATCTCCAGAAAGTTCTTTGGAGTTCATGATCAGTTATATATCTAATTTCCTTAATTAGACTGTGAGAAGTCAGATTGTAAACAGGGAAGCTAAGACAGAAAGACCTACAGTTTGAAGATAGCCTGGACTTTGTAGTAAGATCCTCCTCAAAAAGAAGGGCAGTGGGGCTGGGAAAGTGGGTCACCAGATAGAGGGCACCAGATAGAGGGCCCTGCTGCCAAGCCTGATGGCCTGACTTTGATCCCTGTGACCCACATGGTGGAAGGAGAGAGCTGCCTCTCTACAAGCTATCCTGACCTACACACACACACACACACACACACAAAATAAATACAATGTAATAAGACAATGTGTACAAAAGAAAGGAAAAGAGGGGAGGAAGTCAGTGAGAGAGAGGAAACAAGGGAAAGAAGAGGGAGAAAAGGAAGGGAACAGGAAAGGATGATTGGAAAGGGTAAGGGAAGGAGGACATGAGAGTAATGAGCTCTTTCTTAACCTCTACATACATCCAAGCGACAGTACCTGGTGTACTCTAAAATGCCCTATAAATCTAAGTGACCCGCCTCTTTATTACCAGCCCATCAGGACCAATTTCAAAACACTCCCACAGATTCTAAGTACTTTCTTAAGTACTATGTCCCCCTAGCTGTCCTGGATTCACTCTGCAGATCAGACTGGTTTCAAACTCACAGAGATCCACCTGCCTCTGCCTCTTGAGTACTAGAAAATTAAAGGCACGCACCACCATGCCTGATTTTAGCATTTCCTTAGAAGTAGCTAAAGTCAAGTAAACTTATGTCACTTATCAGATTTGAATTTAATGGTGGGAGGCTGCCAGCTGCTGCAGGTAGTAGCTCATAGAGCAATCTGCCAAGGAGGAATGTGCAAGGTCTGAGGCAGCCTGTTCTACAGTGAGCTCCAGCCTGGGCTAGAGTGAGTTGTCGGCCAGTCTGGGCTACCAGTGAGACCATGTCTCCAAACACAACAAAACACACACAAAAGGGGAGTGGCCTGGAAGCTGGCTCAGAGTAAAGAGTGCTTACTGCTCTTACAAAGAGCCAGGTTTGGTTCCCAGCACCCTGTGTGGCTCACAACAGCCTGCCTCCAGTTTCCAGGGGCACAGTGCTCTCCTCAGGCTGCCATGGGCTCAAGTAGAACACAGACATATGCCCAGAAGAAGCTCTAATGGCCTGCAGACATCTCAAAAATAAGCTGCTCAAAACAAGGTACAGAAAACACTCCCTCAGTAAAGAGCAGAAAAACAGTTCTATAGCAATTCATTTAAAAAAAAAAAAAAATCAAGGGAATCGAATGAACCTACTAAGTCTTCCATGGGCCCGTAGCTAACAATTTAATACTGTGAACATTTCTTTTGCTCTACCATACAGAGATAACAAAACCAAATGGGTGAAATCACTAACAGGGGGATATTCTATCTACAAAACTTGCCCTTGGTTGTGGTCTTGAGACAACATAGCTGTAGATCCTGTGATCGGCTGTATTAACCTGTAGGGGTCTGGATGGAGGTGGATTGAAAACACTCGGTACACCTTCTTGCTCATTCAGTCTGTCCTGCACTGCAGCCTGAGAAGGAAAACAGAATGGCAGAACTTCAGTGATGCTCAACCACTGGGAGGAAGCTACTACCTGGCATCTCCAAACAAGGTGAGAACGACACGGCAGTCACTTGGTGAGTACCTAAGGGATTTCACCCTGCCCTACTACGGGGCAATGACAATTTTCACATGGTAGGAAAGACCAGGCAACTTGTCTTGAAGCCACATCACATAGCAGCACATTACTAATATCAGTACATGCTATTCACAATGGCTAAAATATAATGTGCTTCACCATACAATCCCAGGAAAAGCACGGACATGTGGACAGCACCCACGGGGCCGTGCCGCAGGCAGCGCTGCTTGTCAGTGTCGAGCAGACAGTTCTGGCAAAGAGGATGTAGTCTGAATACAGCTCCGCAGGCCAGAAAGAGACTAACGCACAAGCCTTAGACTCCTTATGTGCAAAAATAAAGGAAACTTAGTGCTTACAACTAATCCGGAAAAACCTTTTTTTTTTTTTTTTTTTTTTTAAATAAAGACACAGATTTGTTAAGAAAAAGTGAGAAAGAGCTCTTCAAAGTGGAGGCATCTGAAGGGAAGGTCAGCATAATCTGAGAATCTGAACATTCAGTGCTGAGCGGGAGCTCGGCTGCGTGCTTGCTTGCATGTATGAGACAGAAACCACTGCTTTAATCCCAGAACTCAGGAGGTACAGGCAGGAGGATCAGAGTTTGAGGTTATCTTGGGCTATCGCAGGGAGTCCAAGTCTAGCCGTGGCTAAAGACTATCTCAAAAACAGAATGAAACAAAACAAAGTCATCAAGGAAAAAACCTGAATATTCATGTTAAAAACAAAACAAAACAAAAAACCTTCATTCTCTCTCTAAATGCTAAAATTTAATTCTGTCTCTGAAAATAGTTTTCTGTCCCAGTTTTGTGACAGGAATTGGACATATGGCTCCTCCACTTCCACAATCTACTCAGACCTGATGGAGTGCCTCTTTTGTCACTATTAAAGGGATTGCTGGGCTGGAGAGAAGTCTCAGAGGTTAAGAGCACTGTCTGCTCTTCCAAAGGTCCTGAGTTCAATTCCCAGCAACCACCTGGTGGCTCATAACCATCTATAGTGAGATCTGGTGCCCTGAGGCACATGCAGGCAGAATACTGTATAAATAATAAATAAATCTTAAAAAAAAAAAAAAAAAGGGATTGCTCCATCTAACAGTGTTAGGGAAAAATGTAACAATGCCAAGAAGACCAGTAATGTAGTTTAGGGGTAATTAGTTATCTGTCAACTTGGAAACCACGTTCAACAATATGGGCAGCCAATCAAATCAACTATGATAATGACGACCAACAAACAAACAAACATCCAAACAACAAAACAAAAAACAAAAAAAATAAAAACCTCAAAGCCACTCTGGACACTGCAGCTCTGGTGTCACAGTAGTTTGTGTATACTGTCACCACCAGTGCAAGGAAGACAATGCATCCTGACTCAGCAGAGAACCTGCTCTAGGAGAACAGGTATACAAATTTGCTACTTGAGAAAGCAGCCTTTGAAATCCTGTTCCAAGTCTCTCAGCTTTTAACCTGCATCAGTATCCTATCAAAACCTACCATCAGGACCACAGAACTGATTCAGCGTGTTTCTAGGGACTAAAGCCTGCAGGTCATTTTGTCATTCCTTTGAACTTGCAGTTGGTGACAGAAGGGTCCTTGGGAGGGCTGTGTCTTCTAGACTTAAGAACTAGATTTAATCTTATGGTTTGACTAATTCCAGGTGGTCAATCATACTCAGTGGAGACAAAGTAACATTTCAGGGCCGTCGCGCTGGCTCAGAGGGTGTCCTAAGCAGAATTTGATTCAAGCTAGCATCATCTGGGAAGAGGGAAGCTCGACTGATGCCTCGCGGACTTGCCTGAAAGGCTGGGTAGTGGTCATGCACGCCTCTAATCCCAGCACTCGGAAGGCAGAGGCAAGCGGATCTCTGTGTTCGAGGCCAACCTGATCTACAGCCAAGGCTACACAGGAAACCCTGTCTCGAAAAACAATAAAAAAAAAAAGGGGTGGTGGTGGTGGTGGTACTGCTAGAGAGATGGCTCAGTGGTTAAGAGTGCTGTGTACTCTTCCAAAGGACCCGGGTTCAATTCCCAGCACTCACGTGGCAGCTCGCAACTGTCTGCAATGCCAATTTCAAGATCTGACACCTTCACACTAATGCACATAAAATAAAAAAAAGACTGGCCCAGCAAGTCTGAAAGCAACTCTGTGGTGCTATGAGGGACCAGCTTATTGTGGGTGATGGCATCCCGGGGCAGGTGGTCCTGGGTGGCACAGGAAAGCAGGCTGAGCAAGCCATGAGGAACAAGCCGGTAAGCAGCGATCTCCACAGCCTCTGCTTCAGCTCCTGCCTTGAGTTCTTGGTCTGACTTCCCTCAGTGATGGTCTGTGATGTGGCACTGTACACTGAAATAAACTTTCTTCCAAGTTGCTTTGGTCATGTATTTTATCACAGCAACAGAAACTCTAGGACAGCAGTTAAAAGCGCCTGCTGCCAAGCCTGCCACCCTCCAAGCTTGCTCCCCAGGACCCACATGGTAGAAAGTGAAACAATTACATACAGAAGAAAGCCTGCAAGGACACATACTAATGCAACTGTGCTTACCTTACAAAGTGTAAGAATTTTCTTTCTTTTTTTTTTTTTTAGACAGGATTTGTCTAATAGCCCTGACTGTCCTGGAACTCACTTAGTAGACTAGGCTGGCCTTGAACTCACAGAGAGCCACCTGCCTGTGCTGGGAATAAAGGCATGCAGCACCACAGCCAGCCCATGTTTAAACTTTTATAGGAATATTTTGTTTCTGTAATTGTAAAAACACAAAACATTACCACTGAAAATAAATCTTTTTTTAATTTATTTAATTTCATTTTATGTGCATCAATGTGAAGGTGTCAGATCCCTTGGAACTGGAGTTACAGACAGTTGTGAGCTGCCATGTGGGTGCTGGGAATTGAACCCAGTTCCTTTGGAAGCAGACTGTGTTCTTAACCACTGAGCCATCTCTCCAGCCTTGGGAATAAATCTTTCCATCCACACTTAAGTTATGCAAAGTAATCTCACCAAGCAAGCAGAAATTTTAAAAAATGGACACAAATATTTTTTTTTTAAGATTTATTTATTTTATATATAGTGTTCTGCTGCATGTATGGCTACAGGGCAGCAGAGGGCGCCAGATCTCAATGTAGATGGCTGTGAGCCACCATGTGAGTGCTGGGAATTGAACTCAGGACCTCTGGAAGAGCATCCAGTGCTCTTAACCTCTGAGCTATCTCTCCAGCCTGGATATAAATCTTTTTTTTTTTTAAAGCAAGCTTTATTTTCTGAGCGCACAGGGAGGCTGTCAGCTCGGGTCCGAACCATGTCCTGAGGGGAAACCGTATTGCATTTTTTTTTTAAGATTTATTTATTTTATGTATATAAGTGTTCTATCTGAATTTACACTTGCCAGAAGAGGGAATCAGTTCACACTATAGATGGCTGTGAGCCACCATGTGGATGCTGGGAATTGAACTCAGGACCTCTGGAAGAGCAGACAGTGCTCTTAACCACTGAGCCATCTCTCCAGCCCCTGGATATAAATCTTTAGCTCATAAAATACTCAATCTTCGGTAAACGCCTAGCTATCAACAGTGGTTACCCCTAGGAAAGAGGAAAATGAGGAACAAGAGAGGAACTGCAAACAACCCACAAACTACTCCCATGTTCTATCATATCTGATGAGCAGAAAGCTGAAACTACATTGCAGACCACTGGAGGGTTAGGAGCTGAAAGGAAGGCTCATGCCTATTCTGCTCACGTTCCCCCCCCCCCCTCTTTCTCTGAGACAGGGTTCTGCTATGTAGTTTGAGCTGGGTTTGAACTCCTAATCTTCCACCCTGGCCTCCCAAGTGCTGAGATTACAGGCGGGTGTCACCATGCCTAGTTTATACCTCTCCCAAGCCTACCTTTTTCCTATTTGAAACATTATTTATAGATTTATGATGTCAACAGAAATTAGAGACCAAAACAAATGCCTAAATGAAGTAAAATGAAAAGGATAACTGAATTATTATGCCAAAGGGAAAAATAAAACTTCAAAAACAAAACAAAAACAAAAATCTGTCTCGAAAAGCCAAAAGAAAAAAATCTAAATATACGAGTTTTATGCTGGGAGCAATTAACAAAGCTAAAATGAAATTCTTGTTTTCAGCAGGCCTCCGTTCTAATTACATTCTAGCAACAATAGCTCAGAGCGACTGCCAGTGCAGGTGGGAGGCAGCGGAAGCGCGGAGGAGAGCTCCTGATGCTAGGAAGACACGGGGAGAGTCACTACACTAGTGTAACTCTGTTTTCACGTTCCGTACTTCTACATGTGTATCTGAAACACAGCTCTGAAATGAAAATGATCAAAAGCCGGTCCTCAGAGGGGCTGCCGCAGCAGGACTTCACTGAGCGTGGGAGGGTGGGTGCCCGTACCTCCATGTTCCAGTTATGCTGCTCCAAGGCAAGGCGACACTGCTCCATGGACTCTATGCCCGTCAGATCCTGAAAAGAAGGTGAGGCACAGGTTACTGTGGAGCTGGGCTGGGGCTCAGCTGGTAGAGTGCTTGTCTACTTGTGCATGCACAAAGCCCTGGGTTCCCCCTCCCACAGCACACAGAGCAGGTATGCAGCACATGCACGGATTAGCAACTGGGAGGCGCAGAGGAAGAGCCACTGCTGGCAGCAGGAAGGCTGGTGAGGTAGCTCTTTAGTACGGTGCTTGCCCTGCACACACAAGGCCTGAGGCTGCCCCAGACCTACCCACACAACACCAGGAACTGGCTCTCTACAGAGAGCACGACTGGCCTTCCAGGTTCCTTTCTCACTAGCTCCCTTCAGGCATGCACTACCCAGCAAACCTACACTTCATATGTACATCACATGCCTAAAGATTCCACAGTGCTAGGCCCTTCCACACAGTACAAAAGCACAGCCTTCCCGCCGCTCCTGGACCTTTCACTCTACAAATGCTTCCTTCTACGTGCTATACGGAGATGAGGTGAGGTGGTGTCAAGTCTCCCTGGCAAACCACAGGGACACAGTGATTTAGCTCAGCCAGACTGATAAGACAAACAGAGTTTCTTGCCTTGATTCTGTGCTCCGTATCCAAGGACAAGATGTTTAGTTCTGGAATTTAGTTCCCTTTATGTACAACATTTAATCTGGATTTAATCTGGACTAGATATCCTTTCCAAACTTTTTTGTAACAATTATTTGTGTGTGTGTGTGTGTGTGTATGCACAAAATTCAGGGACAACACTCATATATATGTGCAGTCCAAGTACAATTATGCCCTAGGAGGCCAGAAGACGGTGTTGGATACCCTAGAGCTGGAGGCATCATGTGGTTGCTGAGAATATAACTTGGGTCCTCTGGGAGAACAGACATTTTTGTTTTGGTTTGGTTTTTCCTGACAGGGTTTCTCTGTATAGCCCTGGCTGTCCTTAACTTACTCGGTAGACCAGGCTGGCCTGAAACTCATGGATCCACCTGCTTCTCCCTCTGGAGTATTGGCAGGTAGCAAAGCACCACTACCTGGCGAAGCAGGCAGTTCTTCTAACTTCAGAGCCACCTCTCCAGTCCCCTTTCTAAATGTAACAAACAAAACCAGAAAACTTGGTTTCATCCCTTTCCGCCTTTGTGATTTATTTTTAGTTGTTTCGAGACAGGGTTTCTCTATGTAGCCTTGGCTGTCCTGGAACTCCCTCTGTAGACCAGGCTAGCTTCAAACTGCCTCTGCTGGGATTCAAGGCGTGTGACACCAACAAATAAGTGCTGTTGAGTGATCATCCCTTCCTTCCTTGAGACAGGCTGTCACTGTGCAGCCCTGGCTGTCCTAGAACTTGATATGTAGTCCAGGTTAGCCTTAGCCCCCAGTGACCCAGCAGCCTCTGCCTCCCTAGCCTGGGTTAAAGGTGTGCACTACTTGCATTTCTGAGACAAGTCTCAGTGAACCTGAAGCTCAAGCACCGTGCCAGGCTCCGCTAGAGCTGCAGTTACAGGTGCCATCACCCTCCACCTTTGAATACAGACTTTGGGGCTGCGAACTCAGATTCTCATGCTTGTGCCAGAGGCGCTTTAACCAGCTGAGTCAGTTCCTCATCACTATTAATAAAAATGTATATATGTCTGAAATACTAAAGAACAAATTCACTAGCCTAGGAGGTTACACCTGTTATCCCTTGACAGAGAAAATTTCAAGTCTGAGAATAGTCTGAGCTATATGAGAGCCTGTTACACACACACACAGGAATAAACCTAAAAATGCTCTTGCAGAGGACACGACTTCAGTTTCCAGCACCCACCTAAGGTGGCAATCATCTGCAAGCCCAGCTCCTGGGAGATTCAGTGCCTCTGTCCTTCATGGATACTTACACTCACATGCATGTACACATAATTAAAAATCAAAATAATCTTTAAAACATATAAATACAAACCAGGCACAGCAGTACACGCCTTTATTCCCAGCACTCAGGAAGCAGGGAATCTGTGAGCCTGTTCTATAGAGAGTTCCAGAACAGGCAGGGCTACACAGAGAAAAACTGCCTCAAAACAAACAACAAACAAAAGGACTCTGGCTGGGCACAGCAGTGAACCATTCCAAACTCAGGGCTAGTCCAGGCTACCACCACCAGGCCCTGCCATTCATGCCCACCAGGAGTTATAAAGACACACTGATTTCCATATAAAGTCAGTGGCAACTTAAAAAAAAAAAATAAAGAAGAAAAAAAGCATCTGTAATTTCCTAACCTGACAGCTCTTCAGAGTAAACCTGGCTTAAATTCAGGTCCTCCAACACCTGATGGGACTTGAGACAACACTGGGAAAAAGAGCCACAATTGGAAGAAAGGTTTAACTTCGTAACTATGGCTCCTTCTCCCACTAATCTCTCCTGCCATAAGTCAAGTGTCAGGAACTGTGCCACACCTCTCTGGCAGGCCCAGCTGAGTGTGTCTCACTCCCTTACTCTCTCACACATCTCCTTCCATGAATTAACCGCCTGATGATTTAGGATCTGCACTCGGATACAGCAATCACACGGAAGTATACTGACAACATTAGAGAGCTGGGTGAGCCTTCTCACTGGGGCCAACCAATCCCAAGTACTATGCAGGCACTGGGAGTGTGTGAAAGGCTTCCCTCCATCCAGCCCTGCTCTAACTTCCATCTAGTCAGAAGTTAAGGAAATGACAATGACCTGGAAAACAAATACTGAATACTATGCCTCCTGACCTCACTCTTGGGAGTATACGTCAGAGACAATCACAACAGGCTGGGCACGTAAGAATGCACCCACGTTTTAACCAACTATCTGGACATGGACTGGGAAAGCAGGATATACTCACCTGGCTTTCCTACGTGTTTCTCTTTTCACATCTCAAGTGTTTATACTAACACATGCAGTAGATGCCTCCACTTGGCTTGCTGAGGCTTGTATTTTAGGTTATTCCCAGAGTAAAACTTGGCAATAACCAGGTAACCTTTGTTCTCTCCTTCCTACCAAACAAGACAGCTTTGCTTACTCAGGAGAAAACAGAATTTAAAGTCCACCCAGAAAGTGATGAGGCTTTGACCTGTGATCAAACTCTTATAAAAGTTTTCATTGTTTAAATTCTGAGCTTCCAATTTAAATAGCAGCAATTCCCACTTACTGAGCACCTACACTCGGTAATAAGCACTGTGTATGTAAAACCGTCATTTCAACAATGAGAGAACTAAGTGTCCATTGGTCACACTGCCTGGCCAGTGACGCTTCATAACAGAGGCAGGGTAGACAGTAAAAGGTTGAAAACAGCCAATGTCCAGGCTGGGCTCTCTTATGCAGCAACGCCTTCTATTATTTGATAACCTCAAAACAACCTCCCAATTCTTAATTCAGAAAATTTAAACGTTTATTGAAAATAAACGTAATTTGGTGGGACGGTGATGGCATAAGCCTTTAATCCCAGCACAGGCAGAGGCACTTGGCTCTCTGAGTTCAACAACAGATGTTACTATACAGTAGGACTGTGCCTCAAAAACAAACCAACCAACTCTTAACAACCCTTGAAGTTTCCTTTAGAATCAGATTGGAAATCACTGGTTAGCCCTTTAGATGCTAAGCTAAATGCCTTATGCCAACCAAGACCCAGCTACACGATGGCTTCCTAAATATTTGATATTTCAACGAACCCAAATGTTTCGAAGGCAAGTATCTGAACCATAGTTAAAAATATGACATAAATACTGGGGACATAGCTCAGCCAGAGTATCTGCTTAGCATGTATGAGATCACAAATACACATACAGCCACAAATGTACATGTTGAGTGTACACACACATTCACAAATAAACCCACACGAGTCTCTTATCAAGCAGTAACAAATGGGTAGAATAAGTGGATAAACCACTGTTAGAGTTAGGGGACACCAGAGTCCTCATACTTCCAGCCATTTTTTTTCATCATTGACTAGGTCAGTAACTGTAGGCATCTTTCTTAGGTTCAGTTTCCTCACTAGGCACATGTCAACACAAAGCACTTGCACTCTTGGGTTCTGAACTTGCGTCATCTCAGTAGATTTAACAGTGATGAAAAAGGCATGTTAAAAAGACATTCGTGAAGTGTTGTGAAATGAGCCTGAATTTGCTTAAGTTTGGGGGAAATCAAATAACATGATCTTTCACTGAACCCCACTCTAGAACCCTTTCATTCGTGGCACCTCACTAAAGCACTGAGCTTGGCCAGGTTCCTGTCAGTGAGTCTTCTGCTCAGAAGCAAGAACAGCCTAAGACCCCACCATCATTCCCCATCTTCTAACCTCTCCCCTTTGGGAAAATCTGCTTCTGTATGTGTCAAAATAAGATTTTAAAATTTAAGTGAAATACAAACCACAAATTGGAAAGACTTTGTAGCCTTTATTTTTAAGTATACAGGTGCCCTGCACATTTGTCTGTGCACCATGTCTATGCACTGCCCACAAGGGCAGTAGGTAAGAGGGTTTCAAATCCCCGGGACTAGGGTTGTGAGCTATTTTATTGGTGCTGGAGATTAAACCCAGGTCCTCTGGAAGGCATCAGCGTTCTCTTTTTTAAGACTGATTGATTGATTATGTACTGTGTTCTGTCTGCATGTCTGCCTGTGTACCAGAAGAGGGCACCAGATTTCACTATAGATGGTTGTGAGCTACCATGTGATTGCTGAAAATTGAACTCTGGACCTATGGAAGAACAGTCAATGTTCTTAACCTCTGAGCCATCTCTCCAGCCGGCATCAGTGTTCTTAACCAGTTTCAAAACATTAATATTTAATCACAAATACTTTGAATCCTCAAGTTGGTTTCGATTCTATACCTATAAAAAATAGCAGGAACATCTTTGTGTTCGTTACCTTCTTGTTGCTATGACCAAACAGACAAAACACAAGGGAGGAGTTTAATATGGCTCCTAGTTTGAGGGGACACAATCCATCATGGCGAAGAAATTACCCTGCATCTTCAGTCAAGAGAAAGACCAACTCTTATTTCCTCTTTCTCTTTTTCATTCAGCCTGGGACCCATCCTCTCTGGAAACAGCCTCACTGACACACATTTGGGATCATCCTAGCTGATCCCAAATCTAGTCAAAGTGATATAAAGAATAACACTCCTTGTCAACTTGACACCCAAACACATTACTTTAAATAATAACATTACACCCCAGTCCCCAAAGTTCCATGCTCACCTCTAAGGCAGAAGGCACTCAAGAACTGGAGAGGCAGCTCAGCAGTTAAAGTCCTCACTGCTCTTCAGAGGGCCTGAGCTGTTCCCAGCACCCCATGGCAGCTCTCAACCACAGGTAACTTCAGTCTCAGAGGACCTAATGCCCTCTTCTGCCCTCCGAGGGCACAGGCACACAAACAGAATACAGATATTGATGCAGGCAAAATGCTCCTATGCATAATTTTTTTTTAATTACAAAATGAATTTAATTCATCTGTAAAAGTTCTTCAAATCAGCCAGAACAGTGGTGCACGCCTTTAAACCCAAGCACCCAGAAGGCAGAGGCAGGCGATCTCTGTGAGTTAGAAGCCAGCCTGGTCTACAAAATAGATCCCACAACAGCCAGGGCTGATGATACACAGAAAAACCCTGCCTTGAAAAAAACGTTAAAACAAGTCCTCCAAATCTTAACTGTAATAGCATTGCTCAAAAACCAAGTACCAAATTCTACTGTGAAACAGTAGGCAATCTCTTTATTTTTATTTTTGTAGGCACTCTCTTAACTGTGAGTCTCTGTACAATAAAAAGAAATAAAAATAAAAGTTATGTATTTCTAACAATTTTGGCTCCGGAAAAAAAAAATCCATTTGAAAAGGGGAAAATGGTGGCATAACCAAGAACGATCAAGCCAAAAGCAAGATCCAAACAAATCCTGCACTTGTATGTCTAGGATCTGGGTCCCCTGGTCTGGGCTCCAGTTATCTGGACAGACCTCCCTCTCTGGCTCTGCAGCTGCAACACACACAGCCGTGCTTAGGCCAGACCCACTCTTCCTGCAGCTTTCCTCGAAGCTATCCCTTGGTACTGCCATCTTCAACATCCTAGGGTCTCCACTGCAACTTAGGAGTCATCTTTAAAGCTAAGTCTTAAGCAGCCCAGGCTGCCTTTGATCTTGCTAAGTAGAAGATGCTGGCCTTGAACTCCTCATCCTCTTGCCTTTGTTTCCCAGATACTGGTATTACAGGTATGTCCCCTTCATTTTCTTTTAGCCTTCCACCTTATGTCATAGGATGATATGGTGTACAGGCTTTTTTGTTTGTTTTTGTTTTTGTTTTTAATTTATTTTGGGTTTTTGAGAAAGAATTTCTGTGTGCAGCCTTGACTGTCCTGGAACTTGGAGACAAGGCTGGCCTCAAACTCACTGACTCCTTCCTCTGCCTCCTGAGTGCTGGGATTTAAGCATGAGACACTAATGGTGATCTAGTGCACAGGCTTTCAAACTTGAGACCTCTCAGCTCCCAAAACTATAAGAAACAAATCTCTGTTTTTTATAAATTACCCAGCCCTGGGCATTCTGTTGTAGGGTAACCAAATGTTCCAAGGCGTACAATGTATTCTAAGTCTCTCTTGGTTAGTACAGCAACATTCCCTTTTACCCTTGACTTCTCTGAATTTCACCCTCCTGGTCTAAATGAAACTTTACGTTTTAACCTGAGAACACCTGTAATAGAAGTTGTGGTTTCTTTAAAAACTCAATTATGCTATGTAAATATATTTGTTCTAATCCCAAGTGTAAGATTTCAGTTTGTCTACAGTTGATAATTGCCTCTGCGGGCCATGGTCTTTGCCAGATGGTAATGGCCAGCCTCATGCAGCATGGTCTAGGACTATGAAGGGATATAAACAGGAGAGCCCAGAAAGAGAAGGGTGGCAGTTTGGAGAGACACTGGAGAGATACTTTGTGGCGCAGTGGCTTGGAGGAGACTTTTTGCTTCGTTTGCTATTGACAGAGACTGAGCCCCCAAAGAACTCACTGACCCTAAACAGCCAGGAGAAGTAAAGGGGTCTGCGCCCCTTCTCCCAACTAACCTTTTCTTACATAGGGTTAAAAGATTGGTGGAAGGGAGGTGGAGGTTTAAATACCCAAATAAAATAGCATTTAGAAGCAATCACTACAGACACCCCTTCCTTGAAGACTTTCTCTCACAATTTCTTTATCCTTTATCCTATTCTCTTTTCTCCTCCTTACAAGTCTATCTTCAGGAAGAGGTGATGAGGAACTTTACATCTATAATTAGAACCACAGTTTGACTCTGCTGTATTTTCCTCCTTAAAACTGTCATTCAGGGCAAAACACTTGGCCTGGCTGATCAAGCCCCTGGCTCCATGCTCAGCAGTAGAGCGGAGGCACCACCCAAAACAAAACCCCAACCTGCCACAAGGCAACAGACCCACTTATCTGACTTTTAAAACAAATTAACAGGGAGACAGAAAGGTGGCGCCAGTGACAGGAGAGCGGCCAGAACAGAGCGAGACTTCCAGGTTACACCTCAGTTATAACTGCGCAAGCTTCCTACTGATCCTAGCCAACTAGGCAGTAACAGAACTAACCTTGTTTGCTTATTTGGAACCTTAGTCAAAGTACATTCAATAAAGGCTCAAGCAACAACATACTACACTTGTAAGTCTCGAGGTGTAATCAGAATACATTCGCCAATATCCCTTCCACAAAGACGACTTTATTTACTTAAACCACTGCCTTCAACTCTCTAAAATTTTAGCTCACGATCCCTATCACTCCCTCCAACACTACTTGCCTTAGGACTCTCCTATTTGTATAATCGCTCTGATACATCTGCATTCTGCAACCACAAGTTCAATTACCTCATGTGGTGGTGTGTATCTGTAATCCCAGTCATCCGGCATTTACCTGGGAAGAAGCAGCCAAAACCAGCCGGGGTTATATACAGCAAGACCTCCTTGTTTTAAGGGGTAAGGATCTGGGGATGTGAGGCACTGCACTGCCCCCCAACACTGCACTGGCCCAAAGAAGAAGAAGAAAATATATATGTGTGTGTGAACATGTAGACATATATACATATATATATATGTGTGTGTATATATATACACACTGAACATGTACATGTAGACATTTTCGGCTCATTATTTCTTAACCAGTACAAGTATTTCCATAACATTTACATTATACTAGATATTATCAAGTATATAAGATGTGTTTATTTCACATATAACTATTCTACCATTTTATATAAATAACTTGAGCATCTTTAGAGCTTGCTATCAGGATGAATTCTTGAAACCAATCCCTCAGATACCAATGGACACCTGTCTACAGCTCTCCACTGACTCGATAGAGACCAGCTACTCACTTCTGGGGTCAACCCACAGCTCTCATCACTACAATAACTGAAGAGCCTGCCACAATCTAGAAACTTTTATCCAGGTGAGAAATTCTCTTATAGGAAAGCCCTTCCTCAAAATTCTCTAATTTCTCCATTGTGCTAAGCTCCACTGTGTTCACCCTGTCTCGCTTGCTGGCTATAGCCTGTCTCTTCCTACTACAGTGTCAGCTCTCCCAGGGGAAGAAGTGTGCAGATGCGCTACCGCACCCAGTGCCTACAACTTTAGCTGGGTTCCCGAGAATGGGGTAAGTCTATGTGCAGGATATACACTGCAGCATCATTTGTGGTAACAAAAAAGAAAAAAAATTGTCCATAAATGTCATGGTGGCACAGGCAGCACTGGGAGGTAGTGGCAGGTGGATAACCGTGAGTCCAGGCCAGCCTGCCCACAAATTCCAGTCAGCCAATTCCAGGGCAAGCCAGTTCCTGGTCAGCCAGAGGAATAACATGGTTAAGGCCTTGCCTCAAATTAATTAATTAATTAATTAAAGTAATGCTTAACAGTCAGGTATTTAGTATTTGCCAATACTTCAACTATATTAACACTAAAGCAACCCTGTGAGGTAGATAATATTAGTCCACAAAGAAACTATGCCACAGAGGACAAATGATAAATTGCCCAGAGCTGAAAGTTACTAGCTGGAGAAGGCAGAATTCTGTCCAGAATCAGTCTTCACCGTTTCAAGTACATACATGTCCCTGTAAGAGAAAAACGTTCTCTTGCCCAGTGAGGATGGCAACTCTAGCAAAGCCCAGCTGCTAGGGAACCCAACATTGCGCACACCGCTGGGCTTTGTCTTTACAGGCAGACAAGCAGGCAGCCATCTTCTGATAAACAGGAATAAGCCCACCAGCATGCTTGCGTTTCTAGCAAAAAAACATTGGGTTTCTTTTAAGGAGAATGAGCCATAAACACCTGCCAAACAGGAAGTCTAATCCCCCATCATTTCAGTCACTTTCTGCAGTCACTTAGCTATCTTCTCTACAACTAAAGAATACCAATTTCCCCCAGTAACTTGTTGCTGTAGAGCCTTTCCAAAGCATCTACGTTAACTTCATACAAGCAGAACAGTTTCTGCAGATATTTTACTCACTCACAGAAATAGTTAAATTCAACACACATGACAAACAGAGTACACAGCGGCTCAGGAGCAGACGTAAGTGACTCTTGTCAACAGCACAACTCAAGGAGTGGGCATGCAGTTCACTGAAGGGAACTGTCACCACGCATGAGGCCCAGGCTTCTATCCCCAATACCATCTTTGCCCAAACACAACTGACCTTGTAAGAGCAGAAAGACTGAGGCAAGGGGCCATGAGATGGCTCAGTGGGCTGAGGTTCCCATTACACAAGCTGGATGTTCAATCCCTGAAACCCATGTGAAGGTGGAAAGGGAGAAAATTATCCTGTAACCTATAAACATATCATGGCATCAACAATAATAGTAAGTTTTAAAAATAGAAACAAGTGAGGGTATTAAAACTATGCTTGGGGGCCTGGAGAGACAGCTCAGAGGTTAAGAACACTGGCTGTTCTTCCAAGGTCTTGAGTTCAATTCCCAGCAACCACATGGTGGCTCACAACCATCTATAGTGAGATCTGGTGCCCTCTTCTGGCCTGCAGGCAAAATACTGTATAAATAATAAAATCTTTAAAAAACAAAACAAAACAATGCTTGGGCCCGGGAGATGCTGGCACAGTTAATGCACTGCCACACTAGTGTGAGGACTGGAAGTACAGAGACCACTTGCAATTTCTAGCCGCAGATTCCAGAGCAAGCAAGCTAACAAGACCAGCCATATCATCAAGGTCTGGGTTTCACAAAGAGACCCTTCAGCAATGAGTAAGGCAGAAGAGCCACTGGTTCCCAGTATCAACCTCAGACCTCCACATACATGTGAAAAAGTGTAGTACACACGTGTACACACACACAGAAAAAAATAAACAAATAGGGGCTGGTGAGGTGGCCGAGTTGTTCAGAGCACGTGTTCTTGCAGAGGACCTGGATTTGATCTCCAGCTTCCACGTGGCAGTTCACAACTACCCATCATCACTCAGTTCCAAAACACACAGGATTCATGCATGCATGTGAGCAACTCATACACACAAAATTAGAAGATCAAAAATAACATTTTAAAAACAAACAGATAAAAACTAAACCTTAGAAAATAGAGACTAAGTAGGACATGGCAGCACTCGGAGGCAGAGACAGGCAGTTCGCTGTGAGTTCAAGGCCAGTGCGGTCTACAGAGTGAGTTCAGGACAGCCAGGACTACAGAGAGAAACCATGTCTTAATGAAAAAAAAAATTAATAGGAAAAAAAAAAGGCAGTTTTGAGCTCCACAAGGAGAGCAACAGAACCAAAATATCTGGGCACAGGGGTCTTTTCTGAGACTGATGCTAGAACCAAGGACCATGCATGGAGATAACCTAGAACCCCTACTCAGATGGAGCCCATGGCAGCTCAGTGTCCAAGTGGGTTCCCTACTAAGGGGAACAGGGGTTTTCTCTGACATGAACTCTGTGGCTGGCTCTTTGATCACCTCCCCCTGATGGTGGACAGCTTTACCAAGCCACAGAGAAAGACAGTGCAGATAGTCCTGATGAGACCTGATAGGCTAGGGTCAGATGGAAGAGGAGGAGGAGGACCTCCCCTATCAGTGGACTTGGAAAGGGCATAGGAGAAGAGGAGGGAGAAAGGGTGAGATTGAGAGGGGATGGGAGAGGGGGCTACAGTGGGGATACAAAGTGAATAAATTGTAATAAATAATTTTTAAAGAGGCAGTTTGAACACAGGAATCCTGTAGGAATGGACAAAGTTTCTCCTGAAATATAAGGTTAGTTATTAAATGACAATCTCAGATGCTGGAGAAATGGCTCTGTAGTTAAGAGTACTGCCCCCTCTCCCAGAAGACCTGGGTTAAATTTCCATCACCTACAGGGCAGCTCACGCCTCTGTAACTAGAATTTAAGAAGACCTGCTGCCCTCTTCTGGCCTTCCTGGGGACGAGGAGGCATACAGATAGTGTGTATACATAAAAAAGGAAGCAGGAAAAAAGAAACTCTCAGTGCCCAGCACAGGATACCTCTTACAAGCTCTAGGTCAAGAGGCCCTGAAGAGCCCCTAACATGCCAGGCTACTGACATTGCTTCTTGCTGCCCACCATAACTAAACTGTAAGCTCCTGTGCTGAAGACACACTGAGAAATGATGCTGTAACTCAGAATACATCCTCCTTCCTGGCAGCTTCACAGAGCCAGAGGGTGTCCCGCAGTTCCCGGGGAGAAGTTACCAACGGTCTTACCTCAGTGCTGGACTCTGGGCTACACACTCATCTGTACACTGAGGCAATCAAGGCATGAGTGTTTAAAGGTAAATAACCACTTCCTAATTAGATTTGAGACCTCCTCCACAGGAGGAAAGTCATACCTGGTTCTGTAAAGCTGGTCAAAGCCCATGATTCAAGACATGACTGGCTCTGGGAGGAAAGCTACTAGTGTCATGCTGCAAAACAGCAGCTGTCCGACTGCCTTCTCACGTCTGTTTACATCTACAGATCAGTGCTGCTCTCAGCCTTGGCAGGGAAGCTTCTTTCTGAGATGGTCATCAGTTAACACAAAGACTCATAACCATCAACCCCTGAGAAGCTCAGCCCCAAATAGGACATTTCTATCAACTGCCTCCTCCCACAAGGCTCAGGAAAACAGTGAAGATCAGGGAGTAGAAAGACTGCTAAAAGCCAAAGGATGGTAAAGAGGGCGTGAAATGCTGTCTTCTGGATAGGACACGGGCCTTACACTCGTCAACTCACTGCAGCAAAGACTACCTGCACAAAATCAAGCCAACATGTCAGTATTACAGCGGGCAGCACTCTTGAATTCAGGACGTGAAGGTGGAAGGTAATGCCCTGAGGGATGTGTGGCTTTGGAGAGGGGAAAACAAGGCATAAATATAATCAAGATACATTGTATATTGCAGCACTCAGGAGGCAAAGGCAGGGGAGCTCTAAGTTTGAGGTCAGCCTAGTTTACACAGCACAAGGACAGCCAGTGCTACATACAGACCCTGTCTCAGAAGGAAAGGAAAGATACACTGTAAACATGTATGACATTTTCAAAGAAAAGATTGTCTTTGTTTTCGATTTTGGAGACAAGGTTTCTCTGTGTGTAATCTTGGTAGTCCTGGAACTCACTTGGTTGACCAGGCTGGCCTTGAAATCAAGAGATCCACTTGCCTCCGCCTCCTGAGTGATGAGATTAAAGATGTACACTACCACACAGCTATAGGTTTGTATGTTTGCTCGTTTGTTTCAAGAATAAAAAAGAAAATGGATACTACCAATCAGATAATATAATGTTCCCCTCACACACACACTCAATGTGAGACTTTACTGAGACTTAGTGAGACTGTAAAACCCACTAGTAGCTTCCTTAGCCAGGATAAGGTGAAGAGAGAAATCAGAAATCAAACAGATCACTGTGATTTTTTTTTTTAAGTCAATGAATGCAAATTACCATGTACTCATCACAATCCCAATTTCCAGACGAAAATTCTGAAAAAACTACTTATAAATTTGCTTATACAGCTTAGAGCCCAGGCTCTAAGTTAGAGATTGTAAGTCATGCCCTACTGTGTGGTATAGACTCCTGTTGTCTCTATTCTCTCCTGGTAGCTGAGGTGAGCCTGGGCTATGTGGGCTACCCAGGGAAACCCTTTCTCATAAACAAACAGGGCTGACAGGATGGTTCAGTGGGTGGAGGCACTTTCTGACAAACCTGGTAACCTGAGGTCAATCCTCAGAACACATATGGCAAGAGAGTTGAAATCCTCTCACAAGTTGTCTTCTGACCTCCACATATGTCATGGTATTCGTGGTCCCCACACTTACACAATTTAAGTAAACAAAATGCAACACATTTTAATTAAACAAAGTGGAAAATGTCATGTTCCTGTACAAGCAGAAAGAGATCACTTCCTCCTATGGATTGTGGTACATTTACTCCTCTCTCTGACCTGGACATCCATTCCTTGATGTTAAAACACCAGCCCTGAGGCAGTAAACCAAAGCACTGGAGAAATCTACATATCTGGAAATTTGAGGACATTGACTCCAATAAAAGTAATCTTCCACATATCTGCATTAGCTCTTCTTTAGATTTATAAACCTATTATTTTCTAGTAGAAATAGCTCAAAATAGCTGGGTGCGGTGGCCCAAGCCTGTAATCCCAGCACTCAGGGAAGCAGAGGCAGGCAGATCGCTCTGAATTCTGTAGGCCAGCCTGGTCTACCAAGCATCCAAGACAGCCAAGGTTACATAGAGAAACCCTGTCTTGTAAACCTTCCCCCAAAAACCAAATCGCTCAAAACACAATGTTCCAAAACAAACCAGAGCCATGAGAATCTCAGAATCTCTCTCTCTTCTCTCTCTCTCTTTCTCTCTCTCTCTCTCTCACACACACACACACACACACACACACACACACATATATATATAAAAGCCTTAAAATCATCAAATGGACTGAGAAACATGATAATTTCTGCCTTAGAGGACTGTTAATATGTCAGAAACAAACAAAAAACCAAATCTCAGGCTTTCTAAAACATATCTATTTTACCAGTTCAAGTATTTAGGATTTCTGAGACAGGGTCTCACCCTATAGGATAACCTGAAACTCACTAAGTAGCCCAGGCTGTCCTTGAACCTATAGCAACCTCCTTAATTGAACCTCTCAAGTGCTAGCACTGAGATTACACTGAACCATGCCTGGCTCAAGTGTACCACATACGTGGACACACACTGAAGACTAGCTGTCAACAGTGCCATCCTGTCCTATTCTGATACTCGTGGAAATTTTAAATATATGCCCCATATTGCTACAGAAGCCAGCCCCAAACCAGTGCTGTTGCTCCCTAGTTAAACCTTCCTGACTATGTGCCTAGAGAACTGAGCACAGCATCGACAAATCTGGCTCTGGTTTACCTTGTCACACCAAGTCTATTTAACACGGCAGACACACTCATACCTTCTCTCCTGTCTCCATAGGAAAGCAACCCATCTTCTCAGCCCTGAACACTCCTTGCCCACCATCTGCTGAAATTCTATTCTTTCTGCAAAGCTGCAAGGCACTGTGCTAAGAGCTTAGCCTTTCAGGCCAGACCTACCAGACTTCCAAGAGCTTCAGTATCCTGGGTAAAGAAATCAACAGATCTGTTTCTTCACCAGACAGAACAGCAGGCATACCACCATTTGTACTTTATAAGGTAACCATGTGATTAAACATACTGGTTATAAATTATCTAACATCACACTTATGGCATAGCAGGTAACAAATAGTAACTTCTAAGCCATCTTTCCTTCCCCCTCCAAAATCAAGAAGTTTACAAAGACAAAGACACATCCCAGAGAGCTGGGCACTCCCATTATGCATGTTATGTCCCCTGGCTTCAACATCAGGACACAAACAAGATACTTAGGAATGTGGATTTCTAAGTTTACGCAAGGTACTATTTGTGTGAATTATCTGACCTCTCATCCCTGTTTTCTTCAGTGATAAGAGAATGGCAGCTAACCCTTTACAGTCTTCTATAAAGTTTAAGGTATAATGCTTGACATTTAACAACTATGTCAACACAATGTTTAACAGCAGTCTGAGATGATAAATCTGACCCCAGGCTTGCTCAATACAAAATGCACTTTCTAAATAAAGTGAACTTCATAAATCTTGACATTAGGGCTCGGTGGCGCAAGCCTTTGATCCCAGGCTCAGGAAGGCAGAAGCAGGTAGATCTCTGAGTTCAAAGCCAGCCTGATCTACAGGGTGAGTCCAGGATAGCCAGAGAAATGCTGTCTCGGGAAAAAAACAACAAAAATCTTGACACACACTTATTTAATCTTACTACAGTGTCATTAGCCTGCTAGCCCTGTCTCTTGTGCTGCTGTCCGTTGCAGACAAGGTCCTTGAGCACTTCATCACACAAACACTGCCATACATTCACATGCGCATCACAGCTTAGAGCTCACACCCCATTTCCTACGCAGCTTACCACTAAGAGCTGCAAAGTGTCCCCGCCCAAGTTAAATACAGCCCTGAAAGTAGCAGTTTATGAAGAAGTGAACCTGTCTGTTCATTCTTTAGTCTGGCATCATCAATTTCTCTGTTGTGAGCCGCACTCAAACGTCAAGCATGCCTGTAACTGTATTTTCCCACTCATACACATCCAACAACTAGGCATAAAGCGTCCTTTCCATTGGAAAAGGACAAAAGGCCGGCCTCAAACTCAGAATCCTCCTGAGGCCCCTGAGAGCAGTCTCAGGACAACCACCGGGGCGACTTCCTACAGTTCAGCCACAGCCGGTCACAGCAGCAGCGCCACAGGGCTTTGCGTTAAACAAGGTAACATGATAAATGTCAGTCACGTTCTCAAATCATAAATATTTAGTGGGCAGTATTCTAGCTAGCAATGCCTGGCACTACGAGTTCTCATTTAAAAACAAACCAAAAAAAAAACAACTGCTGAAAAGGAATATTTAGCACATTTCCTAACAGAAAATGAGTTCTATTAACTTTATCTGAAAAACGATGATTGATAGCCGCAACTGTTTGGGCACATTTTACTGTTTACAAAGTCCTTTTAATACCTTGTAACATCCAGAAACTCAGTTACTTCCACAACACCCTCAAGGGAACAAGACATTTCACAGCCACGCTTTTAAGGACTGCGGGAATGGTGGTCTCCTCCAACCAGACCCTCCGCCTCAGCTGGGTGCTTTAGTGCCATTTTTTTTTTTTGTTAACATAACATCCACTAAGAGGAGGCCGAGTCCTGCAAGCTGCCACCCTCCTGAAGCACAGTCTGCAGCTCAGGAGAAGGCCGAAGGTAGCAAATCCAGTCAGAAGCCGGCGAGGAGAACTTAATGTCGCCTTGTTTCCGCGCGTGCCGTCCTGCCACATTCCTAGGGCAGGTGCCAGGTCTGGGTGGAGGTGCTTCCTTCCCCACCACAGCCCCCACCGCGAGCCCCGGCGAGCCAGGGGCCCGGGGCCGGAGTCAGCCAACAGCGCGGGCCGGTGGTCGGCGCTCCGGAGCGCGGCCCGACGCCGCGACGGGGGTTTAGGAGCTCTACACATCAACAGTCGGTGGGCGGAGAGGGGCAGGCGGGCTGGCCGGGCCGCGGGCCCGCGCCGCTGGGGGAAACTAAGGCAGCCGGCCCACTGTGGTCGAGCCTGGCTGGCAGCGGCGGCGGGAGGCTGGGGACCCACAGAGGTCGGGGAAATCCGGGCAGTTGGCGTCTGGGGGGAGGGGGCCGCCTGCCGGTCTGAAAATGGCCCCAAGCCCAACCTGACGGAGGCTCTGCGCTCCTCCGGGGCCCCACTCCCCAGCCCCGGCGGCCTGTGCTGCACCGAGAACTCGCTGCTACCTGAAACTGCAGCAGCTTCTCGGTCTGCTCCTGAGTTAGATCCTGCTCCTCAGGCGCCGCCATTTTGCCGCCGCCTCTACGCTCCTGACCCGTCCGCACCGTCACCCGGCCGGAAGTGATCTCAGGGGCAGCCACGTCCGGTCTGAACCGCCGCCGGGACTCAACTGCGTCTGCGCGCGCTGGCTCGCAGGCCGCCCTCCCGAATGCCGCCGCCAGGGGGCGACGTTCTCGAGTCCACGCCGAGCAATTTCGGAAACTGCCGAGGTGGTGAACGTACCAAAGATCTAAAATTGCCGAAAAGATGACAGAGCCCGGAGGGCTAGTGTACCTCCAGTAGCTCCGGAAGTCCCGCGGTTCCGAAAGCCCAGTTACTTAAGACATTCTTGAAGATGCCCCAGGAAACTATGGCTTTGACGAAATAGTGCCAGTTTAATGGTTAGTCCTTTCCTAAAGCTGGCTCTCTTCGCTCGCTAGAGGTGTTCGTAAACGGGTTAATGGTGCTCCTCCGCACTCAAAGCTCTGCATCTGGGCGGGAGCTTCATCTGGTCTCAAGCCTAGGGCCGCTGACCACCTGATCTTCATCACTTTGACAGACCAAAGACAGATACTTGGCTAGGTCCTGGAGACTTAAGTGTATTTCACACCTTGCAAACACGACAGACATCCTGGAGCAAGCCACCTGGACTCTGTTACTTTTTGTTGAATGCAATTAACAGCTCAGTTCTTCTGTCCTGCCTTTTCCAGGGCTGTGGAGGCACACTCCCACACAGATAAACCGCATCTCAAAACAAAGCACTCCTGCTGCTGGAGAGATGGCTCAGCGGTTAGAGCGCTGGCTGCAATTCCGGAGGACCTGTGTTCACTTCCCCGCAACCCACTGGCAGCACACAACTGTCTGTGACTCCAGCCCCGCAGGGTTTGAAAGTCTTACACATACCTACATGCAGGGAAAACACCAATACACATAAAAATAAAGTTATTTTAAAATTCTGAATATTTGTACAAGGGGATTTTATTTGTCTGTAAAGAATGCAGTCATGGGCTGGAGAGATGGATCCGTGGTTAAGAGCACCGTCTGCTCTCTCAAAGGACCCAGGTTCAATTCCTAGTACCCACATGGCAGCTCAGAACTGTAACTCCAGTTCCAAGTGTCTGACACCCTCACACCAATGCACATAAAAGAAAGGATGCAGTCATGTATTTGCAGGAAGATACAGGGGACAGGAGAAGTTCATATCAAGTGAAGTAAGCCACTGTCACAAAGTATAACATATTTTCTGTCATATGTAGACTCTGAAGCTGAATGGAAAAGGAGGGTTATCAGGGATGAAGGACAAAGTGGGGTGGAGAAGGGCAAAAGAAAGGATAACAAGATGACCAAAGCATACTTAGATACATATGTGGAGACATCCTTTGTGAAATTCAAACAATGCTAGTTAAAACTCCAAGGGAAAGGCTAGGAAGAAGGTGACAAAGGGTCTGCCAGACTAGTGCAAGGACCTGAGTTCAGATCCTCAGCACTCCCATAAAAGCCAGGCCCTGCAGTGCTGTAATCCCTGCACTGAGGGGCAGAGAGGCGCAGATCCCTGAAATTCACTGTCCAGCCGGACTAGCAAAAGTGATAAGGTTCAGTGAAAGACCCTGTCCCCAAAACAAGGTAGGATGGCTGGAGAGATGGCTCAGTGGTTAGGAGCACTTGTGCCCTTGCACAGGATCTGGTTGGCATTCACATCAGACAACTCAAACACCTGTGACTCCAGTGTAAGGGAGTCTGGTGCCCTCTGGCCTGGTGCTTGCTGTAAATAGAACTTTTATTCACCTGTTTCTGTTGCTGCCTCGGAGGATTACTATCTCTGTCTGCTAACCTAGGCCTAGTCTTGGAAGCTTCTAGCCTCCATACCATCTAACCTGGGCCTAGAATGTTTTCAGCTTCTGAGACTTAGTGCTGAATAAGCTCGCCCTTTCTTGTTCTTACTGAGCTCTGGGCTGGCTGGTTAAACTCAGCTGTTCTGGCTCAAACTCTCCCAGCTGACTAATTTAATCTGGCTACTCTCTCAGCCTCTGAATTGCTCTGCTTGGGCTCAAACCAACTCCAGCAAGCTGCTCTAATCTCCTGACTCCTTCTCCTTCTCCTTCTCATTTTGTTTTCACCTGTGTCTATCTTGTTCTCTCTCTCTCTCTCTCTCTCTCTCTCTCTCTCTCTCTCTCTCACACCTCTCTGTAAAACTGCCTCCTTTCTCTGCATTGCCCCTTAAGTAGTTTTTGTTTCCTCTTTCTTCTTTTGAGAGTTGGGCATATCCTTTTCTGTCAAATCTCTGATTTGTCACTTTTTTTCTGCCACTCAGATGTAACTTTTTCTTCAACAAACTAACTTTACTTTCATTGTTTGGGATTAAAGAAAGGCATGTACCACCATGTCTGGACCTAAGCTTTTCTTTACCTGAAACTTGCTCTTTACCAGGCTGGCCTTGAACTCAGATCTGTGTTGGCATACTTTTTTAAAAGAAATCTTCTATTTACATTTCTTATATCTTTCTCTCTACTCCACCCCAGTCCCTCCCAACATCCCAAGGCCAGGTAAGAGAAAGGGTTAATGGGAGGGGGGATGCGGTTCTCTTTCTTAGCTGCTTTTTGCCAGATAGAGTCATTGCATTCCTTGGAGCCAGTCCAGTCCTTTTCTCAGGAGATCTCCAACTTCTTGTCTCACAGTAGCAACCAGGAGCAGCAAGGGGGAAGCAGGAGCTTTGCTCCTTCTCCAAGCTCCTCACTCTCTGGGCTCTGGCATTTACTCTCTCTCCAGAGTCCTCAGATTCAAACTATCTGCAGCTGGCAAAGAGCTTCTCTCAGAGCCCACAAGAGGCAAATAGTCTGCTGCTGTGGACCATCTGAATCAGCCCCACAGCCCACACCTGGGATTAAAACAAAAACCATGTTTATAACAGATCTGCTTGCCTCTGTCTTCTGGATTAAAGACATGTTTGTGTTCCAGCTGGATCACACAGACCTGGAAGGCCTTTGGATGCAATCTCTTGCCAGGACAGCCAATGTTTTGAATTAAAATTCCTCTATAGCTTCCAGCCTCTTCTCTATGCCATGATGGACTCTTATCTCTCTGGAACCATAAGGTAAAACAAACAAACAAACAAACAAACAAAAAATACCCTCCTTCTATATTTTTCCTGGGTCATGGTAACCAATTATGTTCTCATGTAGATATTAGGAATTCATCAAAAAAATGCTTATTCATCGTTTTCTTTGAGGACAGATGTTATCAAAGATAAACAGTGCATAGCCATTGTCCCCTAAAAACAGACAGATAAGTAGAAAATTAACTCTATACTTGTATGAGAGAGAGACAGACAGACAGAGAGACAGAGAAACAGAGAGGTGTTATATTATGTTGTTGGTCCCAGGCCTATGCCTACACCATACCAAGACTTGTGACTAACACTTGTCTCAAATCATTTAATTTGTATTTGTTTCTCTAGTAAGAAGGCTTTGCCAATGCCTTCCTATTTTGTTTCTTTTTTAAAATTTTATTTTATGTATGTCATTGTTCTACCTGCATGTATGTAGCTACACCACATTCATGCTTGGTGCCCATGGAGGCCAGAAGTGGGCATCAGATACCCTGGAACTGATTTACAGAAGGTAGTGAACCCACATTTGGGTGCTAAGAATCAAATCCAGGGCCTCTGGAAGACCAGCCAGTTATCTTAACTGCTGAGCCATCTCCAGAATCTCTTTCTTTCTTTCTTTCTTTCTTTCTTTCTTTCTTTCTTTCTTCCTTTCTTCCTTTCTTCCTTTCTTCCTTTCTTCCTTTCTTCTCTCTCTCTCTCTCTCTTTATTTTCTTTCCTCTTCCTCCTCCTCCTTCTTTGGAAACAGTTTCTCTGTGTAGCCTTGGCTATCCTGGACTCACTTTGTAGAAAACCAGGCTGCCCTCAAATACACCCACCTCTGCCTCCTGAGTGCTGAAATTAAAGGTATGTGCCACCAAGCCTGGCTAATTTATTTTTATTTTTTAAATTTGTCCTATCATTTTTTGTTTATTTTATGTGTATGGGTGTTTGGCCTGCACGAGATTATGTGCACCACATGTGTCCCCAAAGCCCCTGCAATCAGAAGAGTGCATTGGATTCTCTGGAACCAGAGTTAGGGATGGTTGTAAGCCACCATCTGGGTACTGGGAACTGAATCTAGGTCCTCTTCGAGAACAGTGCATGTCCTTAACTGCTGAGACACCTCTCCAACCTCTTTAATTTGTTTTCTTAAGAAGAACAAATTCTGTCCTGCAGAGACATGGAAATCCAAGAATAAGTCCTCATTTCTTAGTATATAGAACATAAAATATTTTCTATCAGTTGGGAACACAGCACCTTGATTGCAGCTGAATATAGCACATGGTGACATGTCAGCAACAGTTTTTATTGATTATCTGTTAACGATCCTTAGGCTCTGAGAAGGACTGACGGAACAGGTCAGGCTTGCAGGCCACGTTCTGCTTCTCGTAAATCACAAAATACAGCTCATACTGCTCAAGAGATCTGTGTGCAGAGACTGAGGTTAGCCAGCCAGTATTTTAAAGGCAATGCATGCCTTATAGTCCCAGCACTTGGGAGGCAGATACAGGTGGAACCCTGAGAGCTTGAGTCCAGTCTGGTGGTCTACAAAGTGAGTGAGTCCAGGGCAGCCAGTTCTGCAAAGAGAAACCCTGTCTCAAAAAAAAAAAAAAAAAAAAAGCCAGAAAAAAAACTCCAAACCAAATCCAGAAAACTGCAAGCGTGGTCCTGAGCCACCGCAAGTAGAGGGACTACAGAGGTGATCTTGGATCTTGGTGATCTTAGAAGAGCACTCAGGTCCACCTGCGACTGTCCCCAATGAATGCAAATTGGTCCTGGGATCCAGGAGCTAAGCAAGCACTAAGTGGCCTGGTGGTTAAGAGGCTTTACTGCTCCCCAGAGGACCGGAACTCATTCCTGGCACCTGCCTGGTGGTTCACAATTCTGCTTCCAGGGGATCCAACACCCGCTTATGCCCTCTGCTGGCCAGATGGTACACATGCATACATGCAGACAAATACTTGTGTCTCCGAAAAAATAAAATAAAATATATTAAAATAAAAAATTTTAAAGATGGTAGATGCCTTTACTCCCAGCACTCAGGAGGCAGAGGAAGATGGATTTCTGAGTTTGAGGCCAGCCTGGTCTACAGAGTGAATTCTAGGACAGTCAGGACTACACAGAGAAACCATGTCTTGAAACACCAAAAACTTAATAATGATAACAGCAACGACAATGACAAGAAGAAGAAAAATGGAATACTAAAAAATGCACCAGATCTTCATCACTTATATCAGTTATTTGTGTTGAAAAATGATGTCAGGCACAGTGGCACGGGGTGCTGGGACTGCCTCTCTTGAATCTCCGTAATCCACAGTCATTCCCTAGGCTTGGGGAGTGAGAACCATCTCCATCTTTTCTGAGTCCGTGCTGGTGTCTGCTGTTCTGTCAGAGCCTTAGGCAGTCGATGTGCCTGCAGGAGACCAAGATGAGAAGACAGCCTCAGTTCCAGGCTGTTTGGTCCTTTTTATGCCGTGGAACGCCAAGACATTTAGCAAACTGATATCCAACCATCTCTGCTGTCCTACTTAATTTCCATTGTCAGTTTGACACAGCCTAGACCCACTGGAAAAGGGAGTCTCAACTGAGGGATTGCCCAGATCAGACTGGCCGGTCGGTACATCCAGGGGAAACTGTCTTGGTAGTTAACTGATGGAGGAGGGCCCAGCGTACTGTGGGCGGCCCTGAGCTGTATAAGAAAGCCAGTCAGCAAGCAGCTCTCATCCTTCAAGATCCCTCTCGAGGGCTAAAGAGATGGCTCAGAGGTTAAGAACACTGGCTGCTCTTCTGAAGGTCCAACTCCCAGCAACCACGTGGTGGCTCCCAACCATCTATAATGAGATCTGGTGCCCTCTGCTGGTGTGCAGGTGTACATGCAGACAGAAGATTGTATACTAAATAAATAAATAAATAAATCTTTTTTATTTTATTTTATTTTTTTTTTATCAGTTACATTTTATTAACTCTGTATCCCAGCCGTGTCCCGATCCCTCATTCCCTCCCAGTCCCTCCCTCCCTCCCTCCCTCATCTCCACCGTGCCCCTTTCCAAGTCCACTGATGGGGGGGACCTCCTCCCCATTCATCTGATCCTGTTTTATCAGGTATCTTCAGGACTGGCTGCAAAGCCCTCCTCTGTGGCCTAACAGGACTGCTCCTCCCTTCGGGGGTGGGGAGGCCAAAGAGCCAGTCATGAGTTCCTGTTAGAAATAGTCCCTGTTCCCCTCACTTTGGGAAACCAATTGGTTACTGAGCTACCACAGGCTACATCTGAGTGGAGGTTCTAGGTTATATCCATACATGGTCCTTGGTTGAATGTCAGTCTCAGAAAAGACCCTGTGCCCAGATATATTTGGTCCTTGTGGAGCTCCTATCCTTTCCCCATCAGACTAACTCCCCTTCTTTCTTATGATTCCCTGTACTCTGCCAAAGGTTTGGTCATGAGTCTTTGCTTTGTATACTAAATAAATAAATAAATAAATCTTAAAAAGAAATATTCCTCTCCAGTTCTTGCCCAGACTTTCCTTAATCATAGACTGTAGCCTGTGAGCTGAGGCAAACCTTTTCCTCCTCAAGCTGCTTCTGGCCCAGGTTGTCACAGCAACAGCAAACTAGAACACCTACTGTCTAGTCATCCTGAACATAAGCCTTCTATCCACCATTCCCTGCTCCCTTAGCCACTGGGGGATGCTAACCTACACTCTGTGAATTTGCTTCTCCCAGATATTTGCTCTAAGCGGAACAACCCAACGTGCTGGCAATGTGCTGGCTCTGTGCCCACCCTCTTCCGTTTACCACAGCGCTGGCAAAGTTCGGTCATGCTGAAGTATGGGTTGTACTTTTCATGACTGAAGAGTGTTGTAGTATATGGTGGGATCACAGGTTTCAGTCAGTTAACCCACATTTGAGTTTTTTTAATATATAAATTATTTTGTTGTTTTGCTTTGTTTGTTTGTTTTTACTTTTTGAGACAGGGTCTTTGTTGTTACAAACCAACCTATCTTCAAGCTCCTCATGCTGCTGCCTCAGACCTAGAAGGGCTGGCTGTGCAGGCACGCCCAACCATGCTTTCTTACTGCTGGCTACCATTGATAGTCCTGGTGTGAATGTTTGTGTATAACTTTATTTTGAATGGTTGTTTTGGCTCTTGTGGATATATACAAATGATTGAAGTTGCTGGGTCATCTGGTAAGTCTATTTTTAGCTTTTTGAAGAAACACCAGCTACATTTTTACATTCTACAGTCTGTAGTGGATCCAAGTTTTCACTGTCCTTGTTAACACTTTTCTCTTAAAATAAGAAAAGAAAAAAGGATGTGTTATCTCAGGAGTGTGAAGTGCTACCTAAGTGAAGTTTTGATTTGCATTTTGTAATGACTAATGACACTGGGTTTCTCTTTCATGTGACTGCTAGCCATTTGTACATTTTCTTTGTTTTGTCTTTAGGACAAGGTCACACCACAGAGTCCAGGCTGGTCTTCTCCTCTTCCCTTCCTCTCCTCCTCCTCCTCTTCTTTTTGTGTGTCCTTGGCTGTCCTGGACTCACTTTGTAGACCAGGCTGGCCTTGAACTCACAAAGATTCGCCTGCCTCTGCCTCCCCAGCACAGGGATTACAGGTGTGTGCCATTGGACCCAACTTGGCCTTCATTTCTATGCCCACCTCACTTGTGTATATCCTTGGGGGGAAAGGTAGCCGTTAAAATCTTTTTTTTTTTTTTTTAGATAGAATCTTGATATGTTAGCTGGTCTTGATCTCCTAAAACCAAAAAAAAAATCCTACTGCCTCAGACTTTTGGGTAGCTGGAATTATAGGCTCATGCTATCTCACTTATATGCTTATTTATTATTATTTTGGTGATACTGGGATTCAAATTCAGGATCTTGAAAAAACTATGGAAATGTCTACCACTGAACTATACCCCAGCCTTTGCTTTAAATGTTTCAAGAAATTGAAGAGTAAAGAACATTTCCACTGGGACTAGAGAGACTGTTCAGTGGTTAGGGCACTGGGCACTCTTCCAGGGGACCAGGTTTCAATTCCAAGCACCCACATGGAAGCTCATGACTCTCTATAACTCCAAGACCTGACACCCCCACACAGATGGACAAACCACCAATGAACATAAAATAAACTATTTTTAAAATGAACATTCCCACTTAACTCACTCTGTGCTGAGTAATACAATGACACAAAAAAACAAAACACATAAGAAAATAATGAAACTCTTGAGTCTAGCATGATGGCACACATCTTGAACCCCAGAACTCAGAGGTAGAGGCAGGCAGATCTCTGTGAGTTAGAGGCCAGCCTGGTCAGAGTGAGTTCCAGGACAGCCAGGACAATACAGAGAAACCCTGTCTCAAAAAAAAAAAAAAAAAAAAAAAAAAAAAAACAAAGAAAAAAAAATCAATGTGAGCTGAGCACAGTGGCAGTTGTCTCTAGTCCTGGCACCCAGGAAGTAGAAGCACGCAGATCTTTATGAGCTCAAGGCGAGCTTTGTCTATATAGCAAGCTCCAAACCAGCCAAGGCTACACGGTGAGGCCTTGTCCAAACACACAAAACTGAATATAAAAAACCTCCTACAAAAGTACAGTTAGCCTGGCCAGGCCTTGGTGGTGCACACCTTTAATCCCAGCACTTGGGAGGCAGAAGCAGGCAGACCTTCGAGGCCAGCCTGGTCTACGGAAAGAGTTCCAGGACAGCCAGAACTATGTGAAGAAACCCTGTTGTGAAAAAAGAAAAGAAAAGAAAAGAAAAATAATTAGCAGTACAACAAAAGGATTATACACCAGAAACTGGAAGGGTTGTTCCTGGAATTCGAGGATGGTCCTACATCTAAAAATCAAGAAGTCAGGCGAAGCGGCCCACACTTGTGGTCCTAGCACTCAAGAGGCCTGAGGCCAGGGAGCTGCTGTGACCCACACCGGACCTCATGGGGAGCACAGGCTGTCTGAATAGAAAAAAAAACAGAGGGTGGGGATGGGTGTCCTTGGAGCTACATTTTGTCTTGATTGTTTCTCTGTCCCTCTCTGCTTCCTGCCCACCACCAAGCAGCCTTTACCACACTCTCTGCCAGGACACTGATCTCACTGTGCAGAGGTCCACAAGCAGCCTTGGGCTGAAGCCAGCAGCCACGAGAAAGCTCGGATCTCTTCAAGTCGTTTCCTAAGTATTTTTTCACAGTGGCAAAAAGTGATCAAGAGAGGTGAAGAGCTCGATGCAGTGGGCCACGCCTATAATCCCAGCACTGTGGAAGGTAGATGCAGGCAGATCTCTGTGAGTTTGAGGCCAGCCTGGTCTACAAAGTGAGTCCAGGACAGCCAAGTCTACACAGAGAAACCCTGTTTTGAAAACAAAGCAAAACAAACCAAAAACAAAAGCATAAACAGGTACAATGGCAACCAAAAAACTTAGGTTCAGTGAGTGATTGGCTCTGCTTCAAAGGAATTAATGGATCGTGATAGAGACACTGGTCTCTTCTGGCCTCTACATACACATGTGAACACACACACACACACACACACAAATAAATGATACTTTAACAAAATTATTTAGGGGGCTGGAGAGATAGTTCAGCAGGTAAGAGCACTGACTGCTCTTCAGTTCCCAGCATCCTCATAGAGGTCACAACTGTCTGTAACTCCAGTTTCAGGGGACCTGGCACCCTCACACACATACACAAGGCAAAACACCAATGTACATAAAGTAAAATAAAAATAAGTCTTTAAATTAAAAAAGAAATTGTGTGTATGTTTGTCTGCATGTGTACCATGTGTATGCAATGCCCACAGAGGCCAGAAGAGGGCATTAGGTGTCAGCAAGTTACAGGCAGCTGTGAGCCGCGAGATGCCAGTTTTTGGAGCTAACTGCTCCTGGGCCATCCCAGAAAGCAGCGAGTGCTCTTAGCCTCTGAGCCATCTCGCCGATCTTTGACAAAAAAGAGAGCACAAGTGAGCTGACGGAGAAAGCACTCCCTAGTTGCAGAAAGCAGAGCACCGCTGTCCTGGGAGTGGGAGGAAGCAGAGAGAAGCTGACTGAGAAAGGAAGCCTTTCCGGTGAGCACCTGAGCACCGCTGTCCTGGGAGCGGGAGGACGCAGAGCGAAGCTGACTGAGAAAGGAAGCCTTACCCGTGAAGCTGCGCTTCGCCTCTGCACTGGGCTCGTAGTTACACTCATGGCGCAGAGCTTTCGTTGTGCTTGACGGTGGTTCAAGCTGCTGGGGTGGAAAGCACAACAGTCCCCCTGAGGTGGTCGTTCCTGCTATGCCATCAACCTGCCAGGCAAGGTGTTCCCACTGGGGATGGGAGCGCAGGCTGCTCCAGCAGGAAAGCTGACGCATCTGGATCTTACAGCTCTGGCCTCTGTAGGCTCCTGCGCACACCTGCACACGCCCATACACAGACACATATAAAACAAGCGCATCACTTAAAAAATAAGTTTTAAGAAAGCATTCATGAAGCAGAAGCAGGTGGATCTCTGTGAGTTTGAGGCTAGCCTGGTGTACATAGCAGGCTCAAAGCCAGTCAGGGCCATATAGCAAGACCCTGCCTCAAACAAAACAAAACACAAAGGAAGCCAACCCTGGCAATAGGCAGGGACACCATGGTGGTGGTGGTGCTCTTACATCAGTCAGGGGCAGAGTAGATGGCGGTCCTTTGTCCATCCTAGCCTGTTGCCTGGCTTAGTGGCCAAAGCTGTCTTATACAGTTTCAATATACAAATATTGACTACCAAAGAAAAAGGCAGTTTTACTGCGGAGAAAGCCGGCTCCCCCTTAACTGAGAAATGTGAACCTAACGGGACAGATTCTGCACTGAGAACTTGGCGTCACTTAATCTGAATAACTAAAGAAACGTAAGATCTCAAGTCGAGGTGCAAAACAATCGACTCCATGAACGTCGATGTCAGCAGACACAGAGAAAGAGGAGCCGAGGCTGGTTTCAGGGGATCGTCAGACAGGTAAGGCGGCGGGGTGAACGGGCCTCTGCTGCACGCACCGGGGCGTGCAAGCCTTTCCCGGCTTCAGTCCCCTCCGCTCCTGCAGGAAGAGGACGGCCGCGTCACGCAGCTCACAAAATAGGCTCCGGGAGAAAGTTTCTGCGAACGAACTCTCAGCCCGCGAGCTCCGGAGCGGGCTGCCGGGAGGTGGGAGGCCGGGCTCGAACCGAGGGCGGGGCCACCGCCGCGCCCCGCGGGCTCCGCCCCGGCCGTGACGTCACCACATTCCCGCCGCGGCTCCTCCCGCCGCCGCCGCCGCGGTGACAGGCGAGCCGGGCGGGTGACGGGAAGTGCGGGCCGCGGGCGCGGGCGGGGAGGTGACAGCAGCACGCGGGGAAGATGGCTGAGGACTTCGGCTTCTTCTCGTCGTCGGAGAGCGGGGCCCCCGAGGCCGCCGAGGAGGACCCGGCCGCCGCCTTCCTGGCCCAGCAGGAGAGCGAGATCGCCGGCATCGAGAACGACCCCGGCTTCGGGGCACCTGCCGCCAGCCAGGTGGCCTCCGCGCAGCCGGGGCTCGCGAGCGGGGGTGAGTCAGCGCGGCGGCCTGGAGCCCGGGGCCGCGGCCGCTGCCGGGGGCGGGAGGCCCAGCCTCGCGCACACCCGGCCTGGCTGCCGGCGGGGGTCCGCGCCCGGCCATCTGGGCTGACCAGGGGTAGCCCGGGGGGGCGGGGGACAGGCTGCGTGTGTCCGTGGGGCCTGGGAAAAGAGGGAGGAGCCGGGAAGTGAGCCGGGAGTCTGTGCTGAGACTGGATCCACTGACTCCGGGGACTGGAGTTTAGTCATGACATTTCATCCGCAGGCCAGCTCCTCCAGTGTCTGGCCTGGAACCCTCCCCTGCTCGGTTCTGAGAGTCGTTCTCGAGTCCCAGGGTCCTAGCCAAGTGGTTCCGGTGTGGAACAAACACAGTCCCCACCCAGGGCTTAGCGTTCATTCCCCTGCAGGGAAGCAGGGGCCTCCAAGAACCCGCAGCTCTTCCTCGGGGACCACCTGCCGTTCTGCAGCGGTGGAGACATGTTAATTACACTTAATAATTTCGCACACATTACTGAACGCATTTCAGAACTGGCTACAGGAAGCCTCAAAAGGTACACTATTAAAACAGCTAGGAAGCGGCGGTCAGGAATTAAACCCCTTCTGTCCGATTCCGCGTCCTTCCTGTCCAGACCACATTTGCCTGACTGTTAAGTCTGGGCAGCGGCATAAAGGGCCAGGAGTCCTGCCCTCCCTGTTTGTAACTGTCTGTTTAGTGGATCTACCAACGTAGGCCAGGACCTCTGTGGATAGCTTCAGACATGAGGGCTTAGGGCCTGTTGCCTGCAATGTTTATCATTGATACTTCTGATCCAAGGAACAATTTCTTATAAATATATTTAAGTAAAACGTGGACCTTCCTGGTTACACTCCTAATAGGCCTTGTTTCTTATTTTTGTTGCAATTTTAGAGAGGTCTAATAGGTCTATTGCAAATAAGTCTTATGTGTACCTGTTCACAAAGTTCTGTAACAGTCATAGTTCTTGAATTTGGCATTCTGCTATGCTGCCATCCCTGCTGGGGACACAGAACGAAGAAGCCACATCTGTGGCCGAAGGGTTCACTCAACTCTGCCATGACTAATGTCATGAGCCTTTTGTAACATATGAGAACCTGGAGTCTGCGGGGTTATCACGATGGCACTTGAGCCTGACTCCTGGAACCCGTGTGGTAGAGAGAACCCACTCCCACAAACTGTCCTCTGACCTCACACACACATGTGGGCATCATGCAGGCACACACATGCACAAGTAAATAAAATAGAAATAATTCCAGAGAAGAAATTGGAGTTTGAGTATCCTGCCTAGGGCCACACAGCCATGAGTGATAGACCTGAGGCTTGGTTTCAGGCCTCCTCGCTCCATACTCTATGTTTTCCTAAAGACCAACTGTGCAGGCCTCCCTAGGAGGCGGCTGGACGTGGCAAAGCGAAGCACAGGCCTACCAAGCCAGCCACACAGGTCTGAAATAGTGCCCTCTGTCCCTCAGCACGGGCCCTTCCTTGTCCCAGGAACCTGCCCGGGTGCCTGTGTGGAACTCATGGGTGCACAGTTCCCCTGAGAACAGCTTGTCCCTCAGCAGGAGGTCCCAAGTTGTTAGACACTCACAAGGAAGACAGGTGCAGCTCAAGCCGAGGGCCTGGGACTTAGCAAGCTGTTTGTCCTGGGGGCTGACAGTCTGGATGGGTACAGCACTGCCTGGCTCTGGGTATGGGAGGACAAATATGGTGATAGCCCTTAGGGGAGCTGCCAGGCACACAGCCCTCTGAGTGTCTTCCAGACTCCTACATTTGATGCTGCAGGTGTCCAGCTGCCCTCCTGAGAGGCAGTTTGGGCAGTTTGGGGAACAAGGAGGTACTTCAGGAGGGGGATCAATGGGTGTTCAGGTGTGAATAGAACGGACCTGACTCTCCTAGGCCTAGACAGTGCTAGGCATCCTCCTTTGGATTTCAGGGAGTGGCAGGAGCCTGGGTGGTCTGGGGGAAAGGGCTTGGGCCTTCTGGGAGCTGGAGAGAAGCTGGTTCCAGCAGCAGCCAGCAATGCACACCTCTGAGTCACCTCCCCTCAGACAATGAGGGATTCTGACAGCAGCACCTGTGCTGAATTCGCTCCTGCTGACCCTGCTGACTCTCTGGAGGCCCTGGCAAAGCCGTGTCTTGTGTAGGCCGGAGCCTGAGCCCGGCTGAGCCTTCTTTCCAGGCAGATCTGCAGCCAGCCTGAGCCATGGACACTTTGTTTCCATTCATCAGCCTTGGGCAATGCCCAAATGGTCTACACTTTCACACCCAGTTCTCCGGGCTCTTGGCCTGACTGTGACGTATGGGCCAGCTCTGTGTAATCCTGTTGCCCCTGCTGGCCTCAGTAAGCTCACAGGAATGTTCTGGATCCTTTGCCCTTATTCCCAAATGGGCCAGGCATCCAAGGAGGCCACACACCTTAGGACTTGTATTTGCTCTCTTCGTTCTGTGGGCCCTGTTGTGCACACGGGATCATGAATGTGCAATAGTCAGGTAATTCAGACTGGTAATTCCGTAGGTGGGTGTGTCCAGTCCCAGAGAGGCTAACGATACTCCCGTCTTTCTGGAGGCCAAGGTGGGCACCAGGAAACTCAGTGGCCTTGTCAGAGAGGGGTCTGCTGGGGGCAGATCAGGTTGAAGAGAGGTAGATGGACTTTTCCAAAAGGCTGTTCCTACAGGCACACAGCATGAGGAATGGACCCTGGCGAGGTAAGGCTGAGGAAGAGGCTACCACTCATTACCCTTTTGGCATCACCCTCATTTAGAGAGCAGCTCCCTGCCCCCCACACCTCAGATGGTCGAGGTGAGAGCTATTGCAGTGGATCAGGATTAACCCCTGCTTGACCGTAAGTAAGTTATCATTGATGTCTACGGCAGCTGACTGACAGGGGTTAAGAATCCCCCTTCAATCCTTCCGGGCTAAGCCAGAATCACGGTTGCCCCTCACGGTTGTCCCACCCAGGACTAACTGTCCTGTGGTGACCGCATTAGGCCTACTGTGGCTCACAGCTAGGAGGCATGGCAGCTTCAGAAAGGCCTTGCCAACTGCAATGAGCCCCAAAGAGCAATCCAACTCTCATTTGGCCAACTGTCTCTGTCTACCCATTCTATGCAAGAGCCCTTAGCTGGAAAAAAAAAAATGCATTCAGAGCCTGGTAAAGAGTACATGTTCCCAGGCATGCCAAGTTAGAGTGGGACACCTGTGTAGTATTATGGCGTACCCCAGAGATAAGGCCTTCTTTTAGTGCCTAAGGAAGCAGAGGAAGCAGGCTAAGGTTCCCATAGTACACTTGCACACCATTAAAAAAAAAAAAAAAAAAAAAAAAAGAGTTCATTTGTTTATTCAGCATCTAGTGACTGAACTTGTAGAAAGGCCCAGGTCCCATGCATGGGCTTGGCTCTGAAGAAGACAGCCAGCCACTCTTCCAGATGTTTGCCAGATGTAGGAGGACAGACCAGCCAAAGTGGTGGTGCAGGTATGAGATGCCAAGGGTCCAGGCTGGGCTGGGTATCGGAGTGAGTAGGAGGCATAGTGAGGGGCAGGGCTACAGCCGAAGCTACAGGTAATCTGTGACTAACTGGATGTTGGACCAAGGGATTGGGAGGAGTCACAGTGAAGGCAAAGGGAAACCTTGGGATGGGCACAGAGCGGAAAAATAGGCCAAGTGTTGCCCAGGGGGAGCTGTGAGGCCTGCTCTCCCAGGCAGAGCAGTTGCCCAGGGTTCCAGCAGGACATGCAGAGACACAGCCCCCTCTCTTCCTCATCCCTGCCGGCCTCTCCCTAAGCCTGCAGTAGCCATGTCTGCTTACCAGGTCCCAGCTCCACAGGTAACTTCAGGTGGGTAAGGAACAGTGCAGTGCCAGGTGATCTAGAGCAACTACAGTAGCCTTTCTGAGCCTCTACTTGAGGCTCTGTGAACTGGGCCACTGACAGCTTCTTCATAGGGGTGTGGTAAATACTAGCCTTGACAGTGGGTACACACGGGAACACTCTGGGCCCGAGCCTCAGCTGTTTATATAGCCATTATATCTGAGGGGGATGCACAGGTTGGCTCCAGAGCTAAAGGAGGACTATTTTGTGCTTGTAAGCTGGACCATGAATGATGCTGTCTGCTTGCTCTTTCCAGCTGGTTCTGAGGACATGGGGACTACAGTCAATGGAGATGTGTTTCAGGTAAGCAGAGGGGGGGCTGGCTGCCTCAGGCTCAGTCACTTGTGTCATTTAGGGTCATTTAGGGCTGTTTTCTTGTCATGTTGGGGAGACAGTGACTGAGGAGTTGTTCAGATTGTCCTCACGGGTATCTAGCTTTAGGAAGGAGTGGCATGGGATGAAGGACATTGGAGCTCTGCCTGAGCAGGCGCCTTGGGTGGGGGTGACTGGGCTGACCACGTCCCACACCCGTGAGTGCTTTCACTCTTTGATCAGGAGATTAAGTGTGGGATTTCCCCAGAGCAAACAACTGGGAAAAGATACCCAGATTCTCAGCAGAATGATTTGTAACAGCAGGCAAACTAGAAGTAACGTAAATGTCCAGACTCAGGGCCTCGGTAGAGAGTTACAAAGGGCTATCAGAACCCCCTGTCCCTAATGCATGTCCTTATTAAAGTGACTTGCAGAATGAGTGATGTGCCATTACTTTTTACATTTTAAGCGTTTGCACAAAAAATGTTTGGAGAAGGCATTGCATTTGTTAATAATGGATGGCCCTGAGCGTGAGAGGCCCGGGCTTCCTGTTTCCACCAAGGGACTGACTGGTAGGGATGGATGGGTAGGTGGAGGGTGTTCTACTTAAGGATAGTCTGGGATAGGGCTCAGTGGAGAAGCTCTGAGTTAAATCTCTAGTACCACAGAAAATGGAACAGAACACAGCACACAGACTGATAGAATGTGGGAACCAGTGGCATCCCCCAGAACCCTGCCGTTTAGGTGGGGCTTGGCCTCCACTATGTCAGGGCCTGCAGCTTCCGGATCTCCTGAGCCCCACCCTGCGGAGGAGTTGGCCTCTTGGATTCTGGGAGAATAAACAATACTTTCTTATGTAACTGGGAGGGGTTCGCCGTAACACAGGAAAACTGGCCTAGCCCCATTTCTGGAAAACTACTCGACAGACAGTGAGCTAGAATGGTCTCTCCCTGGGAACCCCTCGGCATCATGCCCAATTGAGTGCTGCAGAGCTAAGGAGTAAGGGTTATTTTTGTCCTGTTAGAACTTCTGACAGGCCATTTCTGGGCTCTAGGCACATTCACAAGGACTTTAGTGGCCCCAAAGGTCTTTGTTGTGAAGTGAACATTCTGGGCAGCGCCTCTCCTCAGCTGAGAAGCTGAGAGCTGGGCAGCATCTTCTCCTCAGCTGAGAAGCCGAGAGCTGGGCAGCGCCTCTCTTCAGCTGAGAAGCTGAGAGTCGCAGGTGCTGAAGAGCCCACACAAGTCCGCAGAGTGACGCCAGCGGGCTTGCGTTTTCCTCACCTGAGTGCCGTGGCTCTCTTGCCCTCTCCAGCATCCCAGTCCACCTGAGGGTGTGCAGTCTCAGCAGTATTCTTCCTCTCGCTATCACAGCGCCCTGAGGCATGGAGCTCTGTGAGTCACAGCACTCTGGTGCTGCCCTAGAACCCCTCACCCCCCGGGCAAGGGAGGCTCACAGAAGAGACAGTGCCTTTGATTTAGCAGCAAAGCTCCTTCCAGCCTGCATGGTATACTCTCTGAACTGGTCTTTGGTCTGCTGATGGATCCTACTATTTGTAGGAGGAGCATAGCAGTATGTGGTTCAGGGGCAAAAGCCTTGATCTGTGCAAACTCGGCACATCCCAGGGAGAGCCTTGTGCCTCAGTCTTTCGTAGACTACCACACAGGTGACCCCCAACACAGCCTGAGGGTAAGCCTGCCAGCACCATGCCAGCTACTTTGGCGCCATGGAGGATGGAGAGGGACAGGGATGAAAACCCCCTGTAGGACTCATCCCCCCCCCTTCTTGCTGCTGTTCTCCCCTCCTATGAGCTACTTAGAGGACTCAACAGCTCAGCCCAGCTTAGCTTGAGCTGTTCAATCCTGAGAGCCTCGTCATCCGGCTGTGGGGTTTATCATGCACTTGGCTGGCATCAAAGCCCAGAGGCTTTCAAACTGGAATCCAACAGAGAAGCCTCCTCAGAGAGGGGGGCCAGGAAGGCTGGATGGCAATCAGCTGGCCTGTCGGTGGCTTGCTTTCTGCTCCTGGCTATAACTGGCCCTTTCCTCAGTGGAGCTTTGGAGGAGTTCAGAGTGCTTCTTCAGATACTAGTATGGCCACTGACACCCTGGGCTGCTAAACCTCGTGGAAGTGACCGCATTTCCTACCTAGGAGGCTCAGATGGACATGGGTGAGCCTCAGTGTGGCCTCTGATGCTTACTGGCTCAGGCAGGAAAATAAACCCAAAGCAACTGGGAGAAAAGCCAGTGAGGTATTTCTTGGGGCCTGCCTGCCAGCACCCCTGCTGTGCTCACACAGACTGGGAATGAGTGGGCTAACCGCATGGCGACTGCTGTGGCAGTCTTTTTCATATGCATGGACCGTGGGGTGACGTCCATGGCCATTACTTTATGTGAGCCTTACTAGGAACCTTGAGTGGGACACTGTCACCCTCACTTCACAGGTCTGAAATCAGAGTTGCCCAGGGAAGGGATTTTTCTCAACAGTTATCACCCAGCGCCTGGCAGGATAAGCACTCTAAGCTAGGCCTCTCTGCTACAATGTCCAGCGCCTTTCCTGGGCCCTCGCCTGCCTTTATAATCAGCCATTTGTTCACTTCTCAACACCCATTCTTTGTGGGCAGGGCCAGTGCTGCGGTGGTGGGTGTGAGGCAAAGCCAGTGCAGTGTTTGTCCCCAGAGTTTGTGACTTATGGAGCTCAGAAACCTGGAAAGAAGTCACTATAGCCCAGGAGCTTGGATTTAGGGTGATGCCCAGACATGAGGGACATAAGTTCAAGGCTAGCATGGGGCACATTTTGAGGCCTTTAAACAAAGAAACAAAAAACTTAACAGCCTGAGTTCTTTATAGGGATTAACCTACTTAACCCTCCCAACACCCCATTACGCAGTTTCTTTTATTATCCTCATTTGCTCAAGGCGATTGAACAGCTGTTCTAGTTGCACAGCTTGAGTGACTTCAGGAGGTAAAGTCTGGAAGCCCAACGGGGGAGTAACACAGTGGGTTTCCCGGCTGCCTAGGGAGGCACGGCCAGTTCTGGCTGAGGGAATGAAGGTAAGACCTTGGCTCAGGGCTCATCCAGAGTCCCTATGGAGTCTGCTGTACTGCTGGATGTGCTAGGAAAGCCCCGGAGGCCACAGACCCAGGGCTGATAGCACTGCCTAAAGGGGAGTCACATAGAACTCTCAAACATGGTGCATCAGCAGCCTCTCCGGTAGTGTAGCAGGGGCTCCCAGCCTGGGCCTGAGACAGGCCACGTCTATTTCTGGGGTGTAAAACCGCTCCAAGGGCTGCCCAGGCTTCAAACCCAGACCACAGGCAGCAGTGGAAGCCTAGACTTCATTTTCTGGCTTTTCCCAGATGATGATCTTGGATTAGTAACTTAACCTTTCTGAGCCTGGTTTCTCATTTGTAAAATGGGGATTCAAGGCTTTGCCCCACTATTCCCACAGAGTTGTTGGGAAAAGCACACTGTAACCACGACAGCTTCTTGTAAATTACTGACTTGTCTACTCAGTGAGCTAAGGAGTAGACTGGAGGCAGGAAACAGGTGTGCATGTATGTGTGTGTGTATGTGTGTGTATGCGCATGTGCCTGTGTGTGTGTGTGCGCGCGCGCGCGCGTACCATGGTGTATGTGTGTTATGGCGGCAGGCAGAGACACTGAAGGGACAAAACCTCTCATCTTGAGGTCACTTAGCACAGCCAGGGTGTGGCCTGGGAGTGTGGCTGGGTGGTAGGCCTTGTCTAGCATGCTAAGGCCCTGGATTCAGCACTGGGGTGACTGGGCACAGAACAATGGAGGAGACAAGGGCAGTACAAGAACCACACCACACAGAAGCAGCATGTTCCTGTTAGCTATTTTATAGCAAGGATGTACACACCCACTTATTCACGTCGAACCTGGCTCTGTCACTTGCTTGCCAGGGGTGACCATGGTACTTTGGCATGAGATTCCCCTTATCTATAAAACAAGGGCAGTAAACACCTTCCAAAGCCAGGGATAGTGGTGCACGCCTTTAATTCCAGCACTCAGGGAGGCAGAGGCAGGTGGATCTCTGTTGGTTTGAGGCTAGCCTGATCTACAGAGTGAGTTCAGAACAACCAAGGCTACACAAAGAAACCCTGTCCCCCTGCCCCCCCAAAAAAACCCCACAAACACACACAAAAGACAAACCAACAACAAAACAACCTTCCCAGTGGAATTATAAAGATCAAAGACACCCATTTAGTCACAAGTGCTCTGGAACCTAGCTGGGTTAGGGAGCCTGCCCAGAGGAGCTTCTCCAGCATTTCTTTAGGCCACTTTCTCCGGCATGTCAGCACCCATGTACTTAAGAGTTTCCTAGAGGCATCTGCCCTGCTTGGCCCTCCAGCATGCTGGATTTTTGCCTACGATGCCTTTCCTCTGTCCTTCCTGTTGTCTGCCCTCAGGCAAGAATGGCCATGCCGTTTTTTGTCTGGCCTCTTACCTGGCCTGGACTACAGTACACCCCACCCATCAGCTGTGAGGGACTTCCTGTCTAAAGCGACCAGAAGACAGGCTGTCTTGTCCATCCCTGTCCATAAGCACCTAGACACATACGAATTTCATCTTCTCCTGTCTGCTGGGTTGTGCTGGAGATTATACTTGAACCCACAGTCTCATGACTGTTCAGGACATACTCTATCATTGAGTTATGTCCTGAGCCTCAATAACCCTCCCCATCTAGGCCTTCCTGCTCTGGATGCTGTGTGGAGGCAGTCAGTTGCTGGCCAGAAGGCTAAGGGGGAGTGGGAAAACAAGCAAGCCATTCCAGACAACAACAAGTGCTGTGAGGACAATAAAATCTGCTGTGCCCTGAAATCTAAAGGGGATTGATTCTAGAACCCCAAAATGTAAAGATCCAAGAATTCAAGTTATTTAATAAAATGGTAAAGTATCGGGGTTATGGAACACTTCCAAGGCCCTGGGTTCAATCCCCGGCTGGTGAGTGAGGGGAATGGCATAGTATTTACATGTAGCCTACACACATCATATCCTATATATGATACTATTTAGGAAAAAGGACAGAAACAAAACTCTGCATTTGTCCAGGGAAGAGGCTACTGCTGTGGAAATAACTTCATAGTGCAGGCTCAGTGGCCTCAAGGATGAGCAGATTCAGAAGGAAATGGCTCAGATAAGCACTGCAGTCCAGGGCGGTGGCAATGCCTTTAATCCTAGCTCCTCGGAGGCTGAGGTGGGAGGACCCAAAATTCAAAGCCAGGGCTGGGGAGATAGTGCAGTGATTAAGAGCACTGACTGCTTTTCCAGATGGCTGGGGTTCAATTCTCAGCAGCACATGACAGTTTACAACTGTCTGTAACTCCAAGATTTGACATCGTCACACAGACATACATGCAGGCAAAACACCAGTGCACATACAATAAAGATAGATAATAAAAAAAGAAAATCCTTAAAAAAATTCAAGGCCAGATTGGATAACTTAACCTGACCCTGTCTCAAAACAGAAAGGAAAGAAGGAAGGAAGGAAAGGAGGAAGGAAGAAAGAAAGGCAGTAGCAGCAATATGGTTCATCTGAAGGCACTAGTCCTCGGTCCTGATGCTAAGTTTATCCCTGGGACCTACATGGTAGAAGAACTGATTCTTGCAAGTTGTCCTCTGACCTCCATACTTACACCATGGTGTGTGCATACACACATAAAATAATAAATATATTTTAAAAATACAAAGACTGCTCACTTCGGCAGTACATATACTAAAATTGGAAGGATACAGAGAAGATGAGCATTGCCCCTTAACAAAATTGAGACTGGCTAGGGATATAGGCACTGTTCTGTGGGAAGACATTAAACAACAGCAATACTGACAGTTGGGCAAATGCTCGCAGGAGCACAGGGATTGGAGACCGGGGGAGTTAGGGAGCTTTGGGTAGACAGCAGAGCTAGAGAAGGCCGTGGTGGGAGCACCGGGATGGAGAAGCCTGGAGTGTAAGGGCCTGGAATGTGCTGGGAAGAGGTGGGTCCCAAGGTGGACATGCACATGGTAGAGATTTCAGCGGCTGAGGGGAGGAGTTGGGTCAGTGCCCACAGCAAAGTAGAGGGCCAAGCACCAGCCAGGCATGGTGGCAGAGCCCACACTTTCACCTTCAGAAAGGCTCTCTCAGACCAGAGGTGTCCCATCCACACTGACCCAAGTGCACAAACTCCAACATTTCTGTCCCAAGCTCTAGCAACTCTTGTTACCAGAGCTGAACCACACTAACCACCTCTGTCCACCTCTCCTGGCCTTAATGTTTCTTCTGTACAATGGAAATGAAAAATGACAGTAATGGGCTGGCAAGATGGCAAAGCAGTAAAGGCACTTGTTGCCAAGCCCCAGGCCATGACCAATCTCAGAACCCATCTCAGAAGTAGAGAAGAACCATTCCCTCAAGCTGTCCTCTGACCTCTGCACTCAGGTCCTCTCTGCAGATACAAGTAAATATTTTTTAAAGATTTATTTATTTATTATTTACATAGTACTCTGCTTGCTTGTATACCTTCGTGCCAGAAGGGAGCACAAGATCTCTATAGATGGCTGTGAGCCACCATGTGGTTGCTGGGAATTGAACTCAGGAACTGTGGAAGAGCATCCAGTGCTCTTAACCTCTGAGCCATCTCTCCAGCCTACAAATAAATAAATGTAATTAAAGAAAAAGAATAACAGTCCTAATAGCACCCACTGAGCCATCATTCTGGGGCACTCTTCTGTCTTACAAAGGGTTTAGGATGGAAGAGGGCTTGCTGAACACACACCATTTGGGTTTCATCAATGCAATGGAATACAACGCTCATAAACCTGGCTTAGTGGCACACACCTGATTCCTGTGCTCTGGACGTGGAAGTGGGATAATCAGAAGTTCAAGGTTATTTCCAGATATAGAGCAACTTCTCAGCCATCTTGGGCTATGTGAGGCCCTGTCTCTACACAAAGAAACAAATACCTGACAAATTCCATTGCATCACACGGCAGCATCAGGTCTGAGAGTCTGTCTTACTATGAGTCCCATTTTCAGCGAGGAGCTCAGCCAGCTGTAGACACTGGTGTGTACAATTGTAGTGTCAGCAAGGGGACTGTGTGGATTTAGGGTACAAGTTTGCCACAACAAAGATTTGTTATTTTATTTTATGTATAGGAATATTTTGCCCTTGTTTTCTTACTTTTCTGTTGCTGTGATAAGACACCATGACCAAAGTAACCCAGAGAGGAAAGCGCTTTTTTGGGGCTCACAGTTTTGGAGGGTCAGTGTCCATAACCATCATAGCAGGCAGCAGGCAGGCAGGCGTGGTGCTGGAGCAGTAGCAGAGAGCTTACATCTTGAGCCACTAGCACGAGAAAGACAGAGCTAACTAGCAGTAAGGTGGGCTTCTAAAACATCCAAGCCAGCCCCCAGTGACACACCTCCTCCTCCAAGGCCACACCTAATTCTTCCCAAACAGTTCCACCAACTGGGGGCCAAGCATTTAGTGTATGAGAATATGGGGGCCATTCTCTTCAAACCACCATAGCCTGTGTGCGTGTCTGTGCAGCAAAGTGTGTGCCTACAGCCCATACTCCAGATCCTCTGAGCTGGATCGACGGATCATTGTGAGCTGCCACGAGGGTGCTGGGAACCAAACCTGTGTCCTCTGGAGGAGCAGTCAGGCTCTTAACGGCCAAGCCACCTCTCCATGTGTCTCCTCCTTCATTGTCATATAGCAAAGTTTTAGTTTGTTTTGTTTTTTTCAAGACATGGTTTCTCTGTGTAGCCTTGGCTGTCCTGGATCTCACTATGTAGACCAGGCTGGCCTGGAACACACAGAGATCCGCCCCTGCCTTCCGAGCGCTGGGATTGAAAGTGTGCAGCTTCAGGTGACCACCCAGCTATGGCCACGCTTTAGCCATAGTTGTCTGCCTGTGTCTGGACTGCATGTTCCCTCGTCTCCTATGTGCACTGTGGTGGCTTCTGTACACAAGCAATGGACCACAACAGACCGGCCCTGCTATCACACAGATGATACTCTGATGGACAAATGAACGTATTAGTAATGAGGTCATAGCAGACTGTGTAAGTCCTATCGCGTAACAGTTATAGCAGAGATAGATGTTAATGATGGCAGCACAAGGGGCTCCCCATCGTGTGAAAGGCAGATGACATTAACACTTTTTAAAGGTTTAGTTTATGTGCTTGAGTGTTTTGCTTGCATGTATGTTGGATGCATCACCTGCATGCAAATGCCTGTAGAGGCCAGAAGGTGTGTGATCCCTGGAACTGGTGCTACAGACAGCTGTGAGCCCTGTGATGGTGCTGGGAACTGAACTGAACCATGCGAGTGTTCTTGCCCATGGAGTAATTTATTATTTATTTAATGTACATTGGTATTTGACTGCCTGCATAGTCTGTATGAGGGTGTAGGATCCGCTGGAACTGTTACAGACAGTTGTGAGCTGCCCTGTGGGTGCTGGGGATTGAACCTGGGCCCTCTGGAAGAGCAGCTGATGCTGTTAACCACTGAGCCATCACTCCAGCTCCCCTAACCTTAGGTTTAAAACTCATTGTATTCTTTTAACACTCAGACCCTTTGGGAGTGTACAGTGATCGGGCACTGAGAAGTTGAGTGGCCTGCCCGAGGCCACGTGGGGAGCTGGGCTGCTGGCAGAGAGCAATACATAGGATAAAGATGGCGTGGTCATAAGGGCTTGGTGGTGGTGTGGGCTGAGGTTGCCTGCTGCTGCCTGTGGGTCCTGGTCTGAGGCCTGTCTTAGTACCAGTAAGAGCAGTCCAAACAGCAGGGCGGGTGTGTCAGGCCAGGACACTGTGCTTATGTTGTAGGAGGCTAACGGGCCTGCCGATGGCTATGCTGCAATTGCCCAGGCAGACAGGTTGACCCAGGAGCCTGAGAGCATCCGCAAGTGGAGAGAGGAGCAGAAGAAAAGGCTGCAGGAGCTGGGTGAGGGCATCCCTGGGGGAGGGACGATTCCAGCGGGGATGGCCTCTGGGACATGCTGGGTAGGACAGAGTGAGGCAGCCTTGGAGCCTGGGCAGGCCCACTCGGCTGAGGGTGGATCCTGGGCTGCTGGCAGCCTGGATGGGGCAGCCAGGGTGGCTGTGTTCATTGTCCTGCTGGGCTCACAGATGCTGCCTCTAAGGTGACCGAACAGGAATGGCGGGAGAAGGCTAAGAAAGATCTAGAAGAGTGGAACCAGCGCCAAAGTGAACAGGTTGAGAAGAACAAGATCAACAACAGGTGGGTGAAGCCCTGGGACTGAGGGGTGCTGAGGAGGCTGAGGGAAACCATGGGCACAAAGGAGGACACGAGGGGAGCCATGGGGCAGTGAAAGGGGCAGTTGTGGGGAAGACTGTCTTGAGATGGGCGATGTATGAAGGACATAGGAGAGAAGAGCTGTGGAGACCTGGGGTTCCTCACAGCACGCCCAGCCCACTTACCAACTCTTACTCCTCTCCATGACTGACAGGAAACAGAATGGGTGCCAAGGCCTTGAGCCCTCTGTGGGCAACTCAGAGAGGGCACAGGTCTTGGGGGGAGTGAAGAGCCAGCCTGAGTATTTGTGGTCATTTCTTATAGAAATGACAGTACTTCAACCCAGTGTGACTTAAGAGATGAAAGGACATTAGTGGCCTATACGAATGAAAAGGCCAGGACAGTGGCACTGGGGCATAAAATGATGTCAATCAGCACTCCTTCTCCTTGCCACTCAGCTCTGTTTCTTTCTGCTCTGACTCTACTACTGGACATATAGCCTGTGTGGGAACAGCAGCTTTAGGCTTCTGCCCTACTTTCTTGGCAAGCCGAGTGGAAATAGCAAGTATCTAGTGGCTCCTACTGTGTTGAGCATGAGCATGAGCTTGGACCATGTGCTCAAGCCAGGCCAGGAGAAGGGAGGCTCCCCTGGGACCCAGCCAGGGTGAAGGTGCCATTTGCTGGGCTGCTGTGGAGGCCAGTTTTATGCTAACCACAGAGACTGCGGTGGAAGCAGCTGACCCTGCAAAGCCAAGCAGGTTAGGGGCATGGAGTAAGCTGGAGAACATGTTTGTGGAAATGGATGTTCTCCTACTTTGGATGCCCTTCAAGATACAAGATCCTCCCCAAAGGGAAAGACAGTCAAACTGCTGCATCCCACGCTGTGCACTGAGCCATCACATGAGGACCCTTCTGTGTCCTCAGAGTTCAGGGGAGAGAACCACACTTGGATCCAGTGGGGCCCTGTGCATGAAGACCGTAGAAGCAAAGGAGCAATTAGCATGCTGGTGCTGGAGAAGAATCACTGTCTAGAGCAGCGGCTCTCAACCTGTGCTCATGACCCACATGGGTAGCATATCAGACCTCCTGCATATCAGATATTTACATTACAAGTCTTACAAGGAGCAAAGTTTTAGTTATGAAGTAGTAACAAAATAACTTTATGGTTGGGAGTCTCCACAACATGGGCACTGTATTAAAGGGTCACTGCATTAGGAAGGTTGACAACCACTGGTCTAAAGCTTGTTTTTGAGGGATGTCCATGGTTCATCAGAGAAGAAGGGCTTTTGATAAAAGGGAGAATTCTAGACCTGGGAGCATCATGGCAAGAAAGAGAGGATGCGGTGTGTTGGTCTATAGGGACTCAAAGTATAGAGGTAACTGTTTTGGAAAGCAGATGGTATGTGGGAGTGTCACCAGGAGGGCCTTGGAAAGAGACCTCAGTGAACAGTAGGGAGCCATCAAAGGTACAGGACTCCTAGGTCTCTGTGGGTAACTGTTAGCTTTGAATTGTACTTCCTATAACATGTCTCCTATCGGAGGTACTAACATGCTGTTTCTCTTTCTCTTTAACCCTGTGCCTGCCTGTCTTGCTGTCTGTGTTCCCCCACCTAACTCCTTCTCCTAACTTTTTCCTCAAGGATTGCTGACAAAGCGTTCTACCAGCAGCCAGATGCTGATATCATTGGCTATGTGTACGTGTCTCCTTTGCTCTCTGCAGGGGCAGCTGTGGAGGGCGGCCCAGCATTTCAGAGTCTCTTGTCTATGTGGTATAAATGAATGTGGCTGGGCTCAGAGCAATGGCCAGAGCAGGAGGCGACCTCCAGGACTGCTGCAGGCACCAGCCCTTGCCTTCCATCCTTCCATCTCTGTCCTTCCAGCAAACTGGAGGGAGCTCTGCCCATTAGAGTTCCCAAGTGGGGGTGGAGGAAGGAACGCACTGGCCAGCCTCACATGGGAGGGGCAGAGGACAAGCAGCCCCTTGGGGATGGGTAGGTGAGATGCGGAGACCTTTTCTGGACAAACACCCAGCATAGAGTTCGGAAGGCATAAACAATGACAGATGTCTTTATGCCTGCCCTTGCCCCACCTCTGAGCGCATGCACTTGGCCACGATCCCCTGCCCTCCCCGGCAGCTCTCCTCCCGTGCATCTGGGTTTGCAGTGTGACTGGACTGTGCCCGCTCTAGCAGTAGAGGGGCAAGCAGCCCCAGGTGATAGGTAGTGCTCTCTGGACAGTAGTATCGGGGAAGCGACAGTGAAGACAGTGATTTCTGAGAATTGTTTACTCCCTTCACACACTGCCTTACTGCTCCCGCTGGAAGATGGAGGGTCTTCCCATTCAGAAGATGGAGGGTCTTCTGAACCACAGGCCTCTACCACCATCTGCACTTGCCTCCCCTTACACAACATGGCAGCAGGTACAGCTTTCCCTCCTGCCGCCCACCCCTCCTCCTCCCATCTGGCCTGTACCTGCTGATACTTATCCTATGCTAGTCACTGGTCAAACAGAGAGAAGAGACACACAGCAGCACTCCCCTGACCCCAAGTTGCTCATGGGTTGGAATTTGAGCTCTGCTGGGGACCCAGTGCACGCTTCAGGGGCTCATGACCCTCAGCTGCACCTTAAGATTTAGAAATGAATTCGCTGGGTTGCAAGGGTTAACGAGGACATTTTAGGTGGAGAAGCAGCTCAGACAGCGGCCTCGAGAGGACTGAGAGGCCGGGCTTTCGGGGACAGAAGGGAGCTGAAGCTTGGGAGCTGGAATCTCTATTATTCCAGGCTAAGGAGCTTAGATTTGATCCTCAATGCAGTTGGCAGCCATGGAGGTTTCTAACAGGGAAAGGGTTATCTGGCAGGTGTGGTGCTGTAGAATACTACTGGGTTCAATGCTCCTATTGGGCCTAAGGAAAAAGTCCAGAGAACCCAAGAAGGCTCTGAAGGAGAAAGAGTTAGAATCAAGACTTCCCAGCCTTTCACCTGCCTACGCATTGCCAAGGGAGCTTGAGCAAAGCAGATTCTGGTTCTTTAGAACTGAGGTGAGGCTTAGGCTGTTTCTATAAGCTCCATGGGGATGGCCTGCTGCTGGGCATGGCCCACAGATCAGCACTAAAGACAGAGGGGGAACCTCTTGACCCTGACAGCAGCTTCAAGGATAAAGCCTTTCACCTACACTCACTGTCTAACCCCACACAGCACAGACCTGTCACCACATTGGACACTCAGAAGAGAACCCATGCTCCTCATCTCACATGTTAACCGAACACAGAGCAGAAAGGCAAGATCACGATGGAGGGTCCCGACACCGAGCCGGGCCAGTTCTTCTGGCACACAGCACAGTGGGGTCACCCAGAGAGCTCTCCGTTACTCCTGACCTCTGGCTCTACAAAACCTTTCTGCCCCCTTTCCTCTATGGTCATTGAACCCTGGTGTGTGCTGAGGATGTCTCATTCATGACTGAATACTCTAAATCAGTGACTTCCAAGACTGTCAACCAGAAATTCTGAAGTGTGGTAGAATTCTTGCCTGGCATACAAGAACTCTACTGACAGAAACTCAACATCCAGTACCATCAAAATAAGCAGGCTCCTGAGGAAGAAACACCCCAGCTTTTATCGTAACATAATTCCAACTGAAGCAAAACTTCCCATAGAGCCTTGCCCAAGCTGTGGCTCCATCCAGACAGAACTGTACTGGGCTCAGAAAGTTTCTGTGGTGAGATAGCTTGAGGCATGGAGAGTTCGCCATCCATTAGAGTCGGTAGGTGGTGGTCAGCGTCCTTTCTTGGTCAAGGTGTTGGATGTGTTAAAAATGTGTGGCTGAGGTGGAGATATAGCTCAGTGGTGGACTTACCCATCATGGTTGAGGCGAGGTCCAATCCCTAGTAATGAAAAAAGGAAGAAAGAAAGTGGGAAAATAAACAAATAAAGCTGGAGGTTCTTCTGTATCAGGAACCCCAGGGTAGAAACTCCTGATGGAAAGATACTGAGTGGGCCAGGTGTGATGGTACCTGTAGTTACAACACTCGTAATCTTTGCAAGATTAAGGTCAACCTAAGCTATGCAACTAGCCTGGTCTGTATGAGACCCCATTTAAGCAAGCAGGCAAGAAAGCAAGCAAACCAACCACCACCACCACCAACAACAAAAAAAGAAAAAGCAGGAGAGAGTGACTGGGCTAGGAAGGCCTTTCTGAGGAGGTAAAGCCTACTCTAGGAGCTAAATGACAAGCAATAAGCTGGCCAGGTGCACTGGTACACACTTGTAATCTCAGAACTGAGAGGCTGAGGCAAAATCACTTGAGCTCAAGAGTTCAAGACCAGCTTGGGCTACATGGTGGACCACAGGCTCAAACAAAAAGCAATAGGCCATGAGATGATGACCTCTCAGTCAGAGGTGCCAGTAATTTCCAAGGCCTGCGTCCAGACGACTTAAGCCACACTTAGGCATAGGTTTCTTTTCTCTTTTTAAAGACAGGGTTTCTCTGTGTAGCCCTGGCTGTCCTTGAACTCAGATCTTCGGGTCTCTGTCTCCCAAGTAAACAAAGGTGTGCTACCACGCCCGGCTAGGCCTAGGTTTCTGATGTCTAGAGTGTTCCTGATGACTGAAGTCACAGGGCACAGGGATGGGAGATGTCTGGCTAATGTCCCAGAGTAGGCTGCACACCAGAGACTGATGCGAGCACAACCCTAGTGACTCAGGAGAAGACAACCATGAAAACCTGTGTCCTCTCTCCACCTTCAGGGCATCTGAGGAGGCTTTTGTGAAAGAATCCAAGGAGGAGACCCCAGGCACAGAGTGGGAGAAGGTAGCCCAGCTGTGTGACTTCAACCCCAAGAGCAGCAAACAGTGCAAAGATGTGTCCCGCCTGCGCTCGGTGCTCATGTCCCTGAAGCAGACACCATTGTCCCGCTAGGTGTCTGCTGTAAGAATGGCCAAAGCATGGGCCTTGCTGGGGCAGAGGAGCAGCTGCTTCAAGCCGAGTGGAACTTCCTCTGGCAGCTGCCACGCACAGCCTGTTCTGCTCCTCTGTGTCTCTGGGAGCTGGGAAGTGGGACCCTACCCCTTTCACCCCTTACTCCCTGCTGGCCCCATGTTCCAGCCCCTCTCAGTCCACTCCAGTGTGACTGTCCCTCCTGATGTATTTTTCTTGGCTTAAAGGATATGTTAACTCTTTTTACACTTATTTATTATTATCCTCATTTCTCTGGAAGCTGCAACTTGTGTCAGGGCTCGGTTTGTGCTTAGAACTGTCCCAGCTTCATGTCCTAAAAGATGAGGATGTACTCTTGGACACTCAGGAGCTTCCCGCTGGAAGCAGGAACCTAACCTGTCTATGTCTGCTGTCTGCCCCCAAGAAGAAAGACAAGCTCTCACAGAACTGTCTGTGTCTGCTGCTCCCCCTCCCCCCCCAAGAGGAAACACAAGCTCTAGCAGGACACTTTTACAATGTTGGTTCTTTGTGATTCTTTAACAAGCCTGAGGATAGGCACTCTGCTCTCCTCATATACAACCAAGAAAACTATGGCTCCCCAAACAGAATCTTCTTGCAGTGTAGAAAAGAGGTGAGGCCAGCGTCCTCTAAGGTGGTGTCTAAGCCTGAGGATGAGGCTGGTAAATGCATCAACTGCCAGCCCTTCTTCCTTGGGAGTGATAGGGCCCTCTATGACGTGGCAGCCTGCTGCTGCACTGTAGATGTCCCTCCCTCTTCGGCCATTCCCTCCGTGGTCTCAGGATACACAACAGTAACCACACCTTCCTTCCCTGTAACAGAGGTTGTAAAACAGGCCACTTAAACCATTATGATCTATACTGTGTTTAAAAAGATTTGAGTAACTGCCAACAGTATTATTACTTTCCTGAGACTACCAATAAGAAGTATCAGAAATTACTTGGAGCATCAGAAATTTGTCTCACAGTTCTGGAGGCTATCATTCCGTATCAGGGGAACCACTAAGCCACAGCCCCTGGAGATGCAAAGGCAGGACCTGTGCCTCTTTTCTAGCTTCGGTAGCTCAGGCCTTCCTTGGCTTACAGACACATCCCTTCAGTTTTGCCTCACATAGCTGTCCTCATCTTCCTTCCATATATGTCTTGTGTGTCCATTTAAAAAAAAATATGGATACCAGTCTCACTGGATTAAAGCCCACCTTAAAGATTGTATTTTAAATATTTATGGTTATTAAATCGCTATTGCCAAGTAAGGCCTAAAGAATTGAGAGTTGGAATTGGACTGTCAAATGTATGTTAGGGTGTGGGTATCGTAACACTAACATGAACTGTGGACGCTGCCTTTAAAAGTGGCACCATCTTCAGCTCTTTATGCCCGTCCTTGTGTCCTGTGGGCTTCACAATGCAGTGTTTGACGATGGCATAAGCCTAACAGTTAAGAGCATGTTGGATTCCGGCGCTAAGTATCTTTCCTTTCTTCCCTTCTCCCAGCTTGAAGTAGGCATTCAGAGGGGCGGAGTCACTCATGGGAGGAGACCAGTTCCTCAAGTCAACACAGAGCTGCCCACAGACCAAATGCCTTTGAGACTTTAGTGTCAAAAGCTGGAATGGTGTGGATCAGCAGAACCTGAGGGCCCAGAGGAAGTAGAACTGGAGTAAAGTAGACAAATGGTGGCGGTGTTGGTTTGACCATCCTGACTCCAGCAGGACTGACAGGCCTCACTTAAAGCCATAGAGAAGTGCCGACAAAGCCCCCATTCCCACCCCATCAAACAGCTCCAGTTTTGGCCCACTGAATAGAATCCCAAGGACAGCATCTGGGAATCTCTTTTAACTGGTGCCCCCAGTGATATGACTGTTACCAGGAAAGTTTAGATGGTACCAGGCTCTATGTTCCTCTCTCACAATGAATCTAGAGGCCTCATAAAGACTGCATTTTGTACCACTGAGCTGTATCCCCAGACCATTTAAAAATTTTATATAGGGCCTCAATAAGTTACTCTAACTTACTTTCACTAAGCTACAGGCTGACCTTGAATTCTTGAAATCACTCACAGGCAAGATTCTTCTTCCTCAACCTTCAGAATAGTTGAGGTTATAAAAATGCACTATCAGGCTAATCCTGATTTCTAAAGGCCAATCCTTACTTTCCTAAAAACATAGACCAAAAATAGTGGTTTTGATCACAGGAATGAGATTAAGAAGGAATTCATCACATACGAGTGTATTAATGTTTTATTAAGTAATTAAGGGGACACATGACAAATAGAAATATGCAACCCAACTGAAGCGAACCTGGGATTTTGGGGGCGGCAGTACGGAAATCAGTCACAAAATCGGCCACTTCCTCGCCCAAATGATCGTAAGGCCCTGTCAGAAAAGGGGCGAGCAAGTCTGACAGGGCTGTTTGTTGCTCCTGGGTTTTCGAATGATTTCCGTGGAGCTTTGAAGTCCCGTCCATACACTCAGGGTCGAGACTTCATAGCAGATGCCGCTAACCCCACCAAGATGGCTACGACCGTGAAACCCTGGGCAGCGATCCGGGTGCGCATCATTAGTTGCGAGCGGTGGCTCTGGCCGCGGTGGAAGCAGTACAGGCCATAGCAGAGGGCAGCCGCCGTGCCCAGGCAGCCTGGGGAGGGGACAGGAGGCAGCAGGTCGGGCCCTGCGGTCCCTTGAGGACGTAGCCCACCCCGCTCTCCCACAGCCACGACTTGGAGACCACAACAGGAGCGGGGAGAGGGTCGTTCTAGAGTCCGCTTCACGCACCGTCCTTCCGTTACATCTCGGGTCCGCTCCCCTTTTCAAGACGAACCTGGTCTTCCCCCTATTTCATTCCCCCACGAAACCCGTTCCTACAGCACACACTTACCTATGGGGACCATTGGATTCTCACGGGTCTTCCGAATAAACTTCTCCTTGAAGCCCTCTGGGTTGCTATAGACCGTGGGGCTGAAGCCCTCGATGACTGGGGCCTGGGACGGATTGAAAGGCGCCTCTGGACTAACAGGACGCGGAGCCGCCATACCCACAACGACAGGAAGAGGTAGGACAAAAAAATCCGGACGCCGAATCCCGCCTCCCGGTGAAGTCACCACGAGGGCGGGACATAGTCTGCTGAGCGTACTACGTAGGCGCTGCTGTCCGCTGCATTCTGGGAGTTGTATTAAATCAATGTGAAGGCTCTAGTAAGAAGACTACATTTCCCAAGAATCCCTGCGCGCTGTGGGGGACAGAGCCTGCTAACACGCGGCTTTGAGAGTGCGGTTTGGAGTTTGAGCAGTTGGTGCGGTAGTGTGCGCAATGCCTAAGGCCAAGGGGAAGACTCGGAGGCAGAAGTATGGTTACAACGTCAACCGAAAGCGTCTGAACCGGAATGCTCGTCGGAAGGCAGCGCCGCGGATCGAGTGGTGAGGGACCGGTTCTGAGGCAGGGGCCTCGGCTGGGCTGGACGGCGAGGTGACAGAGTCTCGATCTCTCTCTTTGCCGTTAGCTCCCACATCCGACATGCCTGGGACCACACCAAATCCGTGCGGCAGAACCTGGCGGAGATGGGGTTGGCCATGGACCCCAACAAGGCGGTTCCCCTCCGTAAGAGGAAGGTACTGAAACAGCAAGGCACTTTCCTCGTCTCTGCATGAACCTTACTTTCCTTCCCCACCACCTTCCTTCACTGAGCCGAGTTTCAGAATTTGATCTCCTCCACACACTCTTTCCATGTTTGCTTGCGACAAAGTCATTTCGTTTGCACTAATTCTGGTCAAAGCTTCTTAACGACCTCCTTCACTCTAGCACACAGATGGGCTTGGTTTGTAGTTTTTTCTTCCTCTGCTTAATTTCTTCTCCGGCCTGTTTGGCATCTCAGTGGAATTTTCAAGAACGTGTCTTTTTCTACCCATAACCCCCCAGGGCTTGAGATTTTTGTTTCCTATACTGTCTTTCTTTGTTTATCCTTCACCTGAGACATCTAGTTAATTCCCAACCGATCTTTCTGAACCTGAAGCTTTCAAAAATAGCACCTCACTTCACCCACTAGGCTCTTTCATAGTAATTGTAAATACATGGTCATAGATTATTTATTTGCTTCTTAATCCCTTAACACGGTCCTGTGCTTTGTCCTCTGCTAAACTCCTAGAATTCTTAACCCACTAAATGGGCTTGATGAGTGAGTTTGGTCCATTGACTTCAGGCAGGTTTGCCTAAGTGGACACTTGCCAGTGGAAAATGTCACAACAGGTGTTTTTTTTTTTGTTTTGTTTTGTTTTTTGTTTTGTTTTTTAACAAAACATAAAGCTATAACTAAGCGTGGTCATGTAAGTCCTCCCCATGGAAAAGATATCTGAGCTTGCTCCCTTGTAACTTCCAAAGCACTGTAAGTGTGAAGTATGCAGTGTTTCCCTGGATTACCACAGAGCAGAGCATAGATAGTCACAGAAAGATGAGTTACTTGTTAAAAAAATGTAGTGGATGCGCATGAGCATCCCCTGGTGGCTGTGTGAAGGTCAGAGGATGGCTTTCAGGGTTGGTTCTCGGCGCACTGTGGAGTCTAGGGATTGAACTCTGGTGGTCACATTGGCCTAACAAGCACCTTTACCTGATGATCCATCGTTGTAGCTCTGCTTGTTTCTCTTGGTAAGGATTTCAGTTGCTGGGACTTTGGGGAGTTCTTGTTATGTGGTTCTGGCTGACCTCGGGCAGGAATTTCCTTACACTAAGTATAGCTCGGTTGTGATGGCCATTGTCCTTCCTTAACCCTGGCTGATCTTTCCCTGATCAAAGGTGCTTGTCTGGTGTTATCATAGCTCCATTCTTTACAGGTAAAGGCTATGGAGGTCGACACGGAAGAAAGACCCAAGGACCTGGTGAGGAAGCCCTATGTGGTAAATGGTGAGTGACCTCATGAGTGCTACACATACACTAACCTTTTAGCTACCTCCATTCTGGTGGGTTTTTGTTGTTGTTGTTTGTTTGTTTGTTTCACATCTCCTGATTTGAATAGACAGATGTTTGATATGAAATTACTTGAGTTCTGTCTTTTTAGCTTATCGTTAGCTGATTCACATAACAATTTTAACACAGAGCTGTGTGTGGTGGTCATGCATGCCTTTAATCCCAGCACTTGGGAGGCAGAGGCAGGCGGTTCTTTGTGAGTTCAAGGCCAGTTTGGTTTACAAAACAAATCCAGGACAGCCAGGACTACAAGAGAAACCCTGTCTCAAAAAAAAAAACAAAAAACAAAAAAAACAAAAAAAAATTTTTTTTTTACACAGTTCAATGTAGAGGGAAAAGAATTGCTGTACTCTACTGTGTAAAGCCACATGTACTTAATATGGTAAGATAACTGTTTGGGGTTTTGTTGTTGTTTATTTTCATTGTTGTTTTTCTCTAGGAGGGTCTGTGCTGCTGTGGCTGGCCTTGAACTCACGTAGAGATCATCCACCTTCCTCTGTCTCTTAAGTTCTGTGATTAAAGGCACATGCCATCATGCCCTTCAAGAATTTTTGTTTGCATGTTTTATTTTTGTTTGGATGTTTTGTTTTTGTTTTAAATTGTAGCTAAACAACTACAAAGAATTTACCTTCTTGGCCCTTTTAAAAAGTTCTGTCCGGTGATGGTGGCGGCCCATGCCTTTAATCCCAGCATTAGGCAAAGGCATTCGGGTCTCTGGGTTTGAGGTCAGCCTTGTCTACAGAGCTAGTTCCAGGACAGCCAGGGCTACAGAGAGAAACCCTGTCTTGAAAAGCAAAAATAAAAGTACAGCAGAGGCATGTTGAGAATATTCATACTGCTACATAATACATCCCCGAACTTTGGTTTTACAAGCTGAGACTGCCTAACAACCAGGCCAAAGATGATTCTGACTGTAAGAAAATTCAGTGACTATGTCATTTCTGTATTTTGCCCATTTGCTTATCTCTTTTCTCCTAGCTGTGCTGGAGGTTGAATCCAGGATCTTTTTTGTGCTGGGAAAGCATGCTCTGCTACTGAGCTGTACTCAATTTATCTGGCTTTTAGTTTTCCTTTATTGGTGGGTTTTGTTTGTTTGGGCAGACTCTTGTTATATAGCTGAAACTAGTGGTGAACTTGAGGTCCTCTTGCTTTAGCTTCCTAAGTGCTGTATAGAAAAGATTTAATGCAGCAAATGGCTATTCTGGCTGTAATACAGACATGCCTTGTCCCAGGAGACAAGAGTCAAGCAGACCTCTTGAGTTAAGACCAACCTGGTACAGAACAACTTTCAGGTTAAAAAAAAAAAGATTCAGTGCAGGCATGGCCTTTAATCCCAGCACTCAGGTGACAGAGGCATGCAGATCTCTTAGTTCTGTTCAGTGCTGTTTATGCAGCTTTGGTTGGGTCAGTGAGTTGAGAGGCAGTGGAGTTGAGTTTATGAGAATTCAGTTCATGGAATTCAGAGGGAGTTTTACTGGGAGAGTTTTTCAGAGAGAGGTTGAAGAGAGAACAAGCTAGACACAAGTAAAGACAGAACAAGCCAAACAATGAGAAGGAGCCAGAAGATTAGAACAGATCTGTAGTGTTAATTTGAGAACAAGCAGAGTATTCATTGAGAAACTGAGAGAAGCCAGGATGAATCAGTCAGCTTGGAGAAGAGTTTGAGCCACAACAGCTGAGCTGAACCAGCCAGCCAGTTCAGAAGGAGCTAGAAAGGGTGAGCTTATTCAGTAGTAAGTCTCAGGCTGAAAACAATCTAGGCCTAGATTAGGTATTACAGAGGCTAGAAGCTTCTAGGCCTAGGTTTGCAGATGGAGGAAGTAAGCCTCCAAGACAAGTTCTCAGGAGAATAAAAGTTACTTTTACAGTGCTGGTTCTACCTGTTTGTTTTAAAAGTGCAGCTGTTGTCGCTATGGCCCCGGTTTCCCCTTCACGTGGAGCAGTAAGGTATGTGGGTGGAGCACTGCAGCTCTAGGTTTCAAAATTCAGACCTTCCACTTCAGATGGGCATAACACAACAGGACGAGATTTTCTGGTGGTAGCAGAGCTGAAAGGAAACCAAGCTTTTCATCTTTCTGTCCCTAGAGCCTGGCGCTAATGAAGACTGATAAGCTTAGTGGTTTTCATTTTAAACCGCAACTTGAGAATTGCTTTTCAGGGATTGCACACCGATGGGTGTAGGTGGTAGGGAGCAGAATTTGGGAATGAAGGACCTAAAAAAAAGTGAATTCCGGCTTTGAATTTGGGAATGTGTTGCTGGTACAACAATTCTGTGTCATGGGGTTGAAAGGGGTATGCAGAAGGTAAAGCCTTATTCCATTTTCTGGCTTCTTTTACCGCAGACCTGGAGGCAGAAGCCAGCCTCCCAGAAAAGAAAGGAAATACCTTGTCTCGGGACCTCATTGATTATGTTCGTTACATGGTGGAGAGTCATGGGGAGGACTATAAGGTAAGGGCCACCAGGAGTAGCCTCTTGGGCTTGTTGGGAAAACAGTGGACTGTTCCAGCCTGATCTTTGACTGAATATAAAGAAAGAAAATAATCTAGGAAGGCATCACATTGAAGTTTTTTTTTTTGTTTTGTTTTGTTTTAATGTGGGTAAGCATTTTGTTTGTATGTATATGTAAATATGTGAGTGTCTGGTACCGGTGGGGTCAGAAGAAGCTATTGGGTCCTTGGAACTAGAGTTGCAATTATGAGATGTCGTGTCTATGAGAACTCATCTCTCCAGCCCTTTGGGCTTTCTCTGAATTTTACGTGTGTGTTGGGGGGAGTTTCAGAAGATAGTTTTCAGGGGTTGTTTCTTGACGTCCACTTCTTGAGGTGGGGTTTCCCATTTTTGCTGCTGTGCTGCATAACCCAGTCTAGCTGCCCTTGTAGATTCTTCTGCCTCCTGTCATACTGTAGGATTTACAGATACACATTTGGATTTTCATGTAGATTCTGGGGAATGAACTCAGAGCACCATGTTTACCTACTGTGCTGGCTAGCTTTGTATCAATTTTGACACAAACTGGAGTCACTGGAGAGGAGGCCTCAATTGAGAAAAATCTCTCCATGTGATTAGGCTGTAGGCAAGCCTACAGGGCATTTTTTTACTGAGTGATTGAAGGGTGAGGATGCAGCCCACTGTGGGTGGAGCCATCTCTGGGCTGGTTCTGTAAGAAAGCAGGCTGAGCAAGCCATGAGGATGAGGAGCACCCCTCTATGTCCTTTGATCAGCTTCTGCCTCCAGGAACTGGGACTTGGGATGTGGAAGTTAAGAAAACTCCTTCCTCCTGGAGCTTGTGGTCATGGTGATTGTCACAGCTGTAGAAACCCTTAGAGACACAGCCTTTACTTGGTGAGCCAGTTCCTGGTTCTTTATTTGTTTGGTTTGTATATTTGCTTATTTATTTTAATCTTTTCTCTTTTTTAAAATTATTTAATTTTATTCTTTGTGCATTGGTATGAAGGTGTCAGAACAACAGACAGTTGTGAGCTGCCATGTGGTTGCTGGGAATTGAACCCAGGTCCTTTGGAAGAACAGGCAGTGCTCTTAACCACTGAGCCATCTCTCCAGCCTGATTGATTTTTTAATGTTAACAAGATGCGGTTGCCCAGCATGGTGACCAGCACTCAAAAGTCAGGCAGATAGAGATCTGAGTTTGAGGCCAGCCTGGTCTATATAGTGATCCCAGGACAGCCAGGGCTATTAAAGAGACCCTGTCTCAAAAGAAAGCTAAATAAGGAAGTAAGGGATAGGTCTGGCAATGCTGGACCTCTGCACTTAAATGGAAGTAATGATTTTGAAGAGGCATGAACTCCCTGGCTGGCCCAGCTCCTTTAATACCCACTGCTTGCTCCCAGGCTTGCTTGGTCCCTTCCCTAAGGAGGGTGCTCTTTTCCTCAGCCCTTTAGTGCAGAAGAGCTCCATGTCCTTGGCTGTTTGTTGTTGTTTTGTTTGAGACACGGTTTTTCTATATAGCCCTGGCTGTCCTGGAGCTCACTTTTTTATGTGAGTGTCTGGTGCCTGTGGTCTCTTAGGATTGGAGTTATAGATGCTGGGTCCTCTCTAAGAGCAGCCAGCGCTTCTAACCACTAAACTCTGCGATGGCTTTTGAGGTGAGAAAGCTGGACCGCAGGGATAGGAAGCAGCATGCTCAATTCAGGCAAACAAAGCTCAGATTTGGACTTGAACTTGTGCCTGTTCGGGACTCCACACACTTTCCTACTTTTACAGGCCATGGCCCGGGATGAAAAGAACTACTACCAAGATACCCCAAAGCAAATTCGGAATAAGATCAACGTCTACAAACGTTTTTATCCAGCAGAATGGCAAGCCTTCAGCGAGTCTTTGCAGAATAAGAAGATGGAGATAGACTGAGTGGTGTGTATCCTCAGACTTAGGCCTTCTGGACCAAGGAAACCAAGCCAGGCTTTAAGGCCGGGAATGTATAGTTTCAGGTGGTGCTGGCAAAATCCTATGGAATCAGGTTTTACACACTCACTCTCGCTCTCCTTCTGGAGAAGGAACTTGTTTTGTTGTTTTTTTGGTTTTGTTTTTTTGTTTTTGAGAGATGGTCTCTAATAGCCCTGGCTGTTCTGTAGACCAGGCTGGCCTCCGCTCACAGGGATCCGCCTGCCTCTGCCTCCCAAGCCCTGAGATTAAAGGCATGGGCCTCAATGCCCAGAGGGGAAGGAACTCTTTCAAGTCCATGGTTTTCGTTCTGTTGGAGCTCACAGACAGGTCTTCCTGTCCTGTGTTCAGAGGGTATGTTTTATTCAAATGCAATCTGTATGTGATAAAAGAGTATTTTACCTGTGTAACGTGGTTTGTTTTTTGTTTTGAGACAGGGCTTCTTTGTGTAGCCCTGGTTGGTGTTAAAGGTATGCATCTCTACTTGTGTGATGGCTTTGTGTTCACTTTGTGTTCACTAAGCTCTGAGCTGTCCCAGGGAAAGCTAATCTTAGCGCTCTGTAGCAAGGACTGCAGCCGTGGGCTTTTACAGGCACTGCCTTCTTCCTCTTGAGTGCTCCCAGCCTTGGCTTCCTCCAGAAACTTGCCAGGAAGCCCGGGCTGCCTGTAGAAGGGTAGAGTCATTTGCTCTTTTGATTGCTTTTGTCAGCCATGGCTTGAATCAAAGCTCAGGGACCTGAGCCTGCCTTCCGGGACTGACAGGCTGCCGGGTAGTGCTCCACCATGTGCCACCCAGTGGGCTTTCCAAGATGTGGCCGTCCTCTGGGGCCAGCCTGCTTGGATTAAGGCATGTTCACTGCCCAGCTGCCAGAAGACTTCTGAGCTAGTTTCCAGCCCTTCAGTCTAGCCCCAACTACTAAATCCCCTTCTAGGGGTTAAAAGGCTTGTGTCACTGTCCATCCCAAAAGTTGGAGGGTAAGGGACTGGGACTTGCTGTCTGGGAACTGTCACTTTCCAGAGCTGCCCGAGGTGAGGAGTCACTGAGCGTAGCATTTTGGCAGTTATTGTGTACCTCAGAAAGCTGGTGACACTCCAGTTTACACCGTTGTCCTTGGTGGCCCTGTGCCTCTGGGTTTGTGGGGTGGACAGAAAGAGCAGCTCCGCACCTTGAGGAAATCCATGGTAGTGTCTTGATAATCACCGTCCAGGTATAGCAGCACAGGGAAGTTGGAGACTCCTTTTCGCTGCTGCTGGGAGGGAAAGTGTCTGCTCAGACGAATCTGTGGCAGGAGGTGGGTGCCCAACAGTCCTGCAGCTGGCTTGGCCGATCCTCCCAGACTAGCCCAAGTACAGAATGCCCAGAGAGTGGTATTTGGTGGATTGAACCTACACACTGGGCAAACACTGAGCCGCTGCTACACCTCAGCCTGCTTCCGAGGAGTCAGGTCGCTCCATCCACTTTTACGTGGACTCTGGGGGTCAAACTGCGGTCATCACCAGGCGTTCATAGCAAGTGCTTTACGTGCTGAGCCATCTCATGGGCCTGTCTGGCTTTTGACTTTTGAGTCAAGGCTTCACCCAGTTGTCCACTCTGTAAACCAGGCAGACCTCAACTGTCTCTGAAGTAGCTAGGATAGCAGACCACCGGGCCTGCCTTCAGATAAAGTTAGTTCAATAGACACAGCGAAATTTTTTTATTTTAAATTCACCCCCTTCACCTTGGGAAATATGACAATTGTACAAGATGATACTTGTTAGAAGATTTTAAATTAGGAAAAAGAGTCCGTCTCAACAAGTCTGGTTCCAAAGTAAGCTTTAAGCCCTGGAGAGTACTGTTTCTCACCTTCCCACTGACAGATGAAAAGTTGCCAACAAAACTTCACTCTGAAATCCAAGTCATTCCTTAAACATTTAATACAAAAGCAGAAAAATCACTTCTAATCAATTCCATTTTCATGGGCTGCAGTCCAAGGACAGTAAGTAGAGCCCTCTTCTGACGATTGTGCTCACTTCAACTTGGAAGCTTTCTACTTCACGAGTTGCATGTTGGGCAACTGGCAACATGGCACACAGTCTATTCTCAAAAAGCAAACTGAAAGCCAGGCATGATGGCCCCACAATCCCCTCGCATGGGAGGTAGAAGGAGGAAGGATGACTACCGTACCGTTAATTCAAGGCCAGCCTGGGTTAGAGTGACACGCTGTCAGAAAAAAAAAAAAAAAGCATGGGATACAGCCTCAAAGAAAAACAAACAGTATTGGTAACTGTTCTCCTTCAGTAGCCCCTAGCAGACCAAAGGCTCCTTCGCCTGCACCAGTGTCTGTCTACACGAAGACCGGCTTTGCCCTGGTTGATCACCAGTCACGGAATGTTCACTGCAGAGCACACAATTTCAGCCTCTGTTTTGGCTGGCGAATAAATGGTCCCAGAAGGCTTGGTGATGTGCCCAAGGCCACTCTGATGGCTCTTCCACTAGTCCTGTCCTATGTCCTGGGCCATATGGAGACTCTAAGTACTAGGCCTTTCTGAAGTACTTGTCTCCAGGTGTGGGCTCCAGGCCAGGTGGGAGGAAGGGAAAGCTACAGTTCTGTCTCCATTGGCACCTGTAGGTACCTTATGTCAATCATGATTCCATATAGTTCTCAAAGCTCCATATTTTCTAGACAGCCTCCTAGGATTTGGATTACAGCACCTAGAAACAGAACCTAGAACTTTGGCCTAGTCCTTTGATAAATACACAAATAAATAAATAAAATGCCATTCTGAGGCTAACCCCTACCCCAGCTCCAGTATTGTTCCAGGACTCTTCTCCCTTCTCTAGACTTTTGTAAACATGGACATTGGCACAGTTAGTACAAAAGCAGCAGGTTGTCTCCAGGGGAAAACTAGCCTTCACCCTGTTCAGTGAACTGCACTTGTGGTTAAGAAAGGCTGGCAGGCCAGGCCTTGACAGCCGGGAGGTGTTCAGGAAATTCCCTGCTAAAGTCTAGAGGTTGATCCTCATTTGGCATTGCCAGGGCTGGCATTTAGGAAAAAACAGGGAAACCATCTCCCTTTAAAATGATAGCTCTGGGGCCAGAAAGGCAGAAACCCAAGGCCACAGAGGGAGCAGGGGCTGTAAGATGAAGGCCTGGGAGCCCAGACTCATTGCCTTCTACCCAGACCACATAAAAATGTATGAATAGTAAAATGGGAGACCTGAGGCTCAGGAGCACCTGTGATATCCACACTGGCTCTTCAATCAGTGGGAGCTCAGAGAGGGACACTGCACCCACTGAGCAGCATACTGTGCAGGAAGGAAAGGAAGCTGGGACTAAGCTGGGGGCCTGAGGCAGTCATGGTCTGCCTTCACACCTCCCTACCTCAGACCCATGTCCACCTCAGCAGGAAGGCTTCTGCATGGTTTGGCCTTGCTCTGGAGGAGAGAGAGGAAGTGTTGCTATGATGCTTCTGCCAAGGCCTAGGCTGGCAAAGAAGATGCAGGAGGAAGCAGAACTGTGCCCTCCAACGCTAGGCAGCAAGCCGGTGTGTCCAGCTTAGGAGAGAAGCTCTAAGAGCAGTTTCCAGATTCGCACAGTGCCGGGTTCCTCGAAGCCAGATCCTGCAGGGGCAATGCTAGCTGCCAAGAGGAAGACCTCCCTCTGGTTGTCAGTGGTGAGCAGACCCAGCTCCTGCTGCAGCTCCACCAGGCTCATGGCCCCAGTCAGGTCCTGCAGTGAACAAGCCAGCAGCATGGCGGTCAGGCAGTGCTCCACGTGCGGCACCCCCACAGACGAACGTGTTCAGCAGCTTCTCCAGAGAAAAGCAGGACCTGAATCCTGCAGGTGCAGCTAGATCCTATGGGATAACCCAGTGCCCTCCTGCCTGCTCTGTGGAGCCCTCTTACGGAGCCAGCCACCAGAGTCTTAACAGCCATTCCTACTTGGTAGGTAGGTACTCATTCTCACAGTCCACTGAGCTGATAGGAGCTGGCTCAGTGAAGTCACTTCAGAGCTGGGTTCCAAGTTCATTCTGATGACCAAACCTTTGAACCTTTGGACTACCAACCCATGCCTTACACCCACAATGTAAGATCATATAGCAGTGACTTCTGGACAGTCTAGCTTGGGTGGGGGAGGGAAAAGGATACTTGGCACTGTGGCAGGCAATGGTACCTTGACATTTCATCCTGATTCAAGGTTCTTGGAGCAGTTCCTACATGGCAGGGCCTCACCTGTTGCCTATGATGGTTGCAATGAAAATGACCCCACTGGTTCATATATTGGGATGCTTGGCCCAAGGACAGTAGAACCGTTTGGAATGGATTAGGAAGTGTGGATGTGTAGGGTGGTCTTCAAAGTTTCGAAAGTGAAACTAAGCAAGCCACCAATACACTCTTCTATTAGTCCTCTCAGTCATGATGACTCACAGAAACAGAAAAGTAAGACACCTGCTCTTGGTTCAAAATGCTATAAAATATTAAAAACAAAACAAAACAAAAAACCTGCTACAAATTAGAATGCTGTAACAATTCATTGTCTTGGGTATTTCTGAAGCTCTAAGAAAACACCATTACTAGTGGCACCATGGCTGGGCTTGGTGGCACAATCCTTTAATCCTGGCATTTTTGGGAGACTGAGGCTGGTGGATCGCCATAGGCTGGAGAGCAGCCTTGTCTACATATCTAATTCCAGGACATCAAGGGCTACATACCAAGACCCTGTCTCAAACAAGTTAGGCCAGAACAGGTATAAATGGACCAGGTGGACCAGGACATATGGTAACCATATGTGTGTGTGTGTGTAGCCCTGGCTGTTCTGGAACTCACTCTGTAGACTCAGCTGGCCCCAAAGTCATAGAGATTGACCTGCTTCTGCCTCCCAAGTGCCAGGCCTAAAGGTGTGCATTACCACCACCCATCCATAGCCATATTTATAATTAATCAAGTGTCTCCTGACAGGCAGGACAAATCTAAGGTCAAAGAGACAAGTTAGAAACATAGCCAGAGGCTGGAGAGATGGCTCAGAGGTTACGAGCACTGTCTGCTTTTCCAAAGGTCCTAAGTTCAATTCCCAGCGACCACATGATGGCTCACAAGCATCTATAGTGAGATCTGGTGCCCTCTTCTGGTTCACAGGCACATGCAGACAGAATGCTATGTAAATAAGAAATAAATCTATAAAGAAAAAAAAGCATGGGCACAAGCCCTAGGAAAACAGCTCTGTGTAGTGGTGGCTGCCCTGGGGTTGACGGCACGGAACTGCCACCTAAGGGCTGCAGGCCCAAGACAGCCCTCTGCACCCAGGGAGCTAGTGAATGCAGGGCCTCCTGCAAACTAAACAAGCAACCTGACCAGAGTTCCAATCCGTCCAAACACAAACTCTGGGACAGATGTGAACTCTCATATCTGTCTTTGCTGGAGTAGTAACTTGAGGCATTTGGAGACAACGGAGCCTGTCACGGGGGACAGAGGCCTGAAGGGTGGGATGGCTGTCGGTGTTCAGAGCATGCCGAAACACTGTGTGCTCATAATACTACCACTAATGTACTCCACCTGTCACTCCTCAGCTTAGTGCAGGGCAGGGTGGTCCCGGAAGCAGGCACCCCAGCCCCACTGCCCTGTGTGTCCTGCTGGAGATTACGAACCACATGAGCTGTGGAGTCCCCAGCTGTAAGGCGGAAACAGTATTCTAGAGCTTGGACAAGGACAGTATAGATGTCATTCGAGGCGGGGGTGGTGGTGCACAACCACAATCCCAGCACCTGGGAAGGGACGGGATTCTGAGTCCCAGGTCAGTCTAGGCTGCATAGTGTAAGTGTGAAAGAGCTCAAGATGCGCCTGGAAAATCCAGAAAGAAAGAATGTACAACTGCACTTGGCAAACAGTAAGAACTTAATAACTTTCTTGCATCTCTCGAGGGCAACAGAAGGCAGGGAGACAAAGAGGCTCAATCCTTCTATGTAGCCCTCACCCTGCCTAGGCTGCAGCCCACCTCCCAGAGTTCTCACCTGCTTGTTGGCCACTACAATGACAGGCAGATCAGGGTCCTTGTCCAGCAGTTTCTGCAGCTCCTGCCGAGCCCAGGGCAACCTTCGCCGATCAGCCGAGTCCACCATGAACACCAGCACGTCCACCTCATTCACAAACTCCTTCCAGTAGAAGCGAAGGTTCTGGCTGCCACCAACTGAAGAGAGGCCAAGGGCCAGCTCAGAGCCCAGAGCTCCCTGCAGCATGGCTCTGCCCACAGCCCCAACCACTTCCAGTGCCTAAGGCTCCACTACCCAGGCACAGAGGAAATGCCATGGTCCAGAGCCAGTCAGATCTCAAGGGGCCACTGCCTGTGTGTGCCAGTCTCCTTACTGAGTGAAGAGGTTTCAGCAGACCCCAAAAGGTACCATCTGTGACTTTCCCTTCACAGACTGGCACACAATGCTCTTCAAATGGTAGTCCTCAGCCACCTGTCTTGGGCTGCCTTGCCTCTTACCCTTTCCTAGTTTGCTCCCTGGTCAGTGATAACTAAGCAGGAGCCAGCTGGGGATCCTGATGCCTAGAAAAGCCAGAATCCTTTCCCTTGCCAGCGTACTGCCATTCTCAGTTCAGTCTCCGTTTCTTGTCATCCATTCCTCCTCCCTCGGAAACACTAACGGAGTCATACTGAACAAGGTTACCGCACAGTGTCTGCACCTGGGCTGCTTTTGTTCCTCTTTGCCCCTCTGCTCAGTTCCCCCTTGACTACCCTGCATTTTGTTCTGGTTTTGCTTCTTTACCTCCACTCTAAATCCCCGCAAAGCCTCAGCACAATGCCTTGGCACATAGCAGGCACTCATCAAGTATTTACTGAGTGCTTACCAGGTGCCAAGCACTGACCTGGGTGCTGGGGATACGGAAACGAGCAGGCTGGAGTCAGGCTCTTAAACCCTCCCCCCCACCCCCAGCCCAACTAGGACAGACCAGGCAATCAGATACGACATTCTAGAAAGCAAGGAATCTGAAACAGGGAAACAGGCTGGAGGCTGTGCTTGGCCTTGGGTTGGGTGGTCTGGCAATATCTCCTCAAGGCTGGATGTGAGCTATGCAGAGCAGATGCAAAAGCAAGCATCAAAGGCAGAACGAAGAATGAGCTCTATGTGTGTAAGAAAGAGAAAGCACTGTGGGCAAGGCACCTCCAGAGAGAGGAGGAAAGGCAGAGGCTGGCCCTCAAGAGTCCAGACGTGTTTCTGGAAATGCCAGTAGCTGACACTAGCAAGGAACAAGCAATTGCAGCACCAACGGGAGAGATGAAAGCAGCTTCAATCGGGCAGCAACAGTTCTGTTAGAACTGTAGGAGGAGTCTATCCAAGTACCCAGCCAACAGAACCAATACACCAGATTCCGTGGGTGACTTGAGGAAGTGTCACCAGTAGTGAATCTGTCCCCTTGGCAGTTTTGCCAAAGTGTGTATTCTCAGCTCGACCCTCGGCCAGGATGCTGAGACTGTGTGAAGGGATTGTAGTAGGGGAGGAAAGCTCTGGGACTTAACTGGAAATCCGGGCTTTTGTTGTTGTTCTTGTTGAATTTCTAGAGACTGAGTCTCACCATATAGACCAGGATGGACTCTAACTTGTGGCGATTTTCCTGCCAGAGCCTGCTGAGTACTGGGATTAGAGTCGTGAACCACCATGCCTGACAGCAATCTGGGTCTGACTCTCCGCAGGGATCCTGGGGTGTTGGGACAACAAACACATCTCCTCAACTGACTGAAAATGTGTCCCACATTCTCGTTGTTACTGCAGTGCCAGCAGTGCCAGGCTGGCAGGATATGTAAATGCTTGTAGGTGATGGTCACATGCCCCCAATGCCAACTGTGTAAGGAGTGTAGCGTTTTGCATACTAGAGAGGGGCAGCGAGGGCTGGGGTGGAAGGACCAAGAGAAAGACAAGCAGAGAGACTTGGGGAGAAAAAGAAGCAGAGAAGGGAACAAGCAGGGAGACAGAGTAAAGAGAAAGCTACATGGAGGGAGGCAATGGCGGAGATTAAGTTCAATGGGCTAGCTGGGAGACTTCCCCAGCAAACAGGCCATCAGCCTCATACAGATGTCTCTGTGTCTTTATCATTAAACCTCAAACAGGTCCCCCAAAGCCTGCAATACTGGACTGTCACCTGTCAGAACAGAGGCACATGAAAACAGCTCACATAGGTGGGAAAAATGAATACTATTTTTGCCGAACTGAACTAATGTCCATGGCACAAGAGACAGAGAAAACTTGATGGGAGGTCCAAAGTCCTAAACATCAAGGCTTGCTACCAGCAGGGAGAAAAGGTATAGCCAGGCTTGGCCAGACCTCAAATGCCTAAAACCAAAAGAATGAAGCCCACTCAGGCAGAGAGTTAGGTTGTCAAAGCTTAATTCTATCACCTAGCACTTAAAAATCGCATCAAGTCATTGTTTCAGTCCTGTGGCTGGAAGTCCCAACTCCTCAGAGACGGAGACCAGACCTAGGTGGCCAAGAACTGCTACCTCCTCCATATTCTGTTGCCCACTTCCAAAATCCCAAGAAGTCTAGAACTCAGGGCAGGGCTCCTCAGGCCTCTCTCTGATCACTCATTCAATAAGCCCTCTCAGAAACCTATTGAAGTACTAAGCCTTAGGGCCAGAAATGGATAACATCAGTCTGTGACCAGGGTGCTCCTGGCCACAGAGGGTGATGTGACAAATATTGCAGCGGAAGGGGGACCAGAGCCCGGGAGGAGCCCGGGAAAGCTTCAATGGAGGTCACTCACAAACTACACTTGAGAATTGGTTGTGGCAGTGTGTACCTGTAACCCCAACCCTCAAATGGTGGAGAGACTAAGTTCAAGCCCATCCTCAATACCATGAAACCATTTCAAACAAACGACAACAAAACCCTAAATAATGGAAGAAAAACTTTAAAGAACAAGTGATAGTAGCTTAGCAAGAATTCCAAGCAGAGGGAGCAGTGCATGCAAAGAACAGGCAAGAAACAAGAATCCTACTGGAAAGAAGGGGAACCTTTCATGATTTACTTCGTTGGGAACCGGTTCTACAAGTATCTAGTATGCAGATTAGCTGATTGTCTTTTTACGGAGTTGTTTGGGGTACTTTATTAGTTAAGTGCTTAGCATATGAACCCTTAACTGTTAGTCTGTCTGTCAGTATAAGGCATGTGTGGTGAAGGGTAGGGGGACCACCGGATATGGAAGAACCCGAAGTGCCAGGATGTTCTGTATCCTGAGCCCTAAAGAGAAGCGGGAAGGCTTTCGTAAAGGGGAAATGTCCTGCTTAGAAGAGCATTTCATGGATTTCTCCAAGGAATCTGGGCCCAGGGCCAGCAGTGCCGATGAGGAGGGGGTCTCTTGCTCACTCTCTAACAGGTCCACCTCGAAATTCTTGGTGGGCAGCCTCACAGAGTTGAAGCCCCAGGTGGGGACGTGGCCTTCCAGAGGTGGCTTCCCAGAAAGCATGCGCAGAAAGGTGCTTTTCCCAGAGCCATCCAAGCCCAGCACCAGCACTTCTCGCTGCTCCAGCTCCTCCAGTGCCGGCTCATCTTCGTCGTGCTCGGGCTGCAGGGCAGAGATCAAGGCTGCAATCGCCAACCCTCCTCCTGACCCTTCCTTCCCTAGGGACAACGGAATGCTCGGCGGTTGCCCATGCACACCTCCGGAGCATGGCAGGCAGCTGTGGTCTGGAACAGAGGGCAGGGGCCACTTTTCGAGCCCTGAAGTTTTTTAAAAACCTCACTTCTCTTTTTGACTCCTGGTGATCTCGGGCACACTCTTCCCCATCGCTAATCTTTGGCTCTCACACACCGTAAGCCCAAGACAATCCCACGATCTCAGGGCTAGCCTCCCCTGGCCTGAGGGCTCTACCTGGCATCCCCCGCGGCGGCGCCACTGCGCAGGTGCCAGGCTGGCTCCCGCCGCACCCTGGGGACTACAGAACCCCGCCGCCCCGGCCCGCGTGGCCCCGGCCCTCGCGCGTGCACGCCCTACTCACCTCCCACTCGTCCCACGGAGGGAGGCGGGCGGCTTCCGCGCCCCACCAGGCCTCGCCCCGGTCCCAGCGCCGCTCCCGGCCGCGGCCGAAGTAAGCTTTCCAGAGGATAAAGAGCACCGAGCCGAGCACGGCCGCCGCGCCACCCAGGGCCAGCACCAACGGGCCCAGGGGCCGCGGCGCCATTAGGCCAGGGAGCGTGGCTGGGCCGGGCGCAAGACCGACTGGCCTGCCTCGGAAGATGGTGCTGTGGCCGCGCCCACCCGCGCGACCCCGCCACACTACAAGCCCCACAATGCACCGCTCGCTGCGAGCACGCCCGGCGGGGTCTCGGGTGGGGCGGACCTTCCGGGTAGGGGCCCTGGGCTCGGCTGAAGTGCTAGGTGGTGAAGGCTGTGCGGGTGTGTTGAGCCCCCTTCTGTACGTCAGAGAAGGGGACGCTGAGATCTGGGAGGTATTAAGGTGCCCAGCGTGGTTGCACCGTGGTCCAGTTTTGCGTTCGAATCCAGTCTATGTCACCCGGGTATCTCTCAGGACCACAAAGAGAAAAGTCGAAGCATTTATATGGGACCATCCAGCGGGATGGCAGATTCCAAGCCTCCTTTGGTTGCCTCTTGGAGGCAAAGGCCTTCTGTGGTGCTGTGCACGGTGATGAAGAAGGTGGGGCCCGGAAACTTTTGAGCAACGTTCAGAGACTGCAGGACTTCCAGGTGCCGCTTGAGACAGAGGAGGAATGGGAAAAATGGCCCCGAAGCTACAGCAGTCCTTTGGCTCGTCACTGTGGCCGCGAGAGAACGGGAGTGCCCAGCTGTGCCTGCCTCGTTTAAAGTGCCCCGCGCCTTCTGGTGCCAGTTTCTGTGTCCCCGCCACTGTCCTTGTTGGGTCCCCCTTACTTTAGGCTACAGATCTATGCTGCTTTCTTGACTTCTTGTTTCTGTTTGTTTGCTTGCTTGCTGCTTGTTCCTTTCGAGCTGTCCTGGACTCATTTAGTAGACTAGGCTGGTCTTGAACTCAACAGAGATCCGCCTGGCGCTGTCTTCCCTGAGTGCTGGGATTACAGACGTGCACCACCACTCCCAGCTATGTTTCTTATTTAAAAAACAAACAAGGCAAAAACCAAAAAAACATTTCTATAGTAGTTGGAGAGATGGCTCACTGGTTCAGAGCACTGGCTGCTCTTCCAGAGGACCATAGTTCAATTCCCAGCACCCATATTGTTGCTCACAACTGTTTGTAACTCCTGGAGGATCCAACAGCTTTATCTGGCTTTTGTAGCACCAGTCACACTCATGCTCACAGTGATCAGACATACAGCCAGGCAAAGAACCTATACAAAACCCCCATCAGCCGGGCTCGGTGGCCCACGAATGTAATCCCAGCACCCAGGAAGGCAGAGGTAGGCCGATCTCTGTGAGTTAGAGGCCAACCTGGTTGTCAAGGACAGCCATGCTACACAGAGAAACCCTACCTTGAACAAAACAAAACAAACCCAATCCCTATGGCCACACCTTTGTGGGGAGCAGTTCATGTAGCTCATCTGAGAATCGAAGTTTGGAGGTAGCAGAAGAATACAGAATAGTATAAAAAGTTTTACAGTGATTCTCAGCCTTCCTGTGATCCTTTAATACAGTTTTTCATGTTGTGTTGACCCCAACTATAAAATAATTTTCTTTGCTGCTTTATAGGTGTGTTTTTGCTGCTGTTATGAATTGTAATGTAAATATATGATTTGTGGGTCATGACCCATAAGTTGAGAACTCTGCTTTACTGTTCCTGCTTGCCAGGCAGGGAAGATTCTCTTTCTCTTTTTTCTTTTCTTTTCTTTTTTGTTTTTTAGATCTATGTGTCTGAGTGTTTGCCTACACGTGTGTACAAGGTTAGAAGAAGATACCTTAGCCCCTAGAGCTGGCATTCACCAATGATTGTGAGCTGACGTCTGGGTTCTGGGAACTGAAACTGAGTGCAGAGTGACAAGTGTTCTAAAGGGCTGGACCATCTCTGCAGGCCCCAGGGAAGAAGGCATTTAAATACACCTTCACTTTGTCCATCAGGCTAGTGACACAATGGACCCCAAGAAATTGGAATTTACCTCTCCCTGGGAATTAAAGGAGACAGAGAAGTTAAGGCAGTTAGGGACTGGCCCCAGGAGGACCTCACTCTAACATTCTGTTCAGCGTCTCCCTGACTGGATTGAAAGTAGCCCATGGTTCAAAGCCCCTTTGCTTGGTGACCCTTCGATAGTTAATTACACCAGCTCATGAGAGAGCTCTGGTGCTGGGGGAAAAGTCATCACTTTGGACACCAGGAAAAGACAAAGTTTGTTTTTTTTTTGTTTGTTTGTTTTTGGTTTGGTGTTGTTTGGTGTTTCGAGACAGGGTTTCTCTGTAATTTTGGCTGTCCTGGAACTCACTCCTTAGGCCAGGCTGGCCTCGAACTCACTGCGATCCACCTACATCTGCCTCCCTGATTTTGCCAGCTGCAGATAGTTTCTGCAAATGTGACATTTGGAAGTCTGGGAACTTTTCAGAATGCTAGGTCCTGGAGAGGCAGGGTTGCTGCTGGTGGCTGGTTGGTGGTTGGCTGCTGTTGCTTGTGGTTTGTCAAGTAGTAGTAAGCAAAGAAACAAGAACAAGAAAGAAGATATCCTGATGGCAAAGATCAGACTTGCCCAAGAGAACTCAGGAACTCAACACCTCTAGTCAGCAGGAAGCAGTCTGACCATAAAGGTCCCCCTTTGCCCTTCATCCTTTTTCTCTTCATTCTAGTGTCAGGAGGTTAATAATGGAGAAGGCTGAACCAGAGTAAAAGAACCCACAAAGTAGCAAATGTAGGCTGTGTGTGTGTGTGTGTGTGTGTGTGTGTGTTGTTGGCATGTATATCTCTGTCGCATGCATGCCTGGTGCCTGCAAAGACCAGACAGGGCATGGGAACTGGAGTTACAGAAGTCTCTGAACTGTTGTGGTTTTTCTTTCCCAGCCCCAAGCTCCCAGAATAATGACTCCTGACTCAAAATGTAGTTACAAATACATAGGCCACATAGCTAGACTCCACCAGGCTCCTAACTTAAAATAACCCATTTATTCTAATCTAAATTCTGCCACATGGCTGGCTACCTGTGCTCAGGTACCATGTATCTGTCCTCCTCACCTCTTCTCCAGGAGAATCTTCATAGCCTAGCTCTATTCCAGAATCCTTTCTGCCTGCTGGATGTCCCACCTTCTACTCTTTCCTACAGGCCATAGGTGTTTTGTTTATTTCTTTCTTTATTTTTTAAGACAGAGGTTCTCTGTGTAGCTTTGGCTTTACTAGACCCACTTTGTAGACCAGGCTAGCCTCAGATTCACAGAGCTCCACCTGCCTTTGCCTATATGTGCTGGCCCTAGGTTTTGTTTTTTTTTTTTTTTTTTTTTTTTTTTTATTGATAGGCAATACAATACAGAAGCTCTCTACAGTGAGCTGCCATGTGGGTGCTGTACTGGATATTGAACCTGGCTCCTCTGTAAGAGCAGCCAGAGCTTCCTACCTCAAGCCACTGCTCAAGCCACCACCCCCTTCTCTTTCTAATAAACGATGTTAAAGTGCTTGACCCTTGAATCATTTCCTCTTCTACAGGCCCACATCCTGAAGTCACAGCAGTTTACAGCAGTAACCACTCATCTGGCCTTTTGCCACTAGTACCGAGTCTCCTGTCTGGAGAAAGAGGTTGAAACCTGGTGCCAAAACCTTGAAAGTTTTCAGACCTCAAAGGTGATTCTATAGCTAAAATGAAGGTCCATTCATGGGTGGATCAAACTACTAATACTTGATCAAGCTAATACTTGATCAAAGTGCTTTGTCTTTTTTTGTTTTTGTTTTTAGAGACTGGGTCTTACTCTGTAGCCTTGGTTGGTCTGGAGCTTGCCTTGCAGACCGAGGTATTCTCAGACTCACAGAAATGTGCCTGCCTCTACTTCCCAGGTGCCAGGATTAAAGGTGTGCCAGCTTGCCTGCTATTTAAACACAGACACCATTCCAGGATCCTGAGGATGTGCTCCAGGGGGTCATTATAAAGCAGAATAAGATAGAAAAGATCAATTATTAGATTTACTTAAAGCACTGCTTGTACTGCTCCTTTTTAAAAACTTAAAGACAGATACTAAGATTTCCTTTATTACCCGATTGGCCTCAGATATTAGGGAAAAAATTAGAAAATGTAAAGGTGTAAGTAGGTCCCAGTTGCTGCAGGCAGCTTAAAGAGTATTTGACGATGGAGAACTGATTAGGATGAGATGTTTTGCATAAACTGAAAGCCACTGTCACCGTATTTGGTGATAAGATGCAGTAATTCTTAACAGACTCCCAGAAAAAAATTGGGGTCTTATCCTCTGTCAGAAGTGACCAGCCTTCCAGGACTGGCTCAACCCCAAGCTCCTATAATTGTTCAACTAACCAGTTCAGCTCCCTCCATTCAGATTAACAATACCCAATAACCCTGGAAACAAAAGGGGGGATTGTAGTCCATATTGCCTAGCTTGACAAGACAGGCATCCTGGTGCCCTGCCAGTTACCCTGGAACATACCTCTCCTGCCTGTGAAGAAATCTGGGACCCTCTGATTCTCATGAGTCTGATTCTTCCAGAGGAACAGATGTACAGTGTCTTGGACCTGTAAGATGTGTTCTTCATCTGCCCATCGGCAGGTGAGTCCATTCACCTTTATTTTAAATGGACAGTCTCAGCAGGGGTTTCAGTGAGCAACATACCTGGACCAGACTCCCCAAGACTTAAAGATAGTGAATGCTGATTCCTGCCCTTCCATCAGAGGTTTCCTGGGAAAACAGTTCCCCAGGGGACAGCTGCCAGGGCTGCAGACTGTGGGCTACAGAATGTCAGCTAAGAAAGCCCAGCTTTGTCCATCAGAAGCTGCCTATCTTGGTCACTAGCTGAGGCAAAAGGAGCCTGTCTCAGAGTAGGATGGCTGCCATTCTTCAGATCCCAACTCCAAAGACTCCTAAAAGGCAGGTCTGAGAGTCTGAGACAGGTGCAGCTGGGTCCTGCTGCCTCTGGACACCAGCATCTGTGGAACCAGCACAGCCTCTATGCACCAGCACAAGGGGAGGGGCATGAAGTCCTCAATCTGAGACTAAACAAAAGACAAAGGGGCTTTTAACACAAACTTTGGGGTTAAGAAACGCCTTGTGACACACCTATTGAAATGATTGGGCCCTGCGGCCACAGGATGGCGCCACCTGTCTAAGAGCTGTGGCACCTGCTGCTAGTTTATAGAAAGCAAACATGTTGACTCTGGGTCAAGATCTTACACTCACGGCACCCCGAGGCCCAGCCAAGGCCCTCCTCTGAGGAGCACCAGAACGCTGGCTGTCTGATGACGGTGCGTACCAGTACCAGGCCCTGCCCCTGGCTCACCCGTGAGTCTGATCTGAGATGCTCACCACCTTCAGTCCTCCTATTTCTTGCCTTCAGTCCTCCTCTTGCCTGCTGGTGAGCTAGAGGCGCTCATCCGTGACTATCACAAGATGAAAGGTAAACCAGGTATGCGGGGGCTGCAGTAAGCTACTTTAGCTGAAGTGATTTGGGCCCAAGCCAGGCACCTCAAGCCCAGAGAGCAGAACCGATTGATCTTACCCAGGCCCTCAGATGGAGAAAATGAGAGTCCACCATCATTCATGCAGAACATCAGTTGGTACGTTTTTACTACTGAGCACACCCATGGTACAATCTATAGAGGAAGAGGGTATCTCACCGCTGGGAAAGAGGAATTTAAAAAATCTTGGCCGTCCTAGAGGGCATCTGGCTTTCCCTACAAATTGCTGTACTGCACTGCTGGGCTTCTGTCTTGGCTGACCAACAACTGGCCCTAAGACCAGTGGGGCCTATGGCTATTCTGAGGACATACCACAGCCTGGTGCTGCCTGAGACTCCATGGGAAAGAAATGGGTGGCGCCAACCCACAGGCTGATGGAGGCCTCCTCCCAGCGACAACCGGCAGAGCTGTTGGTAACTGACCTTCAGGCTGCACACCTGGGGGCCACAAAACTTCCTGTTGCTCAGACCAAGGTGTGCTATGCCTGGGCTGCACAGCCTAGCTGGGATGCCTCAGCCCCATGCCAGGTTTGTGCTCCGAGCTCAAGTCAATCCAAAACAGTCCTCGCCTAGGAAGGGGTCCAGATGAGAGACCAACACCCCACAAACTCTGGGAAAACTGACTTACCCAAGCTCCGACCTGCTGGGCGAGGACAAAAGCACTTGCTGATGTTTATAGATACTTTTCTGGGTGGGCAGAAGTGTTGTTTGCCCAACACTGAAACTGCTCAAATAGTAGCTAAAAAGCTCCTCCAGGAACTGGTCCCCTTAGCCATAGGGTCCGACGATGTCCTGTCTTTCATAGCCAAAACCTCCCAATTAATCACCAACGCTTGAGACATAGGTTGAAAACTGCATCGTGCATACACACACACACACACACACACACACGTATGTATGTATGTATGTATGCACACTCAGAGCTGTCCTCCAAGTCCACGACCCTTTTCCAGTCTGATGGTAGTGTCTGGGCCAGGCAGAGAGCCGAAGGGGCACCGAAACCAACTTGGCAGGAGCCCCGCATATTGTTTCTCTTTACTCCTGCAGCCCTAAAGGCATCTGGCATTGCACCGTGGATCCACCACATCCAGGTCAAGAAAGCAGAAGCCGTGATGCTGCCAAATAGACTGTCTCCATAGTACGGACCAATTACAGTTAAGGTTTCATTGGCACCACGGGCCTTTCATTCCCTGCCCCTCTTTCTCCTCCTGAGTCCTGTGTTTTGTACTGTGGGCATGAATACAGGGTCATAGTCCGAGCTCCACTGCCCTCAGGCTTGGACTGGAAACTGAAGAAGGTATTAGATAGCATAACTACAGACCAGGAGCCATATTCCATCTTCAGCTTAACTTACTGGTGGTGTCTGGTTGTGTGTGGGGGAAAAAATATTGAAATTTATCTTTTAAAACAGAAATACAGAGTTTACAGTTCTATGCATGCCCCGTGGCTGGGCCCCATAATTGCCAGAACAGGGGAGTTTCCATTACACAAACTGGGTTTTGTGAAACTGAGGCTTTCTGAAAAAATTTTTAAAAAAGATTCTGGCCTTTGGGAAATGGGAAAACCAGACTCTATGCCACAGAAGGGACCCTGGGGATAGAGTTAATCATTCCCAGCCAGGAATTGGCCAGGATTGCTGCTTATGTTTAGACACCCGGCCAAATGTTCAATTTTACCAGTAAAGACGTGGGAACCAGATGCTCAGGCGAATCCTGCTAGTTCAGAGAGGCAGAGGAAGCACCCAGCCGACCTTCCTACTCGGCCTACAACATCCCAGAAGGAAAAAGCCCTTTCCATTTCTCCATGCTGTCTTAAATACCCTTCAACCCAATGTCTCTCCTTCCTGTGTTTACTTAGGTTCACTTCCTGTCAGCTGGTTTCTTGCTTCACCTCTTGACCTAGGGTTAACTTTATTTATTCCTGTTTACAGAAGGCTCTGGGATTAAAGTGTGTGCTAGGGCTGAGCCACTCCACAACCACAAACAGGTTTTCCCAGATCACAGTCTTGAGGTTCACAATGGAATCAAATATCCTGCAACAGGTCCCGTACTACACAGGGATAGGAGCTAGCCAGACTGTCCATTGCCTGACAAAACTCACTGTGACTGGGGCAGCCCGAATGAATGTTCTACCCTACAGGTTCATTCATCTGGCTGACAACATTACCAGATCCCTGAAACTGCTTGGTGAGCAAATGCTAGTGGCTTCACTAACTGTCCTCATCTGAGGCTTTCCTAACTTAATGGAGGGGTTCATCAGGACCTAGAGAGGTATTAAAACAACAATTAGATTCTTTTGCAGAAATGATCCTACAAAATTAAAAAGGCTTAGACTTCTCATGAGATTAAAAAAAACTTCATATGACTTTGGGGAAAACCTGTTGTTTCTCTGTTAACTGATCAGGAGTAATTGAAAAACAGTGTTGCCATAGTTGGGGAATAATTGGTACTAGTCCCTGTTCTCCTGGTCCCCCTGGCTATCTACTATCAGCCCTGGCTGGGCCTTTAAGTCTCATTTTGATTGGATTAACAATGGGCCCCTGCATCTTAAACTGTGTGGCCAATTATGTATCAGTTCAGTAAAATTATTGGTCCTTAGGACCAACCAGACATCCTCAGAGCAGGGTGAGTTCACTAAGAGCAGGGGGAATGCACACATGACTCCATGATGGAAGTACCATTCAGAATGTAGTACTCAGCACCAACTGCCAGAACTAACCCAGAGGCCTAATCCATCAACGTCCACAGTTCGGGAACATCGCAAAGCTTTTTGACTTCTGTGGTTTTGCCTCCTGCTCGTCCTGAGAAAGGCTCAGTCTCCAGTGTGATCCCAAGCACCCAGTGGAGTTTCTGGCCGGCTAATAAAGATTTTCTGTTGGCTTCAACCCATGTCTGAGCAGTCTTCTCTGGTGAATACCCCACAACACATACACGCAAACCCTCACACATACACGTAAAATAGGAATAAAGCTGTGTACAGTGATACACATCTTTAATCACAGCGTTTGGGAGGCGAGACAGGCAGACCTCTGTGTGTTGGAGCCCAGCTTATTATACAGAGTTCCAGGCCAGCCAGGACTGCACAGTAAGACACTGTCTTTAAAAAGGAGTTTAATTTTTAAAATTATGTGTATGTGCACATGCATGCACATACATGCATACCTGCAGAGTCCGGAAGAGGCAATCAGATCCTCTGGAGCTGGAGTTTGCACAGCTGACTCTTTTTTAATTAATTAATTAATTTATTTATTATGTGTGCTCAAGATCTCCTTATAGGTGGCTGTGAGCTACCATGTGGTTGCTGAAGAACAGCCAGTGCTCTTAACCTCTGAGCCATCTCTCTAGCCCCTTTATTTATTATGTATACAATATCTGCATGTGTGCCTTCACATTAGAAGAGGGCACCAGATCTCATAGATGGTTGTGAGCCACCATGTGCTGGGAATTGAACTCAGGACCCCTGGGAAAGCAGCCAGTGCACTTAACCTCTGAACCATCTCTCCAGCCCCTGAGCAGCTCACTCTTAAGTGCTGTCTCTCCAGGCTTTCTCTGACTTCTGTGTTAATATCTAGAGCTCACGGCAGTGCCCCACAGGCCACCCTGGCGCTCAGACTCTTCTGTTCGATCCCCTCAACAGGCTACACCAAGCACATTTTCCTCGCCTCACTCGTCTCTTTAATCAGTGCATGAGGACAAGAGGCTGCGCACAGACCACTGGGGTTGTGGGAGCCAGAACTTTTTTCTGAGATTCTTGTTATAGTTCAACTAAACTAGTTGAACATTTTCAGTTTGCATGAACACTCAACTTATAATCCAACTTGGTACATATACAGGGCACGGCAAACATGAGCACACCTATAGACTGTGTATAAACACACGCAGACAGACATACAGTTGGACCAAGGGATTTTGTAGCCTTTCGTTTAGGGTTTTCATTTGTTAATTTTAAGTTATTACTAGTGATCTGATTATTTTCTCCAGAGCATTAAGTAGAACTTATTCTAAAATCTGCATATCCAAAGATGTAATTGTAGATCTCGGGACCCTTTAACAGTAAAAAGATTTATTTTTATTTTTTAAGTGGGTGTGGGTGTTTTGCCTGCTTGTGTCTGTGTCTGTATGCCATTTGCATGCCAAGGCCATAAGAGGTTGTCGGAGCCTTTTGAACTTGAATTAGGGGCAGTTGTGAGCTGCCCTGTGGGTGCTGGGAATTGAACCTGGGCCCTCTGGAAGAGCAGCCAGTGGTCTCAGTCGATGAGCCAACACTCCAGCCCCCTTTTTAAAAAACTTTTCTGTGAGCTGTAATGTGTATCATTTGATCACAGTATAAGGGGAAGGGTGTCACTTTGCTTTCACGAGAGTTAAAAAAACTGGGCATATTTCTTCAAAAGTCACATTGCAAATCAACCACGTTATTCACAAGCCAAGTACAGGATTTACAGAAGACATCAACTCCTGGTGCAGTCTTGGTCCTGACAGAATACAGGCAAAATCAAATTCTGCCCTGGGTTTGATCTTCCCTTCTCTTCCCTGAGGTGACTGCAGGCCTTGGACTTGGGACGGAGGTGAGGGTACGTGTTCTCAGCTTTCTCTCCGGGAGCAGAGAAGTTTCAGCTCCACGTTCCTCACACTTATTATTCACTATGGTGGGGAGGCAGGTTGTGGTACGCGCCTGTGCTTGGTCCAGTGTTAGTGTGGAGCCTGCCTGACCCAGAAGCCTACCTCACTGCTTTTTTGTTTTTTGTTTATCGAGACAAGGTTTCTCAGTGTAGCCTTGGCTGTCCTAGACCAGCCAAGGTCGCTTTGTAGACCAGGCTGGCTTTGAACTCACAAAGGTCTGCTTGCCTCTGCCTCCCTGAGTGCTGGGATTACAGGCCTGCGCGGTGCCAGCTACTTCACTGCTTATTAACCAAAGAGATTAACTATTGGATCCTGTGTGTGTGTGTGTGTGTGTGTGTGTGTGTGTGTGTAGGGAGGGTGTATGGTGGCAGTGGTTCTAAGCACGTGGGTCACGACCCCTTTGGGGGGTCCAACAACCTTTTCACAGGGGTCACCTAAAACAATCGGAAAACACAAATATTTACATCATGATTCCTAATAGCAGCAAATTCCACGTATGAAGCAGAAACAAAGATAATTTTATGGCGGGGGCGTCAGCACAATATGAAGAAATTGAAGAACTCTATTAAAGAGTCGCAGTGTCGGGAAGGTTGAGAACCATTAGCGTATGCATGGTTTGCCGACAGACCTCGACAAGGGAGCGAGGGCACGGGAAACGGTGAGAGGGCAAGTTCTGGGAGGTCCTCTGTGAACTTGATTGCCTTTGACTTCAAGGGGTATTTACTGTGCCTTCTGTATCTTCACTTTTAAAACACCGATTATATTTTTATCCGTATTAAGTGCAGGAATGTGCGTGAGTGCAGTGTCCGTGGGAGCCAGAAGAGGGCGCCAGATCTCCTGGCGCTGTAGTTACAAGAGGTTGTGAGATGCCAAGAGTGGGTGCTGGGAACAAATTCGGGTCCTCTAGAAGTGCAGTGCTTGTGCTTTTACCCGCTGAGCACATCTCCAGCCATCAGCCTTCATGTTTTCCTTTTTTAATATTTATATATTGATTATGGATACGGTGTTCTGTCTGCATGTACACCTGCACGCCAGAAGAGGGCACCAGATCTCACTGTGGATGGCTGTGATTGCTGAGACTTGAACTCGGGACCTTTGGAAGAGCAGCTCTTAACCTCTCAGCCATCTCCGCAGCCCCACAATCTTCATTTTCCTTCCCTCCCTCCTCTCACCCCCACTCCTCACAGCGCTACTTTGGTCCAAGTACTGCTGCTGTCTCAGCCTCCAAGTGCTGCGATTACAGGCGCGAAGGAAGTGAGGTAACCGGTGACTTTGCCTGGGAACCCCGTGGGATGCTCCTGGGGAGTCCAACCTACGGGGCAGCTGAAGGTGTTGATTGCCCGTTACGGTGCGGACTACAATTACCAGCACGCCCCGCGAAGCTCCGAGTCAGATCTCGCGCGACTTTCGAAGGTCCAGGGCTGGTCTGAGGTTCAGCTGCCGGCCGGCAGTAGTCCTCCGTGGGGGAGCGCTTTCTGCGCCCTCGCCATGGCTCGGCTCTGCTCAGCCCCGCAGCCTCTTGGGCCATCTGGGGCCTCGGAACCTCTTTAGTGCCGGAGTTCGGGCCGCAGGCGGCGGGCGAGCAGGTGACGGACCGCGGCCTGGCGGTGCTGGGGACAGCCGGAGCTCCGGGACGGCGCGGCCTGGGGGCCGAGGGGGGGCCTCGGTCCACCCTAGCGGGGTTGTAGGGTCCCCGGGAAGGTCCCCCAGGGAGACTCCAACACCCGCTTGCCGCGAACCTGCCGACTTAGCGTTAAGGAGCGGGACCATGGAAGGCTCTGGCCAGGCTTTACTCGTCCCAGAGGCTTTGTTTTGTACCTCCTGAAGGAGAGTGGTGGGCTTGGGGTCGCTAAGGGAGAGGGGAAGGACGAGGCTTGCGGAGGACCTCTGGACCGCGGTGAGTGGCCCCTGTAGACCTGGACAAAAATTTGGGTCGGCAGTGCCTGCTGTGCACTGCAGTGCAAGTCCCTGAAGACAAGTTCTGTTAAGGTGCGCTCGCTGTTAGCTGGCGTTACTAATACTGAGTAGGTCTATGCTGCAGAGCCGTTCTCTCAAGGGGAAATGCCATCTGTCCGGCGCCTGAGGATGATAGTGGGAAATGAACGAATGTCCATCGTTTGGTGGACGTACGAGCACTGTGCCAACCCTGGTTGTTTATTGTTAGAGCCTCTGCATGGACTCTTCCTCCGACGCTTTGCTAATTTGCAGCAGCTGGCCTGTGCTCGTTAACATCTGTCTGTCAGCGTCCATCGTCATTTCACTGTGGTGAGGTGTCTGCCTTCCCTGGCGTGTTGCCTTCACCTTCTCAGTTGTCAAGATGAGCCAGTGGATAGGGTGAACCCTTGAACTTTATCCTTTTCGGGGTGTGTTGTCACTCCTTGGTTGTCGTGTATGTTTCAGCCTTGTTAACAAGCCATAAACCTGTGTGTCTGTCAAAAGAACAGCACTGGAGTTACCCTCTGCTGTTCAGGAAACGCCCTTTGTTATTTTTATTAGGTGGCAGGTACTCAGCTCCAAATTCCGTATAGAAGGAACACCTGGACCCCAGCCTATCAATGGCGTCAAGACCACCAGAAGTACCTGGTAAACTGAGTTCTTTTTGATTGTCGTTTCAGAATTCTCTCATTAGCCTCTCAGTCTCAGTATAAACCCAGATCCTAGGGCCTCCTCCCTTAGTGTATGACAGTATTTATACTAAAGGAGGAGAATTAATGTGTTTGTAGGATATGTTGGTGTGATTAAATTGCCACCTTTTGAGGGTGGTGAGAGTAGGGTGGAGGTCTGGTCAAAAGGTGCAAACCACTGTTAAATCTTATTTTAAAAAAAATATTTGCATCAACATTTAGTGTGTTCTTGGTCTTGCACAGTAATGCCCAAGTTGCTGAGGTGTGGGGTTGTTCCGGAATGGTCAGTCTGAATGAGTGGAGTCTCTGCTTCTCAGGAGTGGAGATGGGGTTGCCTACTGGTCTGTTGTAAAGACTAAACACTTTTAGCCAGGTGGCACAAGGCATTAATCCCAGCACTCAGGGAAGCAGAGGCTCAGTTCGAGGCCAGCCTGGTCTGCAAACTGGGTCCAGGACAGCCAAGGCTGCACATAGAAACCCTGTCTCAAAAACAAACAAACAAACAAACAAACAAAAAAACCAAAAAAAAAAAAAAAAAAAAACCCAAACAACCAACTAACCAACAAAACCAAAACACGTTTTTTTTTTCTTCTGAGACAGGTTCTTTCTGTGTAGTTCCAGCTGGCCTGGAACTCTATTGAGACCAGGCTAGCCTTGAACTCACAGAGATCTTTCTGCCTCTACCTCCCAAGTGCTTTGTTTAAAGGCATGAGCTACCACACCAGGCTTAAACAAATTTGCAATTGGAGTTAAAAGTTGTTGATAAATCTGCATTTATTGCTCAAAAAAGTTTTTTGTTTTTGTTTTTTTTTCTTTTTTGTATGAGAAAGAAACTCACTCTGTGGACCTGCTGGCCTGGACCTCACAGAGCTCCTCCTGCCTCTGCTTCCTGAGTGCTGGGATTAACTCTTGTTTTCTGAGAGATCTTAAACGTGGTTTAGGTAGGTTAACAGAAGTTAGGTAGGTTAGTGGAAGCTTCCCTCTTCTGCCCTAATGTCTTGTCTTTACCGTCATGTGTGCCTTCCATTCATACGGGATTGTCATAACCTCCCTGTAAGCATGCCGAGCTGCGGTGTTGCACTTTTAGGTTAATGCTTTGTAGCGTGGAAGCATGTGTGGGCACAAGGTGTGAGCCCTGGCTGTGCGTCTATTGCACATTTGCTAGCTGTGTGGTATTGCTTATGTTCTGTGCCATGGTTTCCTGAGCTGGGAAATAAATGGAAAGAGAATTTGGTTAATGAGGATTCAATATAAGGAGGGGTGTAAGTGCCCAGTAATTTTTGTTTGCGTGTCTGTTTAGTTGAGATAGCAATGCACATACTCTAAACTCACCCACATAAAGTGGGTGATTTACTGGTTGGGTGTGTTCATTAGACTGTGCATCCATCAAATTAAACTACTTACAGAACATTTTCATGCCCCCAGAAAGACTTTGTACCTGTTAGGAGATACACCTCATTGCTCTCTCTCTGGCTCCTGGCAGCCATAACCTCTGGGGTTTGTCAGTTATTAATATTGGCGGTAGTCACATGGTAGCTCTGGGTCTCCTTGCTGTTTAAGTGGAATTTGGGGGTTTGGACTTGGCGCCAGGCAGACTGCTATCTTGAAGGGCATGATTATACAACAGCAAAAGTATCACCTTGAAGGCAGGTTCTGGATCAGTGAACCTTGCTCTCTGCTCTGGCACAGCTGAGAGTGCCCTTGAAGCATCAGGGTGCCTTTGTCACAGCTGGACATTCTAGCAGTCAGTTCCCTGTGCACAGGAATGGCAGGATCAAGCTTGTAGCTGATGAGAGTGGCTCTCAGAGATGTCTGTGTGTGGTGTGGTGGCGCACACCTGCAATCCCAGCAGTCTAGAGGGCGGCAGAGGCAGGTGGATCACTGTGAGTTCAAGGCCAGCCTGATCTACAGAGTGAGTTCAGGACAGCCAAGGCTACACAGAGAAACTCTGTCTAGAAAAGCCAAAAAAAAAAAAAAAAAAAGTCTGTGATGAAAAATGTTTAACTCACCAGAACACTAGAAACTAGACGTGGTGCCAGACCTCAGACTGTGTGAACTGTTCTTGTACTTCTCCTTGTGGGGGAGACATGAAAGGCACGGGGCTTGTCATAAGCTTGGTCGAGCCTCAGCTCATTTTGTCTACAAAGTGAGGCAGAGCTGTTCACAACTGGGGTTTAGTTTCCTCATCAGACGAGACAATGGTAGGCTATAGAGTGAGGGGGAAGGAAAGGGAGAAGATACCTTCTCTCTTTTCTAGCCTCTTCAGTCTTGTGTCACTGAGGTAGTTTAGCGTACAAGTTTTGAAATGAAACAAGTTTGAATTTTGACTAGAAATTGTGCTTTGAAGTTGAGACTTTGCCTAGGTAATTTAAATTGGGGTTAAGGTTCTTTAGTCTATAAGAATGGATTAGGATCTGGTGTGGTGGTGTATGCCTTTAATCCCAGCACATGGGAGGAGCTGAGGGAGAGCACTCACAGAATTTGAGGCCAGCTATATAGTGAGTACAGGACTACATAGCAAGACCCTGTCTGAAGGAGGAGGAGTGGAGACAGGATCATGTTGCTGAGAGGGAGGTGGAGACTCTGAGTGTTGTGGGTGAGGAAGGCACTCAGCGGTATTATTACCTTCCCCTGACTGGATCGTGTGTCACAGGTAGACTTCCCTCACTAAGTTTCGAGGCTTTCTTGTCTACAGATTGACTTACAGCCACTAGCATGTTCAGCTGATATCCCATAATGACAGGTGTCTTTGTTCTTAGCTCTTGCCCCCAGTGGGCCTCTAGGCAAGATGTCCCTGCCCATCGGGATGTGCCGCCGGGCATTCAGCTATGATGATGCCCTGGAGGACCCTGCACCCATGACTCCTCCTCCATCGGACATGGGCAGCATCCCTTGGAAGCCAGTGATTCCAGAGCGCAAGTATCAGCGTCTTGACAAGGTACCTTAGCCTGCTGACTGCTTCTGGCAGACTCACCCCCTTTGTCCTCCTGCTCCAGTAGCCCTCAGTGATTCTCTGTCCCCACAAAATCAGGCAGCAGCTTCCCCCATTATCTTCTCTGCCCTTTTACAAGTTCAAAGCTCGAACAGTAGTGTCAGCTATATGAGATTCTTCTGGACTCTACTTCTGCAGCTAAAAGCTGATCTCCAGGCCCTCCGTACCTGAGTTCTGATGAGTCCTTCTTTGTAGAGTCTCTGTTATCCAGCCATAGAGTTATTGGGGTGTCTTCATAGACACAATGAGATAGTGGGGGATAGGACCGAGGTCTGCATCTAAGATTAACTTACATTGTGTACATGCCTTCTGCTCATAGCCTGATTACTTTCATGTGGTCCTACCTTTATGCACAAAATGAAGTTTTACACTGCAGGATGTGCTGTCATGGCAGTGTGCAAAAATTTCAGATTTTGGGGCACTTGAGAGTTTAGGTTTTGAGTAGTAATTCTCAGTTTGTATTCTATTGCAGTGTTAAGCTGAAGGTCTGGTGTAGAGTCCAAAAACTTCTACAAAGCTTGTTTTGTGACTGGCATCAGCCTGGGTCTCTTGAACACCTGCTGAGCTTTTGCTCATGTGCCTTTCCCTGCGCTGGCAGGAGCGCGGCCCCATCTTCTCAGGCTCCTCCACAGCTCCATGTGCCCCCGGCTGGTTGGCTGCAGGTCACTGTGAGCACTGTGCTGCCGAAGCTTGTGCTCTCAACCTCTGACACCCATGGCAGGAATGCCAGCAAGGTCTTCCTATGGCCTGAGTGACCCAAGAGCTCAGACAGGGCATTTGACCTGCAGCTCCACCTGGGGCCTGAAGAAGCACGCACTGAGGGTGTGTTGAAGCAGACCTACAATGGATTCCAAGTGGTTTGTGACTCGCACAGCTTTACCCCTGAGCATAGTGCCTCTGTCTGAGAGAGGGGAATTCTTGGCTCACGGGTGTTGTGGAGCCTTAGAGGCCTGGTGCAGAGCTGAGCTGAGTCTGATTAAGGATTTCTGTTTTCCCTGTTGCACTGTCAGAACAGAGGCTTCTTTCTAAGCGCTGTCCTCCACGGCTCTGTGGAGAACTCCTTATGTCAGTTGTCTGCTATAATCTTACCCAGCAGCTGTCGAAGAGAAATGCTTTGTTTAAAGACAGTGGGAGACTGTAAGAACTGTGGCAGCCTGCAGAAGGGGGGTCTCGAGTCTGAGGCCAGCAGGAGCCCCACCAAAGAAACAACTACAATAAAAACCTGCATAAAAACAGCCAAAAAACCCCCAACCAAACAGCCAATCAAAAACTGCCCCTTTTTTCAAGGCTGCTCTAGAATTGCCTGGTTGGGCTACAGAGTGAATTCAAGGCAAGTCCAGGCAACTTAATGAGATCTTGTCCCAAAATAGTTGTGAAAAAAGGGCAGGGAATATGGTGGAGTGCGCAGTGAGCGTGTGCCACGCGCTGGGTTCAGTCCCCAGCCTGGGAGACATGTGAGCCTTGTGCAGTGGTCCAGTTTCCTTTCCTGTTGCTGTTCAACAGGCAACTCCAGGAAAGAGGGCTTATTTTAGCTCACAGCTCAAGGTCTGTCCATCCTATTGGGGAAGTCAAGGTGGAAGAACTTGAAGGAGTGGGCGTGTCTCAGGAGCAGAGAGGAGAATGGATGCTGTTGCTGTCTCCATCTCCATTTTATACCGCCGGGGTGGATCTTCCCACATCAAATCCCAGTCAGTTACAAGGGCTCACAGACACTCCAAGGGCTAACGGAACCTAGAATGTTCTTCACAATGCCAAAGGCCTCTTTGCCAGCTGATTTTAGATTCTGTCAAGTTAACACTAACCATTATCCTTGGGAGTTTGTTAGAAACATACATTTTATTAAAAAAAAACAAAACAAACAAACAAAAAAACAACAAAAACCTACTACTACTACTACTATTATTATTATTTTCAGTGTGCTGGGGATAAAGTCCAAGGCTTCACATAAACTAGGCTAGAGACATTCTTTTTTTTTTTTTAAGATGTATTTATTTATCTATATGAGTACTCTATTTGCATGTGTGCCTGCATGACAGAAGAGGGCATCAGATCCCATTATAGATGGTTGTGAGCCGCCATGTGATTGCTGGGATTTGAACTCAGGAACATCCGGATGAACAGCCAGTGCTCTTAACTGCTGAGCCATCTCTCCAACTGTAGAGACAGATTCTTTGTTTTTTTTTCTTTAGACATAGGGTCTCACTATTCAGCCCAGTCTCCAGAGTGCGGGGACTATAGATGGGCCACACGTACTCTGTGGAGACCTGTGTCTCCCCTCTGACAGTCCAGACCTACCAAGCAGCCCGAAATGTATTTGGCCAGAATTGAGAAGACTAATGCAGGGCCGGGCCCGAGCAAATGCTCTGCTCCGCTGAAGAAGGCTTAGCACTTGGCCCGTGGTCAGTGCTTTGGAGGCAGTATCTGTTCCAGTTTGCTCTGTCCCCGTCCTTTCTTCTCTCCGTCCCTCATTACTGTGCTTTCAGTTGTGGAGACAGGGTATTGGTAGATACCCCAAACTTGCCATAAACTACTGTGTAGCCCAGGCGAGATTGAATTCACACTAATCCTCCTGCCTCAGCCTAACATTGGATCCGTGTGTGCCATCAAGCCCAGAGTTTCATCTGTAGTCTTAGGAGCAGGCAGAGGAAAGTGAGGTCTCAGGGCTCCAAACTCTTCCCATGAAGTCCATTCCTGTTGTCACTTCAGGCGAGTGGAGGTGACCACTGCTGTCCCTGTCAAGTATTTCTTCACTTCCAGGTCCTGGATTCTTAGAACTCTTTCTTAAAGAAGTGAGTGCAGGCATGTGGTCCCCTGCCCCGCTCATGTGCTTCCTTACCTCTCTTGAACAGACAGAGGAAGGCGCGGCCAGTCTCTCTTCCCTTGCTGTGACTCCATCAACAGCCACTGACAGTGCAGACAAGGCGCCTGTGGTGAAGGCTAAAGCTACCCATGTCATCATGAATTCCCTGATCACAAGTAAGCCCTTCAGTCCAGCAGAGTAAAGTGAGCGAAGGAGAGCGTGGGCCTCAGCTGCCCGTGACTCAAGCAAGTCTGCTTTTGTGGGGCCGCACACAAGAGTGTGTGCTGGACCCCTCAGTTCTGCCTCATTGAGGAGGAAGGTTTGCTCTTAAGGGTCTCATTGGTTAGATACAGTCCTGCTGTTGCTTGATACAGTCTGTTCCCTGTTTTGACCAGTGGACAAGACCACGTGGACAAGTTACTTAATACTAGATGCTGTGCCCACTTTTCTGAGGTCGGGGATGCAGCTCGCAGGCTGATCGCAGGGCCGCAGAGTTGATTAGCAGGAGCTTGATCTCCTGCTGTTGCTGGCCTAGAGAAGGTGACACACGGGGTAGTGCTCCGGCCTTGTGCCATTACATAGGATTTTCAGTTTTGTTTTGAGACAGGGTCTTTTTGCTGTGTGCCTGTTGGCTGCAAACTCAAGACAGTCCTCTTGCCTTAGTGCTCCTGAGTGCTGGAGTTATAGTCATGCACCACCATACCCAGCTTCTTCAGAAATTGTTCACACAGCGTTTACAAATGTATATATACTGTCACAAATGGATTTTTGATAGTGCTGGCCACGGCCTTGTACATGTTAGTCTACCAGGAAGACCAGGTTTGGTGCCTCAGCTTCTTTAGCATTTAGAATGTGTCACTGATGGTCCTAATGAGGCTTGATATAAGAGAGCCATCTTTTTTCTTTTTAAACTTACTATTATTTTAAAAAAAATTATTTATGTGTACAATCTGTGTACTTGAGAGTATTTGGGGGAGGGTGTGTGTGTGAGAGAAAGACAGAGAGAAAGAGAGAACATATCTGAGGAGATCAGAAGATGGCATCAGATCCTCAGGAGCTAGAGTTACAGACAACTGTGAGCCAGCCATTGTGGGTGCTGGGATCTGAGCCTGGGTCCTCGGGAAGAGGAGCAAGATAGCATTGAGCCATCTCTCCAGCTCCACATTTAAAAAAAATTTTTTTAAATGTGTATTTAGTGTGAAGGTATCAGATCTCTTGAAATTGGCATTACAGACAGTTGTGAGCTGCCATGTGGGTGCTGGGAATTGAACCCAGGTCCTTTGGAAGAGCAGACAGCACTCTTAACCACTGAGCCATCTCTTCAGCCTGCTCCAGTTCCACATTTTAAACTTCTGTCACAGTTACTTAAGCTGCATCCTTCTCAAGGGCCGTTTTGGCGGGTGTGGGAGGTTGATTGTTCAATGGTAACTCTGCATGTCAGCAGTAGTACCCTCGCCAGCACAGGCTGCCCAAAGGTCCTCCTTGGTTGCCTCGTCTGTCAAAGCTCTTCACTTTCCCCTGGGGCATCAGTTTTTCTTGCTCAGTTCTGGCCAGTTTACTCAAAAAGTCAAAGTCTAGACCCACTTGAAGCAGCGGCTCCTACTTGTATTTTGTAGCTGGACTGTTCTGGCTTCTGAGGGCACCTGGCATGCACCACAGATACACATGCAGGCAGCACAGTCGTGCACATAAAAAGGAAGTGCAATGCCCAAACCCCACAGTCCTCAGCTGCCATGCTCATGCAAAGTGTGCAGAGTTTGTAGATTAGGAAAAAAAAAAAATCATCTTTTTCATTCCATGGTGTGAGTGACTTGTGAACTAACTGAATAGTCAAAAGAACGTGGTTAGCTAGGCCAGGACAGCAACAGGGAGAAACTTGGAATCTATGGGCCTGGGCTAGTTCACGGCAGGTGGTTGTGCTGTGACTCTCTGGCTGGTACTTTGGTGTCAGCTGGCAGGAATGAGACCTGCCTCCCTTTGGCAGGATTTCTGTGCAGGTGGTTAGTCGGGAGCTTACTGATTTGGAATTCTTACTATGTCCAGATGTTGGGTGCCTTCTGCTTGCTGTTACTAATGAGGTATGAGAGTGAGAGGAGGCAAGGCATCCAGCATCTCTTCAGGGCAGCTTGCTTCTCAGTGTGCTCTGTCAGGGCCTGTCTGGGGCACTCCTTACTCTCCAGTGGGCAGTGTGTCCTCTTGCCTGTGGGAGAACAGAGACCTGTGTTGTCCCGGCTGGTTTGTGACTGGTTAGGGGGTAATGATGCTATCCTTTCTTCAGAACAGACTCAGGAGAGCATCCAGCGTTTTGAGCAACAGGCGGGCCTGAGAGATGCTGGCTACACACCCCATAAGGGCCTCACCACGGAGGAGACCAAGTACCTCCGAGTGGCAGAAGCCCTCCATGTAAGTGAGCAGAATCGTTGTTCATGGGTGAGGTACGCTTGTGGTTTATAAGTTCCCAGCTTAGCAAGGAGAGAATGGGCAAACAGACAGGGCTGTGCTGCTCAAGTGGCACTCCTGGGTGAAGGCCTGCTTCACACACACACACACACACACACACACACACACACAGAAACAAACAAACAGCCCCTCAGGCTAGCTTGAGCTGTATTCCTGCCTCTGCTTCTCAAGTGCTACGATTACAGGTAAGCACCACCATGCATGGCACCAATTTAGACTTGACTTTTGTAAAAATTAAACTCAGAAGCTGGTTGTGGTGGTACACATCCACGGGAGGCAGAGGCAAGTGGATCTCTGAGTTCCAGCCAAGCCTGGTCTACAAACCAAGGGCAACTAGGGCTGTTTCACAGAGAAATTCTGTCTAGAAAAACAAACAAACAAAAAGAAAAAAAAGGAAATTCTGGAGCTGGGTGTGGTGGTTCACATTTTTAATCCTAGCATTTGGGAGGCAGAGGCAGGTGGATCTCTGAGAGCCCAGGCAAGCCTGGTCTACACTAAGAGAGCCTGTGTTGGGCGGGGGTGGGTTAGGGTGGGGGTGGTGAGGTTTATTTAGTGATGGTTAGTGTTTGCTACCTGATTTCGAGCCAGAGCCTCATACATACTGGGTAGTTCAGCCTCTCACCCCTTGATTTTTGTTTTATGGATTTATTTTCTAACATATGGGGTTTTGTCTACACATATATCTGAGCCCCACCAGCACACATATGCCCAGGCTGATCTGATTTGTGTCTGGTCTCACTGTGAAATGCCTTCTCTCACCCATGGGAACAGAAACTGAAGCTGCAGAGTGGAGAGACAACAAAAGAAGAGAAGCACCCTGCTTCAGCCCAGTCCAGCCCCAGCAGCACCCCTCACTCATCCCCTAAGCAGATGTCCAGGTAAGCTTTCCTGGGTGCTCTGAGCCTGTGTCTGGAGCCAGTGCTGAGATGAGGCTGGGCTCCAGCCTGTGGCTTCTTGTTGCTTAGATGTGAGATTCTTCTAGTGACACAGGAAGAGGACATACAGGAACATTTATTTACTTCTCTGTTCCAGAGGCTGGCTCCCCTCTGGCTCCTCCACAGCCTTACCTGCTCCGGATCCTGGCAGTGGAAATGATAGGAACTCAGCAGACAAATGGAGCCTCTTTGGACCGAGACCCCTGCAGAAGTCTGATTCTGGTAAGGCAGTTCTTTCAAAGAGCAGCGAGGCCCCTGGCCACTGTGTGGGCCGGGGACTATGGTATGCTCCATCTTCCTCGGCAGGTTTTGCCATCCAGGCTTACAAAGGTGCACCGAAACCCTCTCCTATGGAGCTCATGCGTGCCCAGGCCACACGAGTAGGTGAAGATCCAGCAACCTTCAGGCCGCCTAAGATGGACGTCCCAATGATAGAAGGGAAGAAACAACCAACTGGAACCCATACTATCAAGCCCCGTGACCTGAATGTCCTCACTCCCACTGGCTTCTAGAATTCTCTGTCCTTTCCCTGGGCTCTGACATAGGAGTGACATGGTTAACTGAGGCCTATTGACATTGTGCAGTTTGTCCCTGTGTGAGAGGAACCATTTTGCACTGCTTTCAGGTTGGTGGAAAATGTCAGAAGTGGAGAGTGGAGAACCTATTTTTTTTAAATCATTTGTCCTAGAGAGGGACTCTGATCCTTGCTTTCCTAGGTAAATGGTGCGCTTTTAAAACTAAGGCCTCTTGATTCTTTTTCCATGATCAATATGAGCGGCAACAAGTCATGACAGACGTGCCCACCAGCTAGTGTGGACAGCCTGTGGCCTCCTGGCCTGCTTAGCCTTGTGCCTGGGCCTGGACTTGTCTGAGAGCTGCGTACAGCTCACACCTACGCTTGGCAGGACCCTGGTCTCTAAGCTCAACTACAGGGTATGTAGCCCTGTCTGTCCTGGAGCTAGCTCTGTAGACAAGGCTGGCCTCTGCCTCCAGAGTGCTGGATTAAAGGCAGGTATCACCGCTGATCAGCTTAGGTGATCAACTTTGTTGATTAGTCACTGCACCACTTTTTTGTCCGCATGAGCTCTTATCTGGTGTGTCAGAACAGTAGTACCCACAGCCCCTTTTCTTTTGCACTTTAATATGAAATTAGCTCCTGATTAAGTCTACTGGTTTCATATTGGTTCCTCTCCCCCCCCCTTTCCATTACTGGCCTTGCTCATGCTAGGAAAGTGCTCTACCACAGAGCTTCACCCCTAGTGTGCTCTCTTAGTTGTGTGTGTTTTGGTTTTTGAGATGGTCTCACTATGTAGTCCTGGCTAGCTCAGAGATCTACCTGCTTCTGCCTCCCAGTGCTGGGATTAAAGGCGTGTACCACCACTCCCAGTTAAGCCTGTGTTTCAGTAAAGAAGTAGACACAACTGGCTTATCGTCTGCAGGTTCTCATGAGCTTGGTGTCATCTTATTCTATTAATTTTGAGGCCATTTTCTACCAAGTTAGCCTCATATGTTCAGTAACGTCTTACAGAGGAAAGGATGCAAGGAAATGCTCTTCCCTTTGTCCTCATTGTCCACAGGGTCCCATTGCTAGATCACTTAGATAGCAGTTTGTTTACATAATGAGCTAACCTCACAGAGAAGCCCTGGAGTCTAAGATTGCTGTAAAATTAATTTATTTATGTTATCTTGTATTGACAATAAAAATCTTTACTACTTTCTCAAACTCAGGTCTTTATTGTCCATCCTGCCTGCCCCGTAGTGGAGCCTGAGCATCGTAAACTTAGTGCCTTTTTACTGTATCTTTTGGCATCAGATAGCTCTTTAACAGGCTGCATTTCTTTTGCTTCTTTGCCTGCTTTCTTAGATTTAGTAAACTGGCCACAGGTCCTATTCTTAGGCAGTATAAAAAGTCTAATATAGAATGTGCTCTATTCAGGAAAAACTAATGTCTTTCCAGAAACAGGCCGCCAGTACCTTGAGCGGTGTAACACTGATGGAGACGGTTCACAGAAGGGGTCTTTCACATCTTGAGTGGAAATGCTGGACATATAGTGCACATCGTATTGTCTGTTTCAAAAGCATAGATAAATAATTTAATAAAAAATATATACACCTTGTATATTTAAGCCATATTTGAATAGGCTAGGTAACGATTATAAAAAAAAAAAAGATATATACTGAAGAGTTATAAACTTATTACAACCTACAGATAAACAGTTTAGGTTTGGTCCTGTGACATCCCTAACTGCTGCTCACACTTCAGAGCTTCGGGGAGCTGGCCAGGCAGGAGGTCTTCTCGGTGCTTAGAAGCCTGGTTGCCTCAGGGCTGTGGGGTAGGCTCTGTGTCGGGGTTCAAGTCAGCAGCGTAGAAAAGCAGCAGCTTCAGCAAATGCACTTTGTCTTGGAGCTGTGGGACCAGAGGTTCTCCCAGTATGTGGACCAGGCGGCTGCGGAAGGCCTCAATCTGCTTCTCCACATCCACCACCGTGATGTCATCTCCTTGCTGAGGTTTGGGCTTAATTCTTTTGATGATTAAGTCTTTGCGATCAATCACTGAACTCCGGAGGTGCTCTGTAAGAGGGAAGGAGCCAAACAGATCTGCTTTTTACTCCCTGGGATCTAAAAGCTCAAGTCCAGTTTTATAAGGAAGGCCTAGTGCTAGCTACTAGGGGACAAGTCAAAAGGTCATGTTGAGTTACTGTGAGAACCCATTTCCAGATCTGTGTTCTTGCCTCACTGATTGTCAAGAAAAAACTACTGTGCTTGGTATGGTGGCAGTTCTCTGGAAGAGGAATAAGTGGTCTTACCTGTTGAGCAATCTCTTCAAGAAACTATATACTGAAAATATTTCAGTTTTTTTCAGTGGACTTAATAACTCTATACTAAATAAAAGTATTTTGTGATAACCACTTAAGAGTTAATTTTATTTTTACTACTTATTTAGTGTGTTTTTATACCTTTCATAGAGGGTGCTAAGAATGCACACACCTGTACCTGTTCTGGGCCTGACAATGCACCCACTGACATTTAGTTACAAGGACTGGGCACAGTGCAGTGGTAAAGCGCGCGTCGGGCATGAAGAGGCCTGCGCTCACTTGTTAGCCTCACCACCTCAACCCCTGGAGTTTAGTTGTAAGGTTGAAGCAGAAAAGACCCAGCCAGGCAGGCAGGCTGAAATGAAGCTAACGGTGATGGAATAGTTACTACTTTCCCTCATATGAGAATAATTCTAAGTTACACAGCACCAGAATTGTAGAGAAGAGAACCTAGAAACATGTAATCCAGGATTTAGGAGGTTGAGGCAGAATAGCTGTGAGTTCAGTGCCAGCATGGACAGACAAAGAGAAAGAAAGGGAGAGCTAAAAAAAAAAAAAAAAAAGTCCTGCACAGCCTTCTTGGTCTTAGGTCTAAGCAGGCCTATGAGGTCTCTTTCTATGTAACATCACTGAGTTAGTCCACCGCATCACAATCAAGGGCAAGTAAAACTTCTTCGTTATACTGGGCAGTGGTGATGCACTCTGGGAGGGAGAGGCAGGCGGATCACTGAGTTCAAGGCTAACCTGGTCTACAAAGCGAGTCCAGGACAGCCAGGGCTATTCAGAGAAACCATGTCTTGAAAAACAAAATAAGAATCACCAACTCTCACAACAGGGCCCTTCACTTTTGAGGGGCTAGGGCTGGGAGCCACGGGCTTGCCTGTGCTGGAGGGTGCTCTCCCAGTGAGCCTCAGCCCTCCAGTACCACCTTTTTCTAATTTAGGACCCTGTTGAGGATCACGAGTTACCTTTCTTCTTAGGAACAGTGCTTTTGAAAAGTACAGGTCATTCATTTATAAGCGGTTTCTTCTTGGCAAGTTCTTAATGTCAAACTGACACTAGCTAGTCATTTGCAAGGAAATGATAAAAGTTGATAAAATGCCTCTCAAAGACTGGCCTGGAGGCAAGCCCATAAGGCATTTTCTTTAGTGATCACTGTGGGTGATACCATTCCTGGGCAGGTGAAGTTGGTGCTGGGTATTGTAAGAGAGCAAGCTGAAGCCAGGTATAGTGGTGCACACCTTTAATCCCAGCACTCAGGAGGCAGACTCAGTGAGTTCAGGGTTAGCCTGGTCTACGAAGCAAGTTCTAGGACACCCAGGGCTGTTACATAGAGAAAATATCTTGAAAACAAAACAAAACAAAAAAAGGAAAAGAAAAGAAAGCAGTGGAGCAAGCTGGGAGACATGCCAGCTGGCAGCATTTCTCCATAGCCTCTGCTTTGATTGCTGCTTCCCAGTCACCCTGGTGACCAGCTGTGGTGTGGAAGCAGAAGGGATAAACCCTTTCCTCCCCAAATTGCTTTTGGCCATGGAGTTTTCCCCGACTAGAACAGCTATCAGTCTGGGTTTGTGGGCTCCTTCCTTGAGACTGGAGCAAGGTCATAAGCTTTGGCAAGAACTCCACGTGAGGCTCTGTCCTCAGTGCTACATGTCCAGGGGAGAGGCCCTGTCTTTTCCTTTCTGAGGTTCCTATGTTTGTCAGCCATGACAGTATGCCTGTAAACCCAGCACCTGGGAACTTGACGCAGGAAAGTCTTAAGTTCATGCCAGTCTGGCCTGAATAGTAAGTTCCAGATCATCTTGAAGTACAAATCAAAGTCTCACCTCAAGAAACAAACAAAAGGGCTGGAGAGATGGCTCAGTGGTTAAGAGCACTGTCTGCTCTTCCAGAGGACCTGAATTATATTCCCAGCAACTACATGGTGGCTCACAACCATCTATATGGGATCTGATGCCCTCTTCTGGCATCCAGGCATACATGTAGATAGAGCACTCATTCGTAAAATAAATAAATAAAATCTTAAAAACAAAAACAAAAAATAAAAACCCCTATGTGCTTAGTAATTTAACTTCTTTAGTGACATACATCCCAAGCTGGCCTTCTTGCTAAGCAGCCAAGGGTGACTCTGAATTTCTGATTTTCCTGCCTCCACCTGAGTGCTAGTTTATGTGGTCCGGAGCTGAACCCAGGGCTTAGAAAGCCCTCAACTGACTGCGCTACAGTCTAAGCCTTTCTAATGATTAACTTGCCAGTTCCTCTGCTTTACTAAGGTCCTCAATGAACCCTGCCTAATAAAATCACTCTCAGTTGACAGTTATTCTGCATGACCCTTGCCAACACGTGCCTCCTGCATGCCACCAACTCTCCCAGCAACCCCAAAGAGAACTCTCATATGCTTTAAGGCCTCCCTCTCCCTGTCTGCAGTAGTGGGAACTGAACCCAGAGACTTGTGCATTCAAGGCAAATGCTCTACCCTTGAGCTACAGCCCCAGCCATTTTAAGGCCCCTCACATCTTTTGCAGGAACACGTCCACCTTGCTGCAGAAAGGCTCTGTGTTGTCTTTTGCTCAGACCTGTTTATAATGCTGCTAATCTATAAACAACAGCTGCTAACGTGCTACCTGATCCCACAAAGGTGTTAGCAGAAGCCAGGACTCTCCTGATGTGGTTCTGCTTATCTACACAACCTCATGACTAGGAAGACCGTTGTATTATCAGCAGCTGTAACAAAGTCTTCAGCAGGGTGAAGCACACCTCTGATCACAGCGCTCGGGAAGCAGAGGCAGGAGGATTTCTATGAGTTTGAGGTCTACAGAGCTAGTTCTACGACAGCCAGGGCTACAAAGAGAAAACGTCTCAAAAAACAAAACAAAACAAAACAAAAAACAACAAAAAAACCCCAGAAACAAAAAAGAAAGTTTTCATATCACCACAGTGATTCCAGCTATGTTTAAAAGTTTCATTTTGCCATTTATTTATTTATTTATTTATTTATTTATTTATTTATTTATTTTCTTCAAGGCAGTGTTCCCCTTGGCTGTCCTGGAACTCACTCTGTAGACCAGGGTGGCCTTAAACTGAGAAATCTAATCCACCTGACTCTGCCTCCCAAGTGCTGGGATTAAAGGGGTGTTCCAACACTGCCTGGCTTGTTATTATTTTTTAAAAAGCAGTTAATTTTCCAGATTGTATTATTATTTTTAAGATATGCTATTGCTATGTAGGCTTCAACTCCTCATCCTGCTGCCTCAGCTTCCTGGGTGCTGGGATTACAGGCAGGTGTCAGCTTTACTTAGGTGAACAAGTGAGGATTATCTGAGAAGCTGTCCTGTGATAATGTCCACTGCTGTGAGCAAATGCTCCTTACCTCTCAGCACATGCTGATAGCTGGACAACAGGAACTGCAGATGCTCAACCAGCTCATCCCAGGTCTGCCACTGGGTTTTATCTGACTGCAGAGACAGTAAAATCAGTGGATAAATAAATGCTTCCTCAGGTAAATTCCCTGCTAAAGGGCTGAGAGACAGTGCAGGTTAAGAGCACTGGCTGCTCTTCCAAGTCCTGAGTTCAATTCCCAGCAACCAATGGTGACTCACAACCATCTATAATGAGAATGTGGTGCCCTCTTCTGGTGTGCAGGTGTACATGCAGACAGAACATTGTATAAAAAATAAATAAAACTTAAAAAAAAAAAAATCCCCATTAAAGCAGTTTCCAAATCTCTCACACAATGCCCAAACAGCAGGCTGAGGGGAAAGTAATGTGAAGCAGAAAGGAGTGTACCTGACACTTGAGCAGTGACGTGGAGTTGTTCAGAAAATAGAGGGCCTGGGCCAGAGACAAGGGGAGGCGGGTGGGTGTCTCACAGCTGTGCAGGAAGATGATCTCTAACACTTTGCAGCGCAGAAGGTGGCTTTCCATGGTAGTGAAGAACATCTCCCTGTGGAGAAGATGGGGTAAGCACAGTGCACTCAAAGAACACACAGCACAGTTTGCCCTGAACGTTCTAAGAACAGAGGTCTACAAAGCCACAATGCTTCAAGACGGAACTGGATTTATCCATAAATCAGTAACTTCCAGGATAATGGATCAGCCTTTGACTTTTGCAAGGCCAAAGCCAGGTATCCTGGCACACACCTATAACCCCATGCAGGAGGATAGTGAGCCCGAGGGCAGCCAGCTGGGGACTGCACCCCAGCCCCGTGCTTCAGGACACCCTATCTCAGCTCTACCATTGAGATGTACCCTCATCTCATCACAGATAATGCGCTCAAGGGAAGCAGAGCATCTCTAAAATATATAAAGTATTTAGTAACCAGGAATTGTATTCGGCAAAACACTTCACAAATGAAGGTGAAATTAAAAAGTCAAGATGAATAAAATGGGAGCAAGCCAGCTGTGGTGGCACACTTAATCCAGCACTGTGGAGGCAGGTGGATCTCTGTGAGTTCGAGGCCAGCCTGGTCTACAGAGCAGTTCCAGGACAGCCAGGCCAAAGAGACCACCCCCCCCCCCAAAAAAAAAAAAAAAAAAAAGACAATGTAGCCAGGTTGATACGCCTACCTGGCCTTCTCAGTGCTTAGATCACAGGCTTCAAATACTAGGCCCAGCTCTCATTTTTTCCCCCTTTTGGTTTTTTGAGGTTTTCTCTGTGAAGCTCTGGCTGTCCTGGACTCACTGTGTAGACCAGGCTGGCCTCGAACTCACAAAGATCCTCCTGCCTCTGCCTCCCCGAGTGCTGAAATTATAGGTGAGCACCACCAAGCTTGGCTCTCATAATCTCTTTAATAGAAAATATTTTGGTCTTTAAATTTTTTACTATTTCGATAGGTTATAAATGGTATGTCAGTGTATTATTATTATTGTTGTTGTTTTTTCAAGACAGGGTTTCTCTGTGTAGCCCTGGCTGTCCTGGAACTTACTCTGTAGACCAGGCTGGCCTCGAACTCAAGAGATCCACCTGCTGCTGACTCCCGAGTGCTGCAATTAAAGGTGTGCTAGTTTTTACTTTTTAAAAGATACGAGTGAAGTTAAACATTACAGGAAATAAAATTACAGACACCATCCTTTGTAGACAGAGATGGAAAAATCTTAACAAATATTAGCAACAAGAATCCATCAACATATTAAAAGGACAGCAAGCAACCAAGCAGGGTTTTGGTCCCTCAAATGTAAGGCTAATTAAACTTGAAGAAATTTATTAACATAATTCACTAATCTAGAGAATAAAGAGGAAACTTATGATTATCTCGATAGAAGCTAAAATCCTCAGCACTTGTTTGTTCTTTAGAAAAATCCCAGTCAAGCAGAAATGGCTGAGCAGATGCTTTCGGCCACCGTACATGTACTGCCCCAGACCAAACGGCTCCTCTGTGGTGAGGAGCAGGCGAGGATGTCTGCTCTCGCCAGTCCTCTAGCTCTCTACTTGGGAGTCTTGTTGTATTGAGGCAAAAGGAATGGGCAAAAGTCATACAGGTTAGAAGGATGTCAAACCCCCTGTACAGACAACATAACTGCGTATGTAATAAAAAGGGCTAAGAGAACTACAAAGAGATTTAAAAAATCTGAGGAGATGAGGTGAATTTGTCAAGATTTTATTTTATTTTTGTTTTTTATTTTTATTTTGTTTTTTATTTTTATTTTTGTTTTTATTTTTGAGACAGGGTTTCTCTGTGTAGTCCTGGCTCTTCTGGAACTCACAGAGATCAGCCTGCTTCTGCATCCCAGAGTTCTGGGATTACAGGCATGTGCCACCATGCCTGCCCAATTCTTTCTTTCCTTTTCAGTTACAGGCTGTACTTTTTCTCTCTTGAAGTTCTATATGTGGCAGGCAGAAACTTAAAATAAAAAAAAAGTTAATTTAAGAAAAAATGACTTATATAGTTCTCTTTCTGCCTTTGTTTTGTTTTGTTTTTTGAGACATGGTTTCTCTGTGTAGCCTTCTTTGTCCTGGACTCTCCTTGTAGACCAGGCTGGCCTCGAACTCACAGAGATCTGCCTGCCTCTGCCTACCTCACTGCTGGGAATACAGGTATGAGCCCCCCCCAGCTTAGTTCTTTTTAATGGAGAAACCAAGCAAAACAAAGCGATCAAATGCAACTTACCTCTGACTCCTCTCGGGGATGTCGAGCACAAACCCAAACATCATCTCTGCTATTTTGTTGGAGCTGCAGGTCGGTGTCCTGTCCACCTCTACAGCCATGGACAGCATCCTCTGCAGCTGACACACAACCCTGGGCCAGAGTACAGGGCACAAGTGAATGGGAACCTTGGTGAGAGGCCTACTGAAGCCGGGGAAGGCCCCGCCATAGACTGCAGAGGCGCAGACCTCTGATTCTGGCACTCAAAAGGCAGAGGCAGGGAGGCCAGCCTGGTCTACATAGTGAGCTTTAAGTCAGCCAGTTACATGGTGAGACTTTGTCTCAAAAACAAACAAACAAACAAACAAACAAACAAAAACCCCAAGCAAACAACAACAGAACAGAGACTGAGGGTCATCAAAACACACACCAGGCCCAGGAGAACAATCAAGCCATTAGCTTGCTTTCACTGAGGAATTCATCCACCTGAATCCTTTTGCCAGATCCTAGATCAATCTTCCAGAATCTAAGGGTGAGCTACTCAAGATGCTTTCAAATTAAAGCACAACCATATGATCCTAAGGGTCTAGAGAACTGTAAAGACCATCTCTGCCATAACTTCCCTAGTGTGTAAATGAATAAACAGGTCCAAAGCAACTAACATTATTTTAATTTCTTTGTTATAGAAGAAGACATGCATTTGTCACTTAATTTGTAATAATTTTAATCACTTTACTTTTATGTATTAATTACTTCTATACAAGCCTCGTGTTCTCGCAGAGCTCTAGATTTCCTGCAGCTCTAGCCTTCCTACAGAAGCCTCTGAGCCACACGTGGTCACTGAGAACTGAGCCAGGGTCCTCTGGAAGAGCAGCCAGTGCTCTTAACTGCTGAGCCATTTCTGCGGCCCCATTGTGTAAATTAAGGGGCTAAGAGAAAAGCCAGATTGCATAAGTCAGCTGGGAGAGGAGTTTGAGCCAGAACAGTTGAATTGAACCAGCTAGCCCAGGGCTCAGAAAGATCAAGAAAGGGTGAGCTTATTCAGAGGAATTCTCAGAGGCTGAAAACATTCTAGGGCCAGGTTAGATGGTATGGAGGCTAGAAGCTTCCAGAACTAGGCCTAGGTTAGCAGATGGAGGGAGAACGTCTCTGAGACAACAATGGAAACAGGTGAATAAAAGTTCCATTTACAGACAGGGTTTCTGGGAAAGAAGCAGGAGGTGAGAAGATTTTCGCCTACAAGACGGACTATGAGAAAGAGGTAACCGAGCCACAGGGCAGAACATAGCTTAATATAAAGGGGACAGTTAGGAGCTAGTTAGGAACAAGAGTAAGCTAAGGCCTAAAGCTATTATATATAAATAGAACTCTCTGTGTCATTATTCAGAGCTGGGGCAGGCAGTCCCTATGGCTTTAGAGAGGAAGTTCTAAACCAGAACTTGAAGGTGAGGAGGCTTAGCAGTGAGCCTGTGTGCAGCTGCTCCTCTTTCCTTCGGATGGATCTAGGTCCTAATGTATGCCACGCAAGTATTCTACATCATTACACTCTTAGCCCAGCTAAGCATTGTATGAGAATCGGACGATGTTATAAGAGTTGGTAGTTTGGGGCAAGCTGTTGGGACTGGCCCTGTTCGTTGGACACCAAACCCTCAAAGCCCTGGCGACAACTCTTTGCCTGCTCTTACAGCTGGTTGGTGTTCCTGGTCAGGTTCGGCTGGGGAGACAGGTGGTCACCGGTAGCTCTGAAGACCCCTGTTCCTGCAGAGGTCTGGGCTGCATCTGGGGGGGCGGGCGGCACTAGTTCATTTTCAGTCACTGCTTTGACCAGCCACTTGATAACATCTCTGCAATACAGAAGCGGTAAGAAGGAAGGTATGTACTGCTGCTGTGAGGACAGTGTGCAGGCCTGCATACCTACAGTGGGCTCCCAGACTAGGGGAGTCCTCCAAAGGCAACAAGAGGACCATTGGGTAATTTTCAGTATTAAACAAGTCTAACAAAAACCACACAGTAAACTGAAGCATGGTTATAAATGCTAACTGAAATAACATTTTCTTTTTCTTCTTTTGTGGTTCTGGAGACTGAGCCTAGGACCTTGTGCGTGCATGGTAGCCAAGCATTCCACCACTGGGCTGTACCTCTAGCCCTGAGCACTTTCCTAGAAGTTATACAGTAGGTACATTTTATCACTGCTGTGGCAAACAGAAACACCTCAGGGCAGGAAGAATTTATTTCAGCTCAGTTTTAGAGGGTTCAGTCAATGGTTGCCTGGACCCATGCAGTCAGGCACAACATCCTGGTAATGGGAGCAACGTGGGGAAGGCTGTTCTTCACTTCTTAGTGGATAAAAAACAGAGACATGGGGAATGTAGAAAGTGGCCAGCATGAGCTATAATACCCTGGACAGCCCCCACCCTGTGACCTATACCTCCCCAATTAGGCCAACACCTCCAAAGAATGTGTATTGTGAATTCATCAAGGACCTAACACATTCATTAGGGCAGAGGCCCCAAGGTCTATCTCTGGAAACACTGTGCTTTACTAATCCAGACATCAAACTTGGCTACCATAAATTACTATGGAAACGCTGCTTTCTGAGCAGCAGCACTGCTAGCCAGGTGGAAAGTGGGACTAGATGACCGGGAGGTCTTCTGAGCTCTCCACCACATGCATCATCATCAGAGGAGGGAACTAGGTCTTGGAGGAGGTGCAGTGCACTCATACTTTACACAGGGCTCAGGCTCCACCAGGAAGGCACAAACATCTCATATGGTTAAAATTTATTTTGATGATTATTGATTACTTAAGTAACCAGGATTTTAAAAAAGCTGTATTGAATACATACACCTAATTATTTCCCTCCTAAAACCACAGCAACACTAGAGAAAATAAAACTGTGAAGTACTGAGCTGGGTGTCTGGCACACACCTTTAACACCAGCATCTGGAGGCAGACCTTAGAGTCTGAGGCTAGCCTGTACTACACAGTAAGTTCCAGCCAGCCAGGGATACTTAAAGAGACTATGTTTCAAAAACCAAAAACAAAGAAATCAAGAGGCCAAAATAACTAAAACCTCATTCCCCTGCCAAAGGCAACTTGGGAAAAACAGATGACAATTATAAAAGATGAGAGATGTGTGGTTCCAGATTTTAAAAGGGGACTATTATATGCTTGTTTTGAATAGAAATAAAACAAGGTAGGGTGACCCCATGAAAAAGCATATTTTCCAGAAACTAAGGATTATTTTCACCCTAAACTGGCCAGGATGCTGAGCACAATTCGTGAGGCATGACTGTAGACCTACACCAGCAGAGCCCTTTCCAAACAGCTTAATACTCCTTGTCTTTTGTTTTGTTTGTTGTTGTTTTCCCTGTGTAGCCCTGGCTATCCTGGAACTTGCTTTGTAGACCAAGCTGGCCTCGAACTCTGAAATCCGTCTACTTCTGCCTTCCGAGAGCTGGGATTAAAGGAATGAGCCACCACTGCCCAGCTTTGCTTCAGATATCTTAGCAGCACTCTGGCAGCTAGAAAACAATTTCTTCAAAGTTCTGCACAAAATTTATTTCTAAATATGTAAACTAAACTAAAAATATTTAGTCTACTTATTAGTCAATACATGAGAGAAAAAGTTATTAGCAGACATATGAGATCTCAAAACTTTTACTTTCCATGTAATCTTCAGAATAGAGTCTACTTGGTCAATTCAGAGAGGTTTCTTTTGATTCTTCACAGTTTTTGGTATTTATCCGTTTATGGTATATGGTGATGAGGAGAATCTCAGCCTCTTATAGTCGCTGGGCTCACCCTGCGCACCCGAGAAACAGGTAGCTGTGTCTGGGAGGGTGCTCCCCAAAACAATTAGGCCTCGTGCAGGCTGCAGTGCTGCACGTCTGTGATCCCAGCGTTTGAGCAGGCAGAAGCAGGCACATCTCTGAGCATTCTAGGGCAGCCTGGTCTACAAAGCAAGTCCAGGACAACAACAACAACAAAAACCCAAAAAACAATTAGGCTTCACAATTATGGAAGGTCTTCTCTATTGAATGGTCCAATCTGCTGAAGAACACAAACTCTGAGCAGGCTACTGAGAGATGGTAAGGCTGAGGCAGGCAAGCCTTAGCTGGACAAGCGGCTCACTGGGGATGCAGCCTTGGGGCCATAAGCTGCATTGGCCCCTTCCTTTCCCTGATCTCCCTTGCTTCATGGCAGCCATGAGCTGAAAGCTCTGGTCCTGTCACGACAGATCAAACCTCTGAAACTGTGAACTGAAATCCTCTTTCCTTGACACCTTTTCACACAGCTGTAGCAGCGACAATAAGCTAAGACCCTGGCCTTGGCCTGTCGTTCTCGTCATGTTCTAGTAGCTGATTACCTGACGTTGTGGGGCTGTTTGTCACAGGACAGAACAGTGTTGGCGATGGACTGCTGTAGGTGCTGGCGCTGTCTCCTCAAGATCTGTTGGAAGTCATCTTCCAGGGTCTGCACTACATAGCGCAGAAAGAGGACTCGTCCCGGCAGAGTTTGTCCCTGTGAAGAAAGTCAGCAAGTTTGTCTGTATCAAAGAAACATGTGTGGACGACAGCAGGTATGCTGAGTCAGCACAATAGCAGCGACCTATGAGTTTTCCACAGTGGCTGTACCATTTGCAATTTCACCAGCAACAATTCACTCACTTATTTCTTCACATTCTTGCCTTAACATTTGTGGTAAAAGGACAGGCATCATTGCATGCCTTTAATCCCAGCACTAAGGAGGCAGAGGCAGGCAGATCTCTGTGACTTTGAGGCTAGCCTGGTTACAATACAACCACACCCGTTTTACCTGTGTGCTGGGGATTTGTCCTAGCATGCCCTTCCTCATGCTTGCACAGTAAGTGCTCTGACCTGCTAGGCATCTTCCCAGCCTTGTGCACTATACTTAAAAAACCTTTTTGTGTTGGACAGTGGTGGTGCACACCTTTAGTCCAAGCACTCAGGAGGCAGAGGCAGGATTTCTGAGTTCAGTTCAAGGTCAGCCTGGTCTACAGAGTGAGTTCCAGGACAGCCAGGGCTACACAGAGAAACCTTGTTTTGAAAAAAAATATTATGCTTGCCAGAGGACAATCCACGGAAGTCAGTTTTCCTTCTGCCAGCAAATTAAACTCAGGCTGTCACCAACTTTCTTTACCTGGTGGGCCATGCTGGTCCTCATATGCCATACTTTAAATATATCTTTTAGCATGCCATGATTTTTATGTGGCAGTTAAAGGTCAAAGGATAAAAGCCTGGTATGGTGTAACTGTCTTCCCCCAAGTGGCTTGTCCCTGTTTCTCCTCAGAACTCATGATCTCTTGCCCCTTGTATCTGCCTGTGGAGCTGCAGGCACTGTGGGTAGTTCTAGCACACTGATACTACAGCCTGTTTTTAAAACACTCTATTGTTTCTGCCCATGCTCTAACATAGACAGGACAAAGACCAATCTCTTGAACAGCCTGACAAACTGGCACACGTGGAGGATGGTAAATTTGTCTCTAGGAAGGAACTGGAGACTGAATGGATTCTTTCTGGATATAGCTTGTTACCCTGAGAAAGGGGAAGTACCTGGGCATGGCAAACATTACAAAATTGCTGCCTTTATTGATAGATATTGTCATGGTCATGAGTGAGACTGTACCTGCAGCTACTCAGGTTTCTGGAACTCTCATGTGCTATGTGGTGGCTTGAATAAGATGTCCCCCATGTCTCGGGCATGTGAGTACTTGATCCCCAATTGGTAGCTGTCTGGGAAGGATTGGGGGCAGGGCCCTGGGGTGGGCTCTGAGGTTCCAAAAGCTCTTACCTAGATCAAGATATAAGCTACCAGATGTTTCTGCAGTCACGACTGCTCCCCCATCATGGACTCTAATCCCCTGGAACTGTAAGTCACTTGTATTGTATAAGAGTTTTGATGTCCTTATGTCTTTTTGTTGTTGTTGTTTTGAGACAGGATTTCTCTGTTTTAGCCCTGGCTACCCTGGAACTCACCAGGCTGGCCTCAAACTCACAGAGATCCACCTGCCTCTGCCTCCCAAGTGCTAGGATTATGTCTTAAGCTTTGTTGTGCACATGGGATTTGAGTTAATTATCAACTGTTTTCCAAACTGTTCTGTAGTTACATGTGCCTAAAATAAACTACCTAGTGTCAGACTCTTGAAGTTTGAACCAAGACCAGCTACTTATTGAGTAGGGCTGAATCTAATTTCCTGCTTGTCTCCCCTGGACTGATACTCTGCAGGGCTTGATATCTGCAGAGACTTCCTCACCGACTGTGACAATGACTATGAGTTTTTTGTTTTTGTTTTTTAATTTTTGTTTTTTTGTTTTGATGAATGTGGAGGACTGTGGGACATTGGACTCAAGAGTTTTCTGAGAGGAACAATATTTGCAACTAGGCCAGAGACTAATCTTGTGATATTTTGGCAAAGAACATGGCTGCCTTCTGACCTTATCCTAAGAACTTGCCCGAGGTTAAACTGAGAAGCATTTGACTAATTTCCTTGACTAATTCCAGAGAGCCTACTACTGATTCTGTGTTGTGGGTATTAGTAATCTCTCTTATTCAGGTCTCCAATGATGGAAGGCAGGTGGGGCAGAAAGAATACAAGATGTACACTTTGAGAAGACAGGCATCCAGGAAATGTAAATGCTAGACCAAGCCTGTGCTGAAAGGGATAAAGAGAGTAAGAGAGCCTGACCCACATCACAATAGAGGGCCGCTCTCCCGGAAAGACCCCATCCAAGTAAGCCCCCAGTATCTGAAAAGAAAAGGGATGAGGAATTTTCTGTTCCTAAAAAGAAACAACTAGAGCTGCGGCAAATGTGACTCAAGGGGGACAGAGTCCATCCCAAGCAAGACAGAATATGGAAAATTTCTGGATTACTAAGTGTGTAGCATTTGCTTTTGTTTAATTCTTTAGACATTTTGCCTACTGTAGTGTTCCCAAGTATAGCAGTTGACAGCTCCACGTAATGATTTCAGCAGATACCCACTCACCATCGGTACTGGGCTTGTTCATAGCTCTCAGCAATTATATTGCATTTCTGAGTGGTGCTATACTGTAAAGATTTCCCTCTCCCTGGCCATGATGGTCTCTCCCACGTGTGTTCTAGCTCATGGCTGTACATAACACGCTAATGTTTTCCTCAGATCATGCTTCCCCTGTTTTCATAGCTAAGGAGCAGAACTTTCTCTACTTATTTACTAGCATTTTATTTTTATGTCTCTGCAGTACTGGGATTGCACTCAGGACCACATGCACGGTAGCAAGTATTCCACCATTGAGCTGTGTCACTAACCCTTTCAATAATATTTTTAATTTGATCTCAAGTAGAGAAGACATGAACACAAGTTGTCTTCTGATGTCCACACACACCACGGGGCTCTCAAATACACTCACACTCCACCCACACACAGATGTAATTTAAAAATTCCTCTGCAAGATATATCCTCATGATTTGTGTTACCTCTTCCTCCATGACATAGGTGAGCAGTTTCCAGTCCCACTCCACTGTCTTGGCATTGGCTGGGTGCAGCCTGAAAGTCAAGTGGCATATTAGAATTCTGGAAAATGCAGTGGCACAAGGGACAGGGCCTGGAAGGTGGCAGGAGAAAAGGCCTCTTCTCATCCTAAGTGCCCTGGCCCACCCTCCAGTACCACATCTCAACCTGGACCAGCTCACAGCCAGCAAGCTTTACCTGCCAGGACTGCATGAAGCATGTCATTTGTTGAGCTCAACCACAATATCCTATTCTTCAACTCACTGTCATTGTCTCAAAAATGGTCTCATATGTCATGTCATGCCAATTATAATACAACTCAGTTTCAGAATTGTGTAACTATGGAAGCTGATTTTCCAACTCAAAGTACTATAAAAATCTGAAGCTAAAGACCACAGAACCAAGGCAGGGTTGAAAACTGGGTCCCAGAAGCCATTTATAAAAACAGTATCAAGTAACATTCCCAGGCTTCTAGTAAAAATAAATCATTAAATTCTTTTCCTGGCAATTGAAGCCAGTTGATTGGGTTTCCTGCCACTTGCAGTTAAAACTATTAAGTAAGCTCCCAGGTCAGCTGAATAAAGCTTGGATGGGAAGCTGTGCCGGAGTCTAGGTTCCCTAGAAGCCTTGAGCAAACAGCTGTGACGAGTCATACTGTTGAATTTTCATGAGAAGCATGTAGGCCTCCTTGAGGACATCCACAGTCTCGGAGCCACTGAGCAGGATTTTCTGGATGATGTGAGCCACAATCTCCCTGGGTGGGTAATGCTGGGGAGAGACGAAGTCCATGAGAAACTGCACAGTCCCCAGAGGGAAGTTCTCTTCAATTGTGTTTGTCACCATTCTTAGTCTCCGGTGAGGGATGGGCTCTAATTTCTGACCCTTGCTCTGTAGAGACAAAGAGATAGACAGGCATCAGGGCGGGCTCTACATACCCTGTAAGAGGCTCTGCGACAGGGTGAAGACAGCAAAGTTTTCTTTGCACTTGAAATATTTTATCAGAGAGAGGTAAGAAAGCTCTACTTTAAAAACCAACCAACAAACAAACTCTTAATGACGTGGGGCAGTTACAGGACAGAAATTCTACACACAACATGACCTCACCCATATTAACATGTAACAGAAAAGAAAATGCCAAATTGCCAAGGGCAGTCTGAGATGGGTGTTAAGTTTCTGATCCTCCTGCCTGCATCTTCTATGTGCTAGGGTTATGGGCACAAGAGGCTAAGGGTAGGGACAAAGGTATATTAGATACTTTAATCAGATACGATTTGGGCATATCATATTGCTAAAAGAATGAAGACCACCTTCTTCCCCCGCCCCTGGTTTTTTTCCTTTTTGAGAAGGTATCCATATCCCGGGTTGATATGGAATTTACTATGTTTGCAGCAGAGACTGGCCTTAACCTCCTGGTCCTCCTGCCTCCGGCTCCCAAGGACTAGAATCACAGGCATGTACCACTATGGTTTTTAACCATTACATTCTATAAACAAAACCAATAACAAATACTTATGTTAAAAAATCCTAATTACTAAAAAAATTAAAATGATCACATATAAAAAAGGCAATTGGGCCAGGTGCAGTGGCTTCCACCTATAATCCTAGTGCTCAGGGAGGCAGGCGCAGGTGGATCTGTGAGTTCGAGGCCAGTCAGGTCTACAAGGTCCAGGACAACCAGGGCTACACAGAGAAACCCTGTCTCAAAAAACCAAAAACTAAAAAGGCAATTGGGAAGGGAATACATGGAACTATTTATAATAAATGCCTCCTGATAGCACTATGGGTGACTTTAAACACATTAAATAATCACCTTTTAAAAGAGATTTATTTTTCTTTTGAATTTTATGTGAGCATGTGTGTCTGGGTGTGGAGTTTGTGCATGAGTGTCATCCAGATGCAGAAGAGAACAGTGGGTGCTTTGGAGCTGAAATTACCGACGGTCATGACCCAACCTATGGGGGTGCTGGGGACTGAGCTTGGGTCCCCTGGGAAAGCGGCAGGCACTATTAAGCACTGAACTCCCTTTCCAGCCCTGCCTGACTGGCTTTTAAAAATCACATCTTGTTTGTGTATTCATGTATTTATCTGTGTGTGGCTATAGCACAAGTGTACGCCACAAATGCGAGGGTCACGGGACAGTTGGTGGGAGTCAGTTCTCTACTCCAACCACGTGGGTCTGAGCCACAGAAAACAAGTTGCCAGGCTCGGTAGTGAGGGCCTTTACTGAGCCACTCTGCTAGCCTGCCTGACTTCTGGCTTTTGAACTACTTTAAACAAATTTTAAGGCTGAGGGTGAGGTTTCAGATAACAAAAAGGTTTCATGCTGTGAGACTCTAACATTTTTGTCCATATATATCTAATTTAGTTCTCACAGGTCCATTGAGACGAATGGGAAATGGTATCCTTATTCAAGATTTAAAATTAAAATTTTACTCAACTCTCTTCTTCTAGACATCCATACCAGGAATGATTTTAGGCAGTCAAGTGACAAGAGTCTTCTCATTGTGATGTGGGAACTATATGGGCCTCAGGAAGAAGGAGAAAGGAATGCAAGAGTCTGACAAAGGCCAACAACAAATCAGACCAAGCATGCTCTTTATACACGCTACCTCATTTGGTGGCCCTGTGAGGTGTGTCTTTACCTCTCCTTTACACAGGAGGCCAAGGCTCAAAGAGAAGGGAGACTTGCACAGTGCTGGTTAAGTGTGGGTTGAGATCTGGTCACAGATCTGACTGCCCCCTCAAGTGGGGGAAAGATGACAAGTGTCTGTGTTTAACCCATTCTCTAATCCATGGACTCTGAGTCCCAGTAATCTTATCGAAGGCCTATGGGAAGGGACATGACCCCAAGAGGAGCAAGGAAGTTCGCTTACCTCCCGTGTGTCTTTGTCTGGGATCAAGGTCTGGAAGAAGAGATGATGGACTGGAGGTCGTAAGAAGTATTTCAGTCTATGCAGGCAAGGTCTACTGTATACCCCAACGTGTGCTATTTGTCCTGGTGTCTGGGAAGACCCAGGGTTGGCAAGCTGTGGCAGTGATCTCTCTTTTTTGGCCGAGCTGTCTGTGACAGAGAGCCAAGGAACTTTTTCTACAGAAACATCAGACTGTGAAGACAGTGGGCTAGAAGAGCAACCTGGAGAGGACGGAGCTGAGCTATCTATCAGAGCATCACGACTCTGTACGACATCTGGGGAAGACTTTGGCCTGTCTCTCGCAAAGTCCACTAACTCTGGTGGTGAGCACGACACATCTCCTGGTAAGTGTGCTATGTCTACAAGTAGCTGTGACATACTGCCTGGTGACTGCAATGCACTGATAGGTGACGGTGGCACACCTGGTGACTGTCTCACACCTCCTGATGGTGGTGGCACACCTGGTGACTGTCTCACACCTCCTGATGGTGGTGGCACACCTAATGACTCTATCACATCTCCTGATAGTGGTGGCACACCTAATGACTCTATCACACCTCCTGATGGTGGTGGCACACCTAATGACTCTATCACACCTCCTGATGGTGGTGGCATACCTCGTGACTCTATCACACCTCCTGATGGTGGTGGCACACTTGGTGACTCTATCACACCTCCTGATGGTGGTGGCACACCTAATGACTCTATCACACCTCCTGATGGTGGTGGCACACCTCGTGACTCTATCACACCTCCTGAGGATGGTGGCACACTTGGTGACTGCATCTCTCCTGATGGTGGTGGCACACTTGGTGACTGTATCACACCTCCTCCAGGTGATCCCATCATGCCTCCTGCTGGCTGCGTCACACCTCCCGGTGGCTGCATCACTCCTGGCGACTGGGGCACACCTCCCAGCAATGGTGGCACACCCTGCAGCGACTGCAGCACGTCTTGCAGTGACAGCGGCATGTCTTGTAGTGACCATGACATGTCTTGCAGTTGTGTCACATCTTGTGGGTATGACAGGTTTTGCGGTCGGCCCGGAACATCCTGAGGTAGGCCTCGAGTGTCTTGGGGTGGGTATAGTGGGTGTTGAGGGTGCCATGACAAGTCTTGAGGTGTGCTTGGCATATTCTGCCGAGAGCACAGCACATCTTGAGTGGAACATGGCACTTCTTGAGGTGGATGAGGCAAAGCCTGGAGTTGGCACTGCACAGTTTGTGATGGGCACAACAAAGCCTGTGGTGGGCATGAGGAAGCTCGTGGGGGGCATGGTGAAGCTCTTAGTGGGCATGATAAGGCCTGCAGTTGGCACAGCAAGCCTTGTGGTTGGCAAGGCACATCCTGCTGTGGGCATGGCAAAGAGGCCCTCTGATTGCTGCTGCTGTTATTGCTTGTGGAGGAGAAGGAGCGAACCTCTGCAGAGAGCTGCAGGCTGGTCAAGAAGCTGATGTCGCCTTTGTAGGCCATCGAGCTGCAGTTTGGTTCTGGTGGGTAAACAGAGTCCTGGCTGGCAGATGTAGGGGGTCGAGAACCTTCAAACATGTTGTCTTCCAACAAATCCAAGTCCACGGGGTCATTGTTAATGAGTCTCTGTGCTGCAGGCTGAGTGCCTCGGTCTCCAGGGGCTTCCACTGCCTCTTTGCCTGAGAGACCAGTACATGTCTGAACACTGGCTGGCTCCTTCTGAGAGGAAGCCACAGGTTCTAAAGTCAAATCAAGAGTGGCAATAGGCCTATTTTCTTCCTCACTTCTTGTCAGATCAATCACACAGAATCCATTACGATCTTTTGCCCTTGTTCTGGTTTCTCTAGTTAAGTCAATGAAGTCCTGTTAAAGATGGAGAAGAGAAGGGTAAGAGAGGGCACAGAAACTCTACTTGAGAAGACTGAGGGTTTAGCTTTTAACGATGTCACTTTACTTTCTCATTTCCCTGACATTTCTATATATAGTTGCAGTGCTAGTGATTGAACCCAGGGTCTTGTGCCCGCTACATAAATGTTCTGCCTCTGAGCTATTTCTATACATCATTTATAACACAAGTATGAGTTTATTTTCATTAGCGAACAGGTTGCTAGTCAATTTCTATAGATTCATAAATTATCCAAATGCCAAATGTGAGAATGTGATGGGATCCAAGAAAGACATGTGAGTAGAGAAAATTCCATCCTTCACAAACAAAAAGCAACTTTTTCTTGGAAAAACAAATTCCCAGGATAATCTGCAACAGAAGCTAAGCAAGATGAGAGTTAACGTGAGGACCTGAGATCCAAGAACACGCCGAGTGTTGGTCACTGCATGCGGGACTCCCAGAGTCTTGGTTTCACCACAGGTGGCTCTCAAGGACGGATATATGATTAGGAGATTTACTGAGAAAAATAATCGAAAGCACACTCTTAAAGGGAGAAAAGTAGGCAACTTAGCTGGGTAGTTGAGTTTTTAAGGGCTGGAGAGGAATCTTCTATTAATTTTAATCATATTTGAGTGTAAATTTTTCTGGAAATTGGGAGGTCACTTTGGGAATCAGATGAGAGGTTTGACTAAACACAGAATGTTTAGAATTAAAATGTTGATTGGAAAGGCAGCATCCATGTGAAAGTATAGCTATACTGGAATACTAAGAGGATGATGGAATACTAGGAGGATGATGGGGCCCCCAGGTCTCAGACCTCCCTCAGAACACAGTGAACACCCCTTTCAGGGCACAGCCAACTATAGTGGCAGGATGCTGTGCAGTGTAGATCTGGATGAAGCTATAACTGTCAGGTTAAATTTACATCCAGTGGGCTGGAGAGATGCACTGCTACTCTTTTGCAGGGCTGGGTTAAATCCCAGCATCCATAGTGTGGCTTACAAGCAACTGTAACTCCAGACCCGGGAGACCGGATGCCCTCTTCTGGTCTCCATAGGCATAAGACACATCCCTGATACACCCACATAAACACAGGTAAAACACTCATAATGTATAAAATAAAAATATTTACATCCCATTATCCTGCCTCCCTGACTACTCGTCATTTTTTCTATGATTAAATTTCAAAATAATACTGTAAGACAGCACTGCCTTCTCACATACATGCAAAAATTAGTTTTTAGGGCCCAGGTTATTTATCTGAGTATAATACAGCTAAGCAGTAGGGATAGACATTTAAATCCACTCTGTCTGCCTTTCCTGTTAAGGGTCCAGGGATGTATAACTTTTTCCAATATGTAACCAGCTTTATTGTTTTTAGTGTTTTTTGTTTGTTTTGTTTTGGGACAGAATCTCACTTTGTAGCTTTGGCTAGCTAGTCTGGAATTCACTATGTAGACCAGGCTAGCCTTGAAATTACATGCCTCCATTTGCTTCTACCTCAGGAATGCTGGGATTACAGACATGCACTGCTAGGCCTGGCCTGGAATCAGCATTCAAAGAGATTGTTTTTTTATAAAAGCACGGGATATAAAGCAACAGCGTGAGCTGTAACTAATGGAAAACCACTAGCCCTTGTTCCCATTCCTCAGTAGGTTACGGATCGATTTACAAAGCCTGATGATGCCAGACAGGGGTACTGTCACCAACCTTTGTGCCATGGGCTTGGAATAACACTGTGGTAGGCTCCAGGTGTCTTCTCACCCGGCTGAGTATCATCACTATTGGTATATTATGGTCTGGCAAGGCCGTCTGTTGCCACCATAACTAGCATGCTATTTCTCTCTTTTAAATGTTACCATTGTTAGTTAGCTAGCATACGAAGTGTTTCACTAGGATACTTTTACACATATTCTTATACTTTGTTCTCCTTTGCCTTGATGGTCATGGACTGCTTTCTTCATTTTCCCTACTCCTTGCTGGTTGCCCTTCTTTCCTTGACAGTCCTCCTGCTCTCATGCTGTTTCTCTCGATGTGACGGTCACCACTGTCAACAGATTCAAAGACATGGAGTTCTGAGTGAGCCAAGCAAGAATCTGATGTGTACCTGGTCCTAGAATAGGAAGTGTTCAGCAAATGGAAAGCCTCAGTCTCGAGGGAAGAGCCTGACAGCATCAGCGCCTTTGATGATAATCAACAGCAGCTAAACATACAGAGCTGAAAGTCTGCTCCAAAGGCCTGAATTTAACTCATCTCCCACAGCCAACTGCTAAAACGCAGCATCACCAGATTGGGGCTATATCCCAGTGGTAGAACTCTTGCCTAGTTTGCAAAAGGCTGTGGATTCAATCCCCAGCAACATACTCAGACACAACACGATATCACTCCCGTTTTTCAACAACCATCAGTTTGATACCAATTTCAGTATTAAAGGCAAATGCCTAACAAGATTCACAGGGTCTTCATCTCAAGCCTGTGACTTCCTTCTAGTCTTTCCCTGATCATATGATAGATCCCTAAATGAGCTAAATTTCTCGATTCTGCTGTTTTTTTTTTTAAACCTGCAATGACTATGATCGCTTTTTTTTTTTTTTTGACTTTCTATTTCTTTTGAATTCTCCTTTGCTTTTCGAGCTATTCATCCTTTAATTATATTTTCAGTGGCTGATCTGGGTAGTATATTCTAGAAATCCAGTATGTATTAGTATGCTTAGAAAAATGTAAATTACTTAGGGTAAAAATATAAGAACCTTATAAAATAATGTTTACCTTGTTCCTCACCCATTTTTTTTAAAAAAGATTGATTTACTCAAGATGTATAGTGTTCTCCTTTGCATGTATGCCTGCATGCCAGAAGAGGGCACCAGATCTCATTACAGATGGTTGTGAGTCATCATGTGGTTGCTGGGACTTCTGGAAAAGCAATCAGTGCTCTTCTGATCCAGTCTTTAGCCCCTTCTCACCCATTTTTTTTTTTTGTGTGTGTGTGTGTGTGATAAATAGTTGTAAGCACTTATATACTAATTTAAATCTGTCCATGTGTGAGCTCAATGTATTACTCTGTAGGAGGCACAGAGGTCTTTGTGTTGTAGGGGAATCTGGAATGTTAAGCACACAAGGTTGTCCTTCGAGGAAAGGCAAAACCTGTTTTCCACCCAGAAGGCTGGAGTGGATATGCTTTCTAGCCTGGTGATCTTTGCACTTTCTGTGTGGCCAAGTACTTTCCAGCACTGGACCCTCCTCTGTAGACGGACTCTTGTATATTGTATGGACGCAACACCTGTTAATTAAAAACCTCTAGCCTATGGCTGAGGAAGGACATAGGTGGGACATCTGGCAGGCAGAAGGGATTCTGGGATAGAGCCAGGTACATGGCATTCAGCTGCCAAGATGTGAAAAGGAAGGATGCGTGGTGCCTGAGCGCAGGTAATCACCAAGTGGCAGAACGTAGATTAGTGTAAGTGGGTTACTTTAAGTTCTGAACTAGCTGGAGATGAGCCCAGCGATGCTGCCCGGGTTTCTGTGTAACACTTAGTGAGTCCCAGGAGTGGTTATTCTAGGAGCTTATGGGAAGGGAGGCAACCCCCTCCTACTACACTCCACCAGACCCTCCTCATAAACTTGTTTTCTCAGTCAGTCTATAGAAGCTATCTTATGGAAGGAACCACATGGACTTTATAAGAAGTCTTGACGGAGTCCATCTGAGCTGTAGCCAGTTGACTTTGTTCCTCAGAGAGCCTTAGAAATGCTTTGCTGTGCACTCGGGATTGAGACGGCCATCACAAGCATGCTTTTCACCAGACTGTGCTGTGCTTAAGGAGCCCACTTGGGGTCAGACTCCCAAAGTTTGAGTCAACATGGCCACTGACTCATGTTACACTGAGCTCCCTTCTGGCCTCCCACAGCTTTCACTCTGCTGCCCAGGAAGGTCAGAGACCCCCCCCCCCAGTACTCTACTACTTTTTTGTGGGGGACAGGTTTTATATCCAAACCTGGACTCTAATTTGTGGCACTCCTCCTGTCTCAGCTCTCTTGTAATAAATAGACGTTTATTACTACATTTTTCCAAGCAAGTTATTGTTACAGAAACTATTTCTAATTAAAAAACAAAACAAAACAACAACAAAAAACCCCAACCTATTTCTTCCCTTAAAAAAAAAATGTGCATTGGAGTTTTGCCTGCACATGTCTTGCATGAGTATGTCAAATCCCCTGGAACTGGAGTTACAAAAACAGTTCTGAGCTGCCATGTGGGTGCCGGGAATTAACTCAGGCCCACTGGAAAAGCAGGTAATGCTCTTAACTACAGAGCCATCTCTCCAGCCCCTATTTCTTAAAGTGCTAGTTTTAAACCATATATTTAGAATTTCTGATGATCTTCATTTCTTTGTGGGAACACATATTTCTATTTACTGTCATTTCTTTTCAGCCTAAATATCTTGCAGTGCAGGGGTACTACTGAAAAGTTCAGATAATTTAAAAAACATTTATTTTGCTCTTACTCTCAGAGAGTAATTCTATAAACAAAGTTCTAAACTGGAAAGTTTCTTCCATTGTTTGAACAGGTCAATCCAAGACTTTTGGCTTTCACAATTATAAGATGTGAACTGTTTTGTATGTGTAACATGTAATTTTTCTCTGTACATACAAAAAAGGAGTTTTCTTTGTTTATTCTACTATGTCTTATTTTTTGGGTCTGTACATTAATCCTATCCCCAATCAAATTTGGTAAATTTCATCAATTGTTTTTTAAAATTTTTTTCTCTAATCTGTCCCTATTCTTGGTTTTTTTTTTTTTTTTTTTTTTTTTTTTTTGTTTGTTTTTTAATTTTTGTTATTTGGAGACAGGGTTTGTGTTGCTTGGCTGTTCTGGACTGGACCCCCAACAGCTGCCAGTCCTTGTCCTTTTAGGAGTTCACTTCATATCACCTTGCTATATAGTTACTGAGTTTTGCTCACTCTTCCTGCTCACTGTGTTTTGGAACTTGGTAATTTCTATTCCTCTGTCTTGAACTTCCCTGTTTGTCACTGTTTTCCAATTTTCTGATGAGTTCATTTAGTATATTTAAGAAGAAAAAAATTTCAGAGCTGGGCAGTGGTGGCACATGCCTTTAATCCCAGCACTCAGGAGGCAGAGGCAGGTGGACCTCTGTGAGTTCGCTAGCCTGTCTACACAGTAGTGAGTTTCAGAAACTCTGTCTTTCTCACGCCCAGTCCTTCAGCAGACAGCCTGCTGCTGCGGGCCCTGCGCCTCAACTGGATCACTCCAGTTTCCTCTCATTGCTTTATCCCAGCCCCCAACTCCAGCAGGCACTCCCTGGAACATGCAGGCATCTCCAGCCAGGGAAGCAGCCCCAACTGCAGCAGAGAGCAGAAGATAGCAGAAGATGGAAAGAGCTCCTATGCTCATGGACCAGTAGGATTCAGTGCACCTACAGATTCAGTGCAGTCCCCATCAAAATCCTAACACAATTCTTTACAGACCTTAAAAGGACAATTCTCAATTTCATATGGAAAAACAAAAATATGTACCCAGGATAGATGAAACAATCCTGAAGAATAATAAAAGAACCGCTGGAGGTCTCACCATTCTTAACTTCAAGTTGTACTACAGAGCTACAGTGATGCAAATGGCATGGCACTAGCACAGAAACAAGACACAGTTGAACAACGGAATCGAACTGAAGACCCAGATGTAAATCCACACACCTATGGATACCTGATTTTTATTAAAGAAGCCAGAAATACATACTGGAAAAAAGGCATTAACATATGGTGCTGATCAAGTTGGACAACTGCATGTAGAATAGTCCAAACAGATCTATTCATACTGAACCACCCTGCACAAAACTCAACTCCAAATGGATCAAAGATCTCAATGTACAATGAGAGCCAGGCATGGTGGTGCACGCCTTTACTCCCGGCACTCAAGAGAGGCAGAGGCAGAGGCAGGTGGATCCCTGTGAGTTTGAGGCTAGCCTGGTCTACAAAGTGAGTCCAGGACAGCCAAGCTACAGAGAGAAACCCTATCTCAAAATGCCAAAACCAAACCAAACCATAAAAACTCCAACCCAATTTTAAAAAGGGGCAGCATGTACTCCATGGTAAGGAACTTGGCCTATGGACGTCCCATCAAAGTCTTCAATAGCAAGAGCAAAACAGACCCAGTGGAGTCATTTATGCCAGAACAACATGAGGCTGGTAAATTACTGCATGCCAGGATCACTCCTGTATACAGGGAGCACCAACACCAACAAAAGACCTATAATCTAAATAGAGTAGAGATGTTCAAACACCTAGAATGAACAGATTTTAAAAAGTTACTAGAGCCTCATAGTTGGGGATACATCCCAGTTTGTATCCCCAAACTGGGATGTATCCCCAGACTTGGGGACCTATGTTTGATCCCTAGCACCCCATAAACCAAGTACAGTCATGCACCCTTGTAATCTTAATAGGAGGGTGGAAGAGAGAGAATCATAAGTCAAGGTCATCCTCAGCTACACAGCAAATTTCAGGGTAGCCTGAGCTATAGAAGACCCTGTCTCAAAAGAAAAAAAAAATGGTACCACCCCATTAGAAAAGAATTAGACACTTAAATACATTTGTACATACATGTAGGGAATTTTTTTGTAGTAATATGCACGCACGCACGCACACACTCACCTGTAGCTCTCCAGACAGTGGCAAGTCATTACTTATAATTCTATAATCTTTGCCTGTACTTAAAATTATGTTCATAATCCAAAGTGGTTTATAATTCAAATTTTCCAAAGATTGTGGACCTTAAGAACAACAAGGTTTCATTTTAGAGTGATGTAAAGGATTTATTAGCTATGATGGTAGTACAATTCAAGGTATTTTATGGATGAATCATAGTACAATAAAGGTGCTATTAAATGATAAACTAGCATAAAGGTATTATTTACAAGCCAGATAATACAAAAATGCAAAATTTAGTTCCTTTCCTAAGAGGGACAACACCTACTGTGCTTGCCAGTTTTATATCAACTTGTCACAAGCTACAATGATCGGATAGAAAGGAACTTCTCTCACATTTTCTCATTTCAGTTGAGAAAAGGCCTCCTAAGATGGGGCTGTAAGCAAGCCTGTAGGGCATCTTCTTAATGAGTGGTTGATGGGGAGGGCCCAGCCCATTGTGGAGGGTGCCATCCCTGGACTGGTGGTCCTGGGTTCTGTAAAAAAACAGGCTGAGCAAGCAAGACAGAAAGCATCACTCCTCCGTGGCCTCTGCGTAACTGCCTCCAGGTGCCAGCCCTGGCTGAGTTCCTGTCCTGACGAGCAGCGATGTGGAAGTGTAAACTAAATCAACCCTTTCCTCCACAAGTTGCTTTCGGTCATGGTGTTTCCTCCCAGCAACAGAAACCTTAAGACACCTACCTTTGGGTGTAGGAAACCCCTCCAACTTCCCAAAAGCAACCTAGAATGAATGAGCACTCACAGAGTGATTTACAGGCTTAAGCAGTAGCTGACCTTGATGTAAGACACATGTTAAAAAGAAGGGAGAATGAATGACCCCGGGACTAACCTCAGCCACAGCATCTGGAGTTGGGGTTCACTAAATTTCTGTGGAGGGTTCTAGAAAGGCAGAGACCACAAATCTTTTTATTAACCACTTCAGGAACAAGGACAAAGATAAAGGACCTGGAGGAAAAACAAAGGTGCGAGTGCCCCGCCCCCGGGCTTTGTATGTGATTCGCGTTTGCAAAGCAAAATAGACCGTCCTTCCCCACAACTCAGAAATCGGGCCGCTGGCTGGGGAGCTAGGCCCCGGAGCGCAGCCGCCACCGTGCCAAGGGCGGCGCTTCGCTCGCTCGCAGCCCGGGCTCCTGTTACCTCCCAGTACACATCTGTGCCCATCAGAAGCCAAACAATTACGCGCTCCCGCGCGCCCGCCTCGAGGTCCGGGTGGCGGCTGCGGCCTGACCAGGACCCCCACCTCCTCCCGCTCGCCAAGGCTCTGGGGCCACGCCGGGCCGGAGGCCGCTGCTCCGCAGCTCGCACTGGTGCACAGCGCGTCGCCCATGTGCTCGGCCCGCTCCGCGGCACAGTCCCGCGGGGGTCCGGGCGGGCCAGCCCGCGGCCTGCCCTGCCGGAGGCGCCGCCGCGCTCCTCGAGGCCGGAGGCCGCCGAAGGCGGGAAGACGCGGCAGCGGCGGGCCGGGGTCGCCACGCCGAGGCCCCGAGGGGACGCCCGGCCGCCGTCGGGCGCGGCGAGCGGCAGCGGACTCACCACGGTTCGGCGGGGCAGCGCGCCGGGGGTCCGCGACAGGGCCCGGCGCAGCCTCCGCGCCCTGCCCGAGCGGGTCCCGGCCGAACTCTCGGAGCCGCTGTCGTCGGAGATCACGATAAAGTCCTCCATGGCTACGGCCCCGGCCGAGCCACGCGCGAGCAGCCAGCGACCCCGGCGACGGAGACTTCGGTTCCAGCGGGCTGGAGCCACTGCAGCGACCGCGGCGGCCGACACCGGGGTTAATACCCCCGCCGGCCCCGCCCCTCCATTGCCCCGCCCCCGAGCCCCGCCCACCGCGGGCGGCCGCGCGCGCGGGGCTCTTTCTGTCAGGGGCGAGCGAGAGAAGCCGGGGGCTGGGCCGAGCGGTCGGCGGACGTGAGAAACGCTGGGAAGGAGCCGCTGCTCTCCGCTGACCGCCGTGCGCGGGGCCCGCCACCGGCTCCGGCTGCAGGTGTGACCAGCCAGCGCGGCGGGGCACGGAGGTGGGCCACCGCGGCCTCTAACGGGGCAGTTCGTTGCCCGGGCCGTGAGCCTCGGCCTGTGGAGCGGCCCTGAGCCGGGTAACCCGCTGTCCTACCGCCTGGGGCCGTGTCAGTCGCCTAGAGGGCTGCTGGCTGAGGTGAGGGAGGGACCCCGCTGCTCCTGTGTGCGCAGGTAGATCCGTAGGGCGAATCCCCACACGTGGAATTATTGGATCACATCTAAGTTTTCATTGTTGGCAAATGGCACCAAATTACCCTAAGTTGTACCAATTTGCAGTTTCACCAACAATGTGTGTCACAGGAATTTAAACTGTCAAATGTAAGAGTTGTTGAGGTGCTAGTTGACTGAAACGCCAGAAAGGCACACACGTACGGCTGTGAGTCCCGGAGTGCCCCGTACTCCGAACAAGCAGAAGCTATAAGGATGAAAACGTGTCCCCAGCAGGGGGAAATGTCGGTAAGTAGTGAATTCTTTGGTTGATTTATTGTAGGGTAGGGACATTAAAGTTAAAACAGGACCCATCGCTATTTTTAAAATGTGGGATATTGACAAAATGCTGCAGCTTGGGCCCAGGTAACTTTGAAAAATAGAGTAATCGACTCAAATTAAAATGTCTTTAACAAAAAAAGAGTTGTTTTTTTTTTCCATACAGGGATAGGTGTTGGTTGTTATCTAAGCAGTGTCTAATGCAGTGTTTATTGTTAGTGAACTTCTGAATCAGCTGGAGGTTGTATGATAAAGATTGCAGGACCACACACCAGCATTTCTGACTGAGAAACTGAATTTTGAAAGTAAGGCCTCCACGTTGGTATTTCTTTCAGGTTCCTAGGTGATACTGACATTGCTTAAAGGGTGGTGAACACACTTTTAGACTCACTGGTCTAGGCATGCCTTTCATCCTAGTCCTTGAAAGACCAAGGTCAGCCAGGAAGGAGGAAGAAGAAAGACAAGGAGGAGGGGAAGGAGAGAGGAGAGATCATTGGCCTGGTGGGCAAATAGTTTATGATTTCAGATGTTTAGGCCTAACAGGTGAATTGTTATAAATGGATTCAGTAAGTTGAGCTTTCTGTAATGCTATTCAACGTTCATTTTAACACACACACACACACACACACACACACACACACACGGGAATGAATCTAAGACTCCATACAGGCTAAGCTATATCCCCTGGCTCTCTGGCCCAAAGTCTCTTCTTTTTGAAACATTGTGGTTTTTAGGCTTTGTGGCTGTATTTCTCTAATCAGTTCTTTCTAGCCTCTAGCTGATTCCTATTCCTCTACTCCTCCTTAAATCTTTTTTTTTTTAAGTTTTTCAGTTTTTAAACACTCTTAGATTTTTAAATGTTCTTCTAGACGAGTGAGTGTTTTACTTGCACATATTGTGTGCACTCCATGGGCGCCTGATGCCTTCAGTGTTCAGAAGAGGACACTGAATCCCCTAGAATTGACGTTACAGATGGTTGGGTGCCCTGTGGGTGCTGGGAATGGAACACATGCCCTCCGAAAGAACACCAAGTTCTCCTAACCACAGAACCATTTTGCCATCCTTAAATCTTAATGATCCTCAGCATTTTGACATGGGCCACTTCCACACTTTACCTTCTCATCATGTAGTCAACTGTTTCTGCTGCTTCAGCAATCATCTTAATGCTCTCCACACCCAACATGTTTATCTCCAGCCCAGCCCAGTCCTTAGAGCTCCTTTGCAAACCTCCAGATGGGTACTGAGGTCTCTGGGCATCTGTCTAAAACTGAGCTCACCTCTGTTCTCCCCACCAAACATTTCTGCTAAAACAACTCACTGTTTTCGTGTTTTCTAGTATTAGTGAATGGCGATATCATCAGCAACCACTCGGAGGAGAATCTGCTCGGTTTCTACTTCAAGCCCTGTTTTACTTCCTATCTTTTGCATTCATTCACTTATTTTGGCTTCTGCTTCTATGATTCAGCCAAGTTACTGTCACCCCTGGCCCGGTCTTCCTGAAAGTGCTTGTCTTCCACTCCTTTTTGCTCACTCAGCCAACATGGTCTTTAAGAAAGTATGTAATCGTAGCTGGTAACACATTCTTGAAGTTCCAGCACTAGGGAAGTTGGAGGCCAGTTTGGGCTCCACAGCAAACAAACAAACAAACAAACAAACAGGATGCATGCATCATTTTTCCCTCAGCCTCTTAGCGCTGTCTTAATCAGCTCTCTCTGCCACAGTGAAATCCTGCAGACTGTGGGTTTAAACATTTATTTCTCTAAGTCTTAGAGGAAGCCTGGGTGTCCATGTGGTTCCTGGTGAGGATTTTCTCTGTTGTGTTGCACATGGCCGACTTGACAGTATGTCCTCACATGGTCTATTTGGGTCACCTGGGAGGAAGCTCTCCCCCCTTCCTCTTAAAAGGCCACCAATCCTGCTGAATCAGTTAACCTGGACCTTCTGCGCTGCTTAGTTTTTGACAACTTGACACAAACTAGAGTCACCAAGGAAAAGGGAGCCTCAGCAGAGGAATTGTCTCTGCCTGTAGCCCCTTTTCTGTCTAACGATTGCTGTGGGGGGGCCAGCTGTCTGTGGACGGTGCTGTTCTGGGCTGGATAGGAAAGCTGGCTGAGAAGGCCACTGAGAGCAAGCCGGTAAGCAGCACTCCGCCAAGGCCTCTGCTTTAGTCTCGGCCTTAGCTTGCTTCTTGAATCCCTGCCATAAACCCCCTCAGTGGTGGACTGTTGCCCGGGAGTTAACTATAAGATGAAAAAAAAACCAAGTTGCTTTGGGTCATGGTATTTGCCAAAGCAGACTACGACACCTCCCAAGCGCTCTATCTCCAAAGACCAGCACGCTGAAAGTTAACGATTCAGCGTATGAGTTTGAGGGGAATGCAAACTTTTGGTCCCCAAACACATTGTAAAGGAAATACAAAGACTAACATAGTTTACTATGTATTTATGTATGTGCTAGGATTTAGGCGACGGAGCTGAACGATGTCATCCAAGAAGTCACACCACAAGGCAGGCCTCTTGTGAGAGGTTTCTTAAGGATGGGGAAGGCAGAAGCAGCTTCTGGGGGAAGTGGTGGGAAGAAAAGCGGCAGAGCAAAGTGGGCGGGGTTTTATAAGGTGACTGCGCATGTACAAGAGGTAGATGCGTGCTTTGTGGCCATAAAGCTGTCGAAGCTCAGCACACGTTCAGGTACCAACATGTGGTTCTTGGTGCCTGGAGACGGTGTTGCGCTGGCGCGGGCGTGTTATGCTGTTGCTAGGTTCCTGGGCCTGATGGCGGAGCTGCTTGGTTACTAATAGTATTTGTTTTTTTTCCTCAGGACAGGGTTTCTTTGTGTAACAGCCCTGGCTGCTCTGGCACTCCCTTGTAGATCAAGCTGGCCTCGAACTCACAGAGACCCGCCTACCTCTGCCTCCTGAGTGCTGGGATTGGGGGCGTGCACCACCATGGCTGACTACTGTGTAGTTTTTGATCATACAGATATTTAGTTGCTTCTATATCTAGATAGAGAGTAAATGTATTTCCTTGCTGAAGGGCTATGCTACTGGAGATGGTTGCTTCAGTCCTGGTCTCTCCATGCTTATACTCTAAGGGGAACAGACTAGGAAAGCCTTGTGAGTCTACAATCAGGGTGAGAGCTGTCAACCTGTGAGTCGTAGAAACAGCTCGATCTTTCTCCTCCAATAACCACTACCATTGTCTCTAGAAATCCTCTTGCTTTCCAAGCAGCTCTTTCAACAGAGTCATTAAAGTGGTCTCAGGCATTAAAACTTGTGGTTTTGTCTCAAGTGGCTCCCTTAAAATATTTCATCTCCTATTTGATCCATAGCTTTCCCTGTTCTCTTAGTACAGGTGAATTTGTGCCTATGATTGTTCTCAGTGCAAGGGCTGATGTCTGCCTGCTCTGTCTTAAGTGAGAGACGGAGAAAGACTGTCCTTGAGGAAATGGCTACTATGACTCCAGTTTCTTGAGTAACAGTTCTCCCATTGTGTTAACTTTGGCTCGCTTACCTGCACTGTGCCCACATTGTTTCTGTCTAGGGCTCCTGAGTTAAGAGATTGCAGGCTCAGCTTTCTCCTGGGTACTCCCTCCATTGCCTTCCAGGGACATCTAACAGTCTTTTACTGTTGAGGACTCCTGAGGCACTTCTCAAGAAACGCCAGTCACCTTCTGAGCTGTGCAAGGGCTCACCACCATGGAGAACCTAACATAAGTCAAGGGAGGAGGCACTACAGGAACCGTCTATCTTCGTACGCTCTTTAGTACCAATCTCTTACTTCCGTGAGTATCAGAGACTCAGCCAAGTCAACGGGTCAGTGAGAGCAGACATTCTTAGAGGGGGATAAGAGTGAGGAATACTTTGTTTAGCCTTCTCTGTGGGAAGGAATGGAAAAGGCAGGGCGGCCCCCATTTCCTTCAGCTGTGAGGAAGTAATGGCTTGTTGTCATCTGATGTGTAACAGTCACCTACAGATATATTAACAAATTGGAAAATTTCAAATGCCCCCTAGAGTTTACAATAAAATGATTACTATGAATAAACGCCTTTCAATCGTGAAATGATGATATGACGGCAGGGCACAGCGGTGTTCAGATTGTATATCTTTTTCCTCAGTGACCCTGCCTGAAACTCGGAAGAACAGAGGCTCTGACGGCACTGTATGAGAATTTCTGAAGAACTTGCCAACCAGGTAGATATGGGCCCCGGAGTTACTTTCCTCAACTGTAAGTCCCAACACTAATGGTCTCTTGGTCATCCTGGGTTTGTCCTGAAACAACTTGTTTAACTAAGACTTCAGAGACTGTGGGTCTTTTCCAGAAGTGTGTAAGTGTGCACTTGCATATGCTCTGTAAGGTGTCACTCCTATACAGATTTCCTCCCCTTACATGCTAAACCATATCACCTGAGAGGCCAGTGTAGTTTTTGTACTTAGTAATGATATTCATTCTATATCGAATATATTCTACATACCTGCCTGTTGTGTGCCAGGTACCATGTAAAAGCCAGGGATAAAGCAATGAGCAATCTGCGTAGAGTGGGGTAACCCCAGCACGGAGGAGGCTGGGGCAGGAAGAACAAGATAAATTTGAGGCCATCCTGGTCTACATAGCAAGTACCAAGCCAGTCAAGCTACACAGTGATACTCTGTCTCAAAAAGCAAATAGAAACATAAAAAGAAAGGTAGCCATTGCCTTTACCAAGAGCATCTCCGCTGAGGAGGTTTGTGGTAAAGAAAAGAAAGTTCCAGTGCTGGAAGTTCCACATGCCTAAAATCCCAGCACTCAGGAATCTCTGTGAGCTTGAGGCCAGATTGGTCTACAAAGTGAGTCCAGGACAGCCAGGGATACACAGAGAAACCCTGTCTTGAAAAACCTAAATAAATAAATAGGTAAATAAGTAAATCTATGTTGAGTTAAAAATTAAACTTGGAGAAACTGTAACACCCAGGCTGAAGCCACAATTAGATACTACTTTATACCCTTTAAGATTTTTGTTTGTTTGATTTGTTTTTTGGAGCAAATATCTGAAATTGAACAGTGTTGTAGGACTGTTGCTGGTCTTAACATGATTGACGTACATGGTTGTTGATTTTGACATCAGAATCCTTACAGGACTGGCCCAATGAGGGGCCCTGACAGGGGTGGGCTAACAAGGTGGTGCAGAGGCCTTGCTGTTGGTGTACCTTTTAAAAACTTTTACGTTTATCTATTTCTCCCTACTCCACCCCAATCTATTCTAGTTCCCCAACACCAGGTAGGAGAGAGAAAGGGTTAGTGGGAGAGGGAGCACAGTTCTTTCTTAGCTGCTTCCTGCTGGTCAGGATTTTGGGGTTCCTTGGAGCCAGTCCAATCCTTGTTTCAGGAGATCTCCAACTTCTTGTCTCACAACAGCAACCAGGAATAGCCTTGTTCTCCACTCTCTCTGGGCTCTGGCATTTATTCTCTCTCCAGAGTCCTCCGAATTCAACTATCTGCAGCTAGCAAAGTGCTCCCCTCAGAACCTGCATGAGGCAAATAGTCTGCTGCTGTGGACCAGCTGAGTCAGCCCCACACCGGGGACCAAAACAAAACACGTTTATATCCACAGCAGCCTTGTCTCCCCTCAGAATGTTGAACCTGTAACAATCAATGGTGGGGAGACTTCAGTGCCATAGCTGCTCTCCAGCTGCTTGTGTTCTTGTGAGTGACCCCAGTGACATTTGTTATTCACCCAAAGCTGGACTTGGTGCCACTGTTTCCTCTGTCTATTGTGCTTACCTGGCCTAAAGTGATGTGTGTTCATATCTCCCAGGAAAAGTCATGCAGCAGTCTTCAAGGTTAAAGGGAACATGGCTGTGAGACCAGAAAATATTGCTTCACAAAGTTGCAAAAGTGAAAGACTGATGGTTGAAAGTTGTAAATTCTTGGTCTGGAGACCTGAGTTCAAACCCCTGAACACACAGGTGAAAGAGAATCACCTGTGTGTTCCGTAAGTTGTCCCCTGACTTCCACATGTTCACTCTCTAAATGTAAAACCAAAGGTGTACATATTTTCATCTGTCTCTTTTTAATGACTATATTCAAAAGTTACTGGTAAAGGAAGTGTCATGGTTTATTTGAGCACACTGCTTGCATCTATGTTTTTGTTTGTTTGCTTGTGTAGCTTTTTTACTACTGTCAATTTCAAGAACTATTATTTTTTGAGACTGAATGTGAGGGGGCACAGTAGAGAACTGAAATAGCCACTGTGTGGATAAAAAGGGGAAAATTTATTCCACACAGCCAAGGCTGTCCATCAGGAAAACAGAGAGCAGCAAAGGGGGAGGGGGTGGATCTTCAGGGCTATTAGGGAACGGGAGCCTGGGAGAATGAGTGACTGTGAACTGGAGTAGGGGCTTTGCAGTGCGTAAGAGGTACTTGTGAGGAGGGACTGAGGGAGCCTGTTGTCCACCTGGACCTTGACATGCTGATAGGCACCACAGACACGTTGATGGGAGAGACATGTCCCTTTTGCTAGAGATGTGGAGAAGGACTCCTTTTGGCAAGTGGGCTGTTGGACTCGAGTCCTGAGCAGAACTCAGGAACCTGTGCACAAAGCAATACAGTAAACTAGAAGTGCACAGGACCTGATTTGGAAGAGGCTGGGTTGCACGCATTTCTTTGTAGCTTAGAACCTGTCTGTACCAGTAAATACAGGGAGAAATGCACAGTGAGATCGTTTTGCATTTCTGATCCGAATGGTAATTCAGTTGGGATGCCAATTCAGGGCCAGTTGCAGTAATGACCACAAAGGCAATGTTTTTGCTTGATATGACTTATTGATGACAATGTATTCACCAGACACTTCAAGAACATAGTTTTGACCAGGCATGAGGTGAGCCTTGAGTTAACTGAGAATAGACGTTATTAACACTGCCTTGCAAATATAATTACCCAAGCAGACCGTTCCTGCATTCACATTGCTGACAGGAAAAATGAAGTAGACAAGCATTTCTCAGCTGGTTTCTTAGAAATACATGTAGAGTGTCGATTGATTTTTTTTCTTCCCTCCAAAACAAAAATCTACCACACAGACGATGGGGCTCTCCGCCGCCTCTGTGTGTATATTCAGTTTTATAGGTCTGCAGGCACGGCGCGGCCAGGTGTCTGCTCCGTTAGTGTTCATCTCACTAACATACATGGCGTTTTCTATTTTGCTAATCTGCTTTCATTTCTACTTCCACCATGCTCGTTCCTAAACACTCTTCCTTGACTGCCCCCATGTAAGCCATGTTATTTGCGCAGTGATATAAACCCACACAGCCTTCTCCATAATAAAGTAAACATTAAGAAAGAGATACATGTTCTGATACATAGGAATAAATGGATAAATAATATATACAAAAGACTGTGAATTTGTCATTTGGTTTTACAGATGGAAATTATATAAATATATATCAGTATATGTCTGTACACATAATAAGCACATGTAACTATATATGTACACATATACATTATACATGTGTATATACATGCATATTTATGCATATTTCCCTCCCACATTATATATGTGTATGTACACACATATACACATATAGTCCCCCTCACCCAGCAATACCCCTCATTTAATGTAATTTGATCAGGCAGGGCAGCCAGCAGGTCACTTTCTACAGAGCTGGCTTGCCTTCTCAGTACTGACAAACTTGCTTGTGTTTATTAACCCTCCCCACATTGCTAGGCAAACGTTTGGTTTTGGGGACTGGAGAGATGGCTCTGTGGTTACAATACTGGCTGCTCTTACAGAGGATCCAGGACTGGGTACCTAGCGAGGGAGTGGCTCACAACCATTTGTAACTCCACTTACAGAAATCAGGCCCCCTCTTCCGTTGTCCTCCTCAGGCACCAGGTACCTATGTGGTACACATGCATACTCATGCACATGAAATAAAAATAATAATAAATAGATCTCTTAAAAAAGAAAAGTACTGGAGGGAGAGAAGTGGATGGAACCATGGATGAACCCTGGGGTAAGAACTGGCAGGCTGTGACAGGGGCCTATCATTTCACTGTTTTCTTTCAATGCTTGAATTCTCCATACAATAATAATTCTTCTTTTGAAATGGCAGGTTTCCTGTCTCAGCTTTGCAGGTAGCTGGGGTCGCGTAGGTGAGCGCTGCTATGCTTCCCTCTTAATAATCAATTTAGGAAGGGAGCTGTTATAAGTCATCCTGCTTCTTTGGAGTACTTGAAGACCTGCTCTATTACATTTTCGTTATCTTTTTTCCTCCTCCTCCTCCTCCTCTTCTTCTTTTATTTTTATTTTTTGAGGGAGGAGCTAACTGTTTGCCCTAGATCTCCTGGAACTCACTCTGTAGACCAGGCTGCAGAAATCTGCTGGGATTAAAAGTGGGGTTACTATGCCTGGCATTATTGACAACTTCTTTTTGTTTGTTTGTTTTGAGATGGGTTCTCTTTGTAGCCTTGGCTATCCTAGACTTGCTTTGTAGACCAGTCTGGCTTTGAACTCACAGAGATCCGCCTGCCTCTGCCTCCCTCTGTGCTGGGATTACCAGCGTGTAACCCATACTTGGCTAATAGACAACTCTTAATCTCCAGCTAATCACTGGCTTGTCTTAGAAAAGTCCAGCACAAGCCCACATCTTACAGAAGTGGCTTCCAGTTCCTTTGCAGAGGCTCTGGTTATTCTGGTCAGTGCATTCTGAAACAGTCTTCTCAAATTTGATTCTCTTTCTTTTCTCTTCTGTGGAACAATTTCCCACTTCTGTGAGTAGTTTTGAAAATCACTTTTTTGCAAAGAGTTGCTTACCCATTGTCTTCAAAAGCCAGAGTATTACTTCCTGGCTGGAGATACAGGACCTGGAGTTCATATCCACTGCATCACACCAGCTTTGCTGGCATTGGCAGTCGTTAACTTGCCAACACAGCCACAGCTCCTGGGCAGCAAGGTGGAGGTGGGTGTGCTCAGGTTCTGAGTTGCTGTACCTACTTGCTTCGGAAACTTCCGCAGCTTTCCTGGGCACCAGTCTAGTGTGTTGATGTCAGGAATGTGTGTGTGTATCATTAATTGCTTACTTGACACTGAGAGAGGAAATCCCTTTAATGTACATTATTTCTTTCCAAGTTTGGTGTTTCTTTTCTTTTCTTCTTTTCTTTATTTATTATTTGTACATAGTCTGCCTGCATGTGTGTGATGACACACCAGAAGAGGGCACCTGATCTCACTATAGATGGTTGTGAGCCACCATGTGGTTGTGGGAATTGAACTCAGGACCTCTGGAAGAGCAGACAGTGCTCTTAACCTCCAGCTCCTAAATTTGATATTTCAACTCTGATGTTTTGCCCTGTTTGCCCTAGAAAAAAAAATTTAGTAAGTCTTTGCCCATTGTTTTATTGATAAGAAAGTGTCACTTTAAGTACTTCTCATACTATTGTAGGTAAAATGACCCTATGTTTGGTGTGCAGGGAAAACATTCTGACTTTGAAGCCTGTGCATCTTTATCTGATATATAGCTAAGTTATATATATAACTAAGTTCTGTGTCATCCTTTGCCTTGAGATTGCTGTAGCAGAGTCAGAACACAGGAGGCGAAGTCTTGGCTTTGGGGATGTGGCTTTGCTCTGGCGAAAGCTCCAGAAGAGGCCGTTTATGCACTTTGCTGTCCAGTCGTCATCCTTAGCTGCTGCTGCTCTCCTTTGGGCTTAGGGTGTATCACGTTCGGCCCTAGAGGTGTCCCTAAAATTCCTTTTTGTTAGTAATCTGATGCTGATTTGTTCCCTTACACTCTAGCCAGCAGCTTAGGAGTTTGCATTAACTGATGGACGAGGTAAGCTAGTGTCTTCCGGGACTGAGTGCTGCAGTGACTACCTCTCCTGGCCTTCTCTGGAGGCAGAAACTCCTGCTGCTGTGTTGTGGATGAAGTCTGGAGGGGTCCTCTATTCACTGCTGCAGAGCTGTCTTACCTCCCAGTGTCCACAGCTCTGAGGTGGGAGACCCCGAGGCAGCTTTCACCTTTCATTCCAGCTGTCTCCTCTAAAATTGTGGGTAATGAGTTTTCTTCAACCTGATGGCATTCAGCTTCCACACCTGGGTAATCAAAGACAACGACAGCTTCAGCCTCTGCCTTGGATTGCCCACTCTGGGGGAAAGCAGCTGTATGGGGGTCATCTGGATGGGGTCCCTCAGCATCTGCAGCCTCATCACCCATTTTGAAGACTGAAGTCTTGACTGGCATCTTGTGAGAGACTCTGAGCCCAATCACCTGACTCCTGGATTCCTTACTTTAAAAAACATGACACAATAACCGCTTATTGTTCTAAATTGTTAATATTTGACACATCATTAGCTACTAGGTATTTTCCAGGTGAAACTCTTACTTTACCATGCCTTCAAAATTGTCCCTTTTTGTTACTTCAGCTAAAACTCTTTGGAGAAACTTATGGAGGCCCAGCCAAGGTCACCAAACCACTATGAGTAATTGTTTTAGGTGACTAGGAGTAAACTTGGTCCATTACAGTCCTGAAGTGAGCATACCCAGAAGCATGTGTTTCTCATGACAGCTAAGGAGACAACCTCTAGTCACTAAATATGAACCATGCTTTAGTCACCAGCAACACTCTCCTTTTGGGTATGGCATCAACTTCTGCCTGCCAACCCTTCCTTCTTTGATTCCTCAGTTGGCCCTTTCTCCCACCCAGGACATTAAATGTGGGGACCCTCCATGTCCAGTTATAGGCTCTTTTCCTTCGGTGATCTGCTCTCTTTCCTGAAGAATCCTTACTCATCCTCGTGGAGAATATGCACTTGATGTTCAAATGTGTTCACCCACACTGGGCCTCATGAGTTTCATCCACATTGCAATACTCACTACTGCTTGGCCTCTTTCACTGCTTAACGGTAACCCATTTTATGGAGAGAGTGTGCCTTATCTAGCTACCCGTTGATGGGTATTTTGTTTTGTGGAGTTTTTAGTGGTTATGAATACTACTACTGTAATCATCCCCAACAATCCGTGTGACCCATTACTGCACTCCTCTTGGGCATACACCTAGCGGAGGGATGGCTGGCCTAGGGTCTGTGCATATGAATGAAAAAAGAGGGCATGATGTGCTCACATGTGGGCCGGGGAGAAGACTGTAGAGATGAGGGAGGCACAGCTGGACTGAACCAGGCCATGCCAGAAGGGGTCAGGGAGTGTGAGAGGAAGAGAATAGAGAAGGGGCAAAGACAGTACATGGGAACCCGGACACCAAGAGCACCGAGACACTGAGTAGCCAGAATGGCCGGGGGTTACATAGGAATCAGAGAAGCTAGGAGAAGGGGTATGGCTTGCTGGGGCTGGAGACATTCAAGGTAGAGGGCGGGCATGCTGGTACTTGCTGAAGACCTGCCTGTCAGTGAGTGTCTGCTCTGATAGGTTAAGTAGGCACCTCAGCCATTTGTTCTGGGTTTGAGACCTAACACGGAGAAAGAAACACAATCAGTCATGGCATGAGAATACTTTCAGCTGTCTTTCTCAACAAAGGGTCTCTCTTTCCAGTTTTTACATCCATTTATTTTGTGTGTGGGTACATGTATGCACACATGCACGGGTCAAAAAACAACTTGTGGGAGTCAGTTCTCTCCTTCCACGGTGTGTGTTCCAGGGATCAAATTCAGGACCACAGGCTTGGCACATGCTGGCTTGTGATGGCTCTGTTCTTCAGTGCTCCCTGTCAAGTGGCTGCCCACATCCGTTATGGCTATACCTGTCCTTATGGGTTATTAAGTAGATGAAGTCAGTGAAGGCAGGAATGTAATCAATAGCCTCTTTCACTAGTAACACCATTATTGGTTCTTTCACACAGTATGAGCAGCATACCACAGGAGAACACTGTCATGTGAACATCACAGAGTACTCACATCCTCCCTGTGCTGTGTGGTACAGCCACAGCTGTGTAAGGGCTCCACCAATGAAAGCAGTGTCGGTTTCTGTGCAGACAACCTGGAGAAGTGCACTGTGAGTTCCTGACCTCAGATGAGTGGCCGCATCTGAAGGCCTCTATTGGCACCTGCTTCTGCTGACCAAGATAGCAAATGAGATAATGACAGGAAGCAGGAAATGTGAAGGTGTTGAGAGGCAGACCTAATGTAGGGAGAGGGGGCCCTGGCAGAAGCCTGGCTTCCTGAGATTACTGAGCTCTGTGTACCAGGAGCTGCTGAGCCTCACGGAGATTTGCAGGTTGACTGTTTGGCCATGATTTCCAACAATGGGAAATCATAGGCTTCTGTCACCCTAGTACTGAGGGAGTCCTGGTACATGTGTCCCCCCTCTCCTTGGGAATGGCAGGACTAATCTACAGCTTTAGCAGTTGATTAGCTGGCTGCTCAAGGGCCTGTGAGCTTTTATATATCCTTCCAAAAGTTACACAATTTTTCCTATCCATCTACTTACACAAATCTACCTATCCATCATCTATTTACACAATTCTATCTAAACAAATCTATCTATTCATCCATTTACACAATTCTGTCTGTCTATCCATCCATCCATCCATTTACACAAGTCTATCTATCCATTTATCTACACAAATCTATGTATCCATCTACCCATCTATACAACAAATGTTTCCATCCATTTACACAATTCTATCTATCTATCTATCTATCTATCTATCTATCTATCTATCTATCCAAATCTATCCATTCATCTATCTATTTACACAAATCTATCTATCTAATTACAAGGAGATATTGTATTTTTGCATGAAAAGATATCAGCAATATAGTTTAAAGTCTCTATAATTCTATCCATCTAGTAATCAAGAGCTCAGTGAAATGCAGAGATAAACACTGCAAAAAATAGATATATGTAAGCAAGACAAAATCAAGACCAGATAGATGTGAATTAGAATAGATACTCATGACTGGGACCAGAAAAGAGATGAAAGAGAACTTTGTAAGACTTAGGGCATGATTCAATGCTTGAACTGCAATTTTGGCTTTGAACCTCCTCTTGGTGGGAAAGAGAAGACAGAAACAAGTCAGCTAATTCTCAAAAAGATAAACACAGGCTGGGGATTAGCTCAGTGGCTGCCGAGGCATAGGGACTTATGTTTGGATCCCTGCTGTTAGTTCACTAGTTAGTACACTAGTCCACTCCTACATTGCTTAGCAACCCGTGATGCCTTCACCTGCCTCCCTCAGGTGTGTGCATCTCAGCTGTGTACCAGATCCAAAGGACCAGCTTTGGATCTGGTACACAAAGCATCACTGTGTGTTCTCTCTGTCTCAATTTTTCTCCCCTTGCCTGTTCCTCTGTCTGTCCCTCTGATTCTGTCTTCCTCCCTCCCCATACTGTATTCTCCCCTCTCCTAAGCTCAACCTCTGTCGCAGTTTTGCCTTTCCCATAATAAACCTCTTTGTAACCGCAACCTGTTGGCTAGCATGTAATTGAGATTGTAACACGTACAACTCACATAAGAGCTGAGCATGTCCAGGCTTGCAGGTAACCTGTGCTGGGGAGCTGAGAAGGAAGGACCACTGGGGCTTGCCGGCCCCAGCTGAGCTGGGAAACAACAAGAAAAATGAGCTTTGAGGCTATGCCAGGGAAGTGACATGCAGTGATTGGGACTTACGACTCCGTTGTGTGGCCGATTATTAATTTGTCAGTGCAGATGCATCACCATGCAGGGTGGAGAGGTCAGTTATGGGCCAGTCATTGGGTTGGAATGACCAGAGCCCAGGCTGTGCCAAGTTGTACCATTGTGGATCACTGGGAGATCTCTATCAGCACATTTCCCATCGCTGTAATGAAGTAGCAGACTTACAGAGTAACTTATAAAGAAGAGAGGCTTTAGCCCACACTTGGGGAGGTGGAGAGCCCACACGGCATGGCACAGGTCCTCTGAGGAGCTGCTGCCTGCGTCACATCATTGCAGAGACAACATGGCGGAAGTGATGGCAAGAGGGACCATATAGCGAGACAAGAAGCCACGGAAGGATTCAGGGCCTAGGCTTTTCTTTAATCTTGGAAAAACCAACTAGTGTCTGATAGTTCTATATTAGGTTCTGTAGCTGGCCTTTGCTACTTTGTGGGTTCTTTCCCCCAGGTTCACTCCCTAACACTAAATAGGAGAAAAACGAGGATACAGGGAAGAGAGGAATTAAGAAAATCCTTGGATCTAATTTCTTTCCTTTGGCTTCTTTTTTGACCAGAGCTACTAGAAAACTATAACCAGTCTCCCTAAATGACCAGCAACCACTGCTCTTTCCTGTCAGGGCCCTCACATTTATGTATCCTCTGAAATGTTCCCACAATTCCAAATGTCACACAATCCCAGAAATTACCTGCAGCCGGCAAAACCATGTTCCTGCTAGAGCACAAGGTAAATGATGGTCAGCTGCTGTGGACAGTCTGAAGTAGCCCCACATCCCCACACCTGGGATTAAAACATTGTAATACTTCAGTTTTTAAAGAAACCAAACTTCCAGAATTCTCATTACAAGTTTCCTCTAAGGGTGTTGCCTCAAGGACCCTCTACTGTGTCCCCGAGTTCTGTTTTGTTTTTTTGCATCAGGGTCTTACTGTGCAGCCTCCAACTCAAAATCTTCCTTTTCTGGGCTCCTGAGTCCAGGGATTACAGATGGTGATCAATCTGGCCATCTTAAGCCTCACTTTGGAATGGGCCCACCATTTACTTTGTAGAGAAAGAGGACTGAGACATGTATCTTCAAACATGCTATGTGGTACAGGATGACTCTGAACTCCTGACCGTCCTGCCTCTCCCTCCCGAAGGCTGGAATTATGGTCTTGTGTCACCACACCCATCTTCAGGGTCTCCTTTTAACATTGCCACATGGGCATCAAGTTTTCTCTCCTCCTCCCCCCTCCCCTTTTTGGTTTGGGCAACAAGTTTTCAACACTCAGATTGGGAAATAATATCCAAACCAGATAAGAACCAGTCTGAAAAACAGTTAAGATTACAGTGCAACCCAAAGAACACTATGCCTCTGGCCTTTCGGTATTGTTTTAATCTTTTGTCTGGAGAGCCTGTGAAGCTCAGTGGGAGGGAAGCTTGTATGAGGCAGGTGTGTGTGCCTTTGTGGTGGTTACTCAGTAACCAGCCATTGTTCTAATAAAGCTGTAACATTGGGCTTCAGTTGGGGACACTGTGTTGGGGGAGTCTGTAGGGGACACTGTGTTGGGGGAGTCTGACTACAGGCAGGTGGTTTCAGGCCCGGTGGAGAGTAAGCTCTCTTCACAGACTTAGGTGTGGGACACCAGAAAGGAAACAGGGACGTCCAGCTCCAGAATGTGGGTACATGTGACTGTATTAAGTGAAAGTGTATTAGGTGGAAGTGTGATGTGAATGAACTCAGTTTAACAAGTGGTTGGGGACAGGCAGTGGTGACACACACCTTCAGTCCCAGCACTCAACAGGTAGAGGCAGGTGGATCTCCAGCCATCCTGGTCTATAAAGAGAGTTCTAGGACATCCAAGGCTACAAAGAGAAACCCTGTCTTGAAAGAAAAAAAAAAAAAAAAAAGTTATAGTAATACTAATTTTCAAAGTGGTAGTTTTGTCTTTGAGTCGCTTAACTACCTGAAAGGCAACGTCTATTGCTAGAGGCATATTTTAGTCATGGAATGTCAACCCTCTGTGGAAGGAGAAGACCCTCACGGAGTTGAGAGTTAAGCCCTGTCTTAAAGGGCAGGGAGCAGAGGTGCCACACAGTGAGGCACACTGCATGCTCTGAATACCCTGTCATCAGGTGAGCTGTTGCCTTTTCTCTCCAATGCCGGCACAGTCCTCACTCTGAGCCTGCCAGTGGTGACACAGAGGAACCACCCTCTGACCACGAAGCCGTGGGCTCTGTGAGTCCCCTGCCTGAGGGCTGTGAGGAGAGTGAGGGTCACACAGCATCTGACACAGGGGTGATGCTTAATAAATCCCTGGAGTGAGGCGGGCTAGCTCCCAATGAGAGCACACGGGCTGGCCATAGAGGCCTATCCCTCTCCCTCAGCCTGTGGGCCCTCCCACTGCCCACCCTACAGCTGACTGAGGTGCTGTGGAGAAGACTCAGCCTTTACACCTGGGCACAACTTGTTTGGGTTTGTGATGGTTTGTGTGGGGAACAAGGAGAGTGTAATTCCAAACTGCATGCCAGAGGATAGTATGGGGAGGAGGGCAGAATCCCAGGTAGCTGAGGCCCCATGGAAGGGTGAGTGTGGAGGAGGAGGTCTCAGTGCAGGTCTTGAGTCCCTGGGGTTCACATGTGGAGCAGAGGCCACGGGAGGAAGGGAGCTGCAGCTGGCAGCACAGTACAGTGTCCTGTGGAGACACTGGCCAGGTGGAGGTGGGGGACTGGAGGAGAAGGGGAAGGAGGGGTGTCAGGCCCTCGGTGGTAGAGTGGCAGGTGAGTGGGAAGAGATGGATGGCCTGGACTCAAGCTCCCTTTCTGGAGGAATGTGGGTGAGCCACTTCTCCTTCGTGACTTTTCTCTTAAACAGTTTTTGAACTTTGTTTTGTAGTGCAGGGCCGCACACACACTGGGCGAGTGCCCTTCCACTGAGCCCCATGCTTGTCTTTAAGAGTGGCCGGGGGTATAGGTCAGCAGTAGAGGATGTGGCTGCAGAGGGTAGAGTTCGGTCCTGTTAAGTGTCCGGCACACACTGAGGTCCGGTAAGAAGGCCTTCTGTCATGCAGGCGCTGTGCTGTGCACACTCTGCTGCCTCAGGAAGGGCATTTCCTGTGCCCTAGGCCCATCACCTGAGCAAAGGAGAGAGGGAAGGTGGTCAGTGTAGCTTCAATAAAGACGCTGTGGGGTGCGCTGGGACTTGCAACTGACCATTTGATGCTTCTGTCTTAGTTACTCTTCTAGTGCTATGAAGAGACAGCATGACCAAGGCAACTTATAGAAGAAAGCATTTAATTGGGGTTTGTGACCATCATGGTGGGAACATGACATCAGGCAGGAAGTAATGGCGCTGGAGCAATAGCTAAGAGGGAGAGACAGCCTGGGCTTGGCATGGGCTTTTGAAAGCTCAAAGCCCACACTCCCAGTGACATACCTCCTCCAACAAGGCCACACCTTTTGTCTTACTTAGGGTTTCCATTGGTGCAAAGAAACACCATGACCAAAAGCAAGTTGGGGAGTAAAGGATATATTTGGCTTACATTGCCATCATTGCAGGAATTCAAGCTGGGCTTTTGCCTAGAGGCAGGTGCTGAAGCAGAGGCCGTGCAGGGGTGCTGCTCACTGGCCTGCTTCACATGGTTTGCTCACCCTGCTTTCTAATTGAGAAAATGCCTTATAGCTGGATCTCATGGAGGCATTTTCCCAGCTGAGGCCCCTTCCTCTCTGATGACTGCAGCTTGTGTCAAACTGACAAAACCAACCCACCTAATCCTTCCTAAATACTCTACCAGCAGGGAACAAAAACATTCAATTCTATGAGCCTAAGGGGGCATTTTCATTAAAACCACCACATTCCACTCCTTGGCCCCCATAGGCTTATAGCCACATCATAATGCAAGAATGCATTCAGTCCAACGTCAAAAGTTCCTGTGATCTGTTAGTTTCAACACTATTTAAAAGTCCAAAGTCTCTTCTGAGATTCAAGCCAATCTCTTAACTGTAATTCCCATGAAAGCAAAAATGAAGTTATATAGCTTCAGTACACAATGGCACAGAATATACATTCCTGTTCCAAAAGGCAGCAAAAGAAGGTATAGTTAGGAAATACTGAAATGCTGGACCAAAGCAAGGCCAAAACCCAGCAGGGCGAACTCCAGATTCCTTAGCTCTCTGCTCGAGGTCCAGCTTCGGATCTTTCAGTTTTGCTCACTGCAACACACTCCTCTCTCTTGGGCTGGCTCCACACTGTTTACAGATACCCCACAGCTCTGGCATCTCCAACATTTTGGGGTCTCCAGCAAAATTCAGGCTCCACCATCCCAACTATATTGGGCTGCTGAACTACAGTTAGTTAGGCCCTCTCACGAAAGCATACTTAAGAAAAACTTTAAATGCTACAATTACCTTGGGCAAATTGGTCATAAATTTCTATACAGTGTATCCCTGACCTCAAGGTTATGAGAACAGCCTGACCTGTCACTGCTATCTTCCTGCTTCTGTAAACAAGGCTTGCTTGCTTCCTGCAGATGCCCACAGTCACCTTACTGAATATGTGACAGAATTATGCTTCTTTGTGGTTGTTGTTGTTTTGTTTTTTTGCCTGTGAAAGCTCAATCAGCTGGAAGTTAGGGCTGCCTCCCACTACTGTGTACGGGACAGCCTGCTGATGGAAAATAAAGGCTCCATGTCACTTGACTGCTTCGGGCCTCTGTCACGTGGCCTCTTTTCAGGTGTCCCACAACATTTGGAGGTCCCACTGAGGAGAAACTCAGACACCTGAGCTGGAGCTCCTCCCAGGCAAGGGTAAGGGTTGCTGGCCCTAGAGGAGGCCCTGAAAAGACATTCCCCCACCAGGAATTGACTACCATTCACCAACATGCCTCCTAAAAGTTTTTTAAGGCATCCACCTGGACCTGTGTCGGCCAGAAAAACCTACATTTCTGGTTTCTGGCCAGTCTGGGGTGCTGATCGGGGAAACTCAAGGAAAAATGGACACAGCTGTGGCTGGTATGTCACCATACACCCTCAGGATCTGGTTTGTCTTGTGCCCACCAATTTATGTTCTGAGTCTGTTGGTTTCATTTTTATTGTATTTGTCCCTTGTCAATGTCTTTGTGTCCCCATTAGTCTTTTTCAGTTATAGGCAGACATGGCACCTCATCAGTGCTTTTAAATCCCCCTCATAATGCATGTTACAAAACTGGGAGGCGGGCTTCAAAACATGGGAATCTGAGTTTGGAGTCCACTTCCCCAAGGGAACTCCATCGGCCAGCCTTTAGTGCATGTTGGTCCAATACCTGGTTACTCAACATCAACATTGCTGCCAGCGTTCAGCCTATCCTGGATACCCAGATCAGTTTCCCTACATTTGAAGTGGCTAGAGATCCTGGGAACACAATCTTTCTGGCTGCTCAAGTGCCGCAAACATAGAATCCGGAAGGTCTCAGCTATGTGGAGAAAAGGCCTCCCATACTGCTAGAAAACCCTGACCCTGAGTTTCTGCTGCCACCCTGTCCCCTGCCTGTGACCCCTCCAGGACCTACTGCTCCTGACTTTGACCTTAGTCCTTGCCACAGCCACAAACATTTCAAAGGGAGACGTTCCAGAGAATTTCTCAGGGCAATCCAACTGAGTCTTGCAGCTTTTGCTGATTTGTTCCAAGCTGCTGAATTGTACCGATTTGTGCTGTTTGGTGTTGGTATTTGGACTGAGCTGTTGGTATCCAGACAATGAAGAGTGGACTCACTTCAAGGAACTACTTCTAAAAAGGTCTACAATCCCCTTTTCCTAATAACTTTCTTACCTACCTCTGGACAGTGGGTTGGAAGGGAGGCAGAAGCATTTAAGAACCCTAAGTAAAGTTAGGTTTGTTGAAAACTCTAAGCCTACAGCCTTATTAAATAAAAAGCAGAAAGGACATTGACAGGATTACCTACCTATTGATTACCTATGGAGGCAAAGGCAGGTGGATCCCTGATCTCAAGGCCAGTCTGGTCTACAGAGGGTGTTCCAGGACAGCCAGGGATATACAGAGAAACCCTGTCTCAAGCTCCCCCACCAAAAAATTATTTTTTTTCTTGTGAATATTCATTGTATATGATACTTTTATATAAGGATTTCTTTCTTTCTCTTTACTTTTCACATTTTATTTAGAAAACATTGGGTGCCTACTATGTGCAAAATACCAGTGGAGGGGGCCAAGACTGCTGGGCCATGAAAACGATGGAATGACTGCTTTTAAGAAATTATATTCAGGAAGGAAAATAGCTATTAATGAAAGCGACAGAAGAGAATACTCAGGAGAAGTACAAGGGAGTTCCAGTGATGGGCTGAGTACAGGGTCAAGGGCCATTTTATTAGGGAAGGTCAGTAGGCATGTGAGCTTTCTGGAATGTAACCCAGTATTTTGGAAGGGCTATATTGGAAATACAGCCCAGAATTGCTTCCAGCCTCTGGCACCCCTTCTTTCTGTGCTGCAGTATCTCTCAAAACTCTGGCATGGTGTGAACCCTCAATTTTTTTTTGTATTTGCCCACTCTGATTGAATAAATATCCTATGGGATCTTTATGAAGATGCACTGTTGTTCAGATGAATAGATGATTTCATGATTCCTGTTAATGATTTTATAGTATCCCTGATTTGATTCAAACAATTTTAAAAGTTAGATAGTTGATAGAAAGCTTACAGCTACAATAAATACCTTTATGAACCTCTAGCTGCCAAGTATGTATATCTCACTAGGAGACAGGCTTGAGACAGATTTGTGGCTTCAGATAAGCTTTCACTTTAGAGATGGCACCACAAAATCCTGGTATGCACCATAAATATAAAAAAGTTGGCCTGAACTTCCCATGAACCCAGAATATAATGGGACTACGAAGAAATGTCTAAATTAAGTATAAACTTTAATGTAAAAAAATACAAACTTTTGTTGTAATTCTTTATGGCTTGTCAGCTTATGACATAAAATACTGTTGTTTTAAATCTACTTTGTATCTTGGAATGTAAGACTAAATAAAGGTTCAGCTTAGTACCAAAACATGTGAACACTAAATCCCTCCCACTGTAAGGTTTTATCTGTCTCTGTGATAAATCCTTTTGACCAAGGGGTAATTCTTTCTCTGACATAGAAAGCTTTTGCTTAGAGTATAAATGTAACCAGGGCAATAAAGTTTGTTGGGGGCCTTTGCCTCATCCATTTTCTAATGTTTGTGTGTATTTTCTATCTCTTATTTCTTACTCCTGTGTAGATTCACCAGTAAGCTGACAGACTCAGGGCTCCACCAGCCCTCTCAGATAAGATAAGCAGGCATATTTTAGCCTTTGGAGATCCCCAAAGGAGTTTGAGTTGATCCCTAGATCAAAGAGCCCCATTTCCACCCCTTTCCTGGCATAAGGCTTTCTCACAGCCCTGACTACAGGACAAAAGTGGTCAGTTTCCTCTTCAGTGGCAGAACAGCCTGTCCTGAGGGGCAGAGATGAAACTTTGTCTCTCCCACCCCCTCCCTTTCCTTTAATCAGCTATAGTTACTTGACTGCCTCTTGCAGTTTCTGAACTTAAAAGGTTTTTGAATCTAGAGAAAGAAACATCAGTCACTGACTGACCTCAAACAAAGAAAGACCCTGCATCGCCTGCGTATCTCAGCAGTATTCTATGGATGCTGGGGGGGTAGGGGGGTAGGGGGTAGGGGCCCGGGCAGTGCAGAACATGGCATTCTGGGATAGAGACGTTTAAAATGATTTTAGGTATATGCATGTGTGAGTACATGTTTGTGCCCCTGTGGGTGCATGCGCACCTCTGTGTGTATGTGGAGGCCAGAGGACAATCCTGGGGGTCATTCTTTGGCACCATGTGTTTGGTGGTTTGTTTTGACACGTGGTCTCTCACTAACCTGGAACTTGCCAAGGAAGCTAGACAGCTGGCCAGTGAGTACTGGGGCTCTGCCTGTTCCCGTCTCCCCAGAGCTTATAAGCCTGCAGCGCCACAACTGGCTTCCTAAGGACAGTTTCTCAGGAGTAGGTTCTATCTGTTGGATACATTCCTCCCGTGGCCTGTCCCGCGCTCACAGCTCTGTGCAGTGCCTTGCCGCACCCTGGCAGCTCACCACTGGTTTTCTTCCAGCTGGGCATCTCCTGGTTTAAGAGAGACATACAAAGCGGGGGATCTGAAACGTGTGAGTGGTATGCTCAAATGGTCATTTTACTTTCACTTTTTTTAAAATTTACTATCATGCCTATACAGTCTTTTAAAAAAAACCAAGATCAAAAGACAAAACAACTCCAGAGGAAGAGGCAGGCAGATAGATCCCTGTGAGTTCGAGGCCAGCCTGGTCTACAGAGTGAGTTCCAGGGCTACACAGAGAAAACCCTGTCTTGAAACACACACACAAACCAACCAACCAACCAAACCCCTAACAACCAAACAATCTTTCCCAACGCAAACCAAAAAACCCATACCTCTTATCATTCCGCGAACAGCTAGCTAACCTTTCTGCTGGAGTGAGAATTTGCTACGGCTTTCTCCATTAAGGGTCGGATGAGGAGGACCTTGTAGTGAAAAACAATTCTGTAGAAGGTATTTTACTTGTGGGTAAACTGGAGTTCTCTTCTTCGAATAAACGAGACTACCAAGAAACGGGTGACAAGACCATTAAAAAAGTTGAATTCTTCCAAAAAGAAGCGAATTTAGGGACGAGCCATTGCTGTTCCAAAAGGTAAAGATGGACGCGCGCTGCCTGCCGGGATTTGCAGTCCCTTGGGGCAGGCGAGGCGCGCCTGCGCAGAGCGACGCGGCGCTGTTCCCGGCGCATGCGCGCGGCGGTGGCGGCAGACTCGGTGTCTCCAGCTGCAGGCGCACGGACCTTGCGGAGGGCGGCATGGCGGCGACCACGGCGGCCCTGGGGCCCTCGGCGCTCGGGCAGAGCGGCCCCGGCTCCATGGCGCCCTGGTGCTCTGTGAGCAGTGGCCCATCTCGCTATGTGCTCGGAATGCAGGAGCTGTTCCGAGGCCACAGCAAGACGCGCGAGTTCCCGGCGCACAGTGCCAAGGTGCACTCGGTGGCCTGGAGCTGCGATGGCCGTCGCTTGGCCTCGGGGTCCTTCGACAAGACTGCCAGCGTGTTCTTACTGGAGAAGGACCGGCTGGTGAGCTTGTCGGGCGCGGTCCTGGCCGGGGAGAGGGCTGTGTGTGGAGGGAGAGAAAGCAGGAGGGGGCGGCGGAATGGAGGGGAGCAAGACCTGTCGTTGGTGGAGATGAGGAAGGGTGGAAGAGTCGGGTGACGAGTGGGCTGAGGCCGCCTGGTGGACGGCGGAGAGTGAATCTAGTGGCTGTGAGAAGTGTGGCGACGGGGCTTCGGGCCAGGGGAAGTTGAAGTCAGGTGTCCGGAGTGATGAAGAGCCCTGGGAAGGACGCTGGTGGGGAGTGGCTAGGAGACAAGGCGGTTTTATTTGAAAACGGTAGCGCATCCTTTGGGAATGGGCAGTGGCTCGGGATAGTGGTAGTAAAAGAGAAAAGAAGAAAAAAGGGGGAGGCCATGAAGGGCAAGGCTAAGAGTATTAGTGTCGAAGCGCAGAGCAGTTCACCTGGCCTGAAGTTTGGGAAAAAGGTTTATTATTATTATTATTTTGAATTATCCGAATCTTTTCTGGTTTCAAGGTACCATTGTTTGGATAAAAGTTACACGTGGAGGCGTGTACATCTGTGTGAAGTGGCACCTGGATTCTGTGCTTTTCAGGTCAAAGAAAACAACTACCGCGGACACGGAGATAGTGTGGATCAGCTTTGCTGGCATCCAAGCAACCCTGACCTCTTTGTCACTGCGTCTGGAGATAAAACCATTCGCATCTGGGATGTGAGGACTACAAAATGCATTGCCACTGTGAACACTAAAGGTAACTTCAGAGGGGGCCTAGAAGAGCTAGTGTCATGCTTAGCAGCTGTTCACTGTGTTCTCTGACTGGTGCTCTAGGTCATGGGTTACCGGGATGGGATACTTGTGCCTGCCTGGGGGAGGCAAGGAAGAATAGAATTTGAGCATCTTTCTGATCAGCTGTGGTAATTATTGGTTAGACTGAGAAGTTGAGCACTGGAAATAGTGCAGAGAGGAATAGGGTGTGCAAAGGCTGGAGAACTTGGGAGATTCTGGCAGGTTAGAATGGCTGAAACTCTGATGGCCGGAAAGCTGCGAATTACATACAGTTAAAGGCTGTGTTTATGTCATGCAGTGTCCTGTAATCTTGAGTCGATATAAGTGACCCTAAGAAGTAATTAAAGAGTTGTTTCTAAAGAAGCATTTTTGCTGTTTTTAGATTTTTTTTTTCATTTATGTGTGCACCGCGTGTGTATAGGTACCAGAAAAAGGCATCTTATCCCCTGTAAATGTAGTTACAGATGGTTGTGAATGGTGGGTCCTAGGAATTAAAATCAGATCCCCTGGAAAAACAAAACGAGTGCTCTTAACCCCTGAGCAATCTCTCCGCCCCACAGCCTTTTTCTTTTTTCTTTTTTGGAGACAGTGTTTCCCTGTCCTGGAACTCACTCTGTAGTACAAGCTGGCCTCAAACCCCGACCGCCTCTGCCTCTCAAGAGCTGGGACTTAGTGAGTGTGAGTGTGAGTGTGAGTGTGTGTGTGTGTGTGTGTATCTTTCACCACTGCCAGGGTCCCACAACAGAATCCTTGACACACATCCTGCTAGATTTTAAGCTACACTATAGACAGTAAAATGTGAAAAAATTTGGCAGTTTTGGTTCAGTGAAGTTGAAAACTTACACGTTCAGTGTGGACACTCCTGGACTTTGCTGATGAGACTGGTACCATGGGGTGGAAACTGTGGTGCTTTTGACAAATGTGACTCGTGGTCACCACCGTCACAAGCTGCTGCCAGTGGTAGCGCCCTTCCGTTGACTTGGAGATGAATGGGCGCTGAGGACAGCCCTGATCTTCTATGATGGCAGGGTAAGCTGGAGGAGGATGGGCAGAGTGACCTTGCTGACGGGTTATGTCTGGGCCCCCAGGAGAGAACATTAACATCTGCTGGAGCCCCGACGGGCAGACCATTGCTGTGGGCAACAAGGACGATGTCGTGACCTTTATTGATGCCAAGACACACCGGTCCAAGGCAGAAGAGCAGTTCAAGTTCGAGGTCAATGAGATCTCCTGGAATAACGATAACAACATGTTCTTCCTGACCAACGGCAACGGCTGTATCAACATCCTCAGGTGAGGGCTCCTGGCCTGGGGGACCGTCACCCCCATGTCCGGGTGCTGTGCCAGGCGGAGATGAGTTAGTCCGAACCTGTTTTAAAACACTTGAAAGGTAAAGAGGATTAAAAAAATCCTTTCTTTTAGGCTCGTTTAAGCCAGGTATTCTGGATTTTATTGAGTGCTTACTGTTATTGACTGTACCTTCCTGTTTAACTGACAAGGAACTGAGGTTTGTAAAGGTTCAACTAATTGTCAGATAGCCAGCCAGCGGCTTCATGCACCTTGAATTGTAACTAATTCAATTCCTTAAAATTTCAGCTTAAATATTTTTCTTCTAGTAAAGTCACTTCTTCCTCCTATCCTACTTTCTCTCCAGGATTAAAGGGTTTTAGTGTATCTTATACACTTTCTCTAGGAAGCATTCTTAATTCTGTATTATAATGTGCACTTTGTCTCTGTTTCTCCTTACACTAGCAACTTCATGATGGGAAGGACTGTGTCTTTTCCATTGAATTGCTGATGCTTAACCTAGTGCCAGTCTTCATAGTGGAGTCTCAGTTTGTACTTGTACTATAAGCAGGTGAAAACGTGGAACCAAAATTTAGGACCATAAGAGTTTGTGTTTATCGCTATGCCACTGGTAATACAAGGCAGAGCGAAGGCCATCGATTCTGTGGTGGAGAGGTTGAAGTTTGCTATGAATGCCAGGTTAAACAAAACAAAATGAAAGTCAAATTAGCTGTGGACATTGAAGGAGTTACATATTTATAAACTTGTAGATAACTTCTGTGTTTTGTGTGTGTGTGTGTTTCTTGTACTGGATAAGTTTTGCCAGGTATGACAATCCTGGGTTCGCATTCTTGCTTCTGTGTTGTAGATGCACTTTATTTTTCCCCAGAGTGTTGCTCTCAGGAAGTCTAGAGATGATGTAGTTTTCTGTGAGGCCCAGGAACCTTACTGGCTTATCTTGGTGTTAAATGGTATAGACTTGTGTACTTAGGCCTGAGTTGTACTTTTTTTTTTTTTTTTTTAATTAAGATTTATTTATTTATTATGTATACAATGTTCTGCCTGCATGTACACCTGCATGCCAGAAGAGGGCACCAGATCTCATTACAGATGGTTGGGAGCCATTGTGTGGTTGCTGGGACTTGAACTCAGGACCTCTGGAAGAGCAGCCAATGCTCTTAACCTCTGAACCGTCTCCAGCCTGAGTTATGGTTTTTTAGTGGCTTGAGAAAAATCTTTTTTTTTTTTTTTTTTTTTTTTTTCTTTAGGGAAGTTTTTGTTACTGTTTTTCTCTTGTTTTTAGTGCCGTGGCCCTCTTCAGCACACTGATGACTCTGTCTTGTTTCTCAGCTACCCAGAACTGAAGCCTGTGCAGTCCATCAATGCACACCCTTCTAACTGCATCTGTATCAAGTTTGACCCCATGGGGAAGTACTTTGCCACAGGAAGTGCAGATGCTTTGGTTAGCCTCTGGGACGTGGATGAGTTAGTGTGTGTACGGTGCTTTTCCAGGTAAGGAACTGACGACTTCTCCTGTTGGGGAAATCACCCGTTCTTCCCTCTTTGGGGTAACTGATGCCTCTGTCCATCCTCTCATAGACTGGATTGGCCTGTGAGGACCCTCAGTTTTAGCCATGATGGGAAAATGCTGGCGTCTGCCTCGGAGGATCATTTCATCGACATAGCTGAAGTAGAGACAGGTAAGTAGAGAGTCCTTGGTGCTTGGTACCTGGGCCTTTCTTTCAGGTTCAGCTCTGGACACTGCTCTCCAGCATCATCAGGAGTGGGTTTGTTTCACTGGACAAGTTTGTAGCTACGACTTCAGTTTCACATAATGACAGGTGGGAGGACAGGATCAAGGTGCCAGGTTTGAAGGGAAGTGCTGGAGGAAAGTACTTTGTGTGTGCGTTATTTCTTCCATCGTTTAAAAATACATTTTAAAAAAGTGTTTTTTGTTTGTTTTGTTTTGTTTCTGAGACAGGCTCTCACTTTGTAGCTCTGCTGGCCTGGAATTCCTGATGTATATGAGGCTGGCCTTGAACTTACAGAGATCCATCTGTCTCTGCTTCCTGAGTGCTGGGCTAAAGTGGGACGCCATCTTGCCTGGCTAAAAAATTCTTTAAATGAGAGACAAGGAGCAGGCATTTACGTATATCCTCCTCCAAACCCTACTGCCTCCTTTCCGACTTCTTCAGTTTTCTGTGTTCCCCAGTTTTGCTTCTGCTTTGCAGTCATTTGTAAATGCATGATTTTATGTATTTGTGAAATCGAGGGAACCCCTTCCCCACCCTTCCTGAAGGCATGTGTAGTGCTGTATGTCCTTGACCCTAGCACTCAGGAGGCAGGGGTAAGCGGATCTCTGTAGACAAGGCCAGCCTGGTCTGCAGAGTGATTCAGGAGAGCCAGGGCTACACAGAGAAACCCTGTCTCAAAAGTTAAAAATAACAAAACAAAACAAAAACACAAAAACGAGATCTAGCACCCCCAAATGAGAGAAAACATGGACTATTTATTTTTCTGATGAATTTTGTGTAATTACCACCAGGTTATGATAATGTTAATTTTGGCTTCTTCTTCTGTGGCTGTGATGGAAATGGCCGTAGGAAAGCAGCTTCGTGGAGAAAGGGCTTACCTGGCTCACGGTCAGGCTGCCACCCTCGTGCCAGGAGCTGGACATGCCAGGAGCCGGGCAGAGCATTGTGACCACGGTCAGGAGCAGAGAGCAAGAATAAATATTTGTGCTCGGCTTGCCTTCTCCTTTGACTCAGTTCAGGGACCAGCCCCCGAAACTCACATTCAGGGAGGTCTTCCAGCCTCAAGGAACAGACATGCCTAATGCAGACAGAAGTTCGCTGAGTCGCATGCCCTTCACAGCTTGTGGCCAATTCAGACTGACCAGCAGTCTTAATTGAACCATGTACAGTATGTAGATTACTGAGCATGGTGACTGTTACTCTCGGGTGAGCATTGCCAGCCGATCAGCAATGCCGGCCCTTTAGGGCAGGCGTCGTAAACTCTCCACTCATGACCCAACCGGGTCAGGCACAAAGCTGCCTGAGAATTTCCATGTGGTCTCGGGTGTGTAGGGATGTAGAGCAGGTATACAAACTGGTTAATGATGACCACGGTTCGTGGGTTGAGCTCAGGCCACCAGTTTTGCTTGGCAAATGCCTTTACCCAATGAGCTGCTTCGGTGGCCTCACTTCTTTCTAGGTCTGTGATCTAGAGGTCGCCTAGGCTTTATGCATTTCATTTCTTTTTTTTTTTTTCTTATCTGTGCATTTTTTTATTGGAGTAAATAACATCAGGTATACTTTCTTAAGATTTTTGATAGTTTGAAACAAGAATGAGTTTTGATTTTATTTCTGATAATGCATTGAGTAGAATTTCGCTTTAACAGTTTTCAGACATGCCACCCAACCTGCAGCAGTCTGAACTGGCCAGGGAGCTCTCAGCCTCACACAGCCAACACTGTATCTTTTAGCCACTAAGCTTTGGAGGAAATCATCCAATACTTACTGTAGCTAGTGTTACTGTCACTTCGATGAAACACTATGGCCATATTGGGCAGGAAGGGGTTTTCGGCTAAATCAGGACAGGAACCTGGAGGCAGGCGCTGAGGCCGAGGCAAGCTGCTCACTGGCTTGTTGGTACAGCTATCTCAGTCTGCTGTCTTGTACAATCAGGGATGGTGCCACCCTCAGTGGGCTGGGTCCTCCACCATGAGTTACCAACTGAGAACATGCTCTCCAGGCCCGCCTTCAGCCTGATGGGGCTCTCCCTCTCCCGTCCTAGCTCGTGTCGTGCTGACATAAACTCGGTAGCAGAACTCAGTCATAAGGCTGCATGGCTACCTGAGAAACACTTCAGGATTTCTCATGTGCTTTGGTGTTCCTGAATTGTGTGAATCTTTTATCTTAACCAAAGCCGTAACAAATGATAGAGCGTGAAACACCTAAAAAGTGACAGTTGTTTTGCCAGAAACCACTGGGTATGTCCACACAGCTTAGAAATGATTCAGACAAGCTGTAGATGGTTGTCCCTGACATAGGATTATGCTAAATACTTCCTTTCTATATAAACAAAAATATGTACTTCCACATAAGCATATACATGCTTTCATAGCATATGATACAGGTGACCTGTTAGTTGTGTGTCATTCAGTGTACCCAGCATCTTTATATTGGTACCATGCTGTAAGTCTTATAGAAACTTAAAAACACATATTTACTGTGTATGGCTGTTTTGCCTGCATGTATGTCTGTGCATCATGTGTGTGCCTTTTGCTCATAGAGGCCAGAAGAGGGAGTTGGATTCCTGGGTGTTGGATCCCTTTGGACTAGAGTTAAACAGATGCCCTTGAGCTGCCCTGTAGCTGCTGGGAATAGAGCCTGGGTCCTTTAGAAGGACAACCAATGCTCTTGGCTGCTAAGCCATTTTTCCAGCACCTGCATTCGAAGTCTTAACTCTTAAGTTAGGGAAAAAATTGGAGCAGAACTGAAAGAAATCATGTATATTTTCAACAAATTAGAAAAGTAAGCTTTTCAGAAAAAATTATTTGCAAGGCTTTGTGGTGTAGGAGGTCTGTTTCTTTGGAGACAAAGTGTCTTCATTTCTTGCTTGTGTTGTTTCTTTAGATGTCGCTTTGTTAAGATGCCATTCCCCTCACTCAAAATAGTTAAAAGAAGCCTCGGCTCTGCAGGGCTGTTGCTGATGCTCAGTAAAGGACAGGCTGTTTCTGAGGGTGCTTAGGAAATGATAGCTGTTGATTGTTTTTCAGGGCGTACAGAGAGGTCAAAGCCTAGGTGCTGAGTTAGAGTTAGCCTGCTGCCAGCTGCTGTGTGTGCCATGTCCGTGCCAAGTAGATAATGAAGTGCTGTTTACTGACATTCTTTATGTTGCTTTCCATAGGAGACAAGCTGTGGGAGGTGCAGTGTGAGTCCCCGACTTTCACCGTGGCTTGGCACCCCAAGAGGCCTCTGCTGGCATTTGCCTGTGATGACAAGGATGGCAAATACGACAGCAGTCGGGAGGCCGGGACTGTGAAGCTGTTTGGGCTTCCCAATGACCCCTGAGAGGGCCTGACAGGAGAGGGGCCCGGCAGAGACTGCTCCTGTGTAGTTGCATCTATTCTCTGGACTTGGTGGACGCTCTAAGTGTATATAAATTCTTATAAATTACAGAAACATCTTTGGTTGGGCTGCGCATCTCTTAACCCTGTGGTCTGGAGAGCTGAACCCACCTGGCCTGTGGTGAGCAAGTGCTCCACCCCTGAGCTGTGTCCCCTGCCCTCCTGGCTGTGCATCCGTGCATTCTGTGTTAGCTGCTTCCATCCTTTCCCCCGTGGTCCGTTAGCTAATGAGGACTTTGCGTATAGGTCATGGCCATACTTTTCGGGTTCTCTGAAGAGTTACAGGCTGTCGTCTGGACAGTCCAACAACGGCTGGCTCTCGACGGAAAGGCCAAGGATCCAGTAGTTGTTACAGCTATTCACACGGTCTCCGCAGCGCTAACCTGGAGTCCCTGGGAATTCCTAGAGCGCTGCTGATCCGTCTGGGCTGGAATCCTGAAGAAGTAGGTTCTGAAGCCAGCAAAGGAATGTCTCCGCAACAGGATAGATGAACTTGGCAAAGACTGAGGGCAAGGGAGCAAAAACAAGCCTCCTTTTCCATGTCCTCTTATGTAGGCAGCCACCAGAATGTGCGGCACAGACGAGTGACTCTTCCCACCTCAGGTGATGAAGAGAAACCTCTTACATGTGTGAGCAGCAGGTTGGGTTTCAGTGATGTTCAGATGCAGTCGAATTGACTGCCAGGACTAACCACCCTGTATCAGCGGGCCCTCTGGGAGTGCCCCGCCTTCGGGGTCTCAGACGTGGCAGTTTGTTGACCACACCGCTGCGTAGGCAGTTCCCTTAAAGGGAGGGCAGGGCAGGGCAGGGCAGGGCAGGGCAGGGCAGGGCAGGGCTGGGACTTTTAAAAAGGATTTTGAGAACAGAGCATTTAATAAACCTGGCATTTATTATGAGGTGGCTAGAGGTACTGTGTTACTGCTTTTACCCCAGGAATATAATGCAGTGTAAAGTTTTGTTTTTAAATCTGAGAGGTAGTTTATGATCCTGTTTAGCGTTCTAACCAAGAACTCTGAAGTGCGGTGCTGGCCTACTGGGGTATTTTAAAGTCATTTGTTAACATGGATGGGTGTATTTCTGGCCTCATTCTGTCTGGTTTTGTATGTAACTAAGGCAAACAGACAAACATTGTGAAACAAATAACTACAAAGTCAGATTGACAAATACAAATTAGAATAAAGAGTCCAGGTTGAAGAGAAATGTGGAGGAGTGAGGCCATGCGTGAATGATTTAACTGACATGCCTTTGAGCCTTGACAGCAAACTGCAGATGGAGGTGGTCCGTTAGCTAAGTCTCTGGTTCTGATACACATTCTCCTGTTTCCCAGGAGCCTGGGACTTGTTATGTAACCCAAGTTGGCCTTGACCTCACTGCCCTCCTGCCTCAACTTCCTGAATGTTGTGATTCCAGGCATATATCACCATCGCTGTGTGAACCTTCTTGGAATAGGCCGTCCTACACCAATGAGTGGAAGAGAGCTCACTGGTGGACAGAAGCCAGGACAGCTCCCGAGAGGCCTCAGGCCTGGGGCCAGTTTGCAGCCTCATTTTATAGTTAAAACTACAAGGTGGCATGCAGAAGCAGCGAGACCTTGACGGAAGTGTGCTGGCAGGTTGTTAGCGGCAACGCTGAGCTCCTCCAGGTCCTTCTGTCCCAGGCAGCAAGTGGAGTCACGCTCTGCAATTAGCAGCACGGGCAGTGCTCAGTACACCTCTAAATAATCGAATAAACCAGCACCTAAGAATCGGCCCTTCCTACCGTATTCCACTTCTCTGTGCTTCACTTCTTAAGGGAGCCACTTGGCAGGGCTGGTGGACGGCCCCGCAGTGAAGAGGTCGGATTCTGAACCTGACATCCTGTGTTCAGTTCCCAGGACCTGGGTGGTGGAAGGAGCACTCCAGCCCTAGAACGCTGCCCCCCGGCCTCCATGTTGCTGTCTCCACGCAAGAGTCAGACTGCCAAACGCCACATTGGCCATATTATTAGCGCTTACTAACTCCTTAACTCTAAAGGTTTTTTTGGTGCTTTGAGACAGGGTCCTGGGTGTGGAGTTTATTTTCAGCTTCATAATCTTGGGAATTACAGGTAACTCACTGCTAGTCGTGATCAGGTTTAGAGCCAGGCTTCCTAGGAGGCCCGGGTGGACCTCAACTTTGTGTCTGCTGATTGCCATCTGTGGGTCACAGGAGGGAAGCCTTAGCGCCCAAACCTTGGCTGCTGTCCCGGGTCAGTGAAGTGATCTGTCTCAGTCTTGGGCTTTGTAATGTTTCTCCCAGCTTCCCAGCAGCCCCTCGGGACCTTTCCTGACGCCCATGGTTTAAGTCCACTGGTGCTCCTGTCACTGGAGTACCTTTGGACACATTGTTTTGCTTTCTCATTCCTGTGGTCACTATTGTATCGTTCCCCTCAGCGTCTGAAGGGAGTTAGGTCTGTGTGGCTGATTCCATCCACATCTGGGTGGAGTTTTCCTCCTTCAGCTGGGGTCAAGCATTGGCACGCTACCCCTTGTTGGATGTCCTCTGGGGGAGCGGTTACAGCTCCGCTTGCTCCCCCTGATGGCAGTCTTTGCACGGGGGGGGGGGGTTGTTTTTTTTTTTTTTTTTTTAAAGTGTGTCTCCTTGGTTGTCCTAGACCTCCCTCTGTACACCAGGCTGGCTTCAAACTCAGCGGTCCATCTGCCTCTGCTTCCTGAGTGCTGGAATTAAAGGTGTGTGTCACCTAACCTGAACCCATCTCTCTCTGGGAAGTCGTCCAGAAGAATGACTGTGCTCTAGACCTGATGTTTCCCATGGTTTGAGTATATTCTGTAGTACAGAGCTGGGGGAGGCTGAAGGTTGGCTGAGCACTGGATTTTATTTGGCAGGGTGACCCTGGGCTTTGCTGATCCCTGACCTATCGTGTGTTAGCCTGAAGGGGGAAAAAAGTAAAGGCTAGGAACTTCTGGCTGGGCGTGGTAGCTTGAATTGGAGCACACAGGAGGCGGAGGTCAGCCCTAGTCTACAGTCTCAGGCCAGCCAGGGCTACAGGACTGAGACCCTATGCAAGGCAAGGCTTACGTACTGGCAGAGGGTCTAGAGGACAGGGCAGGGAGTCCTCGTCACATGCTGGTATCCCAAGGGCAGGGAAGTGAATCAAGAGCAGGCTAAGCCCAGTGAAGGTCAGCACCGCTCACAGGAGGCAGCCGTGGCTGCCAGAGGGGAAGAGGAAAACCAAACCAGAGAGGCCTGAGTGTCTCTGTGTCCCCCACTGGAGCAAGCCTGACGTGTGGATGGGCTTAGTTTAAACAGCGGTAGCGAGGGCCTAGAGAGATGACTCCGCAGCTAAGAATGTTTGCTGCTCATGCAGAGGTCCCCGGCTCTCTTCCAAGCACACACATGGCAGCTCACATTCTGTAACTCTAGGTCTAGGAGGGCTTATATCATTTCAGGCACGGCATGCATGTGGCACACATAAACAAAGGCAAAACACTCATACACACAAAGATACACATAGAACAAGTGTTAGGTATGCTTTTGAGTCCCTTGACTGTGAAGGCTTAATCATGGAGGGGGAACCATGGAATGTCAACCCTCCGTGGAAGGGCAAGACCTCACAGAGTTGAGAGTTAGCCCTGTCTTAAAGGGCAGGGAGCGGAGGCGCCACACACTGGAGCACATTGCACATTCCAAGTGCCGCCTGTACTTCTTTATTTATACAGTGTATTGTCTGCATGTGTGCCAGAAGAGGGCGCCAGATCTCGCTATAGATGGTTGTGAGCCACCATGTGGTTGCTGGGAATTGAACTCGGGTCCTCTGGAAGAGCTGCCAGTGCTAAACCTCTGAGCCATCTCTCCAGCTCTGATGCCTCTTACTCTGAGCCTGCCAGTGGTGACACAGAGGAACCACCCTCTGACCATGAAGCTGTGGGCTCGGTGAGTCCCCTGCCTGAGGGCTGTGAGGAGGGTGAAGGGTCACACAGCATCTGACACAGGGGTGATGCTTAATAAATCTCTGGAATGAGGCGGGCCAGCTCCCAATGAGAGCACACAGGCTGGCCATAGAGGCCTATCCCTCTCCCTCAGCCTGTGGGCCCTCCCACTGCCCACCCCACAGCTGACTGAGGTGCTGTGGAGAAGACCTGGCCATTACACCGGGGCATGGCCTGTTTGGGTCTGTGATGGTTTGTGTAGGGGGGACAAGGAGAGTTGCATGCCAGAGGATAGTATGGGGAGGAGGGCAGAGCCTCAGGTAGCCTTCTGTTCAGAATCTGTTTCCCAGCCCATTAAGGCATATTGCACCTGTGACCACAACCACTACCAATGGATTCTGAGAGGGAGAGAAGAAGTAGGAACAGCCAGTGTGAGCGAGATCTCAGACAGTAATGAACACAGAGAGAACAGACTCTTGGGAGACAGCTTCACTGAGCCAGCTCATTGAATGGGGAAAACAAAGGCTACTTAAAACCTCAAGGCTAGGGATGCCTCATTTTCATGAGGAGGCATTCCAGATGCTGCTGGACATGACCTTATAAAAGGAGAGGAAGTTTACCCTGGTTACCAGGCTACTTGACCTTCTAGGGGGTAAGGGGAGTGCAGAGCTACAAGCACCAGGCCACACAGGCTGTGGAGGGTGAGTGGTCTGACTCCTGCTGCTCCTAGGACAAGAGTTCCAGGAGCAGAGGCCACAGGAGGAAGGGAGCTGCAGCTGGCAGCACAGTACAGTGTCCTGTGGAGACACTGGCCAGGTGGAGGTGGGGGACTGGAGGAGAAGGGGAAGGAGGGGTGTCAGGCCCTCGGTGGTAGAGTGGCAGGTGAGTGGGAAGAGATGGATGGCCTGGACTCAAGCTCCCTTTCTGGAGGAATGTGGGTGAGCCACTTCTCCTTCGTGACTTTTCTCTTAAACAGTTTTTGAACTTTGTTTTGTAGTGCAGGGCCGCACACACACTGGGCGAGTGCCCTTCCACTGAGCCCCATGCTTGTCTTTAAGAGTGGCCGGGGGTATAGGTCAGCAGTAGAGGATGTGGCTGCAGAGGGTAGAGTTCGGTCCTGTTAAGTGTCCGGCACACACTGAGGTCCAGTAAGAAGGCCTTCTGTCATGCAGGCGCTGTGCTGTGCACACTCTGCTGCCTCAGGAAGGGCATTTCCTGTGCCCTAGGCCCATCACCTGAGCAAAGGAGAGAGGGAAGGTGGTCAGTGTAGCTTCAATAAAGACGCTGTGGGGTGCGCTGGGACTTGCGAGTGACCATTTTGATGCTTTAGTATCTCTTCCCACAGCCCCAACACTGTATTAGTTACTTTCTATTGCTGTGATAAAATGCCATGACCAGAAGCAACTTATGGAAGAGTTTTATTTTGGTTGATGGTTCCACAGGGAGAGTCCATAATGACTGTGGGAGGAATGGCAGCGGGCAGATGAGCCATCCCATCATCAGGGATGAATGCAGAGCAGAGAGCAGGCTGGGCACAGGACCAGGCTGTAAGCCTCCGAGAAGGAATGGTGAGCTCAGGCTTTCTCTAACTTCCTCTAACTCTGCTGTTACTGTCACTGGAGAGACTCCGGGGTGGGAGTGCGGCCTTGGTGCCCTTGAGTGCAGGAAACTGGAATGTGGTCCAAACTTCACTCAGGGAGGAAAGCCAACTTGGTCAGTGCTTCTCCTGGAATGAGGTGCCACTGAGGCGTTCATGTTGAAGGTGATGAGGCCAGTGATTCCATTTGGAGCAGCTCTTTACTGCATGCTAGTAATGGACCTCATCTGCAGATCAGCAGCGGCAGGCCCTTTCTCTGCTCAGCACCTACACATTCTCACCATCTTTGCTGGGCTAACTGGAAATGGCTTGAGGTCTCTGCTGGGTTTGTCCAGGTATGATGGAGCAGTCTGCTCTGTCCATTAGGAAGGTTAGGAACATGTCCAGGATCCAGGACCGCTGGTACGTGGGCTTGAAGCCCACACTCCTTCCGCTGTGTTATGAGCCTGCCTTGGCGCACGGATCCAGCTTTAGGTTGAGGAGACCTAACAGTGGCATAGATGTAAAAGCTGGGCAACAGTAGGGCTTTACTGTCTACCCTGGGATTCACATGGTTCTGTGTGGGGGAGGCACCGCCGTGCTCATTGTGTCTGGAGAAAAGTGCAGTTTGACTTGGTGAGCAGGAGGCAAGAGACACATGGAGGCCGCAGAGTTCACCCAGCCTCGATAGCCATCTGTGGCAGCCTGAGCACTGCACGGAGCACTCGGATGGACAGACCAATTGTCTCTGTCCTGGGAGCAGAGATGGTTGCAGTACTGAGTGGTTGTGATGGCTGATCTTGGCTGTCAAGTTGACTATATCTGGAATCCATGGAAACCCAAGCCGGGCACTCCTGTGGGGGGTTTCTTGATTGGGTTATTTGAGTTGGGAAGATCCCTGCATTCTGGTTGCAACCATACATAAAAGGACATGGGAGAAGGAAGCTTTTCCTTTTTGCTTGCTTGTTCTTACCCTCTTTGTCAAGTTCGCCTATTCTGTTGCTAAAAACATCCCTTCAGTGGGATTAGAACCTAATTCTTTGTGATTCCCAGAATAGACTGAAGACAGCAGCTCTTTAGGAATTCCTCATGACTCTAGCACCAAATTAGGACTGCAGAAACACCCAGTCTTATGAACTGAACAACTACTGGATTCTTGGCGTTTGCATCAGGAGGCAGCCGTTGTTGGACTGTTTGGACCACAGCCTGTGAGCCAGTCTAATAAATTCCCTCCTGGCTGGGTGCGGTGGCGCACACCTGTAATCCCAGCACTCGGGATTAGGCAGAAGCGGGTGGATCTCTGTGAGTTCGAGGCCAGTCTGGTCTACAAAGTGAGTCCAGGACAGCCAAGGCTACACAGAGAAACCCTGTCTAAAAAATAAAAAATAAAAAATAAAAAACCCTTTTAATACAGAGATATTCATTCTATCGGTTCTGTTCTTTTAAAGAACTTTGACTAAAACAGTGGTTTCATAAAAGAACAGCCAGGGCCTGGGGTGATGTTTCATTGTGTAAAGGAGGTAAAGATCTTATTCGGTCCCAGAACCCATGGGAAAGCTGGATGTGGTGGTGATGTTTCTGTGGCAAGATGGGCAGAGACAAGAGAATTGGCCTGAAGCTCCCTGGCCAGTATACAGAACTGCAGCAAAGAACAGGACAGACTGGATCTCAAAACAAGGTGGAAGTCAGTCGGGCCTAGTGGCACACGCCTGTAATCCCAGCACTCAGGTAGGCAGAGGCAGGGGGATCTCTGTGAGTTCAAGGCAAGCCTGGTCTATGTAGTGAGTTCTAGGACAGCCTGAGTTACATATTGAGACCTGGTCTCAGGAAAACAAAGCTAAAACAAACAGAAAGACAAAAACCCGGGCAGGAGAGATGGCTCAGAGGTTAAGAGCACTGGCTGCTCTTCCAGAGGTCCTAAGTTCAATTCCCAGCACCCACATGGTGGCTCACTCACAACCATCTATAATGAGATCTGGCGCCCTCTGCTGGAGTGCAGCTGTACATGCACACAGAACACTGTATACATAATAAATAGATAAATAAATAAATCTTAAAAAAAAAAAGACAAACCAACCAAACAAACAAAAGCCAAGTCTGGGAAACCCCTTAGCCTTCCACGGTGCTGTGGTAGGCACAGGGTACCCTGCTGCACATCCATAAACACACGGGACAGGTCTTTGAGACAGGAACCCAGGTCAGAGCTCTCGCCCTCAGGAGGCTGAACTGGCCTCTCTGTAAGGCCCTCAGATCTTCTGAGCCTGTGCTCGTGGGCAGTTAGAGCCTCATCCAGCAGCTGGGGCCAGCTCTGCATCCACTTGAATCGGGGTTTACTTGTTGTCAACACTGGGGTTCACGTGGTCTCCTGTGGAAGGTGCTCTGGTGTACTCAGAGTGTAGGACTTGTCACCACCCGGAGCTGCTGTCTGTTGGCTTGTTTTGTGATTGTCTAACTAACCAGCCACATGTCCTGGGGACCTTGTCGGACACAATCATTGCTCTTCCTCCGTGTCTACCATGGGGCCCAGCACTCCCAGGAAAGTGTTCAGGAAGTACTGAGCACAGAAATGTACGGGGAAGGAGTCACTCTCTTGAGTAGAACAACAAATGTAGAGATGTTAGCTAACTGCCTGACACTCGGCTCTCACAGCAGGCCATGAGGGAGTCCTAATGCCTGCTCCACTGTGAACCCTGCCGTCAACCGGTTTTCTCAGCACGGATGAGAAGAGGGATGCGTGCGCACGGAGGAGGAACACTCTCTGAGGCATTGCAGAGTGTGGGAGCCACGTGAAAGAGGTTTGAGCCAGTGGCGCCGACCTGGAAGGCTCAGGCAGTGGAGTCCGGCAGCCACGAGATGGGTCTCCCCTCGGCCCTCGTGCTGGTCATGCTCTAGTTCTTGATCAGAGGGCCCTATTGCTGAACACACCGCATATTCTGGAGTCACAGAATGTGTAGAAGCGTTGCCACGTTAGGGCAAACCTGATTCCATAGCACTGGGCCGGGTTACCTGTGTTAGGAAATACAGTTCGGCCCGGGGGTACCTAGGGTGGGCCCATGCCATGGTGTGCCCCTGAGGCATTATGCCATGCCACAGACCTGTTGTAAGGAGGTTTGCTAGGGAAGGGGAGAGGAGTGAGGGCCTAGGAAAGGGGTAGAGAGGACATGCAGACAGGCGGGCAGACAGATGAGAGCAGAGCCATGAGGGCAGAGAGAGAGAGAGATGGTCAATGAGGCCAGAAAGGGGGAGGGATAGAACACTGGGAACACAGAGAAAGGGCTGGGATGGTGGCGGTCCTTTTATATGCAGCACACATCTGGCGCATCTGGCACACCTGGCAGCAGGTGATGATGCAAACCATTGCTAGGTCCCCAACAGGAGGCTAGGGTACTCCCTGTTTACTAAAAACCTGGCTTACCAGTCTTACATGGCTATGACTCCTGTAATCCGTAAGAATACCTGGGCCTGGCATGACATGAATGCCATGAATGCCATGCCTCTGGGGTGATAGTGGCATGAATGTCATGGAAGTAGCCAATCACCATTTCCTGATTGGGCTTAGGGTCTGCTGCACAAGGTGGAATTCATGCTTGGCTCTGTTGTTATCAAGGTCAAAAATCTGTGGTTGGCTAGTTCATCGGCCCTTGGGTAGAGCCACTACCAGCTGTTTGCTGACTGGACAACAGCATTACACTGCCCGGGATAGCCACAGACCAGTGTGTGTGTCTCAGCCTTCATCAGAGAAGCTGCTTTTAGCAGCGATAACAGAGACCCCCAACTGCTCAGCAGTGACTAAGAAACTGCTCAGCCCTAAATCAGACATCCATACCCAACCTCTCCTGTCAAGGCTCAGGGGGAAGACTGTACCAGCCAGAGATGGTGGATGTCTGCAAAGCCAGGGTTCTAGGACACACAGGAACATCCATGTTGTGACAGCACCCATGAGGCTTGTGCAAGACCAAGCCAGAGAACAACTCAGCATGGGAGTTGGGGATGGGGCTGGTCATGAGGTCCTTCCCCTTGCTGAGGACCTATTGGCAGCTGGCTGTTGGGAGAGTCGGTTTTCTTCACAGAAGTGGTCCCTGAGAGGCAGCCCATACTATTGGCCCTCCTTTAGGTAGGCTCCTCGCTCCAGCCCAGCTTCTTTCTGGCTGAAGGGAGGAGGGATGATGGAGAGGTACTTTAGGGCTGGCTGTGAAGGGACTAACCGTTGAGCTAAGGGGGTCAGCCCGAGCACCTTTTGGGTCTTTAAGCGGTTGGAAGTTCTGTTTTAGAAAGACCACCTGGGGCAGTGTGAGACTTGCAGATGAGAAGGAAGAAATGCTGGAGGCCGCTGCAGAGCAGAGCTGCTCAGGAAAACTTCGCCAGTGGCTTCAACCCCTGCTGTTAGGTCTGATGTTGGCTGGGCACTGCCTAGCAGAACACTGGAACTTAAAAGGAGATATTTCCTTTAGTGGAGGGAGGGAGGGGGAGGAGGCGGGACAGAAGGGGGGGACAGGAGATAGAAATATCCTTTTTTAAGGGCGTGCCTCAATGAATGCTCCCCCCCCCCGTTAGGCCCCACCTCCCAATTTTCACCACTGTCTAATCGCTCGTCAGCTAGTAACCAAAGCTTCCAAGTTTAAATCTCCGACTCTGTGCAGGACACCGCTGCTGCTGGTGAATTCTTAAGGTACAAGGACACAGCTCCAGCAAGTAGATTAAACAGATCGTCCACACACATAGCCGTCTGGCCTTGGCTATGTAACCTTCGTGAGCCTCAGTTTCCTCCCCTGTTAACATGACACTACCTGGACTCCCAAAGAAAGTTGCAAGAATTCTGTGCTCCAAACAGTTCCTGCAAACAGCATCCCGAGAGTAGGAGGCTGTTGGGTGTCTTGGTACCACTAGGGAGGCTGAAAGGGAGGCAGGCTAGGGGCTGAAGGAGGGGCAGAGGGGATGTGGTTTTCAGGTTCGAGGCTCTGTGACCCTCACGCGGTTAAGACCTATCGGCCACTCTCTGTGTAGCCACTAGAGGGCAGCAGAGGCAAGGCTGCGGGAGGAAATCTGCCCCGGGTGCAGTGCGGCTGTCTGAGCCTTCAGCCTTTTTAATCCCTGTTGTGATCAGCGCTGTGTGTCTGCCTTGGACGGTCCCTCTTTTCTTCCGCCGAGCACGAGCTGAATGTTTTTGGGGAACACTCAGGGGTCCTTCGTGTCCCCGCTTGCCTTACGCCCGGGGTCAGCGGTAGATGAAGTGTGTTGTTTGAATTTCTGAAGACACTGGCTGTCTAGACCGTGGGCTTGCACCTGGCAGCTCTGCCAGTTGCTCGGAGTCTGCTCCATCTTGCACCCTCCCTGCTTCCCGGCTCCTTCCTGCACTCTTTGATCTTGTGTGTAGAGTATTAAAGTGAGCCTCAAATCCTTAATCTATTTTGAAGGCTGGCCGGGAGCAGCGTTTCTGGGGGCCCACTGAACAGCACAGGCTGGGTGCTTTCAGAGAAGGGCGGCTTTCATTCCAAGGTCATGGGAAAGGAGGGGCGGAGGAGTAGAGACACCTTTTAGGCTCTGAATCCATTACCTTGTGTCAAGCCTTTACACTGATTTATCCCATTACATCCATAACAAGTAGGCTGGGGAGGTACTCGGCAGGCAAAGCGCTTGCTGCGCAAACACGAAAACTCCAGTTTGAGCTCTGGAATACATGTAGAAAAGCCCAGTGTGGTTGTAGCTCAGTGCCCTGGAGGCAGAGAGAGGTCGAGCCTTGGGCTCACCGGTCAGCCAGCTTAGCCAAGTTGCAAACCCTGGAAAAACAAAGAGAAGGCCTCCCACGGGTCCAAACAGGGGTCGACCCCTGGACTCCACACCACGAACACACAGCTCTAGACACCCACACGGAGGGTGCACCCCTCCACAAGGCGCCCCCAAACACCGTGTCCTGGGAGTTTTCCATATTGTCTCTTCCAGCTGCCCGTGAGGTATGTTAATCCCAAAGAAAGGGGGAGGTATATTAGTTCATTTTCTCGTTTGCTGAAACCAAAATGCCCAGGAGGAAGGAAAAAAAAAAAAGCAAAACTTAGAGGTCTCTTAGAGGTTATTTTTGGCTCATAGCTTGAGGGTGCAGCCCAAGCCAGTGCAGATGTGGCTGGAGCGAGGGGCATCCGGTCCCAGTTTCCTCTTGGCAGAGGACCAAGAGCGCTGGCATCTCGGCCCTTCTCCCGGTCAGCCAGTGTGCGACCCTTCACACCAGCGGTCCATCTCCCCCTCTCAGTGCTGCTCCTCCCCCCCACCAGCGAGTGGCCCCTGGGTGATCTAAATGCTATCAGGTTGACAGCCAAGACTGACAGGAGGCTGTGTTGAGAGGCCCAGGCCTCAAGATGGTCTGTCAGCCATTCCAGCTGCTGAGCCAACTCCAAACTCCAAGCTTCTCCTTCCTAAGGTATTGGGAACAGTCCACTTCACTTCTGTCCAGACTGTTTCAGAGTGAGTTTACAGACACTAACCATTACGAGGGAGAAAGCTAGAGCTATGAGAAAACACCCCCAGAACTCTGGATCTCACAGCATCGGTGCCAGTTGGAAGCATGGATTCAGTATTGGCATGCCTGGGTTTGAATCCCTGATCACCCACCAGAGACTCCTCACCCCTCCCCCTCCCCACGCCCGTGTGTGTGTGTGTGTGTGTGTGTGTGTGTGTGTGTGTGTAAATAGCCCTCCTCTATAGTATCTGCTTCAGTTCTGTCTTTCAGGCTCCTGCTTTGAGCTCCCGTCCTGACTCCCCTTCATGATGGACTATAAGCTGTGAGCTGAAATAAACCCTTTCCTCTCCAAGTGGCTTTTGGTCATGGTGTTTATTACAGCAACAGAAACTTACTAAGAGGTGGTTAAGACTGGGGCAAGAACTGTAGGCTGGTTTCAGGCCTGATCGATTCTGGATGGAGGGGAAGAAGGAAGCAAAGGGTGGCCTGGGTGAAGTCAAGTGTTCTGTTGGAGCTAACATACTGCGAACTTCATGCAGGAACACTGAAACAAGCTGGGTCTTTCTTCGCCTGATATATTGAAGCCATGCCCTGAGACATAATGTTAGCTTCGGGCTTCGTCCTGGCTCTCAAGCACCCTGGGTTTTATGGCACAAGGAAACAAGTGATGATTAAGTGTGATTAGAGGGAATCAAGTCAGGACTTTAGTATGCCCCGACCCTCGGGACTTCAACGGGGTTCCTAAGGAGGAGATTGGAAGGAATGGGGGAGGGGAGGAACAAGAGACGCAGGAATGAAGCCAAGTCTGTTTGTCTGATCAAGGCCTCCTTTATTAGAAATTTTTACCCAACTTATATAGGGAGAAGGCAGGAAAGGGGGAAGATTAATCTACTACTGCAGGAGATAGGAAGAATGCTTTCATGGGTTAAATATTGTACCTGCAAGATACCATAAGGATGTTTTCTTTAAGATAGCTTACGGATGCTCTAACAAACGGATGTCCTCACAATCTATCACCCATGATTTAGGGTCTTAGATAACTCTTTCACTAAATAGCTTTAGGTCTCCTCTAAATGATCTTTGCTCACTACTTGGCTTTGGCTTCAGTAACTACCTTTGTCTCCACTAGATAGCTTTGGCTCACTAATTGACTTTGGCTTCTGTAGATACCTTTGTCTCCACTAGATAGCTTTGGCTCACTAATTGACTTTTGCTTCAGTAGATAGCTTTGGCGCCCAGCACTTTAGTAGAAACCAAAGCTTCTGGCTCATGTGTGTTGGACATGCTTAGCTGAGGCAGGACCCAGGGTCTCAAAATGCATCCTTAGGAAAGCGTTGGCTCTCTTGTCTCCTGTTTTACCCTTTGTAAAGCTCTCCATTTGTGGCATCACAGGTGTCATGCTGCTCCTGGATTCCATGGTAACAGTTCAGCCACCACAACAGAAAAGCCAAACATGCTTCTCATCAGTTTCCTCTGCTCTCAGGAAGCTGAGTCTCATTGGGTGGGGTGCTGGCTAGTCTGTGTCAACACGACACACAAACTGGAGTTATCTTAAAGGAGGGGACCTCAAGTGAGAAAATGCATCCACAAGATCTGCATGCAAGGTGGTTTCTCTTCTTTCTTTCTTTCAAGATTTGTTTACTTATGTATGGGTGCTCTATTTGCTTGTATGCCTGCATGCCAGAAGAAGGCATCAGACCCCATTACAGATGGTTGGGAGCCATGATGTTATTGGTGAGAATTGGACTCAAGACCTCTGGAAGAGCAGTCATTGCTCTTAACTGCTGAGCCATCTCTCCAGCCCCGTAAGGTGTTTTCTTTATTAGTGACTGATGTGGGAGGATCCAGCTCACTGTGGGTGGTTCTACCCCTGGGCAGGTGGCCCTGCATTCTATAAACAGACTGAGCAAGCCAGTAAGCAGCACCCTCCATGGCCTCTGCATCAGAACCTGCCTTCAGGTTCCTGCCGTGCTTGAGTTCCTGTCCTGACTCCCTCAGTGGTGGACAGCAATGTCGTCTTTCCTTTCTAACTTGCTTTTTGTCATGGTGTTTCCTTACAGCAGCAGAAACCGTAGCTGAGACAAGTTGGTACTAGTGTAGTGGGGTATTGCTGTGACAGATCTGGTCATGTTTTGGGGAGGATTGTGAAGAACTTTGGAACTTTGGGCTAGAAAAGCCATTGAGTGTTGAGAAGCTCTGTAGTTGCTTGGAAGATCAGAAGGGTGAAAGAGTGCAGAGGATGGAGGCCTGGCTTGTGAAGTTTTAGAGAGATGTCTTTCGGGCCATTTGTTATTTTTAGTTAAGTTTCTGTGGTTCTGGTTAGCTGGGGCTGAAGAATCAGCTATGATCAATGAGAGCCCAGAACCGCTAAATCGAACTTTGCGTTACTGGGACAATTGATGCTGGTCAGCTGGAGCTAAAAGTTATCGGTGAGTAAGAAGAGAACAGCATCACTGAGGTGAAATCTTCTGGGAAGTGTTTTCTGAGAGCATGGAGAAGCTTGGAACTGTGTAGGAGTCACCCAGGTGACCGGTTTTGAAGGTAGGAAGGGCTCATGGAGAGCCGCTGAGGCTTAGCACTGTGAGAGGCCAGGAGAGGCCATTGGTGAAGACGCAGCCTCAGGGCCAGTTGAAGGCCCAGGACTGAAGGGGTCATGCAAAGAAGTTGAGGCTTGGAACTATTAAGAGTGCTTATGCTATTGGTGAAAGTACAGCCCAATTGTAGCAAGGGACCCTAGAAGTTTTTGGGATGCCATCAAGAACAGGATAGGATGACCATCAAGAACAGCAGCAGGAGTGGGGGAGGAACCAGTGCTAGGAGATCTTAACTGAGAACCTTACTTGAGAAAAATATCTCCATAAGATCTGGCTGTAAGGTATTTTCTTAATTAGTGACTGATGGGGGAGGGCCCAGCCCACTGTGGGTGGTTCCATCCCCGAGCTGGTGGTCCTGGGTCCTGGGTTCTGTAAGAAATCAATGGCAGAATCTGTATACTGCAGAGGGCAGAGTTGGAGAAGTGACCCAAGCCCTCTGGAGGAGCCCAGAAGATTGTATGTGGATCCCAGACATTAGACATTGAGTTATTTATACTGTTGGAGTTTGGTTTTGCTTGGGTCAGATTGTGACTGAGCCCTGGTTCTTTCATCTTAAGGAAGGTTTTTAAGTTAATTTTTATTTTTATTTATTTTTGTTTTTAATGTGAGATCTTGGGGATGAATAAGAAGGGAAAGATGTGGCTTAGTAGTGATGCGTTTATATGTCAAGATGACCAGGGGTCAACCAGTGATTGCTGTGGGAGAATCCAGCCCACCGTGTGTGGTACCATGTAGGAATAAGGTTGCTGTGTAATTCAGTTGCTGACTTCTGTGCCCTCCTATCTGTTTGCAATCCCTGTTCTGAGAATCTCCTGTCTCAGTGTTGTGGAACACTGCTCCCCAGTTGTCCCCTGATGTGCCAATAAAACAGCTTGTAGCCAATCACTGAGCAGGGGAGAACATAGGGTTGGATTTCCTGCCAGCCAGGGGAGGAGGAGTTAGAAGAAGTAGGGAGATTGAGTCATAGTAGAGATCCAGAAGACAGCAGGGAGGAGCGGGAGTAGGGAAGCTACAAAGTGCAAGTATCTCTGGGATGTATGCTCAGATGAAACCAGTTTAGATTAGAGGAGGGTTAAGAATAGAATAACAGCTGATCCGTTATTGTGCTGTGAAGCTTATTATTAAACAAATATAAAAGAGTCCCTCTTATTTGTGTGATAACCGGTTTCAGATAGAAACAGAAACAAATGCAGTTTTGTAAAAGTAACTTCAACAGTTCCATTTCTGGGCTGGTGGTCCTGGGTTCTATAAGAAAGCAGATGAGCAAGCCATGGATCCCCCCATCACCTGCCTCCCCTGATAGGGCAGCAGGGTCCAGGCCAGGTCAGTTTGGTTTAGGGTATTTGGATTGAGCTTGAGGGGAAATATGGTAGGGCAAGAGCAATGTAGTTCACCCATGGGAAATTCAGATCTGTCACTAAAGGTAGAAACAGTGAATATTTTGTTTATCCATAGTTGTCCATTATAGCTACTGGGGTAGTTCGAATATGTTCTCGTGTTTTGAGTGTTTGGCACATGGGGTCTGGCACTATGAGGAGGTGTGACCTTGTTGGAGTCAGTATGGTTTTGTTGGAGGGAGTGTGTCACTGTGGGGGCGGGCTTTGATGTCTCCTATGCTCAAGCTATGCCCAGTGTGGCACATGGTCTCCTTTCGCTCCCTGCAGATCCAAGCGTAGAACCCTCAGCTCCTTCTCCAGCACCGTCTGCCTGCACGCTGCCATGCTTCCTGCCATGGTGGTAATGGTCCAAACTTCTGAAGCTGTAAGCTGCCCCAATTAAATGTTTTCTTTTGTAAGAGTTACCTTGGCCATGGTGTCTCTTTACAGCGACAAAACCCTAAGATGGTTACTGAGGAACAGAATAATCTAATTAAGCTCTCTAGATTGAGACTCAGTTCTACCACAGCTGGGTTGTTTTACCTGTCATCCTGAGTGTCAGTGTCCCAACTGCAAAGGGAGAGTGATACCACACACAGTAAGCTCAAGGCAGTGGTTTTCAACTTCCCTAGTGCCACGACCCTTCAATACAGCTCCTCGTGTTGTGGGATCGGAACCATAAAATTACTCGCTGCCGCTTTATAACTAATTTTCCAGTGTTATGCCTCATAACATAAATATTTGCTATGCAGGATATCTGATATGTGATCCCCAAAGGGGATGCCTTCCACAGGTTGAGAACAGGCTCAAGACAGTGTGAAAACACATTGCTCAGGTCCAGTCTCTGGGGGCACCATTGGCAAATTTTTACAGTATGAACCTTGACGTTTCTGAATCATAACCTGATCAGTAGCTACCAACAGATGTGGCAGCCAGGCATCGTAGATAGAACCCAGCTGTGCTTGGTTCAAGCCCTAAGCTTCCCTGAACAGTTCCACTGTATTCCCTCTCTGAAATGAGCATTATCATTCCTGCCTCACAGTGCCTTTAGGAGGAAGTGGTGAGGTGATGTCTATCTAGGACCTGCATGCATGTCCAATAGCCCATGCTGGGCACATTCTGGGCTGTAACTAGTGATGGATGGGTTTTTAGCAAGCCCGTACTCCTGAGCATGTCAGAAGTCCAGGCAGGCATCTATCAGGACATATACATGCCTTGGGAACCAAACCCAGACCTCTGGATAAAGTGTACACTTGCCCATCGGCCACAGGCCTAGGGGGAGGATTTATATAGACTGATTCTTTTTTCTTCTTCCTTCTTCCTTGCGGTGGACAGCCTCGCAGTCATGTGTCACTCTTCCATACCCCCAGGCTCCGTTATCAGCTTGTCTTTCATTGCCTTCACAAGGCTTCCAGCCAGGCAGTCATCTGGAGTGTGCTAATTCTCCTCTGTTGCTGGCAGAGCTCTGGGATCAGCTCTGCACTAGGACAAGTTGTAAGTAAACACACATTACTCAGTGTGGCCCTTTTCCCAGCACATTGTCTCCGAATTGTTTAACTTCAAACCAGGGAACCAAAGAGTGACTGGGGGAAAATATGTATGTTATTTAATTCAGACAATTAATATTATACAGAGACGATTGATGGTGCTTGGTTACACTGCCAGGGCCTTGAAGGAAACCTGTCAACAGACACAGTGCTCGGAGACCAGGCCTTCTGATTCTTAGTCTAAAATCCTGGTTATCTCCTGGATTTTTCTTGATCATTCAGTCACTCCAACATCTAATGTAAGCTTTGTTTGTACATTGTGAGAACAGAGTTGAAAAAAAGAGTCTCTGTTCTTCAAGTCCCAGAAACATTTCCTCCTTCCTCCCTCCGTCCCCTTTCTCTTCTTCCCTCCTCTGAAGTCCCTTCCTCTTTCCCTCCTCAAAACCTCACTTCCTCTTTCCGTCTACACACACCATCATCTACTCTGCATGCAGCTACCTGTGACTTTCCTGGCCACACAGTCTGTTTGTACTTCCCGCTGTCTTCTTCTCTTTCCAGCCCTCATCGATACATGTATTTTTTGCCTTGGCTGATTATCCGGCTATCAGTGGATCTCAAGCTCTGAGTCCCGGGCTGTGTGGATGACCACAGTAAACGGCACTCCTTTCTCTTTAGGCTTTCACCTCTCCTGGAGGAAACGGCCCCTCAGGATGTATCCAGGGCTCTTTATACAAGCAAGGGGACCTGCTTCTTATTTCTGCGAAGGCTTCATTCAGAGGGGGAAAGCACTTGCCTTAGGAGCTCCCAGTGGTAACAACCAGGAAGAAACTTCTAGGTTGAGGGAATAATGGCAAAGCCAGAGTGTTTGGTGGGCTTGGGAGGTGGGAGTGTAATGTCATTTGATGACTCTTTTCAGGAGTGACCTATCTAGTTGACACTGGAGCGAGGTTTTTAAAGGAGAACCTTCAATTCCAGACTCGGAGCCAGAATGCTGCCCTGTAGGTATCTGGAAACCATTGCAGGGCTCTCAGCAGGCGGGGACATAGGTCAGTGAGCATTTAGAAAGATCGCTCTTGGTGGTTGGATCTCAGGAGCAACTGGCAGTATTAAGAGTATTTAAAGGCTGCTCTAATAGCCCCAAGGGAATTGACGTCATGACATCTTAGCCAAAGAGCTGGAGACTGGCGGTGGGGTTTCAGAGACTGCAGGGAAAATGAACAATGACCATGCCCTTTGCTTAAAGACCACAGGAAGAAGAGGATGTCTGCGGGTGAAAACAGTTAACATACTTAGTTTTAGGTATCTGTGGAAACACTGAGGGGAAAGCTAGGGAGCAGTTAGTTTTAAAACCTGAAACTTCTGCAAGATAGCAGAGGGGCATTGGTGATGATGGTGAGATGTCTACAAGATGGCAGAGGGGCATTGGTGATGATGGTGAGATGGAGTGGAGAGCATCACAGCACATAGAATGATAGCTGCCACGGAGGCTGGAGACAATAGTTTCTGGGTAGAGTTCTCTGGTCAGCAGTGGTCAGTATAGAGAAGGAGCAGAAGGATGAGAACTTTGATGACTGTACTATGGTTATGTCTGTTATTAACATTAGAGGGAACAGGGTGATGCATATTTGTGTTATTCAGAGTTCTCTAGAGGAATACAACCAATAGAATGAATATATATAGATGGATGTTTTTCTTAACCTAGAAATGCTTCCACTAAAACTATGTTGTTATATCTCTTATGTAGCAACTTCCTGAGAGTGGAAACATTCATCCTGAAGGGAGGCTTGTTAAGACTCAGGAAGACAACTCAAAAGTCTCAGGAAGTCCATAAAACTGACCAGATTGCACAAGGCTCCTCAAGGTTATATAAGCAGTCAGCCCTGCTGAGGAGAGGAGACTCTGACGTGGTGAGCTGCCAGCATGTTATAAACAGAGCCCTAGAGATGCAGCTTTCATGACTATCGTCCATGCTTTTGTGGGCTTTCAGTGATGCAGCTGCCTTTGAGTTACACATATTCACATGAGTAACCTCAATAAACTCATGCCAGTGTTGGGGTGTTGCCTTGGTCTGATGTTAGTTTCCTCTCTGAGGTGAGAAGATGTTTGTTCATATCTTTTCATAAAATTATCACACAACATAAACTGAACAGGGGCAGAAAGACTAAAAAAAAAAAAAAAAAAGTTGGGGAGGAGTGCATGCATGGCTCCTACAGTGGGCACTGAGACGTACAGGTGAGGTTAAAACGAGTGGGAGTGTCTGCAGGGGAGGTTCATGTGGTGGTGGGGCACCTCCTCACAGTGCCAGTTGCATCATTGGTGTGATGGACCACCGAGTCTGAGGTGTCTGAGAAGAAAGCACTCGTGTGGTGGCATCCCAGGGCGGCCATCTTCCTCTGCTTGACATGTGGTGGGGGGGCATGCTGCTTTGAGGAGGAGTCTACCTGTTGAGAACAGGGATGCCCTGTCGACATCTGCTAGACTCAGAATGTGTCACAGTCCCTTCGAGAAGCACACAGGAGACAGAACTGTAAACGGACTGAGGTATCAGCTGCACAAGCCCTGTTCTGGGCAGGCAGGCATGCAACTGAGGCTCGGCTATCTTCCCAGAGAGAACCTGGGCATTTAGAGGAGCAATTACAATGGGAAGAACCTGCAGTTGCTACTGGCCTCCATGCTTGCTTCTCATGGAAAATAAAGTGGAAGAAAAAGGGAGGCTGAGAGAGAGAGGTCGGCTTGATATTTCTTATGCCTCAGGACCCTAAAGGTAAAGAGAACTCAGCTCTATCTTAAAGAGCCCCCTCCCAAAAGTTGAAAATGGGGGAGTATCCAGACAGTGAGAGAGCAAGCTAAAGTTGGCAGAAGATACAGAGAAAGGGAAAATCCACAATTCCATGTACAGATTGAAAGCCAAAACATGACCTGACAGGAGGGGCCATGGTAGCCACGGAGCATTCTGTCTCACCACAGCTTGAGTTGACTTTAAATAAGTAACAGAAGGGGCTGCCACAGCCTAGCACATAAGGCTGTGGGATATGGGGGTAGATGCGGTCACTGAGTCCTGTGGCAGAAGCTGAGCAATGTAACTACTAGCCATCCAAGACGAAGGCTACATCACCGCTGTAAAGAAAACTAGTCTTCAGTGGACCGGCTCATAAGGGTCATTGGGATGTGTGATTTTCAACTGCTGATGTCCCTGTGAGTACCAGGGCCAGGAAGACAGGAGAGGAAGGACAGGTGTTACTGAGAGCCCTGGGCGTGAGAGAGGAAGCTCCCGATACTCAGTTCACTTGGCTGATAGGAGAACTGAAAAGGAGACTGATCAGCGGGGGCCTCAGGAACAGTTTAGGGCTTTAGGGACTTTGCTGACCCTTGTACATTGTTGAACACTGGCTGGGCTGCATGGCTTTGATCTAAATATAAACAGGGTTCAAGGTGTAAAGACAATCAAGAAGGGATACAAGAAAAACAAAACCGTCCAAGTGCTCAAAGGCAAATACGCAAGGTTTGCATGGAGCTGGATTATCTCGAGAAAAACATCCAGCAGAAACCCAAGTGCTGTGCTGGTGAGTTTCCAAAAGCTGTTAAACCCCAAGCAACAGTTTAGATACGGAAAGACTAAGCCAGTCCTAGGGACGCCATTATTCTCTCAGAGTGTGTGGTGTAAAGTGTGTGGTGGTGGTGGTGGGGCACGTTAGAGACTATTCAGCAGGCTGGGGCCCTTGTGCCTGCTGATGGAAAGGGTGTGGCTGATGGAAAGGCTGCCAGAACAAAGGAGCCAGCTCCAGCAGCAGGCATGGTAGGTCAGAGGGCAGCCTTGGGCCTGAGCCAGATCAAACAGCACGGGCTGGCCCTGCTGGTACCATAGAGGCAAAGAGGTGCAGCAGCCCTGCGGTGGCTGCACTCAGGGTGAGGGGGCAGGTGAGAGGGTGCATGGGTTATAGAGGAGGCGGGGTGAGGGGGCAGGTGAGAGCGTGCATGGGTTATAGAGGAGTCGGGATGAAGGGGCAGGTGAGAGGGTGCATGGGTTATAGAGGAGGTGTGGTAGAGTCTCCCCACATGTGCCTGTACCCAGCCTTACACTTTTCTGGTGAAAGGACTGATAAAAGTGGTGAGAATTGTTTACGTGGTGGTGGGTCTCGCTAGTGTTTCCTTTTTGGTGTCCCTTTAGATGAAGACAAACTGATACTTAGTTGGAATGGAAGATCATGGCCTTCAGAGATTCTGCCCACTCTCTGTAAAAAATAAAAAATAAAACAAAACAAGACAAAAAAAAAAAAAACACCAAAAAAACTTTATTACATAATGGTAACCTTTGAGTGTCTTACAGATTTATACAAACATCTTTTTAGAAAGACAGTTAAAAATCCCAGTATAATTTTATAAAAGGTTATCCCACACGTTTGGGGGTGAGGTGGGAAAAGGCACTCTCAAGAGCCTGAAGGCTGTTAAATTAGAAATCCCAGGGCCAGAGCTGACTTACCACCCTCTGAGCTGTTGTTTAGGGAGGTCCCGGGAGCCCCCACAGTGACAAGGCCATTGTCGGCACTTTTAGTTACATGCTGGAACTGTATCAAAACCTTATCATTGCAGATATTGTCCATACATTGGTTACCAGACACAGAAAGTCAGAGCTGGACTGAAGGGAAGCCTTCCCGCTGCTGCTGGCTTTTGGAATGCTAAGGTGCTTCATGGGCACCAAGCACTACACCTGCTTAGCTATAGAGAACACTATCAAAATGCCAAGCAGGATGTGACAGAGAGAGGTTCGGGTACCAGCAGCTTTCTGATTGAATTCCAAGTCGTCTTCGTACTCTGAACTCATTTTCGGTGCTGTAAGTCGGTGGGGGGACCTCTGTTGGGGAAGTCGTGGGTCCCAGTGGGGAAACACGGCCCTGTTTTATTAGGTGAACATACTGTGCCTGTCAAGTGTCTTCTAAGAATTAACGCCTGTGCCCACAGATTGCTGTCGTCGGCTGGGAGTGGAAAGAAACCTCCTTTACAAGTGATGGTGTACCCTAGAGATGCACAATTGCTTCAGAAATACCTTGGAATAAATCTATGAAGGAAGTAAAAGGCCTCTCTATGTTGAACCCTTTAAAACACTCAAGATATTAAAGAAGGCACTAGGAGATGGAAAGGCCCCCATGCTCATACTTCAGAAGAATTGTGGAAATGGCTAACTTACCAAAAGCTCATCCAGTATAATACTCATCAAAATTCCAACGTCCTCCCATATAGAAAAAAAAAAAAAAAAACAACCTAAAATTCATACACAAGCACAAAACATTCCAGATGGCGAGAGCGAAAAGAACAATGCTAGAGGCATCTCCACAGCTGGTTTCAGGTTAGCCCATACTGTCCGTGAAGAGACACGAAACCGAACACACAGATCAATAGAACAGAAGGCCTAGATGTAACCCGCACAGCAGCAGCCATCTGAGTTTTGACAAAGAGAAGCAAAAATAAGCCCTGGAGGAAAGATGGCCTCTCCAACGGGCGGTTCTACGGAAACCGAGCGTCTTCATGTAGAAGAATGCAGCTAGGCCATCTGCACAGACAGTGACGCCAAGTAGACCGAAGACCTTAGGGTTGACACGTGAAGTGGCTAGAGGAAAATATGTGGAAACACTGTAAGTATAGTCACCTGAGAAGCCAGTGCCTCTGTTGGCTTTGATGGAACCACTACACTTTCGGTTTTCAGACGCGGCCACACTGTGCACCAGGGTTACAGCCCCCTCTGCTACCCACACCCCTCCTTCCCCCTCGCCTCCCAAGTGCCAAGAGGACAGGTACACATAACCAGGCCTGGCACTATTTTTGTATAAATATTCTGGTATTCCCTCCTCCCCCCACATAACGCTTTCATTGATTCTCTGAAAATTTTACATCATGTGTACCCTGATCACAGCCCCTTTCCAGCTCTTCCAGGTCCACCTCCCCCTTGTGACCTCCTCCACAAAAAAAGTAAGAAATAAAAAGGAGATGAAGAAGGAGGAGGAGAAGAAGAAGAAGAAGGAGGAGGAGGAGGAGGAGAAAGAGAAGGAGAAGAAGAAGGAGAAAGAGGAGGAAGAGGAGAACTCCACTTTGTGTTATCCACATACACATTGGGGCATGGTCCAACTCATAATGACCTACCTTTTAAATAGTACTGAGTCCTTCCCGTCCCCCACCTCCACCAGAAGCCACCAACTGTGGAGAGCTACAATTCAGCATCTCCATCATACTCCCCCACTACCTCCTGAGACAGGGTTTCTTTGTGTAATAAACCCTGGCTGTCCTGGACTGCTTCATAGACTAGGCTGGCCTTGAACTCACAGAGATCTGCCTGCCTCTGCCTCCCGAATGCTGGGATTAAAGGCAAGAGCCACCAGGCCTGGCTCCATCAGAACTGTAAGAACTTTGTTTGGTGGCTTCCTGTTTAGGCTCTTACTTTTGGGGGGGGTACGGGTTGTCTCAGAAGCCTTCCATGTCCCTCCCTCTCAACTATGCTCAGCAGCAGCAAGGACATCAGCACGGCCTCAGGTAGAACCCAGGCCTCTGGGGGCAGCATGGCTGCAGCACAGGTCCTGGGCATGGTCCTCAGTGGCAGCATGAGCTGTGGCTATCATCCTGGTCCCTGGCAGTCACAAGCCCTGATGCCTCAACAGGATGCTCGCTCTTCTACCATGCACCTGTCCCTCTGGCATTTTTTTTTTTAAGAGTTCCAAGGGATAGAGAGGAAAATCTTACATATTCACTGATATGTTTCAATTTTTTGGTGCTTTCTGCCCCTCCGTGGAGTTCTAGACTCCTATCTAAGTATGATTTTCCTTTACCTGAGGGACCTCTGTTAACACGACGCCTATGCAATTGTTACTTCTCTAGCTTGCTGTATCATGTGCCTTTTTTCTCTGGCTGCCTTTAAGGTGTTAGATAGTTTGGGTAAAACTGGTTGTACTGTGTCATTTTATTCTCTTTACAAAACGTTTTATTGTTTCTTTGACTGTTGTCTTTCTTCTCCTCATCACGCATGACTTGGAACAAGACTCCCCGGGCCTTGTTTACAAATCAGTGCTGTGTGTGTGCACTTACTGTTTTTTTTAGTTTGCTTTGGGTGTTTTTCATTTTTAGTTCAGATAGGTGCTTAACTTTTTGAATTGATGGATTATAGCTATCTTAGCTGTTCTAATGTCCTCATTTGCTAATTCCAGCATCTGTGTCACTTCTCAGTGCCAATTCGTGGGTTATTCTCTTCATTGTGGTTTATTCTTACTCTTTGCATTTCTTGACAATCTTTGATTGGATGCCAGCTGGTATGAATTCTGTTGCTGTTGGATATGTCCCTGTGAATCCATTCTCTGGCATGAAGTCAAGTTATCTGAAAACAGTTTGATCTCGCTGGGTCCTGCTTCTGTGTTTTGTTGGGAAGGCTCGTGACAGTGTTTTGTCTCTGAGTCATGATTCCATATGACTCAAGGAAGACCCTTGGGAGTATTCCATTGATGCACTGTGAAGTTTTAGCCTTTGCTGTTTGGCTGTTGGTGCTAAGTCCTGTCTTTAGCTCTATGTGGAATGCCAGGTAGCAATTCCTTCAGCTCTTTCAGACGAGTATTTCCACAGCCTCAGTGTTCTCCTTGTCTGCACCAGCTGAGTGAGCCTGTTTGCTGTTCTGGGCAGCTTTCTGAGCTCTGGACTCTAACGTGGGAATTCCGACCTTCTTGGTCTAGCTCTTTGACTTCTGGGATCTGCTGACCTTGGCTTCTTTTGGATAGCCACACACTTCATCTTGTTTATATCATGCCGCTCAGAGACCGTTGGCCTCTGTTGCCTGATGTTCAACCTCTTAGAAACTGTTGTTTTATGTATTTTAGTGGATTCTTTGATGCTTTCAGTGGGAGGACAACCAAACCAAAACATCTGTGACTCCGGTCTCTAAAGGCTCGCTCTTCAAGAACCAGCCTGCCTCCATCTTAGGCTGCAAAGTCATCTTATAGTAAAGACAAACCAGGCTTGTTACTATTTTCAATTAAACCTCTGTTTCTCAAGGATTGGGCTATGCCCCACCTGAAACCTTAACCATAAATGGTTCTGTACTGCCTGCTCCAGGAGACGGCAACCATGTTGTTTTAAAGAGGTGTAATGACCGTCTTGCAACCCTACCTGTGTTTCAATAGGTTGTTATAAGCCACCTTGTTTTGACTGCTTTGCTGTGTTCTGCTGCTGTAACCCTGATTATTTTGACCACTAAATGCCCCTACCCTTTGAAAACTCCCTACCATGGAGCTATAAAAACTTTATCTTTTTCGTGTCAACTGCTGATCTCTTTAACCCTACCTTAGAGGGAGGCAGCCTGTGTACACGAATAGAAGAGCTTACTTTAGTGCACATTCACACATGCCCACAAAATAATACAATTTTAAAAAGCTTCCTTTAATTAACCTGGCCGTGATGACTAGGGTCAGCTGTCTTTCTCCTTGCATCTTTGGGATTAACACTGTGTGTGGACTGGCTCTCATTCCTGGGTCAGTGTAGCATTTTCTCCATTGTTTGACAAAGGATTAGTGAATAACCCAGTGAAGAAAGAATTTCAGGCTTCATTGTAGAGAAGTACAATCAGATGAGGTAAAGTTTCATTATCAGTACACAGCAGAGTGTAGGTTCAAAACAGACCCGCTGACCTGGTCATTATAGTGGAGCATGGCTATAGTGAATGCCGCTTTAAAGAAAAGCGTTTTGTTAGATGTTTAAAGCTATCTCTAGTTAACACAAATTTAGGGTTGAGTCTCAGATTTGCCCTTTATTAACTCTGTGGTCTTGGACGGGGGCCTTCCTCGCCTCATCTCCTCCTTTTTTCCTCCCCCTCATCTTTGTTTTCCTGGAGCCTTACTTAACATCTATAACGGGGGAATGGAAACTCCTAAATCACAGAGGTTCCTCATGGGTTAGATGCTTATAGAAGGCTCTATGCAGTACCTGGTAGTGTAAATAGAGGCCTCTCTCTCAGGTCTATTGATTCCAGACTTTACTGGAGCGGAGGGCAGCATAAAAACAGGACCTGTGGGGATTGTGGAGCCTGGGGTGGCATTGTTTGAAAAAAACATATAAATTGTCATTGAAAGGAACCAGGTTCATTTGCAATTCTGTAATTCAGTTCTAACCCATGGGAACTTAAATTCTGGGTATAGATCAAATTTTCTAAGATAAGTAGAAAACCTCAGTTTGCTTTGTGGATTCTCATGATTTTCTTTTTTTTTTTTTAATGTCAGTATCCAATTAAAACAGAAACTATGTGGGCCAAACAATGAAGCTCTTGACTGCAGGTGAAAGGTATTCTGGGCAACAGAGCTCCCTTGGGACAAGGCTGGCAGGAGCTAAAGCTGGCTTTCCAGGGAGCTGCCGTACAGTGGAGAGGAAAAGCCTTTCACACAGGGAGGATTGGATATTGTGGGATTGGACCTTAATTATCCTTGACCTTCTTAGGCTTTCATCTATAGAATTCTCTCTTTCTTCTTTTGCTGAAATGCTGAAATTGAAGCAGAAAGCACTTCTGTGGCTCATAGAGGGAGTGCCTTCTTAGGAAAGAACGGCTTTCTCTTATCATGTGATTCATTCCTCCGGTGAGCAATAATCCCATTTTCCTTGTAGGGCCTTTGAGACTCAGACAGTAAGAATCTGAGAGTCCAACGGACCGGGGTAGGAGGGGCAAGCCTGGGGCCCAGGTCTTCGTTGCCTGTTTCTCATGTGGCCACACAGTGCTCAGGGAGGGACGCAGAAATGGGCCTTGACAGTGCTTGAACACGGAAGCTTCATGTTAATCTCAGGGGCCCTGCGGTCAACCCTGTGGCTGACTTGACCAACCCTACTTCAGAGCCAAGTTGAGGTCCAGAGGGATGGGAAAGAGACTCACCCAAAGGCAGCCTCTTACAGGCTAGCACATTCACGCTGTCTGAAGATTAACACACTAGGCCTATATTCTACTACATTTCACAGAAGCCCCAAACTGTCAGCAGATCCTCACTGGGTCAGTGATTCCAGCTTGGCAAAGCACGGGTGATTTAGACAGAGTCCTTCCTGGTTCCAAAGACCCTGTCATTAGGTCCCCTACACTGGCTCCTGGATAAGAGAATGATCTTAGAGTCTAACCCATGCGAGGGTGCATGGTTCTATTGCTAGCTAGCTTATTCCCCATCTATGAGGTGGGATTCACTTATTTGACAAACTACTCTCTGGGTTTCTGGCATATGATCCGGCCATTGTTCAAAGTACTGAAGACACTGCAATGTCTTAACATCCCTGCTGTCGGTAACTTTTATCTTTGTGAGGGCATAAAAGCAGTGAAGTGGTAAAGAGTATGCAACCCATTGACAAATGCTATGAAGAAGAATGGGGTAAGAGGGCGGGGTATTCTGTGCGTGTGGCTCAGCTATTTTTTTGTATCACATGGCCAGAGTCTTCTCAGATGGTCGTCTAACCCGAGACCAGATGAAAGGAGGCAGCCACGTGAATTTTCAGGGGGAAGATCCAGCCGCTGGGACGAGCGACATGCTCACACTGGGTGAGGCGCTACTCCGAGGGCTCCACTGCGAGGAAAACAGTAGCTTTCCAGATTGCACTCTATTGTCCTAGGAGACTGCGTTAGACTCAAAGGCAGCTTTGACTCCATCTTGAGGGAGAAGGGTGACTGTAGCCCTGGGTGGACCCAGAAGCTGTACCATCTGTTAGACAGCTCTATGCAGCACAGCAGTAAATGTCTTAGCCCTGGAAACAGAAAGGGAGCCACCTTTCTGTTGGGGTGAACTGGAACTTAGAGGGCACACGGGTGATTAAAATATCAGGGAGACCAGGACAAGAACTCACTGGCCATACCAGACCGAGGAAAGTTTGTAACTCCCTTGCCTCAACCCCATAAAGGGCTGGACAGCCAACACTGGACTGCATGGCCCCACGCCAGCCTGTCATCCGGTACTCAGCTCTTCTGCAGGCAAAAAAGTTTCTTTTTCCTTGAAGGAACACAGTATCAGTGAGTTCCACATTTGATGCAGCAGTAAAATGAGGATCCGATCAGGGTTAAGTTTGGTGATTGTGGACAGAGTTGGGGGAGGGGGAATGGGAGTGGGGGGAGCCAATAAATCGATCAGGTAACTGTGCCCCAAAAGCTCCTAAGCAGTGGCAAGCTAACCAGACTAGAGGGAAGACCTATGAAAGGGGCTCCCCACCACCAGACCCCAGCTCTGGGAGCTCCCACTCTATTCACGGGGTCTGCACCACCTGATAACAAACTTCTTGCTTTGTTCTGCGTGCATCACCCGTCTTCTAATTCTCTAATCAATGGAGAAAAAGAGCCCGCCAGCCTGGCTGCCTAGCCTCTTTGGTCATCACTCGCCGTAGTTATCTTTTTACTCCTAGTCCAAAGCAACTACTTCTTTACTTCTTGTGTATATATGGGTTAGCCTATCCTGAACATTTCATATAAATGGAATCATACAGTCTGCAGTATCTTTGTGTCTGGGAGATTCTGATATAATATATTACATTATATTTAATATAATATAATATATTAATATATAATATATAACATATTAATTCTATGATATGTACATATTGAAAATCAGGTACTGTACGTGCTTTACAGAATCGTTCCTCAAACTTGTGGCTATTTATTTTCAAACTTAATGTTGTTTTTTAAAATTTCCATTAAAATTACACTACAGCACCATGCTTTAGTGTAATAATTTGTGTTAGTAGCTGATTATATGGTCCTTCAAGACCCAGATCCAGAGTGTTTAGTGATGAAAATATCTCTTTCCTTATAAGAAACAATTCTACAAGCCGGGCATGGTGGTGCACACCTTCAGTCCCAGCACTCTGGAAAGCAAAGGAAGGTGAATCTCTGTGAGTTCAAGGCTGGCCTGTCTACAAAGTGAGTCTAGGACAGCCAAGGTTACACAGAGAAACCTTGTCTCAAAAAACAAAAACAAAACCAACCAACCAAACAAACAAACAAAAAAAGAAATGATTCTACACAGATCTATTTTATGCAGATGCACGCAGCATCTGTGCGTTTCCACACTGCAGAAACTTAAGGAATTTTCCTGCTTTAATTTTACTTAAACCTGTGGCCTTTGAAAATCCTTTCTGCTGTCTTTTCATGTAGAGAAGAATTTTTAATTTTGCTCAAGTGCAGCTTATCAATTTTTTTCTCTCTCAAGTCATTCTTTTAGAGTTGTAATGAAGAAATCTTTGCCCTAACCTATAATCATGAACATGGAGGAAGGCCATGATTAAGAGACTAGGAAAGTAGAAGAAGTCACAGTGGGGAGATTTTTCACAAGCTAGGTCCAGCAATCCCAAGCAGAAAAGCCTCACCCCCAGCCAAGCCCAGAGCAGCAGAGAGCTGCAACCCACTGCGGGGCTAAAGCCCAGGGCTGCTCCAGCCTCTGTTCGCGTCTGAACACCAAGAACCTAGCGTGCACGGCTGGGACTGCGGATCTGGAACACACACAGTGCTCACACTCACCTTCCAGGACTGAACAGCAACCAGTGTGGACTGCCCTCACTTAGGCGCCAGGAAGTGGAACACAAAACTATCGTAACTGGGCAAATGCTTTTCTAGGAAGGACCCCTGCAAGCCCAGCCGACAGGCTCACAGTGCAGGCACGGCTCTGGTCAGTCTTGGATTCTACTTTGATCCAAAGCATGAATGAATTCTCGGCTATGGAGGTAGCCAGTTCACCACAATAAGGATTTCCCCTAATTTTTTACGGTCAAAGATTTTCTTTTTAAAGAGACACAAGGAACGAATTTTTTATACAAGTAAAACATGTATATAGTGTTAGTATTTAGGCAGCCTGCTTCTGGGTTGCCTAGCAACCTATGATGTCATCATGTGTCCCCCACCATGTAGCCACACCTGGCACGGTTAAGTTTCTCCTTAAAGGTTCAACCTGCCACTTTGTCACTCTCTTGCCCTCTCATCTCTTGCTCTCTCCTCTTTCTCTGTCGAGGCACCCTCTCCCTTCCCCTAGCATATCTTGCTCTCTCCTTCTCTCCCTCTTTCTTCATCTCCTTCTAATAAACTTCTTTCATATAAAATCTGTGTGCGCATCATCGTTTCATTGGTCCTAACATTGGTGCGTTGGCCGGAAACCAAACCCTTATTTTTATGGTTGTGAGCCTGGCCTTTAATGGCTGAGCCATCTCTCCAGCTCCTGCCTACATACTGACATACAGACCCTTAGTTTTTATGGTGTTTAGCCATACTTGGGTCACTTTTGATCTGTAAAATCAGATATTCATGTAGTTCAAGTTCATGCTCTTTGTCCCTTACTAAATCATGAGCTGTTAGTCAAGCCACAGGTATCTCTGCTACAGTTCACTCCTTGCACTAGTCTTTTGGTCGGGTCCTTGAGTTCACTAAGCATCTGTCACAGAGGATACGAGGAGGCCGGTGGAGATGTGCTGTGTTGCAGAGCTCCACACAGACTTACATACAACAGAGTTCCATGCTGTCCTGGCATCCTGCCCTCTAAAACCAAGACCTCCACACACCTTCCCGGAGCACCACAGTTTACATATGTGGTTAGCTATTCAAACACCAATTGTGGTAGATGGTTAGGAATGTCCCCCAAAGGTCCTGTCGTAGTAAATTTAAAATAAATGGCTGTTGGGCTATACAAGGTTTATTATTAGCCCTAAGATTATCACGGCAGTATTATCTAACCTGCTCTCACAAACAACAAGACACAGACACCTGTTAGATTTATAATTGCCTTATTTACCTTGGGCCGGGCAGATATTTCACTTACACTGTCTCAGTATCCTCACCATCCATCTCCCAGCCCCCACCCAGTGCCATCCACCTTAATCCTCCTCAGCTGGACGACCTGCCATCCATAATCCATGGTACTTGCTTATTTTCTCCATCTGGGCCTTTTCACTCCATTATTGGAGTCTTTCCTCAGCCCACATGGTGTTTTCTTCAGGCTAATCCATCCTGGTGTCCTCCACTTTCCTCTCTTCACATAGTTCCTCATGGGTTTCTCCAAAGCCTGGGAACTTTAGCCATACTCACCTCATTCTGCCCTGCCCAGGTATAGGCTGTTTAATTAGCAGATTGGGTATAATGAATTTAGGCAGGTTTACACAGAGGGCCAGTAATTAGCATCAGACCATCTTTCCAAAGGCTCCTTGTTAAAAGGTTTGTCAGCGGGTGGTGCCAGCACTCCCTAGTGGCTGGTCCCTTTGGTCACTAGGGTCATGCTCTTGAAGGGGTTGTGGGCCTTGATCTCTTCCTCTTCCTCTTTGTTTCCTCGGTCAGGCAATCATAGTACTGCCTCACGCCATGGGGTCAATTGCTCATGTACTAAAACCTCTCTGCTGTGAGCCAAATGTGGCTTTTTGTTGCTATGGCAAGATGCCTAAAGCCGTTTAAAGGAGAAAGGATTTACTTTGAAACACGATTTCAGAGTTCTCAGTAAAGGAGCATGTGATCAAGGAGAATGCTGACCTCATGGCTCTAGGAAGGAGGGAGACCAAAACACACCCTCTAAATTCCTGTTTCCAGTGACCCACTTCCTCCAGGCAGCCTAACCTTCCTTACTTCCACCACGTCCCCACGTCAAATTTCTCAGTGCCCTCACTTCTTATTGATTAGGTGTGAGCCCTCGTTAGCTAGCTGTGCCCGGAATGCCCTCTCGGACATTTCATAGAATGCTCTCAGTCTATTTAAGTTAACAGTCAAGATTAACCATCACGGTGACTGGGTGTGTGAGTGTTCTGGTTGTGACATCTGTCACCCCAGCAATTGCTGGGGTTGGTTCAGCTGACTTGGCTGTTTAGGCACCTGTCTGATTCTTCTGTCCGGGTTCCATGTTTGTCCCTCACTGAGCCTGGTGCTCAGTGGACGAGGAAGACCTTCCCAGAATAGAGGCACACTGGTTCCCCAGGGTCTGCGCGTGGCTGTGCTGTTCTTTTAGGACCTCCGAAAAATCTCCAAAGCATCACAGGTAATTTTTCTTTTCCTTTTATTTTGGTTTTTGAGACAGAATTTCTTTGTGTGTGGGGATTGGGAACCGAGGAAAAGGGGAGTGGGGTAGAGCCCACTCGGAATCCCGGGAACCAGACTCCGGAGACCAGACAAGGATCTAACTTTATTGTCCAGGGTAAGAGCCTTTCAACGATTGAAAGGCCAATCAAACCATCTCCTGCTAGCCTCAAGCACCAATAACAATCTACTAGGTTCACACAAGTATAAGGAATAGGGGCGGGGTGGGGGCAAGGTCACCTTAGAAGGCTTCCTTAAAGAAGGGGAAAGCAGTTACCGCCCTAGCCATTTTGAGTCCATCTTGAGACCTCACTAGTGTGCCAGGAGGTCCTAGTGGATCAGCACTGTGTGCAGTGGATCAGGATCTTTTGGGGAGTTGTAGAAGTCACTGACCCTTCAGTCACCACTCCCCATGGGCCTCCAGAAGGCCCATTTCACATTGTATAGCTCTGCCTGTTCTGGAACTCACTCTTTAGACCAGGCTGGCCTGGAACTCACAGAGATCTGTCGGCTTCTGCCTCCTGAGAGTTGGGATTAAAGGTGTGGGCCCCTACCACCCGGCCTATCACAGCTAGTTTCATGTCTAACCGTTTGCTTAGCAATGGTGATAGGTGATAACAAGGGTAATAACAAGAACGACTGGGCATGATGTGTGCTGATGTTGAACATTTTGGCAACAGCCAACACAGTTTCTTCTCACTGAAGTTTCTCTTGTTATAGCTGCATAATTAAAGAGAATTCTGAAATTGCAAGCAAATCTAGCTTTTGAATACTCTTAACATTCTTAGTTCCTATTCTTTGGCAGACTAGAAGTTTTTAAAATATTTGCATGCTAAAAATACTTGAAAGTTTTGCAGCCTAAAAACATTGGCTCTGGGTTGCAGTGTGGTGGAAATATGACACGTCTGTCATCCGTGACTTCTCATTCTCTTTACCCACCAGCACATTCTCTCTGTACCCACAATTAGTCAATGACTGACCCATATTATGGTTTCGATCTTAAACGTCCTTTCAGTTCCTAACACCGAAGCTTGGTTTCCAGTATTCCTTGGGAGGTGGGTCCTGCTAAAAGGCCATTGTTATGTGCTCTAGAAGCAATACTGGGATTCTGATATCTCCTCCTCTCTCTCTGATTAGTGGATCCAGTGAGGTAAACCAGCCTCCCTTCCCGTGTGCCCCCACCATGAGCTCAAACCAACAGGGCTAAGTGAGTTGTACTGAAGCCTTCAAAATTGTGAGTTGAAATAAACCTTTCCTTCTTAACAGCTGATTGTCTTGGAATTTCATCACAGTAGCAGGAAGCTAACCAACGCACCCTATAAGAAGTCAGGGCTACACCAGCGGTTACATTTCTCAGAGTCCCTGGCATGTGACCTGAGGTGTGTGACAGGGGCTGAGAGGTCCAGCTGGGGTGTGGGCAATAATGAATGCTCTTTCTTCCCCTTCTGTAGAAGATAAGCCTTTACTATGGTAGGATAAAAAATAACCTGAGGGTGGGATTCAGGGTGGCTGGCTGGGGAGGTGGGGGAACAGTTCCCTGAGCTGCACTGACCAGCAGGAGCAGGAAGCCAGTCTTGTTTGTTAAGACGCTGAGCTGCTGATGCTGGTCTTTCCTGGATTACGCTAGATTAAGCAAAGAAGATGAAATTTTTACTAGAACAGAGCTTTTTATTTGTTCTGTATTGGGTTCCTTCTATTATTTATTGAAATATAAAGCATTCTTCTACTTCCAGAAGGTTCCAGAATCAGTGACTGACTTTAAGTTGGATTTTACAGAAGCAGAGATTCCAGCTCGCAAGAGAGGTGATTTGTCTGTGGCTAATGAGTGGAGGCAAGCCTAACAACTCTGACCTCTGTAGCTGGGGCCCGTTCTTTTGGTAAGGGCCATTGACTTTCCATTGCCCTTATCGGCATTTCATGCAAGCCTTGACTTCATCTCTCAGCTCCAGGCCTGCCCAATTTGGTTCCCTGCTCCCAGGGATTAGATTTGTGATGGTCATGTGACCCACAACAGCTCAAATCTCAGCCAGTGCCAGCATCTTTGCTGCAACGTCCCGGGCTGTTGGGTCAGTACAGGTCATCAGCTTCTGAGGCTATCTTAACACACCCAGATTAGATATGAAGACAACAGTGGGGAGCGGAGCTGCCGATGCCAGCAGACAAGGGGCCTGGTGTTGGAGTTCCTGTATCCAGCCATGCACAGAGCTGGGACCAGCACCTTTCCTCTTCTTGCTTATGTTTTGTTGTTGGTGCAAGTTTCGATTGACGTTTCTGACACTTGAACCTGACTTGTGCATGCATACTGCTGTCACTTTTTCCTCAAGGGACAGGAGTCCCTGATTTCTGTTCAGTGGTGTTTTCTGCTGATAGCAGGGAGGCCCAGGCAGCTTGTGATCACATGCTTCCAATCCTAAAGGCTTGTGACTCCCTCAGGAATGCCCACATAGGAGTTCTCCACTGCATTGAACCCCACCAGAGTCCAGATACTCTTTGAAACCCATGGGGGAGCACTGAACACAACATTCACCTCAAACTGACTTGCTACTGAAGCATTGCTGAAACAGAAAGAGGCATTTATTTCTACAAGGAGCGCGCAGAGTGTGAGGGAGAAGCTCTCACAGCCTGTGCACTAACAGATACGTAGTGTTACCAGGACTCCAGGTGCAAGAGCTGCTGTCTCCAGTGAGTGTGCTGAAGGTTGTCTGGGTGTGGGGAACCGTTCATGGGGCACTGGAAGTAGGAGAGCAGTGTGGCCCAGCCTTTTCAGAGCATAACTTGCTGGTGACTATTCCAGTGGGGAAGGCAGGAAGGCAGGTGGCCTCCCGCTTAGAACTGGGCTCTGCAAATAAACCTTGATGAGTTTGCAAAGGTGTAAGGAGATGCAAATGGGTAGGAAGGAATTTGTTATAGCAAAAGTACTGGTCACCATTACTCTCAGATAGAGAACTGTCTTCATCAGTCCTAGGACCTCCAAACCACGAATTAGTTCCAATGGCTAAGAAGAATGAGGTCACCCTGGATGCAGAGGGGTGGGAAGGCGTTGAGGGTATATGAAGCTATTAATGTCGAGACGAAAATAAGCTCTTTCCGAAGTTAAGATGAAGTTGGGAAGTAGGGCTAGGGAGGCAGGGGACTTTAATTTTCCGCTAATTAATCTTCTTCCACACTGGAGCGATGGCTCACTGGTTAAGAGCAGACACGGTCCACCGCCCGTAAATTCAGGTCCAGGGGAATCTGATGCCCTCTCCTGGACTCTGCAGGCACCTGTACTCATGCACGCACCCTCCCCCATCTCCTACCCATTAAAGAAATCAAGATAAATCTTTAAAAAAATCTTTACAATTTGATTTTTTAAATTGCACGAGCATATATTACCTTACATATTCATTGGAAAACTAATATTAATAATGCATGGAGTGAAAGATTCAAGAGGCTCAAGGGGGATGTGCCAGTTATCTGTAACCAACTGATCTGGAATTAATTTGTTCCTAGCATGTACTTATGGCTTCGAGGAGGAGGAGGATGGGTGAGGAAGGCCGGAGGACACTGGGGGTCACTGCTCTGTCTTTCTCACAGTCGTTCTTTGTGCATGGGCTGGCTGACATGAGGCTTCCTGAGCTCCACTGAAGTCCTTAGAAAGCCTTCGGGGGTACCCTACCCGTGGTCCTGGCTGTGGTTCTCCTAGGTCCGGATCCTGAACCAGGGGAACTAGACAGTGAGGCACTGGGTCCCCCAGGACTGGCCCCTTCCTGCCAGCTCCCTTGAGCCAGGCTTGCCTGGCAGATACTCAAACACTCATTAGGCAAGACAGATCTGTAGGCAAATATTTATCCCCGGGCAGCTGCGGGCTGCAGGTGCAGGCCGAGGCCTGTTTACCTAGAGTGCAGCCAGGCAGGCGCTGCCTGTTTGCTAAGTGCCCTTCTGGCTCTGCTTAGATGCCCACCTGGGAGCAGGCTGGGGCAGACCGGTCAGGTTAGAGGCTGAGAGATGCTGCCCTGGCAGGCAAGCCTTGCAGAGGCCCCAGTATCCAGTTCTGATGTGGCTTACATGGTAAAACAGGCTCTGCTCCCTTCCTCTCTGTCGCAACCGTCTCTTGCATCATCTGCTAAGGTGGCCATTGCCCACTTCTCTCTGGGATCTTTCTTGGCATTCAGCTCCCATGCTCACCCATCAGGGTCTTCATAACTCACTTCTACTCCAGAGTGGTTGGGGACACTATGAAGCCACTGTGGTGATCCCAGCAATCACCACATGGTAATGATGGCTGGTAACATACGGTTGTTTCTGGGACTCCTTGCCAAGACCAAGGGGGAGGGATGCCCATGGCCCTTAGATACTGTGTGTGTGTGCGTGTGTGCGTGTGTGCGTGTGTGCGTGTGTGTGCGTGTGTGCGTGTGTGTGTATGTGTGTGTGTGTGTGTGTGTGTGGTGGAGCTCAACTCCAAGGCTCAGGCAAAGGTTCTACTCCTGAGCTACAGTCCTCCCAGGATTTCTATGCTTGGAATCATCTCTAGACATGTACAGTGTCTAACTCCGTGTAAACGCTGTGTGAAAGCATATTGTATCACACAGCTCAGAGAACACCAAACACAGACAGATCTCTGCATGCTCAACACAGTTTCTATCCTGAGCGGGGAAGCTGCAGATGTGGAGGGTGTCCACACTTTCTTTTTTTTTCTTTTTTTTTTTTGTAGATTTATTAATTTTAATTTATCGGTGTGAGTGTTTTGTGTGTGTATGTTTGTGACCACAGGCATACCTGGTGCCCAAGGAGGCCAGATGGCACGGTTAGGTAGCCTGTCAGTTGGTTACCATCTTGTGAGCTGCTGTGTGGGTGTTGGGAGTCGACATGCTCCTAAGTGCTGCGCTGTTTCTCCAGCTTCCGTGCTTGCTTTTCCACACTCACCTGGCTCATGTTAGTGTTGGAGAGAGAATTGGTAGACAAGGACAGGGGCTTTTGCAGACCGTTCTTTCCCCAGGACTTCCCAGGGAGTAGAGTGCCCAGCAGATATCTGCTTAGGGCAAGCCTGAGTGAAGCTGGTCCAAAAGGCTTGAACGCTACACCAGGGAGGAGGGTGTTTCTAGCCAGAGATGGGAAAGTGTTGGTAAGGAAATGCCAATAATGTAAACAAGAAAATGATAATCCGGATGCTCCAGAGTGAGCAATATAGATTCTGTAAGGCTCTGCATTGCCTGCTCTCCCCAGTCACACCCCTTCCCTCACTCTCTCCCCTGACCCCAGTCCACTGGCCTCTTTGCTATTTCTTTGAAACAAAACAAAACAAAAAACAAAACTATGTATTTGTTTTTATATTACATCTATGGGTGTTTTGCCTGCACATATATCTGTGCGCCATTTGTGTGCATTGCTTATTCAAGAGGAAGGAAGAGGGCATCTGGTCTCATGGAACTAGAGTTACAAACAGTTGTGAGCCGACATATGCTGAAGATGGGGTGGGGCCTTTGGGACACACTAGGCTCTAAGTGTGTGTGGGGTCCTCGGTAGTGAAATAGTGGCAACAGCACGTCTCTCTCCGCAAGTGCTGTGCTTGAGTGCATCTTCCAGAGTGTGTGTGCTGGGACTAGCTCCTCTCTGCCCCAGTACAGTAGTCCTGAGGGATGGGACCTCTGAGAGGGATTACTTCGCAGGCTCGGAATAGTTTAGTACTGCTGCCTCAGGAATGGATCCTGATAAAAGGGTGAATTTAGTCTCCTCTTTCACTCTCCCCATTCCTTCTTTCTCTCATCCCCCCACCCTCCCACATTCTTTTGCATCTTCCCATATGATGGGGGTGGTGCTTCGGGAAAACCTGGTCTCTAGAAAACCTGGTCTCTCCTTCCTTCCTTCCTTCCTTCCTTCCTTCCTTCCTTCCTTCCTTCCTTCCTTCCTTCCTTCCTTCTTTCCTTTTTACTTTCTTATTAATAAATTGCCTAACCTGTCGCTTTCTGCTATAGTAGCTCAAGATGGATTAGGTCAATGAACTGTCTATGATGGTATTTTGTTAGAGCAACCCTAAACAGACAAGATAGGGCCTTCAACCTCACTGTTTTATTGTCTAGAACTGGTTCCCTTGAATGTCACCTGACCAGACAACCCTTCCTTTTAGTACAAAGGAGCCTCCTTGGCACCCCAACCCCCACCCCATCCCCATCCTGCTCATTTACATTTCTAACAGCTGGATCTGCTCACTTGCTTATTGTCTGTCTTGGCCCCTGGGATGGAAAATAGGAGTGCCATCCATGTGTGTCTTGCTGTGAGCCCAGAACACAAAGCTTTAGACTCAGCGAAAGCCTGCCGAATGAATGAGTGAATGTGGAATAGTAAACTAAGCTACCCCAAATCTGGAATGAGCTAATGCCTCTCGCATGGCCCACGGTGGCCCTGTTTGCAGGGCCTCGCTTAGCCCCCTTTGCTCCGCGTGTCAGCAGGAAGGGGATTATGACAAGCCTTAAAAAGTGATTAGTGACCCTGCAGGAGCTTCACAGCCACACGGAGCTGGGGGCCTGCAGGCTCATGGCTGCAGGAAAAGCCAATTTTAAACTTTGATGTGTGAGAATTGCAGCAGTGTGTTTTGTTTTGAAACAGTGGGTCCCTGGGTTCAGCTCCCAGCTCATCTGTTTACTGTACGGCCTGAGACTAAGAAAGCCTCTGCTGTGAGCCTCGGCTAGCCCTAGAACAGGGACAGCATAGAAAACATTTCAACAGGGCCATTTCCTGGACTACAGCATTCGGTCTGCATCCTTTTAGGGACCCGGGTAAGCCGAGTCTGTGCTTTGCTTAATCGGCTGGTCGTTTCTGGATACGGAACACGAGAGTCTTTCCCATGCACTGACCATAGGGAGGAGGTTGGCTAAGCCCTACTTTGTTTAGGCGCCTCTGCAACCCCATGTGTGCTGCTTTGCCAATGACGTCACATAGCTCAGAGCAATGGAAGGTCCGGGATCGGAAGCCACACTTATTCTTGAGTTGTTCTAACTGTCTGCGTGGGAGCAGAATCTTGTTCCTTTAAAAAATATGTTAATTTATTTGGACAAGATCTTACTATGTAGCTCAGGCTGGCCTCAAACTCATGCTCTTCCTGCCTCAGCCTCCAGAGTGCTGGAATTACAGGTGTGCACCACACTTTGGCTTACTGCTGTTTTAAAGGTTTCGGAAAAAGAGGCTCAGGGAGACCAGAGACTTGCCCTGGGCGAGGATGGAAAGAGCTGGGACCCAGATCTGTTGATTTCTGTCTTGTGTTCTCCTTTGGCCTGTCTTTGCACTTTGGGGCATCAGCCAAGTGTCACACTTCTCCTGAACGGTGGACAGTAAGTGACTAGAGAGGGCTGAGCTTTCAAGTGTCTGCTCCATCACCAGTGTCAGGACTGAGGACAGGTGGGGTGGGGTGTGTGGATCGCTGGCGAACAGAAAAAACCTGTCTGCACACGGTCTCCCCCTCCTTTCTGCTGCGTCTTTCTCCCCCTTTCCCTCTCTTGCCTCCCAGAGAGCTCTGCACTAATTAATCAGCAGACATTAGCTATTCCAGCTGGGACCAAGTGGGGTAGACTCATTAGTACATGATGACATTAATGTAACGTTGTTGGAGCAAATTCAATGATTTGGGGTAGGCGCCTATGGACGGCGGCTGCCTGCGGAACTGGCACGGGCAAAGAAACAGTTGTGCGAGGCAGAGAGGAAGCCATGTGGATGCGGAAGGAGGGCCAGCAGGCCCTGTCTCCAAGATGACTGGACAGAGGAAAGGCGCAGAGCATCTGTAGCTGAGGCAGGGACTTTTGTCCTCCAGTGCTTACTGGTATTGACTGGTTCATTCCTCAAAACCTTTGGTGGAGGCCCGGCAGCTCTCCTTACCCTGTTTTAGGAAGTCTTGCTCCCTGTGTTAGCTTCTCACCGACCGAGAACCTCTCCAGTGTGGTACAAGGACTCATTGCTGACTAGCTGGTTCCTCTGGGAGGCATGTGGGGTAGCATTATGGAAATGAACCCAGAAAACATGACTCCCTCAGCATCAGGCAGGTTGGAGTGCTTGCTGTGCAGCAGCTTTTGGGCCTGGATGGTTTGGGATAGAGGGGCTGTTGAGGCCCATGGGGGTGACATCCATCATGGAGCATGTACCAGGGGAGAGGGAATGGCCTTCTTCTCCACCTTCCTTTCAGTCTTCATTTTCTACTTAGGAGAGCTGAACAATTCTTGGGTATAAAACATTATGCGTATTGTATGTTTTCATCATGTGTGTGGGGACATGAGTGCTACAGTGCAGGCATGGCGGTGTCTGTGGAGTGAGTTATCTCCTCCACCTTCCATGGCTCCCAGAGATTGACTCAGGTTGCCGAGCTCGAGCAGCAAGGGCCGCTACCTGTGAGCCATCTCAGCGGTCCTCAACATCAACCCTCTTTACCTTCAGAGACAATAGACTCTCAGGAGCCCTGTGCAGGGAGACTTCGAAGTTGATTTCAGCCTTCTTCCCGTGCTAGGATTCATTTCTTCACTCCCTCATGTATTCATCCACACAGTAAGAGCCTCCCATGTGACAGCTGGGCTGGACGACGAGGTGAAGGAGACTGTGACACCATGCTTCTGTGGGGAAGATAATTGCTAGACTACAGAATAAGGAGGGCTGTTGGATTTTCCCAAGATAGGATTTCAGGTGCACTGTCTCCTGGTCCCGGCGACCACCCGAGCTGCTCTCATCTTCATTTCTTCAGAAAACGTAGCTGATGTGCCTATCATCTTAGACGCTGTGGAAAGGTGTCACTCAGGAGAAGTGAGTGTTCCAGTTTCTATCTGAAGTGTCATGTGTTGAAAACTTGTGTAGCTCATTGTGTTGTTGGGAGGAGGTGGTGGAATCTACAGGAGGTCTGTGAGGGGCCGTGCCTTTGAAGCGTACATCAAATCCTGGAGGGCCCATTATCTAACCCAGGCAGGTGGCTTTGTTCTGCCATGTGCTCCGAGGAATGGTGTAGCTGGCTCATATAGTAATTCTATTTCGGTTCTTTGAGAGGCATCCACACTGAATCCCAAACTTACACCAGAGTGTATAGGGGTTCCTTTTTCTCTGCATCCTCACCAGCGTTTGGTGCCATTTGCTTCTTTAGTGATGGCTATTCCAACTCACGAAGTCTTAATTTGCATTTCTCTGGTGACTAAGGATGCTGAACATTTTTTCCATATGCTCATTCGTCATCTGCACTTCATGTTTGGAGAACTGTCTGTTCACTTCACTGGCTCTTTTATTGATGGAGGTTGTTTTTGGTATTTAGGTTTTAAAAGTTCATTATGTATTCCAGATATTAATCATCTGCCGGATGTATAGCCAGCAAGGATTTTCCTCCCGTTCTGTAGGCATCTCCTTCTCTCTGTCTTTTATTGTGTGCATGCATGATTTGTGCGTGCGTGCGTGTGTGTGTGTGTGTGTGTGTGTGTGTGTGTGCTGTTGTAGGTAACAACTGGAAAACGACTTTGTGGAGCTGGTGTGTCCTTCAGTCTTTATATGGCGTCCAAATATCAAGCGAGGTCGCCAGACTTCTGAAGCAAGTCCTGTTACCTCCTGAGGCATCACTACTGCCCCTCAGCTCTCTCCTAATTCAATTAACTGTTAAATTGCTGTGTAAAAGCCCTTTAATTTCATGTAATCCCATTTTTCAACTCACAGCATTATCTTCTGAGCCACTGCAATCCTGCAGGATGTCCTTCCCTAGGCTCACATCTTGAGGGGTTTCCACTACACTTCCCTGTAACGGTTTTCAGGTCTCAGATTAATGTCTTTGTTCCATGTTGAGTTCATGTCTGTAAACAGTGGTTAACAGAGACCTGCTTTCATTCTTCTACAGTGGATGTCCAGCTTTTGCAGAATTACAGAATTATTTACTGAAGAACTTGTCTTTCCTTCAAAATATGGTCTTTGTAGGGAAAACTCAGGTGACTGTCGCTGTGTGTGTTTAGGTCTGTGTACACCACTCTGCTCTGCTGATTGCACGCCTGTTTTTTTACTATGGGTCTGTGCTATAACTTGATGTCAGGCATGGTGATACTTATAACATTGTATTTTTTTGTTTTTGTTTTTGTTTTTTTGACCAGGATTGCTTTGGCTGTTTGGGCTGTTTTGTGTTACCATGTGGATTTTAGACTGTATTTTCTATCTCTGTGAAGAATGGCATCGGTTGGGGCTGGCAATGGAATTTAAATGGGTATTGCACTCTCTGAATCACTTTCTCCTGTGTTATTGAACTAAGACTTCAAGGACTGTGCTGAAGGGTGAACACTCATGGTTATTTTAATTTTAGTGGATTTTTTTTAATCTGCGGCGGTTAGTACTGTTTGTCAACTTGACGGGTGTGGTGGTGCGGATAGGAAGGGCCCCGTAGATTCATGTGTGTGAATGCTTGGCCCATAGGTGCTGTTAGGGGGTGTGGCTTTGTTGGAGGAGGTATGGCCTTGCTGGAGGAAGTGTGTCACTGTGGGGGCGGGCTTTGAGGTGTCCTATGCTCAAGCTACGCCCAGTGTGACACACAGTCTCCTGCTGCCTGTGGATCCAGATGTAGGACTCTCAGCTCCTCTTCAGCACCGTGTCTGCCTGCGGCCATGCTGCCCGCCGTGATGGTAATGGACTAAACCTCTGAAGCTATAAGCCAGCCCCAGTTAAATGTTTTTCTTTATAAGAGTTGCCTTGGCCACGGTGTTTCTTCACAGCAATGGAACCCTGACTAAGGCTACTAGACCTAGCCTCGGTTAGGAGAAAAGCCTCTGGGCGTGCCTGTAAGACTTGAGTTGTCTATACTGGGCTGGTTAAAGTGGGACGACTCCCCTTAAATGCGGGCAGCACCATAATGGCTGTGGCCTGAGACTCACTAACAAGGAGGAAGTGATCTGAGCCTGGGCTTTCATCGCTTTCTGCTTCCTGACTGTGCGTACGACATGACCAGCTGTCTCATGTTCTTGGGGCCATGATGGACTCCACCCTCAAACTGTGAGCCCCAATTAACCCTTACTTCCTTAAGTTACTCTTATGAGGTATTGGTATGGGACCATTGCTGAGATAAACCTGACCTTGTGATCCTTAGGCCTTTGGAATTGACTTGTGGTAGGCGCGTGGAAGAGTTTGCAACTTTGTGCTTAGGAAAGCCCTAGAATGACCTCTGTCTCTGTCAGTGAACACTCTGTGGCTTTTCTGAGTTCTCTTATAAACGTTGGGTGCCAATTATAACTGGACATTCTTGTACTGACAGCTCCCAGTAATGACTCGGAGACTTTTTATTGATTACTGATGCTTGGCCTTAGTTTAAGCCTGTTTCCCAGCTGGCTCTCAGCTTAACCTAACCCTTTTATATTGATCTACATTCTGCTGGTGGCTCGTTACCTTTCCTCAGTTTCTCAGTCCCAGCCCCGTTTCTTCCTCAGTGTCTGGCTGGCGAACCTTTCCACCTCAGGTTCTTTCCCGGAGTTCCTCTCTCTGGGCATCCTGCCTTCCTCTCCTTCCTTTGCTATTCACCATTCAGCTCTTTATTAAACTGATCAGAAGGTGTGGAGGGAGTGATTATAAAATATGATGCAAATACCAAAGTCCAGCATGTCCTCTGTTCCCTGCTGTGCAGAGATCAGCATATGAATGATACAAAGACAATCTTCACACGGTGCACAGAAAGGTCGCCCAACATTCTCTCTTCGTCTTTAGAGGTGGTCCCAAGCATTTGCAGTTGCCGTAGCTCCTTTTTGGGAAGTGAGCACTCCCTGCTGGGGCCGAGCCCCTAGGAAGGCCTCTGGACTCTTTAATTCTGCCTCCTAAAGTCTCCTTTCTTTGTTTGTTTACTGCAAACCAAAAGGTAGTTGCTCTGGTCTAACCCCCTCCCCAGAGATTCTAGTGTCCCCCTGTGTGTGCCACCCACCATTGTCCTTCTTCAGGGAGCATTTAAACAGATCTTCACGCTGCTGCGGTTTACAGGGTACTGTTAGGAACTCAGCCACGGTGCTGACCAACCTCCTCAGCCTTCCCACTCACCCTCACCCTCAGCCCTCCCACTCACCCTAACCCCTGGGAAAGTTTTTCTTTAATTTTGTTTTTTCAAGACAGGGTTTCTCTGTGGAGCCCAGGCTGTCCTGAAACTTGCTCAGTAGATGGGGCTGGCTTGGAGATTCACTGTCCCTGCCTCCTGACTGCTGGGATTAAAGGCGTGTACCCCCCTAGGCTTACCCCTGAGAAATTCTAAGATTTTACTCTGTTTCTGTTTGTTTTTTTTTTTTTTTTCTTTTTGACATTTCCAGATTCCACATATAAATGTGATATCATGTGACATTTGTCTTTCTGTGTCTAGCTTACTTCTCTTCACATAAATTTAACTGGGTGTCCTGATTTTTCAGTTACTTCCCACTTTTGACACTTTGGCTTTGCTGAAATGGAAGCCACCGGAAGATGTGGGGTGGAGCGGGAAGGGATGTGAGCAGTTTCACAGCTAGCCTCTGGGAACTTTTTCAGAGGGCAAAGACAGAGACTTATTTTGTAACTTTGCAGATAAGGAATGGTGGACTCACCGCTGGGGAGGCACTTGGGAGAGTGCTGAGCGAGTTTTGAAGGCAGAGCTGAGCCCATGTGTTGTGGGTTGGGAGAGAAATGGAGGGTTCAAGGAGGAATACAGGGCTCTTGGCTTGAGCGGCTGGAAAAGATCCCAAGGAGACGCCCCTGTGTACGTCAATGGGAAGAGATGCTTATGAGGTAGCAGCTGTGGTCATGGTCCTGACTTCATTTGGTTGTTGGGACAAATGTCACCAGGGGCTGGGCAGCTGGCGAGATCGCCATGGAGGTGCAGACACTGATGTGCGGCTCTGCCACCGGCACCGGGACTTTGAGGGTCTAGTGCGCTGCTCCTCCGCAGGACACCGAGTTTGGCTGTTTCTCCTAACATGCTACGGATAGTGCAATGGGCACAGCCTTAAGAGCAGGAGCTGTGGGGCTTCTGAGCTCGGGAATGACACGGAAGATCTCTGATATTGGGTCCTTTGCAGGAGAGAGGGTTTGAAGGGCCGCTAGGGGACTTGACCGTGCCTGCCCTGGCCCCACATGAGGAGGCTTGGCCCACGGCAGTGGCTGGGGTTCAGGGACGGGAAGGCAAAAAGGGAGAGTGCGTTTGTGCTCGGAACTGATGGGGCTGGGATGGACATGAGGAGCAGGAAGATGGATGCTAGAGCATTAAGCTCTCCCAGAGGGTCCTCGTGTTTGTCTCTGAGGCGTGCGGGCTGTCCTCACCGCATCCCCAGCACCCTATGGCCAGTGTGCTTGTTAACAAGGAACACTCCTCAGAGGAAACATATGTGCTGTTATTTTTAGGTGATTAGCCACACTTCGTGGTGTGTTTGACAGTCGTGGGTAAACAAAAGCCATTTGTCAAAATGAGATGTTCCAGCCTCGTCCCCTTCAGCAGGCCAGTTGCCGCACTGTGAATTTCTGTTGCATCCGAAGCCAGGCTAATTAGCACCATGGCTCTGAATAATAACGTCTGCGTCTGCTCAGGCTCCTGTGTGCAGGGCCGGCTTCCGGGAGTCACAGGTGCAGCTTTTTTGTTGCCACTGTTTTAGAGTTGGAGGAGCTGAGGTTAATGGAGGGAGAGTGAGTTCCTCATGGCTCCAGATCCTTGGACTGGGACTTCGAGGGGCTTCTCTGTACTCTCTGAATCCCTCCCCTCTCCCATCCTGAGAAACGCCCTAGCAGCTTGGTGTTTAGAGGACTGCCATTCTTCACACCGAGCTCGAATCTGGTTTCCGGGGATTCCATCCAAGCCACTCCCCATCCTTCTGCAGTAACTCAGGTAACGAGGGAACTGGCAGCTTAAAGGCCTAGTGTGGGGCTGCTAAGGGAGTGAAAAACAGAGTTGCCATCTCGGCCCAGCCCACGGGGTGCCTTGGCCCGTGGTCCCACCCAGCGGTCTCCAAATTACCACATACAGTTGTCCCTCTGTATCTGTGGGTTCTACATGAGTGGATTTTTACTAATCAAGGGCTGAAAACAGAGAAAGGGTTTTGTTTGTGCTAAACACGTACATAATATTTCCTGATGCCAGAAGTTTAAGTCAGTTTATAGCACTCAGGGAGAGGTGCCGAGGCTACACACAAACGCCCATGCCATTGTGTCTATGACAGCTGACCATGCTCAGGTGGGCACCCACGGGGGTTCTGGACCCTCCCACATTGGCAAATGGAGGGATGACTGCATTTTCTTAGAGAATTCTGAGTGTAACAAGACAGACCTCTGTGCTTTCAACTCTTTCTCCCCGACGCTATAGAGAGAACCAGGCCTGACCTCCCACCCTGAAACTCACCAGTCCCAGGAACTAGGCCGTAGCTCACCAATTCCAACAACGAGACAATAAAATTACCCACCCAAGGAACAGCCTGGAGGCAACCACAAGAACGGGAAGGTATCTCATCTCAGGGTGGGGCATCCGCGCTGGGCTGCCCCTTGGATCTTATAGTAGAACATTCTGGGCACAGAAATACCTAACATTCCTCAGGTCTATAGATAGCTTGCTCAATGTTAGTTAGCCACAATTGCTTTGTAACAAGCTTGCCCTTGCTGAATGTCACCCAATTGTGTAACTGCTAAGCTGTAATTTCCCAAGCCTTGCTGTAACCCTAAATAAAAACCTCTCTCTCCCTGAACTTGGGGCTCTACACTCAAGAACCACTGTGTCAGTTATGGTGTAGGCGGGTGCTCGAGCTTGTAATAAAGACCCTACTGCGCTTGCATCAGAATCGGCAACTTGGTGGTCTCTGGGGTCCGTGAGACTTGGGCATAACACTATGAGACAGTTCCAAAATGGCATTGCCAGCTGCCTGCTCTGCCTGTAGAGAGGGTCCTCACAGAACTTCTAAGTGTGCACTCCTGAAAGCTGGAGGCCTTGTGGAGTGGACGTTGTTTGGTGGATGCTGAGTCTATGCTGATGTGTATGTGTGGGGAGAGAAGGGTTCTGCTCCTGTGTAGTACTTTTCTGACACCTCCTGGGTTATACCCTTAGAACATAATCCCATGTTCTCACAGCATCCTGCAGCTCTCTGGAGGGGTATCTCCCTCTTTTCTATCAAGCCCAGCATACCCATAGCTTGTGATTTTTTTCCCCTTGTCTTTGGCTTAGTCTATTTTCTGTTGCTATGTTGGGATGCCGAGCCTGGGAAGTGACGTTTTGGCTCATGCTTCTAGATGTTGGGAGGTCCAAGAGCATTGCTTAGCCTCTCGGGAGGTGACTGTCTCGTGGGGGAAGCAGAGGGGACGATGGAAGGAGGAATCAGCTTGTGCTGTATCAGCGTGCTCCGGGGGGAACATTTAAGTATGTGAGGACTCTCCCAAGAGACAGCAGCAATCCATCCTGAGGGTGGTGCCTACCTGAGCTGAACATCTCTCTTCTGGCCCCACCTCCCAACCCTGCCACATCGGAAATAGAATTTCAACCTGTGTTTTGAAGAAACCAGCCATATTTGACTCACAGCCCTGGCCTGGTGGCCAGGAAGAGCAATGGAAATTGGAGGCAGGAGACATGACAGGAGTGTTAGCCTTCAGTGGGGAAGGAGGCCCATTTGTGTTGGCTCCTAAGGCCAAAGGGATCTGGAGAGGAAACATCTGCTAAATCTCCATTCCAGATATTGCCAATTCCACCTTGTGCTTCTGAGATGAGCGCCCCCTACGGGCCGGCAGGGGCCTGTCATTGCTGACCAGCCATGCTCAGCTTGCTATCCTTCTTTCTTTCTTTCTTTCTTTCTTTCTTTCTTTCTTTCTTTCTTTCTTTCTTTCTTTCTTTCTTTCTTTCTTTCTTTCTTTCTTTCTTTCTTTCTTTCAAAATCATTTTCTAGACCAACTGTGTTTAACAATGACCACTAGTTAAGTGTTCCTTCTAGTCACCCCTTTGCTCACACCTTACAAGTGTAACACACCAGTTAATGAGTTCTTCCGTCACATGTGCCAGGGCATATCTGAGCTGGCTCCTCCGAGGGAGCCAGCAGCAGGCAGCTCAGCTGGGCAGCATTCATCCCAGGATCTGCCTTTCTGACTTGCTTTCCATAGCACCTGTCACAAGCTGGGTTCCTGGAAAGGATGCTGACAGCTCAGCACATGGGACATTAATTAAGAGGGAGTCTTAGGTTGGCGTTGGTGGCAGGGAAGTGATGGGAGCAAGCTGGGGCAGAGTGGCAGCCTCAGCTGACATGTGGGAGTTCTGAAAGCGTCCCGACCCTTTAGCAGCGTTCCCAGTTAGGGCAGAAGGTCCTAGTCTTCTGACCCTGGTACTGAGTAGTTATTGAGCTCAGCGGCCCTGGGACAGCAGGCGACCTTGGGTAGGGTAGGCCCTTTCTGCCCAGGCATGGCACTTCCCACACCTGGGAAACAGGGGGACATGTTTGGCGTGTCACAGTGTTCACTATACCCCTGTGGTTCAGACACGGTGGCTCACACCTTTAACCCCAGCCCTCAGGGAGGCAGAGCCAGGCTGACCAGCCTTGTCTATAAAGCGAGTCTTGGACCTTGAGGTTACAGAGAGAAACCTTGTCTCAAAAAACAAAATAACAACCAAGAGTATTTGGCTAAGTTCGGAGGCCTCCACAGGAATAGCCATTCCGTATCAAACATGCAGTTATTTGTGGGTGTTTACAAGTGAATCAACTTCAACTCAATCCATTTTCTTTAAGGGTGTGGCTCCTGGTAGGATGGCCATGCTCTAGGGCCATAGCCCCACGTTCAGGAGTAAAGGGGGAGCAGATTGGAGTCAGTGGGTAGCTAAAAACAAAGAGGGAGGTCACGAAGTGGGCATAGGAAGGTGAGAGTGGATCTGGAGGGAGGCAGGGCAAGAGTAGAGTGGAGACTATGATCAAAAGACATGAAATTTTCAAAGGATTAATGAAAACATTTTAGCAGGGCGGTGGTGGCATATGCCTTTAATCCCAGCACTCAGGAGGCTCCAGGCAGGTGAGTTCCAGCCAGCCTGGTCTACAAAATGAGTTCCAGGACAGCCAGGATGGCTACAGAGAGAAACCCTGCCTCAAAAAAAAAAAAAAAAAGTTTAACTAAAACTAATGTAAGCAATGAGAGGGAGTTATTTTTTCACATACTCAGGAAAACCTCTTCAGGAATGGATGGGTCCAGGATTGTCCTGTGTTACTCAGATTACCAACGTGCTATGAAGACCCCTACCCCACCCCCATCTCTTGTCTCTAAGTTTTCTGAGCTGGCCTCACTTCAAGCAGTATACCTTTGTGAACGGAGGCCTGCATCCCCTGAGTACTGTGACACTAGCAGAGCAGGGTGAAAACCAGACTGAAGCAGGAAAAACCAACCCACCCAAACTGGCTAACAGCGCCAGGACACTCATTAAGCCAGACCTGGGTCACAGGCCTTCTGTGGACTCCAACCCCTTGATAGGAAGCTCAAGAGATTTCCCAAGAGGAGACAGATAGCGCCCCCCCCCATGAGAGAAAATCTAGTCGAATCAAAGACAGCCGTTTCCTTCATCAGTTGGATACCTCGGCCACCCTTCTAGTTGGCAGAAGGGCTTCAGGTTGTCCAGTGAAGGGTTATTGAGCTAAGAGCTACAGGCAGGCAGAGAAACTCCTGACTGGCTGATAAAGTCTGCAGGTATTTGGGGATAGGAAGTCCACATATCAATAGGAACTCATGACCTTGGGAAAGCAGAAAATAGATGCACACAAGACACATGGAATTTTCCACCCCGAAAGCCCCATTTTCAGCTTTATAAAGGTCTCATCTCCCCCTGAACCTCGGAGCCGGGTCTCCACCGTGAGAGATGGCTGTCCTTCACCAACAATCTGCTTTGGTTGAGGTGGCTCCCCACAATATGATCTAACAGGCTCCCAGGCCCACGTGTGTAACAGGTTTGTGTGTGGGTTCCTACATGTGTAACAGGTTTTGTGGCTGCTGGGAAACACACTGCATGGTTGTCCTGGCCGCATTTCTGGGGTCCATGCGCAGGGTCCCAGCCTCTGGGTGAATGGAAGACAGATTTGGGTGGATTCTGTGTGATCTTGGGGCTGTGTCTTCCGCGTCTTCTGCTGTCCCCAAGCCCCGGTGCCCAGCAGCATGTTTCCCTGAAGCGCAGGGCAGACTCTGGCAGGGAGGATTAGGTGGGAGTGAGTGTAAAAAGCATCTGGCAGAAAGCCCGGCACACCGTTTGTTCGGGTATTAAACATGAGAATATTTTAAGCTGCACTTCTTGGACAATCAGAGTCTGATTAGGAGGGGGTGGTTGCCCTGGAAACACAGGTTTCTCTGCACAGAAAGGTCAGGAACTCCTAAGGTCTGCATTTGTCTTTCTGCCTTTACCTGGGGCAGAGATCTGGGGGTTTTGATCTGAGGGAAAAGCCTTTCCCACGTTCCCCAGAGGCCCTCCTTTCCGCCTCTGTATTCTGGACTCCAGTTCCTTAAAAACCGCTTGGCGGCAGGTCCTTTGCTCAGTCAGGCCCTGGAGACAATCCTGTCCTGGCTCTGAGATGGAGACCAGGTGAGCTGGGACACCCACACAGACCCAGCTCATTTCAGAATCATTCCTTCCCTCTGCTTGTGCCCATTTAGTGTGTAGTTATTAGCGTCTAGTTTTGCCAGCCCCGGGGTTGGCTCTGGTGACCACGTCTCATCTTAATTTCTGGTGGGAGGCTGAGGTCTGGGCCACACTGAGTGCCATGACTGAGTGACAGTATGCCCTGGTCCCCTTTGGACCTCAGGGAGGACACTGGGAGGAGATGGAGTCTGCAGGAGGAGTGAGACACTGGCTTCTCCCCTCACCCTGGCCTCTGAGCATCTCTGTTCCCACTCCCTGTGAGGAGGCTCAGCCAAGAAGGCTCTCATTCTTGCTTGATGAAGGTGCCCAGTTTTGGACTTTCCACCTCCAGACTTGGAGCTAAATAAACTATTTACAAAATACCTAGCCTCAGGCATTTCATTTAACAGTGGACAAAGTATTGACAGTGAGATTTGGGCCCGGTCAACCAGCAGCCCGCGTGCCCGTCTGACCTTCAGATGTCGCTCTTGGCTGCAGGGGTTTAAAAGCATGTATTTACATTGCCTATGGCTTTAAATTTGCTATTTCTTTCTCTCTTTCCCTTTCTTTCTTTCTCTCTTTCTTTCTTTCTCTCTTTCTTTCTTTCTCTCTTTCTATCTTTCTTTTTCTTTTTTTCCCCCAAGACAGGGTTTCTCTGTGTAGTGCTGGCTGTCCTGGACTTGCTCTGTAGACCAGGCTGGCCTCAAACTCACAGAGATCCGACTGCCTCTGCCTCCTTGAATGCTGGGATTCCAGGAGTGTGTCACTGCACCCAGTGTGCTTTGCTCACAAGAGAGAAATGATTGGGCTTCTGCCTTTCAGGGTGGCTGTCCAGGTCACTTGCAGGACCATGGCAGCCTGACCTACGTAAATCTCTAGTGTACAGAGCATTGTCTTAAATCTTACCGTAGTATACATAGTATATGGGCATTCCTGCTGAGTAGAAGCACACTTAGAGCGATCTTCCCAGGCTAAGCGGTATGAAGCTCCCTTCCCATGCTGGGCAGGAGCACTGAGCTGCAGCTCCAGCCAGTTTCTGGATGGTCGTAGCAAATTTAGCCCTGCACTCTGCAGCTAAAGTGATACTGGCTTCTTCTGCTACCAGGTAGGTGAAGTTCACTGGTGCAGTTTTTTATTTTTATTTATTTATTACTTTAGATTTTCACCTGCACAGGAAGCATAGCACACTCTTGATCTATGATATTTTCTTTGAAATAATAATAATAAAAAGATTCATTTATTTGTTCAGTATGTGTCTATGTGTGTGTATGGAAGTCAGAGGGCAACCAGCGGGAGTCCGGATCAAACTCAGGTCAGATTTGGTGCTTGCTGAGCCACATTGCTGGCCCCCAAACTTTAGATATTTTTAACATATGATGTTCTTTTTGGGACATAACTCCATTATAAGTGGAGAAGGATTTATGTTCTCACCGTGGGGCAGGGGCACAGGGAGGATTGTGGTGGGGGGACCAAGGTGGAGCCTTGGAGCTCACAGGATAGAGAAGAAGGAATAACGCAGTCCCACAAGGAAGGTATAAGCTCTCCTCTCTCGCCTGTAGGTATTAGTCCTATTTTATTGATTATTTACTTTGTGAGTATGCACGTCCACCCACAAGTTGGCTCTCTCTTCTGTGCTATGAGTCTTGGGGCTTGAACTCAGGTTGTTAGGCTTGGTGGCAGGCTCCTTAACCTGCCGAGCTGTCTCCCAGGCCTTCACCCTGTCCCAAGACGGAGCCATCTCATTCAGACTGAGTCAGGCTCGCTGAGTGCAGCTGTGCTCCACGCTGCCTTCTGAGTCCAGAGGTGCTGCCCTCAGCGCTGCTGCACTCCCGTGCCGGCTTGGTGTCTCCGAGCTCGGTCACTGCGGCACCTGAGGGCAGCGTCCTCTGAACGAAGGCAGAGCTTTGTGATGCCCAAGGCCCGGACAACGTGCTCAAGTGCTCAGCCCCGCTTCCTGTGCGTGAGCTTCCTCCCATGAAGGCTCTTCTCATGGCCACCAGCTTCTCCAGACATGCATGTGGCTACCTCAGCTAACAGGAAGAGAGAGCCTCTTTCCCCTCAAGTTTACTAAAGTGCTAGGGAGCGTTTTCACTGGCCACACCTGAATCACGCGATCATGCCCGAACTAGTCACTATGCTTAAGGAAATATGGTCTGCTTTGGGTTGGACCTGGCTCACGCAATCATCCCAGGGCCAGAGGGAGTCAAAGCTGCACAGGCTAGGTGTGTGCATGTGAGGAAGACCCTCACCCCAGGTATTGGAGTCCTGGACCTAGACGGGAGAGTAGCTGGTCAGGAAACAGTGGCTGTTCCTCAGAACAGCCCAGAGGACCCCATGGCCTGGTCTGTGATTAAGAGTCTGCTTTGGCCCCCAGGATAAGCTTAGGAGGCACAGGAACTGGAACCCAGTGCTTAGGAAGGTCCTTGTGGAGGAGGCACAGAAGGACATCTGGCCTGGGAACCAGCTCAGGGCACATGATGCCTCCACCATGGAGGAGTGGAGCTGGGTGCAGGCTTCTGCCATGGCCAGCACCTTGGGTGTGTGGGAGTGCATTCCCATCTTCTCCACACATTATCCTGACTATAGTTTGGAGCGAGGGTCAAGCTCCCCTATTCGTGGGCTCAAGCCACAGGCTCCATTCGATGATGTTCTCAGAGATCAGCAGTAACTAAGCAGAAAGAGGGTTTTATGAATTAGTTCCAATCCCTGAAGGGACAAAACCAGCCAAAGGGAAGGCAGAGAGGTGAGCCCAGTCCCCATGGCATCCACTGCCCCTTTGTGCAGAAAATCCTGTGTTTCCAGGGCAACTGCTGCATCCTGATTGGACACCCCACCTTGCTGGGGAGTGCAACTTGAAACCTTCTGGTGTATAATTTATTTTGAACGTTCTGTGCATGAAGCATGGATACGATCTCCTTTTATCCTTTCTGCACGAGGGGCGTGTTCCTCGCTTTCCTCACGGCTGTGACAAACTACCTGGCAGAAACAAGCGAAGGAAGGAAGGGTGCGTTTGTGGCTCACAGTCTGAGGGTGCTGTCTCTTCTCCTGGGGAGTGCACAGGGCGGCTGGACCGCCCTGTCTTCTCTCTAGTCATGAAACAGAGAGAAAGAGGAAGATGTTTCAGTTGCCTTCTCTGTTTCATTCAGTCCGGGACCTCAGTTCACAGAACGGTGCTGCTGATGTCAGGTCTCCCCTCCTCAGTCAGCCAACACAGATACAGAGGGCTATTTGCTGGGTGACGGAGTCCTGTCAAGTTGTCGAGATTGACCATGATGTCAGGTGTGGTAGCATGTGCCTTTAGTCCTAGCACTTGGGAGGCAGAGGCAGGTGGATGTCTGTGAGTTTGAGGGTAGCTGTATCTAGTTAGTATATAGTGAGACTTTGGGAAGAGAGAGAGAGAGAGAGAGAGAGAGAGAGAGAGAGAGAGAATATTAACCATCACAGAGGGGTATGGTTCACATTTTACAGAAAGCTGGTAGTAAACACAAGACTCTTCTAAATTTACTTTAGGTCTAAGCAGGAATTTTTCCAAGCTAGGTCCCCTTTGATTCTGCTAGGTTATAGACCCAGTGGAAGCCTAATGTGCCTCCAGAAGTGGCATGTGTGTGCACACATGTGTGTGTTTGTGCATGTTGCTGGTGTCCATAGTCACTTGACAAGTGTTCCAAAGACACTCGGGGGAGGCCTGACAGATATCCCATTGCGGCCTTGTCAGAGTTCTTACAGCCTTTCCCAGAGCTTGGTCCTTTCTTTCTCATTTGGGGCCCAGGTCCAACTGCTCCCCCAAGGTCCGGTTGCCTCAGTGAGGATGGTGAGAGGCGCAGGAGGGCTGAAAGGAGGCAGGGAGGGCATGGGGGCCAAGGCTAAGGCCTCAGAGGAGGAGACAGGAGCAGAGAGGAGGCGCCATTATCCTGTCCCCAGTGGTCTTGGCCTCCTGTTGTGAAATCTTGGTGGTGTAAGGGGGTGGTGGAGGAGGTAAGCTGGACTGGGACATACCTTGTTGTCATTTAATGGGGGCAGGGCTGAGGTTGGCTTCTCCAGGAAGCCATGGTGTCACCAGGTGGGAGCCACCCTGTGAACAGGTGTCCTCGTGGTCATCTTTGGATGCAGGCAGGGAGCTGAATTAGCTTGGGAGTTGGTTCCTGTGGTGTTTCCAGGTCGTGTCACACCCTGGGGGTGGGTGGGGTCCTGGATGGCCACGGCCACTGAGCTGAGGGCAGCGGTAATCATTTCATCCCTGTCTCCTGTATCTCTGGGAATCCTCAGTCTTGTGCCATCTTCTTGTCCCTATTAGAGGTTCATGTAATTTCCTCCACAAAGTGATCTGGTTCCCAGACCCCTTCTCTCTTTCATCATCAGAGCACAAACCTTCCTGCTTCCAACCCGAAGCTCTTAGTAAGCAGCTGTCTCCTGAGTGTCTCCGGGGTGGAGACTGGCTTCCAGGCATCTTGACATCTTCTCCAACCCGCTCATCCTCTGTGAAACCTCCACTTCCACAAGGGACTCAGATAAAATACCATTCTGTTCCTTCCTGGGCCCTCCCTAGGCAAGCCCCACTCAGCTCTTTGAGCTTCCTCCTTGGGGATCTATTATGTTTTATTCTCTTTCCTGTTACATTCTAATCATTGCTCCCTAAACTTTTTCCATTCATGATCCATTTATAACCAAGAAACTTTTACATGACCCCAAGAACACAGATATATAAAATAGGAATACAAATAAAATACTTACTACTAGTGAATCATAAACATACATGGTACAAAATGGCAGAAGTATATTTAGGGATACTTCAGAAGTTGTTGAAAATTCTGTCCTAATCCCAAGCCAAACTGTAATGATTTTTAAAAAAAAATGAGCTTCAAGTCAGTAGTTCAAGCATAGTTTTTAAAAATAAGCATTCTCCTACAACCCAATCCAAATACAGATCGATCTGATACCTCCATGCTGAAGGATAGTGATGGGAGACATTAAAAACTTTGTTTTCCATGGTTCTACATGTTTCTTCAAGAGCAGGAAGCTTTGCACACACAGTGAAGACACCACAGTCCATGACACACAGTAGTCTAGAATCAGAGCCTTGGTGGTGCTGCTTGGAGCCATGGCATGTGCCGTCACATGTGTCCAGAGCCAAGGCTGCCATGAAGACATGCAACACAACAAGGCAACATGGGTGGGTGCTGCCTAAATCACCTTGACTTCATGTTTGGTTGCATGTTTGATTTCAAATTAATTTTTGGTCCTTGAGCTTCCAGATTTTCTCAACCTTAGCATTTGATGATGAGACTGGGAGCAGAGCTTGAGAAGCCAGGGTCTAGTTCACACACCTTCCCACCCTTCCTGAGGAGCTATGAGGGGTCACTCCATAGCTTCAGCCTTGCCCACGCTGCCTGCCTGTCCCTCTCTTCTGCCTAAAATCTCCAGTGGCTGCTCAGCATCTTTGCAGAGGTCCACACCCCTTTTCCCAGGCACCTGGGGTTGTGGCCTGCAGCTGCTGCTTCCGCATGTGCCTTCACACTCCAGGGCCTACAGTGTGCATGGTTCCTACGCACTGCCGAGCCTTCACACATGCGATGGTTTCTGCCTCGGATGCCTCTCTCTCCTCTCCTTTATTCCTTTTTGGTACCAGGAACTGAAGCCAGGGCCTCTGCCTGCAGGAGGTATGCTCAATCACTGAGCTACACCACCAGCACCTGCTGTGGGTTTTAATTCTCAGCTCACCGGAGAGTGAGTGAAGCTTCCGACCCCTCTGAAATATCCCCTGAAGCATCTGTCTCCTTTGTGCCCCACCTCTGGGCTCTGGTCACATCCTTCATGGTTCCATACTTATAGACATCTCTGTCCTCCAGCTGACTGTGAGGGCCTGGAGGGCCAGTGGTGTTCATTCGTGAGGTTCCCATCACTCAGCTTGGAACCAGGCCTGGCCCTGTGCTTAGCTGAGGCTACAGGAAGGATGAGATACCTGACAATCAGTCTCTCCATAGCCTCCACCAGGGCCTTGTGATGTACTCTTTGGCCTCCTATTGCTAGTGTAACAAGTGACCACAGCCTAGTGGTTGAAAAAATACAAATATGTTGTCTAACAGTTCTGGAGGTTAGTAATCAGGCAACCTCAGTCTCACCGTGTGGAAATCAAAGTGAGGACGAGGCTGTCTGTCTCCCTTGAACACTGACAGAAGGAGCCACTTGCTGCTCCTAGACCTCACTCACTTCTCACTTTCCCTGGCCTTTGGCCTCTTGTACATCTTTTAACTTCAGGGATGCTGGGCTGAACTCTCACAGAACCTCTCCTCGTCTCTCTTCTGTTTTCAAGAGTACTGGTGTTTGCACGGAGCCCAGTTGGAGGGTCTAGGGTAACCTCCTTATTTTAAGGCCAGACCCTTAGTGACTCAGTTTACCTGTAGCCTTACTTCCTGCTTTGCAACACCAAGCTCACAGCCTCAGGACTGCGATGTAGCTGTCTGTGGGGAAGGAGACATCGTTCTGCTCACCACACTGGAAGGAGAGGATGATGCTCTCTGAAATTCCAAAAATTAGGGAAATCAGGGTCAAAGGACAGTGCAGATGAGAAAACTTTTTTTTTAAGATTTATTTTCTTTTATGTGTATAAATGTTTCGCTTGTATGTATGTATGTATGCATGTATGTATGTTCACCACACATGTGCGTGGGACCATGCTTCCCCTGGACCTGGAGTTACAGATGAGTGCTGGGAACTGAACCCCAGTCTTCTGCAAGAGCAACAAGTGCTCTCAACTGCTGAGCCACCTCTCCAGCCCTAGCAAGCAGGTTTAAGGTAGGTAGGAGTGTTTGGCGTAGGGGGAGCCAGAAGGGGACTTCCTATCATGGTGGTAAACTTGAAAGGGGCAGAAAGATAAGCCTAACCAGCTTGACACAGAGAATCCCCGGCTGCCGTTTCACATTCCGGGTTTTCAGTGGTTCACGTTAACTGAAGTCTGAAACACTGACCAGGCAGAAACAACTGAAGGTTTTAAGCTGTACACTCCTCCAAGTCCCATGGTGCATCTGGTGCTGCCCTTCGGATGTGAACCCTCTCTTTGTTCTGTGTGCCATGCTGTACTTACCATCTGCCTACATGCCCGTGGTTGCCTCCTCTTGACCGACTGTGGCAGCATCACAGGGCTTGTGTCCACGTAAGCCTTGGTTTACTTAACAATGGCCCCAGAGCACAGGGGAAGTGACGCTGGAGACTTTATTACAGTAGAGTATTGTAATCATTATTAATTGGTGCTATTAATCCCTTACTGTTGTTAATTCGTATGTTGAACTTTATCATAGGTATCTATGTATAGTAAAAACATTCTAAATAGAGTCCTTACTACCTGAGGTCTCCAACTGCCTCTGAGGTCTTGGAATGCATTCCCTGGAGACAAAGGCAGACCTTGCTCAAGAGGAAGTGGCTAATGGTGGTTTCTCCGGGCGTGGCTAGGTGGACGTGCAGGTGATTTCCTGTAGCTACACGTCTCGTCTCTTTATCTCCCAGTTGCCTTTGTCTCAGACTGGCTTCATTTCAGGCCTTCTGAGGGGGTCATGCCACAGCAGCCACTCCTGCTCCTCAGTCCTAGCAAACCTCACTGAACCTTGCTCCCTCCGCTGTCCTCCCTCTCTATTCCCACCCAAACCACACACTCATTAGACGGTGCTTAATCCAAATCATCACAGGGTGGACTCCTAAAGGAGATGCTGGTTGCTATGCACCAGTTGAGGGACAGTCAGGGACACCATTTCTGGTTCTGCTGCCCTTTGCTGTGCGATATTGGGCCACTTACTGTTGTCTCTAGGCCTTTTTGTAGAAGGAGGGGTGGGGCTGGCTGCTCTTTAAGGGACCTTCCAGCTCCCACAACCTTTTCACTCAGAGGCTTTCCCCATCTGTCTAGCCCATCTGCTTTCCTGTGCTTGCAGACACTAGGAGCAACTGTCCTTAGAAAGCATAGTGCGTTTTCTGCAGGGAGGATTGTGGGGAAAGAGTGCCGACCGGCTGAAGCAGGGCTGAGAGGGCTCCAGAGGGGGTTCCACACGAAGTTAGCAAGGGGGCTGGAGAGACGGCTCCCCGGTAAGAGCACCTGCATCTCTGCCAAAAGATTTGGTTTTGGTTGGCAGCCCCCACACTGTGGCTAAAAGCTGTCTGTTCTGTAACTCCAGTTCCAGAAAACCCAAAGCCCCCTCCCTTTTCGACCTTTGTGGGTACTGCACACAGGTGATATACAGACATTCATACAGGCACACACCCAAACATGTGAAATAAAGGAATGTTTTTAAAAGGCTAGGAAGGGCTGTGGGGAAGAAGCATTGGGTTCCTGGAGAGTTTTGATTTGCAGGTGAGCTAATGGACAGTTGGGGTAAACACGACCCAGGGCTCTGTTCTGTCCTGGGACTTCAGCCTCACCTTGTGCTTGATTACAAGGCTTGGTGTGGTCAGGGCTGAGCCTGCATCTGAATTGGTGAGGGAGTGGTCACAGTATGGAGGAGCTGCTGACTCAGAGTGGACCGGGTACACAGGGAGGTCTGTGTCCTGTGAAAAGGGCAATGGTCTCGTGGGAAAGCTCAGACATTTACCATCATTTGGCATGTTATGCATTTTATTGCTCCTTGTCGGTCCTCATGGACTGGAATGTTAATCCTGTGTTAATTCGATGACCTTGTTCTCCAAGTCATGCTGGAGTGACTAAATAGTGCAGAGGTGTGGGCGCCAGGGTAGCCAGTGCTGTGTCTACTGGAGCAGTGGTTCTGCAGCCTGGTGCTACAGCAGGACCATCTGTGGGGCTCTTAAAAATCCCAGTGCCCAGGCACACAAGATGCCATTTAAACCAGAACGGTAGGAGCCTGAAGCCACGCGTCACTATAGTTATTAGAAGATTTTCCATTTCCCATTCCACTGAACTCTGAAGCCTGAGAAGCAGTGTATCCGGCTGGGCACAGGCGGGCATACACTCCCCCGGGACACATGTGGCAGGCTGCCCGCACCCACGCAGAAGGGAGGTGTGGAGCTGGAGCCGGAGCTGCGGCTGGCCCCGGCTTCCGGGCAGTTGGATGGAGACTTTTTGTCCCAGATCGCCCTCGCTTTCTCAGGACGCTGGCTATGGAGGTGACTACTCCACTCTCATGGAATGGATTTTGGTTGCGAGTCAAGAAGAGCTCTTGTTCCCCAGCTAAATGATGGCAAATCAATTTGAGGTCTTGGCTGGAGCTGTTGATTAGGGCTGGCAGCCAGGGAGCCTGGGGCTGTCTGAGCCAAGTCAGGGCTTAGCCAGTCTATGGGAGGGGGTAGCAGGCATGAGCTGAAGACCAGGGTTGGGTCCAGGAACCCAGTGCTCTCTCCTAAGGCTCTGGGGGGTATAATCTCACTTTGTTTATCGCTGCAGTGCTGATAGTTTTTAAGCTTCTCCATTTGTTTGGGGGCAGGGCTTTGCTTTGTAGCCTGTGCTGGCCTGGGAGTTCACTGTGTAGCCTAAGCTGGCCTTGAACTCAGGATCTCCTGCTTCAGGTTGCTGAATGCTGGAATGACAAGCTGGAATGACACCGTGCCTGAGGAAGGTCTGTAGTATTCATGGTCTTAGTTATCATTTATTGAGGAGTAGAGGCTAACACATTTTGTAGCTAACTGGGCATCACAGGCCTTGCCCTTTTGTAGTGCAGCTCCTAGGAGGTGCAGTGCAATATCCAGTGCTGAACGGCTCCCAAGTTCCAAACAAGGCTTCCTGGGAAAAACTCCAAGTGCTGTCTCCTGGGCTTGACCGTGCGTGGTTGTGCTTGACCGTGCGTGGTTGTGCACATATAGACTCTGAGCTGCCACGAGTTTGGCAGATGCAAACCTACAGGTAGGCCTAATGGGCTAAAGGTAGGCCTGACAGAAGGCCTCCAGGGAGGGTTTGCTGAAGGCAGAGGGAGCAAAGAGACTTTTACTGTATGGATGGATCAGTGAAGGAACATTTACTGACTAAGCCTTGAATAAAGATCCTGTAATGTAGATTGAGGTTCATATTGTGAAGTATGTGGCCCCCCACTACGTCCCAGGCCCCAGCCATCTTTCTTTCTGAGGTTCATGCTCTGCAGTATCTCCAACACTGACTTGGAGCTGGTGTCGGGACCAAAAAAAACTACAGAAGCAGCGGTGTGAGGTCTACGCCTTCTGAAGCTAAGTCTAAAGACATTTCAGCTTCTACCTGATTCTCTTGAATGAGTCTCTCCTATGGAGGCTAGTGGCCAGCATTTGGAGGGCATTCAGGAGGTTCTACAGAGAGGCCTCCTTTGTAAGGAGAGCTGCCGACAGGACAGAACTGTCACCTCTTAGCTGTCTCAGAGGCGTGTCATCTGGACACATCTGGTCAGTCCAGCCCTCAGATAAGAGTGTAGTCCTTATTTGCCATCTTTGCTGCTGTTTTGGTATTTGAGACAGGTCTGTGCATCCTTGGCTCGTCTAGAACTTGACATGTAGCACAGGCTGGCCTCAAACTCAGTTTCCTCTGCCTCTGCCTCCCTCGTGCTGGGATTAAAGATGTGCACCACCATTCCCAGTGATCCAGGCTGCTATCTTGACCACATAACAGCAGATCCCCTTGCGGATTGATAGAGCCCCCACCCCAGAATTCATGGCCCAAGAGAAAAGCAAATGTGTACTGCTTGAAGCCACTAAATTGGGGGGGGGGGTAATTTGTTATGGAGCTATCATTTTAAGATCCAAGAAGGAGCCCTGAAGGAGACAGTTATTATTATCCTCTTGGCTTGTTTTGTATTGTTACACTGGAAAGGCATGGAACAGATCCGGCTTTCTTTTTTTTTTTTTTTCTTTTTCTTTTTTTTAGGACAGGGTTTCTCTGTGTAGCCTTGGCTGTCCGGGACTCATTTTATAGACCAGGATGGCCTCAAACTCACAGACATCAACCTGCATCTGCCTCCTTGAGTGCTGGGATTACAGGCATGTGCCATCATGCCTGGCTCAGATTTGGTTTCTTATTTATCTCTCCAATTTGTTATTTGGATGGCTGGAGTCTCCTGATCTCCTTTGAGTTCTTCTTTCTCCTGTTATTTTTCTTTTTTCATCAGCAGTGTTGATATAGTAATAATGGTAACATTTAGTAGCTGTGACTGTTAGTTTTAAAATATGTGCCAGTACAATGCTAGACTTACAGGCATATATATATATATATATATATATATATATTATATATATATGTATAATCTAATCCCTTCTATGAGCTTGGTGGTTAGACATTATTATACTGTCTGAGTTCCATGCCAGGCATCAATTTCTGCTGTACAGCTGTTTCCTCACAAAAAGTACCAGAGAGGCCATGAAACCTACAAGACTCACAAAGCCCTTCCTCAAACAGTAAAGAGAGCGGAGACTGTTTTTCAGAGATGGAATGTAGCTTCTGTGCCACCTTTCCTGCGGAGGTAAGGCTTTTTACTGGTGCAGCTGCTCAGGGGTTGCACACACTCCTGTAAACAACTGAAACAAACTCCTCAGTCACCAAGCTGGACTTGGATTGAATCATTTTCTTTTTGGTCTGTTGTTGGTGCTTTATCTGGTGTAAACAGACATTTGTTCATGTGTCCTCAGGAAGTCACACAACTTCAAAGCTTCTCTTTCTCATGTGTAAGATGGGGGTAGTGCTGAACTCAGATTGTTTTCAAGGTAGGTCATGTGTTTAAAGCAATCAGCTCTTGTGGGTGGCATATAGCAAGTGTTTACTGAGTCGGGGAGGGGGGCTCCCTTTTTCTCCCCTAGCTTATTGTATTAAATGACCGTTACACAGACAGGGTCATGTCAAATTTGTCTCACAGTGAGTGTAACAGGGAACTGATGTAACCAAGAGCTGAAGAGCTTGAGCCTGCCTCAAGATGGATGCTTTGGGTCTGGAGACTAAGATGGAGATGGCCCCTCTCATGAAACCTATGAGGCTAAAACACATGTCAGCTCTATGCTTGGAGCTGGTAATGCTCTGCCTGAGCTCACACAACTTGGAAGGACTGGAGTCTGCATTTATACCCAGGTCAGCATGCACGCAGAGGCTGTGTGTGAGAGAGGTCTCCAGCTGGAGGAGCCTCACTGAGAAAACATTGTCTTCAGGCAGTATCAAATCATCTCTCAGATCAGGCAAGAAACCTCAATTAATTACAAGTGCTAAGTGAATGGTCTAGAAGCTGGGCTTTGCAGTCAATTAGTGAGATACAGAAGGAGATTTATTAACCCCCTGCCTTCTGGCAGTTTTTAGTTTAGGGAAAGAAGGGAGCTTTCAAATTAGAGTGAGCTTCAGGATGCTGTGTGTGTGTGAGGTGCAGGCACAAGAGTACCCTGACCAAGGTTGGCACAGGGGAATGGGTTTGAATTTAATCCCCCTGCCTGCTCTTCAGGATCTTCTGGTCGTATGGTGAAGTCAGTGGTCAGAATCCTTCTCAGCTGTGGTGCTAGACCATGCAAAATGCAACGTGTGCTCCCTATGAGGAAGCCAGCATGGAGCACAGACTACCCACAGCATGGACTCGAACCCAGGTGCCTTGAACACAGAATACCCAAACCCATGACCTTCTTCCAGCTTGACCCCCGCCTCTGTGTTCCGTGCTCTGGAGAGTCCTGTTATCAAGGCAGAGACACAGAACCTGGTCTAGATGCCTTCCTCACCCATGCTCTGCACAGAGGTCCTGACCACTCGCGTTCTGATGGGTCCCTTCATTGTGCTGCTTCGTCACACTCAGCATCAGCAGAAGTCCGCTGCATCTTCTCCTACCTTGATGTTGCACTGTCTCCTTCCTGGGTTTTGAGTTTCCAGCCTCTTCCTCTCAACCCGAGAAGACATTCCTCTATCTGCATCTCTGCTTAATACCCTCCAGTGGCTGCTGGTGGCCTGCAGGTAGAACCTAAATTCGATTGCTTGGCACCTCGTTTGCTTCTGCCCAGACTCAGCTTCTCACCGACAGCTCAGCCAGCTCCTGCAGACATCTCTCATGCTTCCTGGCTCCTTTCCTGCCCCCTGGACCGAACTGCTGTTGTCCCATCTCCCCCTTTGGCTTTGCTCTTGGTACCAGGGGTGCCCTCCTTCCCCACTAAACAGCCTCCTCCCCATTTCAGACTCATTTCAGTTGCTGTTTCTCTGGGGAGCCTTCACTAAAGGCCTAAGCTCTGCTGTGGTGACTGATTGGTCTAGCTCTTTCTTTGCAAGTAACTACTTGCAAGGCAGCTGGACTGGGCTGTGCGGCTGGTATTCTTGGTATCTAGGACAGTGCCAAGCACTGTTTGCTTTAACGAAGAGATTAAGATGCCTATGAGAAAAACTTTAGAATTAAAACCAGGAGGGTGGTGGTGTTTGTCCACTGCCAGGCTACAGGTGCCCTGGGACCCACTGTAAGGAGAAGAGAGGGGTGGGGAGGAGAAGAGAAGGGAAAGGAGGGGAGGGAAGGAGAGAGGGGAGGGAGGGGAAGGGAGGACAGGAGAGGGGAGGAGAAGAGAGGAGAGGACAGGAGAGGGGAGGGGAGGAAAGGCATTGAGCAGCTGGGCTAAGCTATCATGAAGCTGGCCTGGGTCTTGAGGGGCAATGTCTGGTGACTGGCAGAGTCCATTGTGTGGTGGCCTCCCAGGCAATTCTGAAGTCCTCATTTTCTTTTTTTCCCATGGTTCTGGACCTGAAATTGTCTTGCAGAACTCCTCAGGGAGCTCACCCCCAACTGCTCCTCCTCCATGAGGTGTCTCCTCTAACTCTTGGGGCTCTGCCTGCGAAGGTCTGGGACTCAGGCACTGCCTGAGGAAGGGAGGCTCCAGGCTCAGTCCTGGTATTCTCACTTTGGTGCAATTCCCTCCCTGTCAGTGCAGGAAGAACTTGTAATTCCTTCTGGCTGAAAGCACATGGCCCATCTTCTGCAGTTAGGTGATATAAAATTGTGTGTGGCTTCCGTCTAGCAGACTCATCTCGAGTTATCTTGGTTTGCATACTTGGGTAGAACAAGCTTCATGTTGTGAGCTGCCTCACTGGAGGGGCTCATGGGGCAGGGCACACAGGACATTCTCCAGCCTACATCCAGGAACTGTGTTCTTCCAGCCACCATGGGAGCTTGGGAGAGATCCTTGCCCAGCTGAACCTTCTGATGAGGACCCCAGCCCCGGCTTGCACTCTGCCAGCATCCACTGGAAAGCAGAGATTCCAGCTAACCTTGTGCCCGGACTCCTGACCCACAGACACCGGGAAGTAACCCGTGTGTTGCCCTGATGGAGACTGCAGCTGTGGGAGAGATGCGTGTCTCGCGCATTAACGAGAGTGCACAGTGCTAGTCGAGTGCCTGGGCCTGGTACTCAACGATAAGGGCCTGAGTGCAAAACTCGACTTGCTCTTCACAACAGTGGAGGTTAGAATAATTATTATCATCCCATTTCCCTTGTGAGAGGCTGCTCACAGGGGTTAAGTGTCTCGCTCGAGATGGCTCTGCAGAGGCGGCAGCGCCTGTCTGTAAAACGCTCGGGGCTTTTGTTGCAACACAAAGCTTTGTGCTCTGTGTGCTTGGCGACAGGCTCTGCTGGGTCAAGAGACAGACAGCCGTCTCCGTGGCTTTGCAGAGGGGAGCTAAGTTAGGCGAGGGCTTGAGAAGCTTGAGGGCGGGGCCAAGGGTACAAGGAGGGGCAAGGGTAATTTATGCAAATGTGATGTAGCGATGATGTGGGGCTGGGCATACTGAGGTGGGTGTGGCTCTGATTTAGGTTGGAATCCTTGAAGTCATCTCACAAGGGGCCATTTTGACAATTTGGATGCTGTGTTTTCTCCCCCCTCCCCTTAGGTACATCCCATAGGCAGGTGGAAGGGAGTGGCATGTTGATGTTTTTGTTTTTTAGACAGACCCTCTAGCTGGGGCTGGGGCTGGGGCTGGGGCTGGCCGGAGAAAGGATAGTTGAGAGGGAAGAGGTAGATCACTACGTGGGGACAGACCTGTGCATGACAGTGGGGTGTGCTGGGAAGTCAGAGGGAAGGCCTCACTTCCGGCTGGCCTGGGTATGTGGTCTGACTGAAGGGAGTAAAGGGGGTCTCCTCCTGAGCCTTCAACAAGGTGTGTCCAGAGGAAGGCTGAGTGCTCCTCTCTCTGTGTGCAGCCTCTGGCAGGCCCCCAGGCTCAGCAGGGAGCAGATGCCTCCCCCATGTTTGATTTGCCAGTCTATTGTGTTCACGGAGCTCTCAAGGTGTCACACCCTGAAGAGGGGAGAAGGGCAGTCGGGGATGGGAGGTAGAGAGATCCTGGAACTCGGGCCAGCCCTAAGCTGGGCTGGCGTTGACTTCTGAGGTCATTTCCACAGTGTCCGGGACGAAAGTGTGGGGCATGAAAGAGGGTGTTTTGGGGTACCTGAGCTGTTTGTGTTGTTTGTCTGCTGTCACTGGTGGTGCCAACAGACAGAAGAAAGCAGACAGATAAAAGCTGCTGTACAAGGTCTTTTTCTTTGTTGTCATGGTTGGTTTTGTACATCTTAGCATTTGCATCATACAAAGGGGGGAGCACAGCCATGGCTTTTGGTCAGGTTCAAGGGGGTGCGGGGGGTGGCCCTCCCCTCCCCCAGATACTGACACATTTAAAGGAAGCAGAGCAACAAGGACAGAGCACAACTATGGGAAAGAGGTTCCCTACATGAGCAGGATGGCCCGTCTCACCCGGGTCTCAGTAGGACTCCCCACCCCTGTCCTGCAGCACCTCTGTTCTCTCCCTGGTAAAAAGGGTAGGGCAACAGGAATGGGGACTAGAGCAGGGGACATTTGCTGGGAGGCATACCCTTAGACCTGGGAGATGGTCCCCATGGGAGCTAGTCTGATCCCTAAGCCTCCCAGTGCAGACAGGGGCTGGCTAAACCTTAGAAAGATGGAAGCAGGAGGTCAACCCTGCTGGCTGCATGCTGGGTATTTATGGAGCTGGGAATCCTATGCCATCCTTCCTCTAGCCACAGGTCTTTAGGATGGCTGGTTTGCCCGCCAGCTACCCCATACATGACAGTTGAAATACTCTATCTTGTTCCTGCTCTCTCTCTCTCTTTCTCTCATATACTTGGCATGGCCTACGGACCTCTTACTTCCATTGAAGGAAGCACCCATGAAGCCTTACTGCTAAGGACTCACTTTCTGGTGCTTTGGGGCTGAAATGGAGGACAGGCACTTGGAAACCCTGTGTGAAACCCTTTCTTCTCTCTGATGGTGGTTTCCAGGTGCAGGAGCCTGGTGGCTTTTCCCAAGAGCGCAAATGTTAGCAGTGTCTTTCTCCAGCCATCTAACACTGTATGTGTAGCCTCTTTTCAGCGAGTCACCTGGACACTGCATTTGTTTATGATAGGTTCATCTGCTCATTCCGTGGGCCACACACACACCTCCTGCTTTAGACACCTCAGGTGAATGAACACCCTTTCCCCTGCTCAAGAGCCCAAGCTTTGTCCTCCCATGAATGTGTTGTACATGGCAATCTTTAAGAGTCACCCAGACTATCTCCCTGTAGTCTGGGCTGTGTCAGAAACATCAATCATTATATTTCCCTGGGTACCATGTGTGTAGAACCAGGTATGTACCAAGTAGAATTTCTCTTGCCCCAACCACCACTTCCAAAAAACCTTCAAATCTGCTGCCTGGGCATGGAAAGGAGGCTTAAATCTAGATTAAGCCAGCCCAGCCTAGAGGGCACTGAGTGGGGCTGAAAAGCCCTGCGCCCATCTGGGTACCCAGAGGAAGCATGGAAACCACCGAGGACACTGTTGAAGGGTCTGGAGTCCCTCAGGCCCGGTGAGTTCTCACATGGCTGGGTTCTCTTGCTTATCTGCAGCTCCCTGGTCTCCACTACCTATCTGGTGCTCTGTGCTCCACCATCACCTTTGAGGTCTAAGGGTCCCTATCAAGGGTTAGGCCTTTCTCTTCACTGGTATCCATCCCTGTCTTCAAATGGGGGTCACCCTCAGGGTCTAGGGAGGCCTGGGGCCCCTGGACTGGTCCCTGCCTGTCTCTGGCCCAAGACCCCAAGGCTCTGGAGAATGACCATCCTGCCCAGGATAAAAAACAGAAACAAGCAGACAACAGGGGTGCAAGATGGCTCCCCACCACAGACATAGACACAAACAATGGCCCCCGTGGGATGACACAGGGGCCTAAGAGGGTCGGGGTGGGGGAAAGGGTAAGTCCCGGGAGCTGGAGCTGCCGAGGCCCTGCTCCTTAGAGAAGGGACAGACCAGGGGACTTTTCTGGTTCCCTAAACATACAGATTGTTTAGTCTCGTCTTTAAAGTATTGCGGTCTAACTGATATGGCTTTAACTATTGGAAACGGACAGGGAAGACACATGTCTTTCCTGAAATAAAAGCGTAAGTCCACTAAAATGAAAAACCTGCAGAATGCAAACTGGGGCCAGTGTGACAGGGGCTCCAGGGGTGGGCAAGCCGCCCCCTCCTAGGCCCCTGCTTTTGGGATAGGCCCTGGTGGGGCCCAGCATGGCTTCCTGGGGCACTGCCTGGGTCCGTCCCAGTAGCATTCTGAGGACCTCAGGTAGGAAACCCCCAAGGGTGGGAGGACTCTAGGCCAAGGGTAAGATCTCTGTCAGATGTGGCCATCTGTGACTAGTGGTCTCAGGGTTGGGAGGAGGCATTTTCTCTGGTTCAAGCACATACTTACGCACACAACTGCCTGCTTTAGACCCACACACATGAACACCATCTTAGCCCATCTGACAGTTCTCTCAGACACACATTCTGCATCTAACATGTAACTGTCACTCTTGACACACATGCCATTTTGAAAATACATGCATATACAAGCTAACACATGCAATCTTCAAGCACATGAGATGGCTAGCACACACTGAGAACTTAACTGAAATCCAGGCATAGACCACATCCCACAAACACAGATACAAAGAGTACATCGTATGGACAACCTCTAACAGAGGTGTGAAGGCTAGCACACACATGCGATCTCAACACACGGAGCCTAACCCGACATGCTGTGTGATGGGTCTGCCGTGCGTTATCCGGTGTGTGGGGGCTCACACATTCATCCTTCATTTGTACCTCCCCCTCTGTCCCTACTCCATTTCTATACAAGTCACAGAACAGGAAGCCTTGACAATGTAGGGTGTGAGGACAGACGCCATACATCCCAGAGGAGAGCTCAGTCTTGGCCAGTGGGATGAATGGACAGTCTCATGAGGTGGGAATTGGCTTCTCCCAACTGCTTGGGGCTTTGGCCAAGAAGGGTCCTCCTGTGGACAATGGGGACTTGGAAGCACATGGACAGGACATGGAGGGGTGGAAGGGTGGATAGGAATGGGGGCAGTCTGGCTGTACCAGTGTGGGGTCCCATGGCACAGACCATCACTGCCCGATGGCTCCAAGTATTTTCTGGGGGCCCGGGCAGCCCCTTGGCCGGGCAAACTGGGGCCTAGCCTGGCAGTGGGCTCCCAGGACCTAAGTCAGATGGGGGAGGAGAAGGGGTTGCCCTGCCCTGGGCTCCTCCACAGATGTGCTAAGTCCAAAGAGGATCCATTTGGAGGGAGCAGCTTGGCAGGGGCCATGCTTCTTTAGGTCGGGTTGGGGAGAGGTGTGCTCCTGGTAAGTGGCACGAGGAAGAAGGAAGAGGACGGCCCAAGCCTCCCGCCCAGGCTCTAACCTGGCCAGACCTAGCTAGAGCAGCTCAGGGCTGTGCTGTCCAGGACAGGCTTGCTCTGAGCAGCCTTCCTGGAGCCAGGCCACTCAGTGCCTCTGCCCCGACCTGGACTCCCAACTGGGGGTTCAGAGGCCAAAGGTCAGCATGCTGGGCAGGGCTGGAATGTGTCATTACTTTGGCTGGCTGGGGACGGTGGTCCTCCTGGCAGTGGGGAGCATGAAGGAATGTGTGGGGGTTACCGCACTAACATGGACCGTGGGCTTCTGGAGGGGCGCCCAGCGCCTTTGGCTCTGGGTTCAGTGCTCCCGGCTGGAATAAAGCTGTCTTCTTAATTTTTTTCCAAGCTATGCGGGAGTGAAACAGGACTAGAAACCCTGGGATGAAGGGAGTGAAAAGGAGCGCAGAGGGGAGGGGTCCCCGGCTAGGGAAAGGGGGCAGAGGCCAACTGAGGTTTTCCCCTTTGGAACTGAGACTTAACTGAGTAAAAAGAAAAGAAAGACTAACAACGTCGGGAAGAAGTCGTAACGTGGGTGGGGCAGGCGGACGCGTTACTTCTTGAACATGTCCTGCAGCGGCCCCGGCAGGTATTTGAGCACTGTGTCTAGGATGCTCTCCTCTTCCTCCTCCTCCTCATCCCCACAGCCCGCAGGGATGGCCTTTTTGGGTCGGGTCAGGCTTCCCTCGCAGGGCTGTTCCATGGCTGCCTTCTCCTCTGCTTCCTTCTCTTCTTTCTTCTTCAGCCCATACTGGGGAAGAGAGGGAGAGAGAGGGGCGTGAGGTCAGGGAGGGGAGGGGAGAGGGTTGCCTAGTGTCTCCTCAGCACTTTTAAACTCTGCAGAAAGAAGGGGGAGCAGATCCCAGGCCTTAGCAGGTGGTGACTATCAAAGAGCATGACTCAGCTCCTTTTAAAATTCCCACTTGCCGGTAACACCCCTGGGTCCCTTTGAAAAAGTTCTGAACATGTAATGTCTCCCTATGTTTTGAGGCACTTTTTTTTTGTGTGTGTGTGACGCAGCTGGCTGGCTGATGGAAGGCTGCTTGTGCTTCACAGAATGGTGCTACTAGACATTAAATGAACGGCGAAGGGTGATTGATGCCCCGCACCTGGCGCTGCGTTTCCTCTGCGCTTACTTAGTTACTGCACAGTCTCTGAGGGCCTGTTCCGAAGACTCTCATTTTCCTGATGAGTGAGGCTGGGGGGCGGGGAACCTGGTCTAAGCTGAGATCTGGGCTACAGGGGAGTCAGAGGCGGGCTCGCAGGGGTGCCGACCTTGTCTCGGATCTGCTGCCGGACCTTCTCGCGCTCAGCCTCCATGCGGGCGTGTTTGGCCTTGCGCTCCTCCTCCTGTTGCCGCAGGGCCTCCTGTCGCTCCTCCTCCTTCTTCTGAGCGTCAGGGTCCTTCTCCTCCTCTCCCCCCAGCATCTTCCCCATGTCCTTGGTGGCCCCTACAGGGAGAGGCAGCGGGCAGGGGAGGAAGAGGGTGTGGTCGGTTGGGAAGGGAAGGCGGTGGGTTGAGGCTCGGTTTCTCCTGGGTCAAGGGTGCGTGGGGAGGGTGGCGGGGCTCACCTCCGAGGGCTTGCTTCATAACGAAGTCCATGCTGCAGGCGTTGGTCAGTGTTCCCTAGCCCCTGGCCGAATGTGCATTCAGTTCTGCTGCTCTGCCCTTGGGAAAGGAGCCCACCTGCAAAAGAGGAGGGAGGGTCAGATGGCTCTTCTCAGGCAGGGTGGCTGAGCCTCCCTGGGGCAGCCTTTTCTTGTCTGGACAGGGCACTGCCAGCTAAGGATAAGGCTCAGTGCCCTGTACTTGCTGAGAGTGTATTATGGGCCAGGCACGGATCAGCAGTTACACAGCTTCTGGTCCCCATTTAAGGTCTTTTATTTTTAAAAACAGGATTTATTTACTTTTATTTTTTTGTATCTGAGCGTTTTGCCCTCATGTAGGTATGTGCGCCGTGTGTGTGCAGTGCCTGTGGAATCCAGCAGAGGGCGTGAGAGCTCCTGGAATTGACGTTACAGATGGTTGCGAGCCACCATGTGGGCGCTGGCACTAGAACCTAGGTCTTACCCTGAAGTAGTGTACACGCCAAACCTCTGAGAATCTCTCCAGCCTTGCTTCCTGTTTTACAGCCTTCCTTTCGAACTTTTTTTTCTTTTTAATTTGCTTGAAGCCAGAAGGCTTGAAATGAGACTGGAATTTGGGCTTGGAAGAGTTGTTGTCTTTCATGTGACCTTCAGCAAATGAAACCCCTTCCTTAAGCTCTCAGTTTCCTCTTCCTAAAACGGAAGTGGCAGGGCCTGAGCTACTGTGGAGAGCAGGAAGGAGCAAGGCTGGGCCATTGGTTCAACTCACCAAGCAAATGAACATGTGCTCAGGGCTCCACAAAATCAGTGGTGCATGAAAAAAAAAAAAAGGTATAGCTAGCATGAATGGGAAGCTCTCCAGACTTTGGAAATTAGACAAGTAGAGAAATAACATTTATTGTTGTAGCATATTGTAGCATATAAGGTTTGCATTTTATAGCTTAATGTTGATTTTTATTTTAAATTATACATGAGGGCATTGGGGTTATTATCACCTCAGAGCTTGTGGGCTTTACAAAGTGAGGTCCTTACAGGCCCTCTGCTAACCCTACTTCTCTATCCTCCTTCCTAAAGTACTGATCTTCAGTTTTTATTATTATTTTTATTGGTTTTTCTTTTTGTCTCAGAAGATTTTCTCCAAATAAAGCCATAATTGGAATGCAGTATGGATAAGATAACCAATGGTGGTGGAGGTGCCTTCAGACTGAGCACAGGGCCTCCTTCTGGAGCAGCTCGCCTCTGAGAGGAGGTCCCAAAGCTCTAATTTACAGGTCTCCTATTTTCATTTGCACTGATTTTTGAAAGTATGTTTTAAAATGTTTTTTTTTTTTAACACACACACACACACACACACACACACACACGGCCTGTTACCTAGGGCGTCAAAGCCCCTGGCATGAAGTTACCTGGCTGTGAGTCACCCTGTGGGTGTGGGGATTGGACCTTGGTCCTCTGGTATGGCAGCTCTTAAGCCCCGAGCTACCTCTCCAGCCTGAGCTATACCGCTTCTTTAACAGACAGGGCTGCTCCCCGACTCCCCTGTCTGTGCATCTGTGTCAGTGAACTGTCCCAAATGTGGTATGGGCTGGAAGTTAACTGGGGCTAGGCCTCCTCCAGCCCCAGGGCCTTTTATCTCTTATCAACTTCAAGTGTCTGTTACTTTCTAGGAAGAAAAGACGGTTCTGGGAAATGATGACCGAGAATTCTGCCAGGCTGATTTTTGCAACCAAGTCAAGTTCAAGGTCACAGGCTATTCACTGATGGATATTCCTCATTTCTTTCCAAATGAGAAATCATTAGCAGACTGTGAGCTTTTCATAATGAGGGATCCAAGAATGTATCTACAGGATTAGACCAGTTAATGGAATCTTTTTGGTGAAGAAAAATCATAACATACTGGATGAAAAGTTTCTCAAGGGTTTTGGTACCAGCCCTAACCGGTTAAACATTCTAGACCGGGGCTGAGTCTGGTAACGATTTAGCTTGTTCCAAATTGGGCAGTGCTAGTGATCTCTGTGCTGATATTTAAAGGGGAAAAATGTGGATCAAATGTCTGGAGGAGTAGGGGGAAGTAATACAAATGGCAGTCATTGCTGACTACATATGGGACCACATTAACCCAAAATGAACACAGGCTTCCCAGTAAAGGCAAGAGAACCCACCCTGGCCTGGAATCTGAGTCTGAGGGTTGCTCAGCTCTGTGGAGATGTTTCCCATTGATTTTAGACCTCAGGAGAAGACTTAATTTCTAAGAACGTAAATGAACAGAGAGCGAATGGAGTGATTTTAGGAACTCTGGCGTTTCTACGCAGTGTTTACACAGAGCTCACAGGATTACCAGGTGGTAGTGGGAGAGGCGGGACTCTAATTTGAGATGATTCAAACTGGAAAGCAGGACACCTGGGCCAGGCTTGGCTCCATCCCTGACTTGCTGCACGACTCGGGGCGGACTCTCCTGGGACCAGATGCTCTTCCACAGCTCTCCCCAGTGCTCCTGGTGAAGCAGCGTTGCTGTGACCTATGCACCATGCCCCCAACCCTTCTCTTCTTTGTTCTGTAACTCAGTTCTTCCCTCTTCTCTCATCTCCCCTACCTCCCCTCACTCCGTTCTTCCTCCCACTCCTTCTCTTCTGTCTGTCCTTATCCTCCCTTTTCCTTATTGCCTCACGTTCTGCTTGCTTCCCTGACTCTGGCCTCAGCCCCAGCTTCTGCTTCTTCTGTGAACCTCCCCTCAGTGGGGCTTCTTCTGTCTAGAGGCTTTATTGATCACTGACATCACTGACATCACTGACATCTAGACCTCTTATCTGGAATTTGATCCCATAGCAAGGATTAGTTGAGAACCTACTACGTGTTAGCATCTTAGACACTGAAGACGTGACAGTGAACTTAGAGAGGCACCACTGTGCCCTCACACACATTTCATTCTGAGGTGTCTGTCTGTGTGTGCCTGCCTGTGGGGAAAGGCACAAAAAATAAGTCCAGAGATGCATTCCTGTTCTGTTGACACCACTCAAATGCAACAGGCCATCTGTCAATAATTGTATTCACTCATTGCTCCAGCAGTGGTCATGACTGCTACCCACTTCCCTCCTTGAATCTTCAGAATGCATCAACTCAAGGACTAAATCTTCTCAGTGTCTCCATCTCTATTACTCCCAGAGATCCTAAGTAATCCTTGGGTCTACCCCCAAATCCTGTTGTCTAATCTTAGTGTCACCTGTTTAGCCATTAGGCAGTTTCCTTACTCATATGGCTGAGGTAGTCCTGAGTGACTTCTGAAGCCCAACCTGTTCCTTACTCCTGCTTTTTTTTTTTTTAGTTTTAATCTTAAAAAATATTTTTCAAATTTATTCCTCTCTCATATATCACATCCTGACTGTAGTTTCACCTCTCCCCAGATCGCTCCTTTCCCCTTTTTCTTCAGAAAAGGGCAGGCCTCTCAGGGATACCAGCCAAACATGGCATATCAAGTTACAATAAGACTTGGCATATACCTCCCTCATAGTAAGGCTGAACAAGACAATCCAGCAGGAGGAAAAGGAAATCATGAAAAAGAGTCAGAGACAGCCCCCACAGGCACTGTTCGGAGACCTATGAGAATTCCAAGCTTACAGCGGATGTGCCAAGGACCTAGGTAAGACCCAGATGGGCTCCCTGGTTGTCAGGTCAGTCTCTGTAAGCCCCTGGGAGCCCTGCTTAGTTGGTTCTGTAGGCCATTTCCTGGTGGAAATGTCCTTGACCCCTCTGACTCCTCCAATCCCTCTTCCACAGGAGTCTCTAATGTTTGGCTGTGCCATCCAGGCCTCTTGACAGGAGACTTCCTCCAGGTCAGGCATGCTGTTGAAGGGGTGCTTTCTTCTAGTGAGGCAGCTCTTTAAAACTGAGTCTTTTCTATAAAAGGGGGGCTGCATGGCCAGTCTGAGGTTAGAAATGATCTGTGATGTGTTTGCCACGTGACAGGTGCTCAGTTAATGAAAGCTATTATTAAAGTGATTAATGATGGCCATTGCACACATCTGCAGCCTCCCCTCTCCTGGCCCAGTGGAACTCCCTCATCCCGGATGAAGCCAGCCTAGATTTTTCTCTCTGTACCTCTTCCGTTACCTTTTCGTCATCACGCCTTTCTTAGTTCTTACGTCTTTACATCTTTCCTGTCCTTTCACTGTCTCTTCAGTCTTCTCCTTTTTTTTAATCCTTTCCTTGAACTGTGCACTTCTCTGACTTTTTCCCCTTGAGTGTGCCGGAGTCTGCGCTCTGTGCTGCTTCCTCCGCTCCTGGTGAACTGCTCCTGAGGCCTGCTGTCTTAGCACACAGCCCTGGAGCTACCGTAATCAGCGTGGCCAGGAGAGCAGTGCTTGGCCGGGGTGTCCACAGCCCTCTGCTGCCGCCGCCTCTCTCTTTCCGTAGTGTTTGATGCTGACAGTACCCCTCCCCCTAATTCCAGCCTTCCCAGATCTGAATTCCATGACACAGCACTCTTGTGGGTTCCATTCTCCTCAAACAGGTCCTTTTCCCTCTTCTTTGCTAATTCCCTCTCCAGGCAAACTCCCCCTTCGCCTTCCTCTGCTCCTCCCATGGAAACCTCCTGTCTGTGCCTACTGATTTAGGATCCTTAGTTAGCACGCGTATGCACGCCAAAGCCCGCACATTTTTAACCCTGTGCTGTGTGCCGTTACACACGTTTTCAGTTCAGTCTCGGGAAGATGAATCCCCCCCCTTGCTGGGCTCCCATCTTGTCCACCGGAGAACCTTGTTACAACTGCTTTCCCCAACGACTCCAGCCAGTGTTTCTCATGGCACAGGCTCCCTCACTCGCTCCTTCTGTGTTCTCTGAGCACCGACTGCCCAACAGGCACCATGGGAGACATCAAGGCGTCCCCAACACCAATTCTCACAGCCCTCAGGTAACCGGGGAGGGAGGAGTTGCACAGCAGAACACACAGGGGACCTGGTGAGAGCGATTGGGCCAGGGGCACAGAGAAGAATTCCGGATACCGCTCACCACCTCCTCCCTCCCACCGCATGATGCCTTGGTTCATGGCTCTCACCTGCCTTCCACACGACCCTCAGATTCATCTCCCTAAAAGGCAGGTCTGCTCATGCACAGCCACGAGCCTGCACCGGCTTCCCATGGCCTTGCCAAGCCTACTGCGGTCTGCTCTAACCCTGCAGCCTAGCACCGGCTGCCGTTCTTTGCTTCTCATTTCTCATCTCTCGCACTTTGCTGTGTTTTAACCAGACCCCCACGATGTTATTTCCATCCACATCCGGGGCAGGGTGATCCGGGCACACTATCCCCACAGCCTGAGGGACGCTTAGCCTCATCCCTGCTGGCTCGCATCTCGGCGCTACTACTTATTAAAAGCTCTTGAGTACTTAGTGTTTTCTCATGTGTAAAATGGAGACAGTCGAGGCCCTGGGCGAGGCCTGCTGCTAGCACGGAACTTATGCAAATCAGGTGTCTAAGCCAGTGTCTGGCAGGTCGTAAGCGTCCCCGTTGTCACCATGACCACCCACAACAGCGGCAGCCTTAACTTCCTGAGACCCTTTGCAATTACAGTTCTCCTTGACAAGATGGGATGGATTCTTGCCTTGCCGAGACATCAGGCACTTTCTAGGACAGTTACGCTGCCTCTTATTCATGTTCGAGCTGTCTGGGTATCTTTCTTTGTTATCACAGGAGCTTCTCTGTTGCCTCTGTCTTATTTGGAGAATCCCCACAGGGTATCCTCAGCACGCCTGCTCAGTGGAACTTAATGTCGTGCGCAAGGGCGCAAAGCATGAGCCTGCAGGTCCGACTGAGAACCTCTTAGACCCTGGGCGTGGGCGTGTGTGTGCCCGTGGGCCTGCAGCTGCCAAACATGGGGCACTGCAAGGGAGAAGGCCTGCGGCTTGCGTGCAGGTGAGGACTTGGGCCTCGCCGCCAGGAGGCGCTCCTCAGCGGAGCTGCGGAAAGCTGCCGTCTGTTTCCCTGTTTGCTGCGCGGGAAGGGTGCTGGTGGGGGTGGAGGCTGTGGCTGCTGGTGGGGTGTTGGACTGGGGAGAAGGGGCGCTCGGGGGGGAGGGTAGGCAGGCTGATGCAAATGTTTCCATGCTGGGGACTCAGGGCAGGCCCTCACCTTCCCTCCAGATCCCCCCCCCCCCATTACTGCTCTCAGTCTCAGCCAAAAGGCGGCCAAGGCACTTGCTCCAGCTCCGTGGAGTCCGAGGGACCCGGCCCCTCCCTCTGACAAGCACGCAGGAGCACCTGCAGTGTTTGTCTTTGCGGCTGTTTTTCTGGTTTTTTGTTTTAATGATTCAGGTACGGGCTACATTTACAACTCAGTTCAACACTCAGTTTCTTTTCGCAAAGGACTGCGCGCTAATGGAGGTGGCCACGACAGAGGACGTCCCCCTACTCCCTCATCCTACGCCCCTAGAAGCAAGGCGTCCTGGGGGTGGGGAAGGAGAAGGGGGAGACAAGGATGGGCAAGAGTAAGGGATAGCTTGTCTGGGTCACCAAAGTGGCAAGGGCTTCCCCCCACAGAGGGAGGGCAAGCTTCCAGGCGCCGCTCCCAGGGCCCTCATGGAGGCAAGCACTCGCGACAGCTCTGCCTTGGGCTTTCAGTTGGCTCGTCCCCTTCCTCCATACACACCTCTCAATTCTGAGCCCCAGCCTGCTCTTAAACTTTTCTGGGGAGGGGACGAGCAGCCTGTGACCTCCGCACCCCCCCCATGGGCTCGCGCTGCCCCAACAGCGTTCTTGCGGGAAAAGGACAAATAGTCCCTCTGCCCCCCACCGACGTGGGCACTCCTTCCTCCACCTGGCCTCTAGCACCCTCGGCTTCCCTCGGGAACCGAACTCTAGCGTCTGGGCGGCTCTCTGCTTCTGGAGCAGGGGCCCGGGAGGGCTTCAGAGGTAGCCACACCCGGAAGTAGCTGAGGACCCCGTCGCCCACCCCAGCCTTACGGGCTCGAAGTTGTTCTCCGGGTCCACACTTGAGTCTCCGCACTCGGGGCGGTCCGGGCTCCCCGAGCCCTGCTGTCCCCAGCTCTGGGTGCCCGCCCGCCCACACATCTGCCCGCCGGGTGCCCGCAGCACCCGCCCTCCCTCCGGCCTCCGTGGGGAGCTGTCCCTTCAGCACCACGCCGAGAAGGCAGGGGCTGCCTTCCCCAGGGCAGCGCCCCGCGGTCTTGGGGAGCCCCTCACGGCCACACTGCCCGCCTTCCCCGCTCTCCCCAGGCCAGAGCAGTTCCCTGTTGCACCCATCCCGGCTCCGCCTCCCCGGCCCGCGGCCAGCACCGACCTGGTGGTCCCAGCAACCGTCTAAGCCACTGCAGGGCTCAGGCTGACTCCAGCAGGCGGTGCCGTGTGCTCAGCTTGCTCGCGCCGCCGCCTGGTGTAACTCCGCCGGGCGAGCTGGGGCCGTGGCTGCTGCCGCGGGCGGATACCGAAGGCGCCCTCCAATCACGCCCCTCAGCCAGGCCCTGACGCCGTACAGCTTCTCTTTCAGAAGGGAAATTCAAAACCCCTCTCTTCTCCCCCTCTCTCCCTCTCTTCTCTCTCCCTCTCTTCCTTCTCCCTCCCTTTCTTCCCCCTCTCTCCCTTCTCCCTCCCTCTTCCCCCCCTCTTTTCCTCTCCCCCTCCTTTTCCTCTCGCTGCCTCCTCCCCCTTCTTCTCCCCTCTTCCTTTTCTCCTTTCCCCTCTTTTTATTCTCCCAGCCTTCCCCTTCCTCCTTTCTCTGTTCTTTTCCTTGTCTACTGTGATTCCTTTTGCAGATAGCCCCGATGATTTGCCTTCAGCTAGGCTTCTTTCCAAACTCCTCTGTTTTCAAGCTCCAAGAACCTCAAGCCAGCAGCTTTGGAGGGGTGATGGGGGCAGTAGTGGAAGAGCAGACACCAAAGGATTACCTCCTCAGAAAAAGCTCTCCTTGGCTCTTCTGGGCACACGATGATAGACACATTCCCCTTGAGGTACCCACTTCCCTAAAGGAACCCCAGTCTCAGTCACTCCCTTTCTCTGCTTGTGTCTTGCCCATGAGCAGCTTCTGAACTGGGCAGTTTACTCTCAGATCATTTCTGCAGTTTACAACTGTAGTGCCAGCTACACACTTGCTCCAGAGCCGTTGATGTGCATGATGAGGAAGGCCCTCCTAGAGGGTAAGGGACTCTCTGCTCTGGACCCAGAAGCAAAAGACTGCTGCAGAATTGCAGGGGGAACCTTAGGCGAGCTGCAGAATTGCAGGGGGAACCTTAGGCGAGCAGCTCCTGGTCCTCTGTAGATCTGTTATCCTCTGAAGAAGATATAGCTTGTGATATTGTTATTCTATAAGGTTCTCCTTTCCCTCCCAAGCTCAGGGAAGAGAACGGGATGCCCATGACAGAGGAACATCTACTCCATGCTCAGTCTTGCCTTCTCTCTCTCCTCATGAGCCTTTTCATTCTGCCATCTAGTCTATTGCTTCTCACCCCTTCCTTTAATCCAGGCTGAGGTGCAGGAAATGGCTCCAGGGAAGTCCTTGTTCCTGGCCTTTGGAAACTGTGCAGGGGCTCATGCTTCCATCCGAGTTAGGTCAGAGTGGAGAGGGCTTCTCTCTCAGGAGGGAGAGCTGCAGGAGAGCAGGGAAGGAAGGAGGGGTTCACAGCAGGTGCCTCAAAGTGAGGGAGCCTTATAGATCAGGCGACCTCGATGTACAGACCCTGCCTCCCTGCAGAGTCACCTGTGTGGAGCTCACCTAGTCAACCCTTTCAGGCTGGGTGCTTTGAGCAACAGCAGAGTTCTCTGGTTGGCACTGTTGAGGCATCAGCTTAGCATGCTCACTATTTCCCTGTGATTTCCTAAGGTAACCTAAAGAATGTGTATGTGTGTGTGTGTGTGTGTGTGTGTGTGTGTGTGTGCTCCTGTTTGATTAGAGTGGCTTAGACTTGCCACTAATGCCTAAGGGGAGTTCTAAGCCAAGAGATCTGACATTTTGTCTTTCCGAGAGCAGCGATCCCCACCCTCCTCTCTTGTGTAAGTTCTTCAGCAGCATGCCTGAGTGGGGCCTGTGCCACACTGCTCTGGCCACAGCTGGGGCTTGCTTGGCCTTCGACATAGGCATTGATCCAGCTAGGGTCAAAATCCAACTTAGGCTCCAGGAAAAGACCAAGCTCAGTCCTGAGTGCTGCGTTCTAAGATGGACCTGGATATTGCTCTTGATAAGATGCTAGCCTAGGGATGCAGAGGCAGAAGGGTTTGTGAAAGGCTTACCCTCAGGACAGAACTGGGGGGACACAAGACCCGGAAGGGCTGATGAGTCTTGCTTTGTTGGAATGGACTTGGTTTAACAGTTGGCAAAGTGGATGCTAAGGTATACTTGCTGAGTGGATAAATAACCATTGCAAAGAGACCAGAGCTACAGTTTTTTTTTTTTTTTTTTTTTTTTTTTAATTCTTTTAAACCTTTGCTGGTGGTGACTTTAGGGCAATGGGGAAGGTAAGGAGAGGCAGACAGAAGCTCTAAGAGGGAGACCCAGATCTCAGCTGGGGCTGTCCTTCCATGCTGTGCTTCCTGACTGGAGGCCATTAGCTGCGGCTGAATAAGAGGGCCACCCCAGCAGCAGTTACATTTGAATCCAAGCCTTTTGTGAACCTATTAAAAATCCTCATTATCTCACAGGAACTGAGCCTCCTTGCAGAAATCTTACTGATGAGCAGAAATTCAGCTCAGTTAGGTTTGGGTGGCTTTGTCCTGTTGGTCAGTTAGGGGTAAGTCACAGAGCTACTGGTCACTTTCCATGGACAGGAAGAGGTGGGAGAGGAGTTCTCTCTCCCGTCAGCGTGAACAGCCTAGACATGGTTTCCTCATCTTTCGTTATTACTAAAGACAAGTGGCTGACTGTTCTAGATATTCCCCTAATGATGATGATGCCACTAACCTCAGCAACGGTCTACGCTCCCAAAGGACCTGAGGTGCCAACTTTGGGGCTTTTATGTAAATCACACTTTCTCATTTAATTTCTACAAACGCTCACTGTCAAGATGCAGACACTGAAGCCCAGCGGGAGAAAGTGAGTCTTGAGTGGAGCCAGGGTTCCAGCTGATGTGGGACTGGGCTCCACGGGCCTCTTTTCACCTTGGGATGCTTATCTTGTGACATGTTTGAACATGCCACAGCCTATGCAAGTGGAACTCTTGCAGCATATATGTATTATAATAGATATTAAATACATACATACGTCACTGGTATTTATAGTCATTTCTATTTTCTAACACACACACATTTGCTCTCAGATCAGGGCACTCATGTCATGCAGACTGCAGTATTTCCTTCCCCTCCTGGCTGTCTAATCCAGCTCACCGTGAATGAGCGTGAACATGGAAAGTGCAAGCAGGCAGTGTCTGGTCTTTACCGAGTGTGGAGAGCAGGAAAGGGAGCCAGGTTTGGAAAGATTCAAAAAATGGTGTGGCTATGCCTTGGATGTTCACTGGGAAGCCAATTAGGAAAGCCAGTGCCTGGACTTCCATAGGACTGAGGAGCAGCGCGTGAGGAATGACAGCCGTCACAGACTGCCAATGTGCCCATCAGTGAGAATGGCTTCCGGAGAGTGCTCGTCCAAAGGTCAGCTCATTTCTCCCCTGCCATCACCTCGCCCTAGCCGCACTCTGGATGACACGAGGAAGTGGCAGATCTGCTCTGAACTGGAGCTTTGCTGGCTGCCTCTCACCTCCGCTGGCAGGGACTGGGTGCAGGGAGACCTGAGCTGCCCACGTCCTATGGTTCTAGCTTGAGCCTGCGGGGGCAGCACTGGCCTTGGTTTGGGGGAGTGGCCTGGTGTACAGGGAAAGGTTCCTCTGGTGACTACCTTCCTTTTCGTCAGCAACAATGGCCAGGGTATGATGTGAGCCTTCCAGTCCACCTCTGTCAACATGGAACGCCGTGGCGTGAAGGCAAACTTGTCTTGTGTAATGGCATACCTGTGCGCGTGGCCACTGAGGCCGGACAGCATCCACGCAGGGTGCACGTGCCATTATTGTTGTATCACACGGCTTGTGTCAGTCTCACTGTTTGGTGGCGAGTCCCTCCTGTGCTGTTAAGAACCAGTGTGATTCCCTTTATAGCAGAGTGTGTCAGTGGTCCCATGAAGGCACTGGTGTGAGGCAGGGGTATACATACAATCGTGTGGGCTGTCTGCCATGGGGCCCAGTGTACATCGTTTGTGCCAGATTCAAAGGTTCTAAGGATGTACCTCTGTTTCTGGTTACTAACGTTGCTCTCGAGCAGAGGTGGCCCGGGTGTCAGGTCCTGGGTCACTCTCAGCGGGGGGGGGGGGGGGGACGGGGGCGCTATGTGTGGGCAGCAGTAGAAGTATACCCGAGTCATATGTAGACGCACACACGTACAGCCAGAAGTCTGTCCTGACCACTGTGAAAACATGAAGACGACACTGCTGGAGGTGAGGAGCCCTCCTTTCCACTTCCTTCCCACCATAACGGCCATAGCTCCTGCCCACTTGGGAAGGAGGAAGGCTCCGAGAACCCTACAGTTTCCACTTTAGTATTCCAGAAAGTTCCTAGATGTTGCTTCTGCACCCTGACTCACTGGTGACACATGGGTGTGTCTGTGGAAGTTCTCTAGGGATCCTTTCTCATCCCCAGAGCCTTGTCTCAGATTCTGCACCTCCCCCCTCCTCATCCGCCTACCAGTTTCTCCTGGGTCCTGCATGCCCTTTATCCGTGCCCATCTCCTCATCCAGGCAGCCATTAGCATGTCAAAGCAGCCTGTTCAGCCCACACACTGTACCCTGGGGCATCCCTGCACAGAGGCTCCCCCTCATCCGAAGCGCTCCAGAAACCTTGCATTTTTGTGTCTGTTTGCCTGTCTGCAGCTGGGGTGGAGATTCTTCCTGCTCTTGTTGCAGGTTCTCTCTCAAGCTTCCTGTTGTGACTTCTGTCCCTTCACTTCTACCCTCAGCTCTTCTATCCTTCAACCCTTCTGGGTATGGCCAACTGTCCCTGTCCTCTGATGACCTCAGCTGAGCATGCGCTATCAGCCCCTCTGTCCCTCTATCCAGACTTCCCCTCCATCCAGGCTGCCATGACCTGACTCTTGCCTTGCTCTTGCACAGTGGGTGCCTCTGGAGGATCTCCTTCTTGATGGTTCTCCACCTTGTAGGCTCTCAGTCTCTTCCCCTCCCTGCAAAGGACCCGCTCAAAGCAGTCCTGATACCACAGAAGGCTGCCTTTCAGTTCATGGAAACAGCATACAAAGCAGAAGTCCCCGAGAGGATTTAAGCCTCAGGACTCTCTGTGCTCCTGGAGGCTGCACGTCTAGCCCGCTCCTTCTCAGAGGAGGTGGAGTCTGGGACATGTTCTCAAATACCCTGCAGATTCTCAGGCCTTGTCCCACGTGGAGCAAAGAAGGTTCTGGCCTGGGAGCCCCAGAACTGCATCTTTTACTGGCTCCCCAGGAACTTCCGACCCACACACTGGCTGGAAAGCCCTGGTCTTGAGCCCATAGAATCTGAGAATGCTGTGATTCTGTACCTGATTGTATGCAAAATAAAATAAAATAAAATAAAATATCATGGAGTCATAGAACATTTTAGGATTAAGAGAGGTTTTGCTCACTCTGTCCTAGAAGTCTGAGCCTAAGACTGGAGCTGGAGGCTCTCCATCTGGGAGGAACTTTGGCTTTCCAGGCTCCTTGCTCCATTTTCCGTGGAAAGCCCCTCCTCCATCTCTTGAAGGACTGTTGTCACATGCCACTTCTATTTGTGAGGACCCAGGGTCTCCCTACTGGTGCAAAGGCAACTGGCAGGGCACAGAGTGGGTGAGCAGAAAATGATGTCTCTGTCCAGTTAGGAGCAGCGTGTGCTGGCCCGCAGACAGATCCTGCTTGTAGACAAGATGAGCTGGCGAGGACGTTATTGCTGTTTTATTACAGCAAGAGATAGCAAGGCTCACGGACAGATGATATTAAGCTCTTAGGCCTCTGGCCAGGAGATGAGAGAATGTGTGGAGGGGCCTCAGAAGGCTGTTTTCTGAGACTGATGGAGGGGAAGAGTACATGTGTTTAGGAGACAGGACGACAGAAGGTAGTCACACATGCATCAGAAGTTAATAACACTCAGTGGTGGAACACTTGTCCCGTGCACACATGGCCCCAAGTTCAGTCTGGAGAACCACATAGAAAGGGGGAAACCAGCAATGACAAGACTGATCATTTTCTGTATTTGTACACTTGGGAAAATGGGGCCGGAAAAGGAAAGAGCTTCTCTCAAGGTCACCCAGCAAGTTCGATCACCTTTGAATTCCTAGGTAGCTGTTTCTTTGTAGGTGTAAGTCAGCACGCAGCCAGACCTTTCCTAACGACCCCCTTTATAGCAGCTGCTGTTTTGGGGCAGTGGAGATGCTGGCTCTTTCAGCGTGCTTGCGTTCAGTTATCAAACATGGATGGAGAGCCAGCTTCTTCCCGAATTGCTCTCCCTCCTTAGCTTCACGCCAAGAGATACACACATGCTCTGATTCACACTTTCAAGGTCCTTTCACTCCCAAACTCTTTGACGTGAGCGGTGGAGAGATGCAAACAGTCCACGCTATTACAACACTTGAAGCGCTGTCCTAGCGGAGAGGGAGCTGGAGGGGAGAAGGAAACACACAGCTTGCCAGCCAGATGGAACTGAAGGCTCCAAGCAGGGCAGAGACACGAGCTATGGTGCTCCTGGCTGCAAAGGCTCCAGGGTTTCTGAATCTTCTCCAATGCTTCTCCCAAGAGGAGACAGTATGGTTCTGTTGTAGAGAGGTGTGGGAGGGCTTTCACTTGCCCTCTGGCCTTCCTGTCTATGTGACTGAGTACTGAGTATGAGTACTGAGGGTTAGTTTCCTCATCAGTACAATGGGAGAGCCATCTTTACCTGCCAGCATAGTGGACAGAGCTTGGCTTTGAAAAATGACACCCCACTCCCTGGAGCACCAGCTTCTTTCAGCTGTCAGCGAATACTTAGGGCTTTTTTCTGGAGTCTGGGACAGTGTAGCCATTAGGCACTGCCTACTTTTATGACCTTCTTTGGCCAGGAATTCTGCCTTTAAATCCTCTACGGTTTAAGTGGGGATGAGAAAGAAAAGAACAGAATGCTAAGGTAAGTAGAGTAACCCCTCTTCTTCCCTTTTGCTGGCTTCCTCTCCAAACACAGGACACAGAGATGCAGAACTCCCCAGAGGGAGCCGCCCGAAGGAAGTGCAGTGGGACTCAGACATCAGGCTCAACAACAGGAGGAATTTTCCACACACAAATTTAGAAATGGCTGTTTCTGCTTCTCTGAAACTTCCAGCTGTTTCTTTCTGGTAAAAAAAAAAAAATAACCAAGACCAAAACAAAACCCAAAATAAACCCAAACCCCTTTTATTTGGCAAGCAAAGGTCTTAGGAAGACATAGCCAGAAAAAAAGCTTAAAGGTGCTACATGCGGCAAAGGGGATTCTGTTCCTAGGCATCTCAGTGGGGCAGGAGATGTGCAGTCTCTAAGTGACTGGATCGCTGTTGCTGTGCTTCAGCAGCTTAAATGCCATCACCTCCACTCTACCCTCCGTTAGCGATATTCAGGTGCAGAGAGGCTAACCACCGTGGTTAGCTAAGAAATGTCAGCATCAGCATTTGAAGTCGGGATGCGACTATAGTTGGTCCTGTCCTTAGGGAGGAGCTGGGTAGTTATCTGGAGGGCCAGGCTGGCGGTACAGCTGCAGGGCCATTGGTCCTTGGGTTTGGGGGACTCTGATGGGACATCCTGGGGACCTGTCACAGACTGTTCCTTACAGGGACTGGCTGTTTCAGGTCTGAAGTTGGTCAAGCGATGGGAGCTATAGGTCAAGGCTCCAGAAGGCCGCCCTGAGGACTTAGACGAGACCCTCCTCTCCCTAGCAGGCCTCCACTTACTTCCGCCCAAGCCCCAACCTCCTACCTCTGTTCTCGCCTGCTAATGTTCTTTCTAACTGGCTTTCGGATCTGTGGGAGAATGGTGCTTATAGAATATACATCTGACTGCATCCCTCAAGGCACATGGTGGCCACGGCTTCTTTTACCACCCAGCACCCACTCCTCCCTCATGTGCCGTCAGCTTTGGAGAAGCCATCTGTGTAGCGGGTCCTCAGTATCCATGGGGGAATCAGTTCCAGGACCCCCGTGGATACCAGCATTCTTGGATGCTTGAGTGTCTTGTATAAAACAGTGAAGTATTTATATAATGTGGTGTGTGCTTCACAGCCTGGATGACCATGAATGCTAATTTGTTGGCTCAGGCGCTGCAATTTAGGTGGAACACAGAGGCCCTCCAAATCTACTCCAGCTCCACTGAGCTACAGTCCAAAATCTTTGGGAAAAGGTTGCCTCTGTACTGAAGATACATGGGCTTTTCTTTTACATTACAGCTTGAGCGAAACAGGACAGTGGACTTCCCACAGTGTTTATACCACGTTAGACATTGTAAATAACCTAAAGAGGTTTTCCGGTTTATGTTTGTTTATTTTTAAAGACAGGATCTCTTGGAGCACAAGATGGCCTGGAACTCACTATGTAGCCAAAAACTGGCTTGAATTTCTTTCTCTCACAGCTTCTCATCTGTGTGCAGGGGTTACGGCTATGCACCCTCATGCTTAGCAAAGATTGCATCTTTGGACCTCCATGTCTTTGCGGGGGGTCGATCCTGGAACCAATCCCCTATGTATACCAGGGGGTGACTCTAAGAGCATGTGTGAAATGCCAGAGTCTTTTCTGGGTGTGGGAAACACCTGGGAAAGCATTACAAACTTCTGACTCTTCAGTAGGGGAGCTTGGCACAGGGTTGGGGTAATTCCTGAGGGTGATAGGGTTGTGGCAGATGGAGAAAAGGGGCAGCTTTGTGTCTTTGGGCACAGAGCTTTCCCATTCAGGGAAAGGTCCTGGGAAGAATTTGCTTGGTGAATGAATAGGGACCATCCCGGACACCCAGCAATGGCCCTCAGTCCTCCTCTGTGTTGTCACCAGGGCTCTTCCGAAACTCTTTGTTGGTGATTTAGTCTCCGTTTTCAGACTACATCTCTTCCTGGGGCAGAGGTGGGGTCGCGGTTATGTAAGTAACATCTCTGGGGGAGCAGGCCTCACCTCTTCTGATGGGAGCTGAACAAAGCAATGTTCTCTTTACTCCCCAATGCTGCCATTCTTGCCTCAGCCGGCGGCAGGACAGCCTGATGCCCGGGTTGACTTTGATCAAGGCTCCCCCTGTCTTGGTTTTTCAGTCTTCACTCTCCCACTCCCTCCACAGGCCCATCGTCAGCCCTTTGATCAGCTCTGTGACTTTCCACTGTGCCTCGGCTGGCTCCATTAGGATGGTGAAGCCTCCTCTGGTTCCTGTCACTCCCATGCTCGGACGCCATCTCTGACTCACTGTTGCCTGGAGCATGGAGTCCAAATCCATGAGCCCTGGGTAGCTTTCAGCCCCCTCCCCAACCTGTACACCGTGTCTCTGCTCCCAGACACTACTCCTATGATGTCTGTTTCCTCTCTTAACATTTCCATCCTTTCGTTTGCTCAATTGGATGTCAGAAGCTGGAGGACACCGAATGTGTCTTGCTTTCTCAGCTGTAAGCCTGCCCTTTGGCCAGTGGTCAGTGACTGTTTCCAGAATGCTCGGAGCACACATGTGGTGTCATGCTACTCTCGTGGGGTTGTAATAGCTTGCTGTGGCCTGGGGGACTTGTAGACACAGGTCCTGAGTGAATAGAAAGTTCTGGGACCCTCATCATCCTGCACTCGCCCACACACATACCCTCTCTGGACGTCTCCCATACTTGAAGCCACAGTGGTGTTCTGTCCTTGGGGTGTTTTGGGTGTCATTTGCTGTGGGGACAGCACAGTTTTGACCTGTCCATTGGGAGTCTATTTGGAGTACCCCGGTCATTATTATCTGGGTGGAGATGATTTCAGGCTTCACCTCTGTGGAGGGCATCCGACTCAGAACTGGCTTAGTTAGAGTGCCAGGTGTCTTCCTGGTCTCAGGGACAGCCCCACGTGGCAACTGACACCAGGCTGGTAAGAATAAGCTTTGGGTGTGAGCTGTGGGCTTTGCAGGGCCAAGGCTCTAGGTATTTTTCCCACTTTTAGAGGTGCCCACCGGAGGGCAACACTAACACAGAGAAGCCAAGGGCTTTGAGAAGGGCAGAAGGTGAACCCCTGATGACCTATGACACTGTGAGGACCCACATCCCTTTCAGCACCTCTGCTCATGTGGTCAGGGATGACAGCCACTAAATACTACCTTACGCTGTAGCATTGTGGTGGTTCCTGTCTTTGAGGTTGTGCATTTCCTTCTTCAGAATGGGCTGCTATGGAATACTTTCGAGTTGGAAAAAGGAGCCAGGCACAAATGGCCATGTGGCCTATCATAGCATGACTCTACTCCCAGAACTCAAGGTCAAGAAGGAGCTTGTAATTCAAGTTCCAACTCAAAGCTGTGTCTGAGTCACAACTTTGTATCCATAGATCCATCTCCTATAGTCAATTCTGAAGACACTGAAGACACTGAAAACACTTGAAGCGATCACAGAGCTTTGTCTGTGGTCCATCCACCTCCCCTTAACCCCGCAGTGCTTTAGCTTTGTTGAGTGGGTGCTGTTGCTCCTGGAGACTTTTCTGAGTTTTGTTGCCAGTTGAAGATACACACTCCCTGCCCCCCTTGCCCCCAGAGCAGTGTTTGGTGTGGGGCTGCTTAGAAAAGAAGGCGGGGACTTTTTCCAGGGTCCTCCCCAGTGGCAGTGAAGCTTTCTCAGACTGGGGATCACTTCAGCTCTATCCCAGAGCTGTCTCTTCAAGCATCTTGCTGGGCCTTTGACCTCTTTTTGTTTTTGATATATTTGAAAGAATTCTTATTCTTGGCTGTATAGTCTTTCCCAAGGTGGCTTCTCGAGTATTTTTTTGGACTGTGTAATTTTGAGGACTCTCTTCTCTAAGTTGGTCTTGTGGTTCTGAGGCATCAGTTTTCAAAACCTTTGTTCTGGGACTGGAGAGATGGCTCAGAGGTTAAGAACACTGACTGCTCTTCCTGAGGACCCGGGTTCAATTCCTAGTACCCACATGGCAACTCACAACTGTCTGTAATTCTAAGATCTGACGCTATCACACAAATGTACATGCAGATTTTAAAATAAAATCATTTCCCCAAAGGTTCAGCAATCCTAGCTTGTTGCTTTGTTTTGTATGGGGCTGTGCAGGGGACTCGCAGTGGTTCCAGCAGCTCATGGAGCCCCAGTCTTAGCATGTGGCTTTCGGGGAGGGTGTTAGGAGGTCACCAAGCCTTTCATGCCAAGCAATGACCTTCCAGGGCACTTTGCACGTGTTCTTCCAACTCCTCTCTTCCCACGCTGCTTTGGGGAGAGGAGGCTGTGCTCTGTGGCCCCTAGTGTGTGGATTCTAGTTGGGTTTTATAAAAATGTATTGGCAAGGATTAGAGGCAAAGGACAGAGCGAGGTTAGAGTATCCTTTGGCTGAAATTCACAACTCCTGCTGAGTGGTTGTTTGTTGTACAAGCAAGTCTTCCGTGAGTGCACGGCTGAATTAGCTTGTTCTAAGTTCCAAATTTTCTGATCCCCCCTCACCCTTAGGTCAATTCTTTTAGCAAGTGGCTGTTTTCAGAGACCCAAAGGCTTCCACTAGGATTCTGCACAGACTCTGCCACTACTGGGGAAACCAAGGCCCACAGTTGTTTGGGTCATATCCTGGCCTCATTGATAAAGACTACAAACAAACTCCCCTCCTGTCCCCTTGGCTGGGCTCTGGGCAGAGCAGGCCTCACATGGTCACCATCTCCTTCCCTGGCACGACTGACTCCCTTTGTAAATAAGGAAACTGAGGACTTGGCGGCATCTCTCCATCACTGCTCACCTCAGGACTCCCCTCCTCCCCCCACTGCATGCAGCAACCCACACAGCATCCTGTAAATAACTGTATGTTCCCAACACCTCTCCCTCTTCTCCTTGGAAACCTGTTCTGCCTTTGGACTTGGGCTGTCAGATTTTCCTGCTCTGCACAGAGCAGAGCACGGCAGGCGCCAGGCGCTTGGGCTGCACTGCAAGGCCTAGAACCAGGAACTGGCTCCGGCTCCACCAGCTGCCTGATCTTTGTCACATCACTGTACCTTTCTGAGCCTTAGGTTCCTGGTTTAGAATGCAAGGATATAATAGCTGATGTCTACGGTGAAGATTAAATGGGGACTGTCACACTCAGTTCTTGGCTGAGTGCGCGTAGTAGGGGGTCGCTGAAAACAAGTGTCACACACACTGTCACGTGCGGCAGCCTTGTGGGATAAATGCTATCGGTAGTCAGATTTTTGGTTAAAAAAAAGGGAGGGAGAGGGTGGGAAACTGGCCAAGGTGACACTGCTTGAAGGTGCCAGAAAGATTTGCGTCGGGGCCTTCTGTCCTTTTGAATGGAGATGGGTTCGTGCAGGAGACTGCCCAGGACTGCTTACCCCGCCTAGTCTGTGGCTGAGCTGTGGTTTGAGGACGCTTTGCCCAAGTTCCTGAAAAGGAAATTTAATCTCCCGTCGCAGCTCTGCTTGGGAGGTGTTCAAGCAGTGTGTGGAGCCCCCACTCTGGGTGAAAGCCTTCCTCCTGTGGGCGAGTCCTCTCTGTCAGGCCTGATTAGTCACTGGGAGGAATGTTGTTCCAAAGGGTTTTGTCTCTTTCTCAGGGCTCATTCGTCCTCACACCTTCAGCTTCAAGTGGAAGTGGCGCAAGGCTGCCACTACAAACAGAGAGATCTTAGTACCGCGCCCTAGGGCGTCCTCGCCAGAGCAACCCTCCGTCATTACAGACTACTCGCTCCAAGGCAGCCACTCACAGCGGCAGACAACAGGCAGCCCACTGCGGCGGGCACAGGCTGGCTCCTTTGGCCCTCGGAGTTTCTTCTTCCCTTTGGGAAGCTGCCCCTCTCCATTCCCTCACGCTGTCTAGACAGGGTTGACTCCCTCCCCCCTCATGTTCTAGGCATTGCCATGGAACCCAGGCGTTTGATTTCAGTTTCATAGAGGGTCAGACATGTGACTGAGAGGCTAGTGAGACACAATCCTTGGATTTAGGGATATTTGAAAAGTTCTCGTATTTGGCATTGCTGAGCCAGGAGAGTGAGATGGAGAGCTGCAGAGCCACATTGGGGGGTGGGGGAGCCTGCTCATGAGGAAAGCCAGGCTAGGTGTGAGGAGAGCTGGCAGGGAGCAGACCTGGGGACACAGGACAAGCTGCTGCATCAAGCTTTTCTGAAGTCCAGTCCACTTCTCATATTTACCATCACTTGAACCAATACTACTCCTTTCCTTTGAAGCCATTTTAGCTCCTTTTTCTACCAACTGCATATAAAATAGACCTGGCTGGCATTGTGCTCTGTGTGCCATTGTTTGTTTGTTATTCTACTTAAGCCAATGAGGCGGCTAATATGTCTGTTACGTAGAAAACAGAACAGGGCTAAGAGACAAGGGTCAAGTTAGCTGAGGAGTCATGGGAAGGCTGGGACTAGATCCCAGGCATTCTGACTCCAGTCTCTAGACTTTCTAGCACTCTCTCACGGTTGCAGGTCTGCTGACACCTGTTCAGTGCTGAGAACGGCCTCTCTTCAACACAATGGCAGCAGGCTGGTTTACTCACCCCTTTTTGGTACTGGGGATGCAACTGCAGTTTGGCTGTGTGATGCCAACATGCCAGCTCCCATCCAGCCCCCCCCCTTCCTACTTCCTCAGGGGAGACGCTTTTGCTAGCCACACCTGCTGACCAAACTGTGTCCTGGAAGGTATTATTGCAGCCTTAAGCTTGCCTGCCTGCTCTCTCTCTCTTTCAAGAGAGGGTTTCTCTGTGTTGCCCTGGCTGTTCTGGATCTCACTCTGTAGACCAGGCTGGCCTCAAGTCCAGAGTTTGCCTGTCTCTGCCTCTCAAGTGCTGGGATGAAAGGTGTGCACCGCCACTGCTCAGCTCAGCCCCTAATGTTTTTCTGGGCTTGACTGAACCTCAGTAATTACGTGGTCCAGGCTTAGCTCTTGTGTAGGGGAGCGCAGGGGGCAGTGATGACCGTGGCCTGGCCCTTGTTGGTCCAGTGCCTGGCCTGGGGTGGCTGTTTGCACTTCCTCGCTCCAGCACCGTATCACACATCTGTGAGAAAGTATGCTGGATTGTTTGACTCTGCAGAATTCCCTCCTGGCCTGGGTGAAGTTGGCACAGCAGGTAGAGGGACTTACCAAAGCCTGGAGCCATGAATACAACCCTCAGAGCACATGTAAGAGTGGAAGGAGAGAACCAGCCTCAGCAAGTTTTCCTCTGATGATGCACACTTAGGACATTGATCCCATTGTGAGCCCAAAAAACTGTGAACTATATAAACCTGTTTCTTGTCTGGTGTGGCTAAGCCCCAACATAGGCCTTTAATCCAAGAACTTTCTGTTTATTGTAAAGAGATGATTATGGGGCTGGAGAGATGGCTCAGAGGTTAAGAGCACTGGCTACTCTTCCAGAGGTCCTGAGTTCAATTCCCAGCAACCACTTGGGGGCTCACAACCATCTATAATGAGATCTGGTGTCCTCTTCTGGCGTGCGGGTGTACATGCAGACAGAACACTGTATACATAATAAATAAATCTTTAAAAAAAATGGTGTGGTTCACCCAGCCTTAGCACATACCTTTAATCCAAGAGCTTTCTGTACACAGGATTTAACATGTGCCTTCCCATCACACACACACATGCACACACACATGCACACGCATACACACACATTAAGTAAGTAAATATATATATCTAAAACAATTCCTTCCTGCGTGCCTGTTCTGCGGCTCCTCAGCCACAGCATCTCTTCTTTGCCTCTGTATGCTGGATACTGTGGAGAGTAGTTCTGAGACTCTTTCCTTGGTGATATTGATAGTAACAGCAGGACAAAGAAAATGCCAGAAGTGTTACAATACCGCCCTATTCCTATGGCAACCCTCCCATTCACTTCTATGACCCGCTGTATGCCGGGGAAGCCGAGGCCCACACAGGACCCTCTGGCTGCTTTTGTTTCATCAGTTTGAGTTGAAATTTTTCTCATAGGATTGAGAGTCCTTATTTTCAGGTGAGTTTTGGTAGAAATAACTCTGCTGGTGGGAGCCTGGCTGTCCCCTGTTGAAAAAGAGGCCTTTGTGGGGCCAATAGAAGGAACAAGGACCTGTGAGAAGTAGGGAGAGCCTCAGGTCAAGGGTTGGGGTGGTCACAAGCTCAGGGATGCTGGCCTGAAAGTGTTTCTGCATGGGTCCCAGCAGCTCCTCTGTGCCCTGGGCTAGGCACTTCACCTGAGTACACGCCACAGAGCTGATGCCAGGACAGAAGTAACACCAGAGATTATCTACGCCATGTCTCAAACACTGTGCATGAGTGTGGGCTGCAGGCCAGGGATGCAGAAGATTTTCAACCTGTATGCCATCATCATTACAACCCCAAGGGATGGTGCCACGTGCCAGGGCCTGGCACTGGGGTGAGGAGCACTGTGTCATTCGTGTCACTCACTGGAGTAGCACCTCCGTGAGTCTCGCCATGCCCGCATGGCACCTATGCTGTTGACTTAACATTTCTCTCTAATGCACTCACTTACAAAAATAAAACCCTTCATTGCATTTATTTTACAAAGAACCCTCAGAGGGCCACTTTAACCCAGTGAGCCTGAGTTTCTCCTGTGCACAGGATGAGCAGTCTCAATAAGAACAAGGAGAATGATGCCATGGGAACACTGAGTGAGCTCCAGCTGTTGAGGACCTGAGAACCAGGATGGCCCTTGATGCTGAGGCTCGCCCTACAGTCAGTGAAATGAGAGAGGAATGTCAAGGGAATGTTGGGTCCTCACACACAAATGAGGAATGTGCACTGAAAGAGCCAAAAAACCAGAAAGGCTTCCTCTGTGGGCCTTACCTCACAGCCCAGAGAGGAGGATGTGCTCCCTGCTGTGATCCTCAGTTCTCCCAATTCCTAGTGGTTGAAAAGTGCACATGTGATTCCTGTTGCCAAAGGACTACTATCAGGCGCCCGGCACCGAGGATGGACACATGGGTATTGCCCCTTGATCCTAATCAGGCTGAGCTCTTTGCATGCTCTCTTCCCACGCAGAGAACCTGACAGCCACTGGTTCAAGTCCTTACCCTTACAGCCCCCCAGGGTCTGGGCTCCTTTCTGTGCAGTCACCTCTCCGGGTTTCTGTAGAGCCAACACTTGCCTTATGGGAAGCCTTACACGCATGTGAAGGCCATCTCTAGTCTCCACAACTCCCCGGCAATGAACAGGTTTCCCGTGTCCCTGGATCAGTTTGCCCCCCGGGAAATCCGAGCCCGCACGGAAGGGCCTAGGTTCCTGACAGGGAACACAGCTGCCGTCGAGGGGGATGTTGTTGCAGTTTCCAGCGAAGGCAGCTGCTGTTTTTAGCTGGAGTCACTCCTCAGCCTTCCCCCTCCTCAACCCAAAGAAGGAGCTCGGTGCAGAAATAGCCTGTCCCAGGGGCTGCCCAAGACAAGGGCTTATTTTGACTTAGGATTGCTGCTGAGGCTGTGGCAGCCTTGTCAAAATACATCTGCCTCTCCTTACGCTGCCCACGGATCCTGAGCCGCAGCCAGGACCTCAGTGCGCTGCTGCCAGGTGCTCACATCTGGAACTTGACTCCTGGGAGCTGAGGACAACCGGCTTCGGCTCCGAGACAACTACCTCCTGAGCGTCTGGGGGCAAGAGGGGGTCTCTAATCTGTATTCAGGTATACTCACTTGTGTGGAGCCATGGCTTGGAGTATGTAAGCCTTTCCTCTGTGACCCTGCAGAGGGGCTGCAGAGGAACAATAGACACCTGTTCCATGGGCGGGGAAGCTGCCCAGGAAAGACCTCGTCACTGCAATGAGTCTGTGTCCAGCCCACGCTTCCTTCCAGTCCAGCCCCTATGCATCCTGAGGCCTCAGCAGCTCTCTCCCTGCAAGCCCTTTCTTTTGCAATTGTTCATAGCCCAGGCCCCACGCACTTGCCCTGGGCAGGACTGCTCACTAGTGCAAATTCACCACGACCCTTGTTTTCCTCCTGATGGCTCAGCTTGTCCCCCAACTCTGAGATGCAGCGCTGAGTGGATGATAAGCAATGATGAGCAATGCTACAGTGAGGGTGCGGCCACCCAACCCTATCACTTCCAGGGCGATAGAAAAGAGTGGGGCAGCCTGTGTCATAGGAGCATACTCTTCCTGCATGAGTGTGGCCCCATCCGACCTCTCTTCTGCCCATTTCTCACCCACCCTGCCTCCTGCATCCTTCACGCTGTGGGTGCCACCCTGGAGCCCCATAGGTGTGTCCCAGCCTCTGCCTGGCTCCCCTGGTTGCTTGCATTCCGGCCTCAATTTTGTCTGCTGCTCAAGCTGCCTTTGCAACGCCAGCTCTGACCCTGCTTGAAAAGTCAGTCAGCAATGTGTCCCGTCTAGGTGGTCTGTCCAGGGAGTTAAGTGGGGGTGGTGGCATCTGTGCAGCTGAGGGCCTTGGTCCAGGGAATACACATGACCGGTATTAGAGGACCCTCAGGGCCTTTCACATGCCGTGGGCTGTGATTTTTAGAGAGGGTACACAGTGTGATATTTCCAGAGCTTCCTTGCTCACAATCTTTCCGATGGAGAGCACGGAGGGCAGGGGCCACTCTTACGAAATGCTGCTGTGTTGGTCAGAGCCCAAACTGCCATCTCTGGTGGCTGAGGCCCTTCTCCGGGTGACTCCTGTCTACTTATCCAATAGCTGCTCTGGCTAATCTTCTGATATCCAAAAACATTCCAGGGGAGAAAAAGAAATAAATGAAAAAGGAAGTCCAAGACAAAACAAATCAAAGCAACACACTTCTGGCTGCTCTCTGGGCCTCCTGTGGCTTTCCTGCCTGCCTGCTGCCTACTCACCTCCTGCCAGGCCCCTCATCTCACATCTCACCTGTTCTAACCTGCACAACGCAAGCGCTAGCATGCCTGGCCCCGCTGCCGAGCCCTCTGACAGCGGCAGAGTGCAGGAGGCAGGTCCACAGGGAGGAAGACCCCTGCTCCGCTCTTGTACTGGGCCCTGAAAGTTGGCTGGTGTTATATCACACCAGATCTGATGGATTACAAAGGAATCTTTGGATTTACTCTAGTTTGAAAAAAAACAAGAAAACCAAAAACCCAAGCTTCATCTGTGAGTGTCAGTATTTTACTCAGCCCTCCCAGCAGGTGACTGCCGCATCGTACTGTTGCCATGGCCTGATGGCCGGGGTGGGGGGTGGGGTGGGGGACCCTGTGCTCTTGGCTGTACATTGCACTTGGCCCACCCCAGTCCACTCAGCAGTATACAGATGGCAAGAAAAAAGACGGCACGAGGAGCCACCTGACTCCTGCACTTTCGGTCCTGTGGTCACCCCCCCCCCCCCCCCGCCGGATGGTTCCATGGATGGCCTAGGAGGGACTGGCCACAGAGGGCTCACTGCATTGGTCAAGGCCAAACAAGAGCTCCAGGGGGACAGACGCTCGGAGGCTGGCGGGCCTGGCTGAGACACTGCTGGCAAGCAACCACGTGAAGAGTCCTCCTTTGGGTGAAACCAGCTCCCTGGCTCTTCTTCCGTAAGGACTTGGACCGCACTGTCTGCCCAGCCTCTGTGATCTCTTCCAGTGAGGCTCCCTCAGGCCACTACACAGCACCCCAGGCTCAGGAGTCTGATCTGTGCACATGTCCTCTCCAGACAGATGCTTCTCAAGTCCAACAGAGTCCTGCAGAGCTCCTCTGCACTGGAGTGTGTACGCACGAGTCAAGGGGCCGATATTTCTTGGCCTAAAGAGGGTTCTGACCCTTTGGAAGGCAGTCCCAGAAGGATACAAACTGAGGCCCTGTCACGAAGCTCACCATCACGCCCGAGGAGCCCCCTTTCCTCTCATGGCGGGAAGGTGGCTAGCTTCCTGGTGACCACACAAGGGAAACTAGTTTGAGCCCATTTAGGAGACAGCTGATGGAAGTGAGTTAGCAGCACCCAACGAGCAAATAACGGATTTCTGCCTGCCCCTTCTGAAACGCCAGCACCCTTGTCACTCGCACCAGCTGTGGACCTCCGCCCGAGGCCCTCTGTGAAACCACCACAGTTAGGATGTGAGGCCTGGTCTCTGAGTCCCCACAGGACACGAGTCTCCATGCGACCCGACTCCCCTATCCTCTGCCCTCACCTGCCCCACTGCGGCCCCTTGGACTCCTTGTCCACTTTGAATCGCCAGGCTTGTTCCCGCCCCAGGACCTTTGCCGTTCTCTTGCACCAACCTCGCCTTTCCTCCATCTTGACTTGGTTGGCCCCTCAGTGTCTGTGTTCTGCTTTCTCTGCCGCTGTATCGGGGACACTTCCTACCCTTGTGCTCTGTCTTCACGGCACCTCTGCTGTCTAAATGATATTTTTGCCTCTGTGTGGCTCTAGGGGCATCTCCATGAGGCCCTATACACCCTCTGCCCTCCGAAGCACCCACTGTAAGCACTGCGTTCTCTTACCTCCCCACCCCCGCCTGCTCACCCTTGTCAGTCACAAGCTTCAGGCATGGTGGCTGTGCACTTGCTGGCTCTTCTCACACTGTTCTCTGACCTCCGTGTGGCTCCTGCTGCTCCCTCTGCCCCTCCCGTCACTTGGTTTGCACACATGTCTCCACACAGCTCAGCTTCGCACCACTTGACCTTGTCCTATACACCAGCCCTGCCAGTAGCGCCCTGGGCCCCTCGTCGTGTCCCTGCTTGGATCCCTCCGTCCCCTAGCCTGTTTCCCCTCCTCCTTCCCCTTCCCTGTTCCACCTTAGGGGATCTTCCTGAAACTTGGAGGAGGTGACAGCCCTGTCTCCTGGGGCCATCTGTTTTTTCCAACACCTTTCCCCATCATGGTGTCCACTGCCAGCCCCAGGGTTGTTTTCGGACAGGACTGCCCGAACGTTCAGCTAGCCTTAGAGCCAGGCTCAGAGCCTACTGCAGAGCCAGCGCCACGAGGGATGGAAACAGGCCACTGCTCGCAATGGGTAAGCTCTGCACAGGCCCCGGAGGTGTCTGCGGCCAGGAGGTGTGTCCCTGTAAGCCGGGATAGGAGGAGAGGGCTGGGGTCCCGGTGAAGCACCAGAGACACTGCCTTCTGCGGTTTTGCTCCACTAGTCGGGACTGGGGGGAAGCACTGAAGTATTGGCCCCAAGAAATGGGTCCTGTTTGTACTCTTTGGGCTCACAGCCCTCCCTGTTCCTTTAAGCTGGTCAGGGACGCCCATCGGAAGCTTCCTTAGGTTTCACGTGGGACAGCTTCGTTCCTTGGTGTGTCTGTCATGCCAGCACAGAGCAGCACTACATGAGGGGCACCTTGGTCCTAGTCACACCTGGCTCTGATGGCTGCCCTGAGCTCAGCTGCTGTAACGAAGGTGTGTTTTGATAAAGGAGTTGGTGCAGCTCAGAGAAGGGCCTGGTTCCATTTTCTGGGTGATGGTGACAGCCCTGGAGTTTTGGGTGTAGTCTGGGATGGGGCCCATTTCTCATATTGCCTTAAACACTGGAGGATTTTGGGGGGGCGTTTGCAAGTATTTTCCAGGCATGGATCTCATCCTCCCCCACACAGCTCCACAGCTCAACCTGCATCATGGTGCCAAAAGAACCTTCCTGAAATGCGGTGTGCATCACGCCTCACTGTCACCTCCTGCTCAGACTGCTGCAGTGGCCTTGTGTCCCCTGTGACCTCACGTCGCCTGATCCCCCTGCAGTCCCCAGTCTTTCTTGACTCTCCAAAGCTCCTTACTGGAGTCTGTCTTAGCAGCATCCTCACAGAGAAGAGACAGCCTGGGTGTGTTATGTGTGAGGAAGAGGAGGCTGCCCCTTCTGCAGACCTGTGGGGCCTCTTGGTACCCAGCTCTTACTGCTAAGGGCCACCTTATGGCAATACAAGCGATACAAGATGCAAATCTACACATGGCTGGAACAGAAGGGCTTGGGGTGTGGGCATTGAAGGACAATCTAAGCAGTGAAGGCTGTAGCCGAAAGCCAGCTGTAGAAGCCTTAAAAACAAAACAAAAACAACAAAACTCTCCTTTATTTGGGGTGTTTAGGCCTCCCCCAACCTTAAGTGGAGTAGTGGTTAGTGGATAGAGAGGGCCCAGACCCCTTTACTTCTCCCTGCTGTTTAAGGTCGAGGGGTTCTTTTAGGGCTCTACACCAATCTCCATCAACCACAGTCACAGCCAGCAGGCTCCTCATGCTGCTGCACCCTAAAGCCTTTCTCCCCATCTGTCTGCTCCAAACCGCCACACCGTCTCTCCAAACTGCTCCACGCCACACGCCAACACCGAACACCACGCAGAACACCTCACAGCACGACACCAGTCTCTTTCTCGCTCTCATTTTTATATAGTCCTAGACCGCGCCCCTCTCTATGTCCAATGTGGAAGGCCATTACCAGCTGGCAGAGACCACACCCCGCACAAGACAACTATCAGCTGTGCACAAATTACAGCCCAACTAAAATCCCACACCTGGGATCAAAACAAAAGCAGTTTTACATGACACACAGAGAAACCAAAACTTGCATCACAGAAGGCCCTCTCAGCAGCCGGTATAAAGGAGTAGCAGGCCTGGGCTCGGTCTCGCCTCTGCAGCCTGTAGCTGGGAGGACTTGGGCAGCTTCTTGGTTTTCTGTGTCTGGGACTGTGGTCCCAGGTTGGTTGTGAGACTAAAATGTGACAACAGATATACAACAGGAGTTTAATAAAGGCACCGTATCTTAAAAACCGTCCCTTCTCACTGGAACGGAAAAATTCTCTTGAGGACATTAATTCTCCCTGTTTTCATTTTGCAGATGAGGAACTCAGACCTCGGAGGAGGGAAGCAGCTTGCTTGAGCTGTTCCTCCTGACTCCCCACCCAGCTGTCCTGTGGAGCCGATCATGTGTGTCGCACAGCCTCCAGGAAGCACAGTGAGTGCGGGGCTGGTGTGCCATGCTTGTCCTGGGGGGCTGCTGACTGTGTGCAGAGCGGCTGGTGCCTGCTCCTGGCCTCCTCTGGAGAGGATGTGCTCAGGGGTTGGGGACAGGGCTGTGTGTCTGCTCAGAGTGGGCAGTGTCAAGACAAACACTGAAAGAAGGGAAGAAGGGGTCCATGGCAGCTGAGTGACAAGGGATTGCTCAGTCTCTGAGTTCTGGTCCCCACTGATTCCGGAGTACGCAAGGGTAGGGGGCCTCTCCTTTCACTGCTGGAGCTGAAGCCGGAGGGGTTGGAAGCAGGGTGCATCCTTCGAAGCCCTGGAAGAGACTCTGGCCTTGGGAGGTGGAGGTGAGAGTGGGCTCAGCTGCAGTCAGCTAACAGCTGTGGCAGCACAGGCTCCGCATTCATCCAGCCATCTTTCTAATCCCCTTCCGTGACTCTGTGCCTGGCAGAGTGCCAGCCTCGGGACTAGCACCAATGGCAGATAATATATGAGCAAACAAAGGCAAGAACATTCTGGACACACATGCCCTGAAAAAAAGAAAAAAGCCACAGCGAGGCACTAGGGGAAAGGAAAGAGGAGAGGTGTCACTCTAGGGGAGAACCCCCAGGAAGGGGTCATAACTTTTACAGGATGGGACCCTATTAGGGTAGGCTACCCCTCTCGTGGGTTTCACTAGATCCTGCTGGGAAATACTCTGGTGATCACACAAGTCTGCATTTTGGAGAACACTCCAGATCCAAGCTATAACCCGGCTGAACTTGGGGAGGAGAGCACAGTGAGGTTCAGAGAGAGAAGGGGTGTGTCTGAGGTCTCAGAGCAGGGCAGCAGGGGAGCTGGGAGGAGGGGAGTCTCACCACTCTGTGCTTTAACTACTGTGACAGTTTGGTCTAGGACACCTCCCGTCCCAGCCCCCACACCTGGAGACCTACGGCCCCCACGTCTCTGAGGGCTCCTTCCCGGACCTTGTACAGGGCAGATGTGTCCCTGCTGCTGAGGGGTTTGGCCCTCCTGAGCCTGCCATGGAGAGGAGGCCTCGGGGTGTCTAGAGTCTGTGGATCAGGGAAACAGTTCTTGTAGCAGCAAAGTGTGGGCGCTGGGTGTTTACAGCGGGGGACACTCAGAGCTGCCCCTTCCTCTGTAGGTTGCACGGGCAGCTTCCTGGGATGGGCCCTCCTGTGTCCTCTCCTAGGAGAGCTGCCCCCTGGGCGGGCCTTTGTGCCCACTTGAGTGTTGTTCCCTCCCTATGAGAATGCAAGCCATGGATGGGCCTACCAGGAGGCCTATTGCAAATGTCTTCCGTGCCGCTCTGCGTTCAGGTCATTGTCACAGTGTCTGTACCCATGTCTGAGCGTGCAGATTTAGGGGCTTGTGTGCACCTGTGTGGGAGCTGGACAAGCCGCCTGAGAGAGCACACGGAGCCTGGAGTTGTGGGTAGCCAGTGGCTTGGACTTGCCTTCACCTCAAGGTCTTTGCTTCATGAATTGGAGCACAGAAAGCCTTGTGTGCACCTTCCAATAATCCTGCATGGCCAGCGTTTGCTGTGCTGGGGGCTACTGAGTTTCCCACATTCCTACGTGCTGCTGTCCTGTGAGGTGAGGACAGTCAGATGGGGTGTGCCTTGGAGGTGGCACCGATGTGCCGGTGGAGAATCTCTCTGGGCCAGGTGCCACCTCCAAGGAAAAGAAAACCGAGTCAAGTGGTGTATAGGCATGCTTGCTTCCTGGGCACGTGTGAGCAGGGACAGTGCCTGGCACTCTTGCGGGACAGGCTCAGCACATCCTAGCTGTGCTCGCCCTGGTACAGAGCAGGTGAGACCCTCATGAACCTGCTGTGGACCTCAGGATAACTGCACGCTCCTGCATGGCAAAACATGGCTGAGCGGGGCTTTCCTTATGTTGCCTCTGCCCGGATACTTCACCTGCATGGAGGGCTAGCCATTCATCTTGAGACTAGAAAGATGTTTTCTATTTAAGATGAATGGGGAACACAGAATCTTTGAAGGGATTGTGGGCTCTGTGAACTTGGATGCAAACTGGTTTCCCAGACTTAAGGCTTCCCCTAGCAGGGTCCATCTGGTGGACGAGTTGAATATTCCACCCTTGCTTTATTTTCTTTGTTAAATATCCACCCAAGGAGAAGGCAAAGATTTAGAAGTGTTTACCAGCTGCTCTCACCGAGCTGGGCATTGCACGAGGCTTGTAGCTCTTGGGACCAGTGTCCTGAGCTGTAGGGCAGCAATCCCATTTCCACAGGCAATGTGCTCAGTGTAATCTTGCTTGTTGCTGTGTGCAGTTAGAGCCAGGGTTTAAACCTTGCTTTCTGGCTCCAAGTTGAAGCCCTTGAGGAAATGGCACCCATGGTTCAGGTGAACTGGTATGGAAGCCAAAATGGGTGATTCCGGCCGTTTGAGGTCATCATGGTGGGCTTAGAGACCCCTGCATCCGCTGTCATTCTCTCAGCTGGCAGTTAGACCTGTTGTGGAATTTTGGGACTTCAAAGAACACATCTGGAAACTCAGGTGGCCACTGTGACCAACTCCACAAGGAAAGCCCAGGTCTGAGGGCTGTGTGGCCAGACAGCCCAGGGAAGGGACCAGAGAGGAAAGACATGAAAATAAAAGTGCTAGATATGATTGCTCTTGTGAAAGAAAGGAAGGGAGCAATGCTGCAGGCTCCCCGCAGCCCTTTGGCCAGGGGACTCACTCCCTAGGTGCTCCCTGGCTGTTGCAACAAAACTCACAGGTCCCACAACGATGTCCACGGTTCCCATTTCTTAGGGAACACATCTGTGATTTTCTTGATAAACATGGCAGGAAGCATAGGACTCCACCATCTGGAATCATTTTTGAGGTGTATAAAGCTTTGAAAATAACCCACACGGGATGGTTTGAACAGCCTCGTGATGATGAGTTGTAATCTTGCTTAATTACTTATTTTCCTGTTTTTGTTGGTTTGTCCATGTAGACTGTGAACTAAATGGGAGTAAGGACCTCACCGGTCAGTGCAGCACCCCAGTCCCTGGCCCAGCGGCTGGTCTACGACGAACACTTAAGTCTGTGCGGCTATAGTCTGGGCCCTTGGGAGGGTAAGACGGAGTGAGCTGGAGTTTGGGGTCAGCTCAGGTGACGTAGCAAAACCCCGTCTCAGAAACAAAAATAGAATTTAAACACGGTGAAGGACCAGGCAGGCCGACAGAAAACGTTCTCTTCCTTTTGCAAATAAGAGAACTAAGGGCCAAGGCAGGCTGAGCGACTCCCTCTGTCAAGGCCTGGCTCCCACTGCAGAGCCAAGGCCTCATTTGGACCCAGCTTTCAACTTTGTTAGTGGTGGGGCAACGACAGCCAAAATAAATGTATTTATTAAGCCCTAATCTTTTTTTTTTCTTCTTCTTCTTTTTTTCCTGAGATCAGATTCAGCGTCTTTCAGTCTAAAAGCCACTAGCCTGTCTACAGAACAGGACACAAAGACAGGGAAGTCTCTCTGGGGCTGGAGGATTAGATTAATCAGCAATTAGTGTGCAGAACCCTTTCCAGACAAATGCTAAGTATTATCAGTATTTAAATTTGGTTTCATCATCCCTGCAACCTCACAAGAGGGAACAGATGGTCCTGGCTTCAGGTGGAGAGGAGGGTGGGACCAAGAGGGAAGTTAGCAAGGCTCTGGTTTCCAATTAGCTCCATCAAGCCTGGGAGGTCTCCCCTGCCAAGGCCCTATGAAGATGCATGGAAGCCGCAAGGCCTCCTAGACACGTGACCTTGAGCAGGACTCTTGCCTCTCACGTCTCCAGCTGACAGCCTCAAAAGGGAGGAAATGAAGCCTGTGAGGATGCCCTGTGGGCCTCAGTTATTCCTCTGTCCTTTAGGAGACCCAAGCAAGGGGCTGGCTTCCCCTGGAGAGGTTTGCTAAGACTCGGGAACACTGGGGATGTGGAATCCCATGACGGATCTGAACCCAGGCTCTGACTGCCTGGGTGATCTGCTCCACTTTGGACCTTGTGTTGCTTCCGTGACAGTGGCATTAACTCTGCCTGCTTTGCTCAGGAGGAGGCAACACAAAGGCCAGTGCTGTGAGGACAATGACTCTGTCTCCTTCCTGTTCCCAGCAAAAGCCTCTGTCTATAGGCTGTGCAGGGGAGGTGTGGGCAAGACACAGAAAACCTGTCCAGACTTCCTCCCTGGGTGACTTGCAGTTAGGTGGACAAACACCTGGTGTCAAAGGCGCCATTTTGCCACCTCAGAGGCAGAGCTTTGCTTGAGACACTGGGACAGTCCAGAAGTGGGCGAGCGAGGCTGGGGAGAGCTGGCCTCCTGGACACTAACAGCGGCTTCAGGCTACACCTGGTCTTCGGCATGACCCAACACTTCACTTTCTTTCAGTTGCTTTAAAAGGCTGCTTGCACCTGAAGTTTTTCTGATGGAGTCACCTGCCATAAATGACTTGTGTTAAAGGGACCTTGATTTCAACCAAGGTTGTGTGTGTGTGTAACTCAGGTGTGAGCTGCTGTGAAGACTGTTTGGAAGGTTGGGTTAAGTGTGCTAGTATTTTGTGCAGTTTCCCTGTCTGTGTTCCTGAGTGGGGCTGGCTGTAGTTTTCTTGTAATGTCCTTCTCTGGCTTCAGGGCCAAGCTCAGGCTGGCCTCCTAAAATGAGGTAGGAAGGTCCTCTGCTGTTTTCTAAAAGATTCAGGGCAGAATGCATATTATTTCTTCCTTTAAATGTTTGATGGAATTTACTGGTGAATCACGATTCATATTTTTGATGCTATAAATTACTTTTAAGAAAAAAAAAGGAGCTGTTTTGCTCACTATTTCTGTCTTATGTGTTGATTGAACTATTTTCCAACACTTTGTTTCCCAACATTTCTCCTGGGTTCTTGTTTGGGGCTGTACCAGGCTCCAGTAAATGAAATATGATCTAAATTTACGTGTTGTGATTTTTCAGTTTTTACTTTTCAAAAGACGCAACAAATTGCTTGCAATCTGTTTAAAAGAAATGAAAGGTTGACTTTGATCTCATGCTGCTATGAGCAGCTTCCTTTCTTACTCTGGTGTCCCTGACTGGCCCCTGCTCCTGCCTCCTGCCCTTTGCCTATTCTGCTGTCTTTCTTTCAGACACCTTCCCCAGAGCCTGGCCTGGTTTGCTCCATTGGGATGACTGACACTTCAGTAAGACCTTTCTCTACCTCCCAGGCTGGGCTAGGTGACCCCCGTGGCAACTCTGTCCCCTGCGATTGGTGTCCTCAGGCACCAACCATATTATAGTTGCAAACTGCTTAACCATTGAGACATTCTGAGAAATGAGTTGTGTGACTGTCACAGAGCGCTTACAGAGACCTAGGCGGGACGTGCCAGTCTGGCCTCCGTGCGTTCTAGAGACATGGAGAGTATGAGAGGGGTGTCCCAGAGGGTGGCACAGATTGGCACAGGGAGCCTGGTAATATTCTTGTTGAGTGAGTGTTTATCCCTATTCATGACGATGCACACCTGGGTTACCACGTGAGCAGCCCTTGCTGTGGTTCCTGTGCTTGGTGACAACACCTCATTGTGTATTCGTGGACTCCAAGACTCAGAGAGACATAGTGACTGCACCAGGCTCTACAAATGGCGGAGCTACCGTCAAAGGCTGCACCGCTGGGTTCCAAATCCAGGGTTCCCCTGAGTTTCAGTTCCGTACCAAGATGGCAGTGGTTTGGGGATGTCTTAGGGTTCACTTGTAAGTATAATCTTACAAATGCAGCAGAGAGGGCGCTCTGGGGAGGAAGGACAGCCATGTCTCCATCAGTGGGCTGGAGCCATGCGCCTATAGAAGCTTCACATTGAAGTCGGACAGGCTCCCTGGTAATAAGGAAAGGAGATTAGAGACAGCATGAGGCAGGTAGCAGCAGCTGGCAGCTGCGGCCGTTTCCTAAGGGGCCTGGCTAGTGTAGGTGGAGAGTCCCCTTCAGTCTTGGAACTTGCTGACTTTGGGGATAGGGTCAGCTACTCTCTGTCCAGTCTCTGAAGTCCATCTTGTATCTTTGTTTCCAAACTTCCAGACCACACACAGCAAAACAAGGCTTTTACAAAATGCACAGGCTAGCATCTGGAGCTGCCCGAGCCTTTGATCTATTGCAGACTCTTCTTTCTCATTTGTGCCTAGATCATCTTTGGGGCTCAGCTTGGTTGTCCCACCTTGAGGAAGCCTTTCAGGTTTTCCAGGTCGGGAAGGGAGTTCCTTGTACACTCCTGCTCATCTTCTAATCCAGATGGGTTACCCTGGAAGTTCGCTGTGTGCTGCTTTCTTCTTCTTCTTCTTCTTCTTCTTCTTCTTCTTCTTCTTCTTCTTCTTCTTCTTCTTCTTCTTCTTCTTTTTCTTCTTCTCACTTTTTTTGACACAGAGTCTTGGTACATAGTCCTGGCTGGCCTGGAGCTCATACTGTAGACCAGGCTGGCCTTGAACTCACAGAGATCCACTTGCCCCTGTCTCTTGAGTGCTGAGATAAAAGGCATGCTCCACCACACACTGTGTGCTTGTGACTGTTGAGCACAGGTTTTTGGAGGTTAGAGCCTGGCCTTCTTCAGTTTGTCCATCATGACAGCCAGTGATTTTCCTCTGCAGAGTGAGGGCAGCAGTTTCTCATCGGGAGACTACACACTGGAGACTCAGCAATACACGAGCTTCCCAAGCCTCCCAAACTCTATAGGTGGCATCACAGGGGAGGAATCTGGTTTTGTGGGTGAAGTTGAAGAGCAGGTGCCTTTTACTTTGGGTGTGGCAAATTCTGGGTAGAGGAACTTTCCTGACAGGATGAAGGCCTGAGGGGCCAGTCAGGTCCCCTTCGTTTTCCACATACCCCCCATCACCCTGACCCTGGCGTCAAGCCTGTTTGGTTTATGTTGGTTTCCCCTAGAGGGAGGTCTCTAAGTCTGAGGGCTGACAACCCCTCTCCTGCCTTGCTTTCCCCAGCTCCGATAGCTTTTCCAGGAGCACATGACTGACAGGAGCTCAGGAGTCCAGCAAGATGAGCACAGGCAAAAGAATAGCGGCTTTGCTGTAGCAAAGCCTAGACTTTCATCTGCACACACAGCACAGCTTGCAGAGGGAACCCAGGCCCGGCACTGCACGGACCTAACCTGGCCTGGAGGGCTAGCAGGCTCAGCTAGCCTTCCTGTCTCAGCCCGCGGCTTCCTTTCAGAAACAGGGCTTTCAGCATTTAATTTCCTGTGCTGTTGCAATGACCCATGTCTGGCATACCACAGTGCTCAGAGAGTCCTGCCTCTGGCCGGGACTTCTCTACTCACTGCCCTGGCCCAAGGCCAGGCACAGAGGAAATGGAGACTTGTAGTGCCTCCTGCCTTCCGACATGGATCACGCTCAGAATCCAGAAGCTTTTTGGTGCAGGACATATTTGCTGAATGGGTGAATGAATTCCAGTTGGTGGGAAGGAATGAATGAATTCCAGCTGGTGGGAAGGAATGAATGCATTCCAGCTGGTGGGAAGGAATGAATGCATTCCAGATGGTGGGTACAACTAGACTTTGCACAAGAGACATGGAGGGCAGACTGAGTAGATCAAGGAGGGAGGGTAAGAGGCTGGTGTATAAACTGTGCCCCCAGCTTGGAATGCCCTTTGTCTTTCTAGCTCAGCCTTGTTTGTTTGTTAGATTCTCATCCAAATGTCACCTCCTGGTGAGCTTTGTTTAGCCCTCTGGATAGTCAGCTGCTTCTCTCTCCCCCCCCCCCCAGCCCCCCATGTCTTTTTGGGCCTCCCTTTTTGCTTCCCACCACAGTTGTCAGTTTACTCCTGTGAGACAATGAGCTCTTGAAGGCAGCGGCCGCCCCCCACCCCCGTCGGGATCCCTGTGGTCTCAGAACTGGGTGGCTAACAGGTTGGTTAATTTTCTTTCCTTGCAGCAAGGCTTGGTGATCTAGCGGTGATCTAGCCAGAGTCCTAACACACACCTTAGCTGTACCTGTTTCTCTCCCACCCCCTTGGAGCCCAGTGGGTGGGTGGGTCAGGAGAGCAGGGAGGAGCAGCTGTGGACCCTGGAGATGGAGGTGCCAGGACCACCAGGTTACCAGGCTTTGGGAACCAGGAAGCACACCTGGGTCCCAGCTGCCCTTGGGGCACGTCCCTCCTCTCTAAGCTTCCCTTTCTTTTCTGTGCCTGGAGCAGTGGGAGGGAAGGGATTGAGCCACCGGAAAGCCAGTGTCCCTCCTACTTCTAGAATTCCTGAGATTCTTGGAGACACACACGAGTGCTCAGGTATATACACACCTACACACATGTACACAGAAGCAAACCTATGCAGAGGTGTGTAATACATAAACGCAGGAGCGTCCCATCACCACCTACTGGCTTTCTACAGGCAGATGCATACACGTGTGCCTAAAGATCACATTCGCCTTGGATGTAGAGACACACTTAGGCTGACACACTCACCCTAGGTTCTCGGGTGGGACTTTGAAGTCGGAACTCACACAGTCTCACTGAAGCCACGGGTGTGGACCCCAGTTACACACTCACAGAACATCACCTGGGGAATCCAAAGTCCCTCCCACTCATGGCGATGAGGTCATTAACGCAGACCCACACCCTCTCCTCTCCCAGGTTACTGCGGAGGGATGCTTTAAAAAAAAAATGCCGTCTTGCTGTTTCCGGGACAGCTCTAGGGAATGAGCAAAGACTAGATTTGCCTGTTCTCGTGCCTGCCTTGCCCGTAGAGCTCTGTGCAAGGGCTCCTTGTGAGACCACTGAGGTCCCCGTGGCTGTCCTGTGGCAGAGGAAGAAATGAAGGGTGGCCGGTAGGAGTGAGAGTCTGGCTGCTGCACATGGTGTCTGAAGGCTGCCTCACACACGACCTACTAAACATCTGTGGGGGCGGGGCAGCGTGCCACAGTGATTTGTACCTGGCTATGCTTCATGTTTGTGGGCATCAGTGTTCACAGGAAAACAGAGTGACTCAACTCTCCCGTCATCAGGACTGTGAGAGTGAAAACAGGAGAGCCTCACCCGTCGCTCCTGTTTGAATGGGCCCCGCAGTCACGCGGCACCCTGGGCCTGCTGTGGCGTGCGCCCTCGTCCTTACTCTCCCTCCTGGCCTCCTTTGTGTGCACTGTCTACCGTCTGCCCTTCCAGCCCACCTTGTCTTTGTACTGAGCGACTAGTCCTCACCTCCTTGCATCTTCAGAATCTCAGAGAGCTCAGAGGGACACCAGGCAAGGGGGGCAGGTGAGGGGGACCACCAGGCACTGACCAGATGCCATTAAAGGCAAAGAACGCTGACATTTGGATGGAGAGGGAACTGGCAGCTGGTGGGCCCAGGAGTAGCCACCATGTGTTTGCTTTTCCTCACATCAGTGTGAGTCTCATGACCATAAAGTCCCTTTAAGAACCCCGGGGGAGACATTGTCACAGTGGTGAAGGCCTGAGCCTTCTTTGTGGAAGCCCTGGGTAGATACTGTCATGGTGGTGAGGGTGTGGGCTTGCCCCTGGGAGAGCTCTGGGCAGACATATATGATGGAGAGGGTCTAGTCCCCTGCCCCAACTTCTGCCTCCTGTGGTCTTGGGGATAAGAGGTGCCCTCTTGGGTCCTTCCTCTATATTCCAGGCCTAATCCTGTCTGTATTACAGGGTTGTATCAGGGAAAACTAGCTGTGGAAGACATATAGGTGTGGCCAGATGGGGAGGTAGGGTAAGGAGCTGTTCCCAGGAACAGTGTTATGGAGACCAAGTCCTTTGAAATGACAGGGAAAATGGAGGCTCAGAGAGAGCGAATGAGGGGTTTCAGAATACTCAGTGAGTTCAGAGGGCAGGGGAAGCCCTGGGCTCGCCGAAGACCCACCCCTGCCTTTGGAGTTCAGAGAGGCTTGGAGCTTAGGTCTGGCTCTGGCCTAGTGTCCTTGCTCAGGAGAGACTCCTAGAAGGGGCAAACAAGCTCTCACACACCCTCAGGAGGCACTGTGACTCCAGTGCTCTCGCCGCCACTTGCTTGCTGACTGGCCACATGCTGACTGGCCACAGACAGTGGCCGGCACCTCTGAGCCTCAGCGACCTGGCGCCCTCTCCCACCAAGCTAGAAAAGGCAAGGCCTCCTGTGCAGGGCTGTCATGGTTGGGCTGAGGTGAGAAGAGTCTTGGATGGCTTACAGAAGGACCAGCGAGGGACCTGCCTCCACCTCTAGTGCTGACCTGTGTCTGACCTTGGCAGACTAGACTGTCATGGGGCCTGGGCAGCGGGGAGGGACAGGTCCAGGTTGTTGGGGTGGGAGGGGCTCCTTGCCTGGACTTCACTCTGCCTGTCTGAGTGCAGGGGAGGGACTCCCTGTGGGGATGAATCCCAGAATCTCCAGACAGAAGGCTCAGACAGACGCTGCCTCACACCTGCAGGCTTGCTGGCCTGGTTAATCAGACACCAGACACTGGGAGCTTTGAAACGTGCGGAGGCAGGCGTGACACCCGGGGGTTATCTAGGTCACTAAGGCTCAGAGAGGGGTGTATTTCACCCAAAGCCACACAGCAAGAATGGTAACGAAGCTAGAACTGTGATCCATGGTTCAGAGACCTCCTCTTCACTGGAAAAAGCTAAGGTCATTTGGTCCAACTTCCCACCCCGAGAGTCCTTACACACTTCTAGCATCAAGGAACTCATGCCCTCCATGGCAGTCTGCACACTTTGAATCAGCTAGTGTCCCAGGCGTTTATGTGGAGCTGCAAACCTACTCCCCGTCATGGGACTGCTACCCCCAAGATCAGCAAGCATGCTGCCACACGCTGACCCTCTGCAGCAGGGCTTGCACATGCTGGGTCTTTGTTTGGGCAGACTGTAATGGAGTGCTCCTCTCTTAACACAGAGGCTTCCAGACCCTCCCCCGCCAGCCACTGAACACCACTCTTTCTCAGAATGCAGGGCCAGACTTAAAGAGGATAAACCAGGAGGCTCCCAGAGGCTGCCTTAGTGAGACTGTTCGATAAATGTAATAACAATTAGGTATTTTTATCAGTGGAAACAAAATTGACTCAGAAGTAAAAGGAGGATTTTTAAAGGCGTTTTCAATTCCTGACTTTCACGGAAGCCAGTTAAGTTGGCAAGCAGATAAAAGCATCCATGGGCTGGGGAGATATGCAGAACCATGCAGGTTTTGGAAAGTGAGTCTTTCTGTGGCAAACTGTCAGATTATAGAGCTGCAGTGGTCTCTCCTCACTGGGAACTCCTGCAGGTCAGAGCCAGGGACTTCCTAACCCTATGCCTGGCTAGCACACATTGGAGCAAAGACACAGACAGACACACAGTTCTGGGTGGCTGATATTTCAGTGTGCAAAAGGTCAAATGCACCTCTCTGTGTCCATTCAGCCTTTGGACTTCACGAGTGTCTTGAGGGAACCTAATAGAATACCATGATGTGGGTGTCATCCACTGCAAATTCTGGGCCACCCTGGGCAGCGCAGGCTGCAGGAGCCCTGAATGATTTGCTTGTCCTTCAGTTCCTGCCTCCACTTCCTTTTTTGTTAACAAGAGCATGGTCTGTTTCCTCCTGGGGACCAGTTTCTCTCTAGTGTCTTCTTGCATGCTTTGGGGGTGCTGAGTCCCAGCCTGGAGCTCCCCTAGAGGGACATGGTTTGATAAGTCAGTGCAATTCTTCTGCACATAGGTGCATGGAAGGCACATATGGCCCCTGGCTCTTACCTGCCTTCATGTAGTTTCTGTATCAAGGCTGATTGCTCAGTGAGGGCAGGTGGGGTCCCTTCTGTCTCTGACTCCTCAGAGCCCCGCCTATACTGGCACAGGAAAGGGCTTCAAAAGCCTTTTGTGCAGTGGTCCCCTTTATCCAGGCTTCTCTTTTTGTAGTTTTAATTTCTCTCATCACTCATGGCTTAAAAAAACATTAGGCAGAAAGTCCCAGAAATAGATATTTCACGAGTTTTAAATTGTGTACCTTCCTGAGTAGTGGGATGAATCTCAAATCATCCTATGTCTTCCCTCCACAGATGCGGGCCATCCTTTTGTTCAGAGCATCCGTGCCGTGTATGATGGCCACTTTCTCATCACTTAGCAACCATTTTGGTTATCAGAGCATCTAGTACCACATTCACTTCACTTCCTCCCATCCTGAAGGTACTGTGTGTGTCATCCAGCATCACAAGAATGTAGTGAGTTTGGGCTGTGGGACATATCCCTATAAACATAAGGGATGGCTGTGTGTTGAATTTCTGCCTGAGGAGCTGCTCATTTTTCTGGCCCAGTCACTAAGTTACAAGGGCTGTGTGTGTGTGTGTGTGTGTGTGTGTGTTATGTGTGCTGTGTGTGTTCATGAGCATGTGTTCGTGCGTGTGTTCATATGTGTGTGTTAAATTTGTTCACTTAAAACAACTCCCAGGGAGAGACTAGTCAATTGCTCAATTTTTACGTTGCTCAAGAAAGAGAGGGAAAGGGATAGGTTCACCTCCCTTAGTTTTTAGGAGCTGGAATTTTATTCCAGCCTCATTATGCAGTCTTTGGAAGTATGCAGGTTTTCCGGGGTGTGTGGAAAATTTCAACCATCCCCAACCCAACTTCTACAAAACCAGACACAGAAGCAGCTGGCCACAGAGCAACGGTACTGGGGGAGGTGATCTTGTCCCATTGTCAACCATCATCCTACAGTTATCTGGCCCAAGGAAACAGCCTAGCTAACTGACAACAGAGGAAAGCAATAGTTTCTTGTTCCACAGCCCGGGAGACCCCCAAAGACAGAAGCAATCAAGATGGCACATTCTGGGTATGCCAGATAGAAGAAGAGGGCATCAATCTCAAGCACTGTGTCCCTCCCTTCCCAGCTGGTCGCTTATGTATGCCATGAACCCCTTGAATGCTCGGTTTTCTTTTTGTACCAGGAGTGAGGGATCCAGGGGACTCTCTGCTGAGTCTGATGTCTATGTAGTGTGGAGACACAGTGATGGTGCTGGCTATAAAGCCACTTCCTGGCCTCACTCTCTGCTGTTAAGGTCTCCTGTGTGGCTGACCTCATTGCCAAGTTCTAGGTCAGTTAAACCTTGGGGGGGGCAGGCCCCAGCCTTCAGAGCTCCTGGATCCTGCCACGCAGGTAAGTCCATGCTTGTTTCTTGGTCTCAACTGCAGTTTGGGCAATGAGAGCGCTGTGCAGAGTCCCTCTTCTTCCAGCTGTGGCTCGCCTATTTCTGGATTTTTTTCCTCAAGTAGGATAGTAATAGAGGGTATCCGGCAGCTAGACAAGATGACTACTGATATTGTCTTATTTCTTCACTTTGAGTTAGAATAATTTCACCTTGTGGCTCACCTCTTGCTGATCAAAGCTCTGACTGGCAGTTAAGTGCCTTTGATTAATAAAAAATGGGGGAAATGAATTAATCATGACTTCAATTCGGAGTGTTTGGGAAACACTCTTTAAAAAGCCAAATCTGCTAGGGCCAGAAGGGGAAACACAGTATCCTTTGGGGTGAGAGGGTGGAGGCTGATGCGGCTGTCTGTGGAGTGGCTGGCTCCGGGCAGAGGACCTGTGCAGGAGCAGGCGGCCTGGTGTTGCTGCTTGGACGGAGGCTGGGTCCCTTTAAGGCTCCTCTCCCCCCTGAGCCCCAGGCCTGTGCGGAGGAGGACATGCATTATTGAAAGCGCATTTCAATACCTATCCTCTCCCTCCTCCTGTGGGCGGCAATCACAGTTTACATAAGCTGTCTCTCTGTGCTCCCAGGCAGCTGCTCCCTTCTGGCTGAGTGGTTTGAGGAGGGAGTAGAAGGGAGGGATACTAACTCTGTGCTGCCACCTCAAGTCTCAGCCAAGGTGTCTGGTAGCGAGGGGTGGCAGGTCTTGGCACCACACAGGCCCAAGCTCAAAAGTTCCTTATGCACCAAGTACTTTGCCCCTTCCCTGAGATCTTTGTGGTTCCCTCCCTAGTGTCCCTGTTAATGGCTTCCCACCTCTGTCTACAACACAGAGGCGTGTCTTGCTCTCCAGGTTCTTCCACAACCTGTTTGCAGGGGCAGCTGTTGTCCAGCTCATAGCCAGGTCAAGTTCAGCAAACCCCAAACTGACCTTACCAGTTTTCTCCCAAGCCGTCCACTCCTTCCATCTTTCCTGGCTCTCTGTCTTCTCATCCTTTCACTCATGGGACCATCACCCATGCATTCACTCTCTGCTTATCCCCTCACCCGTCCATCATCTTTACTGCCATTCACTGATCTACCATTTCAGCCGTCCATCTAACCACTCCATCTGTCCATCTATCCTCTCGCCATTTATTAAGAGCAGATTTTATTGTCAGTATTGAGAGTACAGATGCTGGGTTTGTGCTCAACTTCTTAGAATCTTCTGACAGACAACATGCAGGCGAGTAGACTACTGTAATAAACACGTTGAGTAGAGGAGAGGGCGAGGTGCTGCAGAGGCAGACGGGTGCGCACTCTGGAGTCCTGCTGAATATTGACCACTTTGTTTGTTTATTTGTTTATTAGTTTGTTTGTTTTGAGACAGGGTTTCTCTGTGTAGCCTTGGCTGGCCTGGAACTCACTTGGTAGACCAGGCTGGTTTGGAACTCAGAGATGAGCCTGCCTCTGCCTCCCGAGTGCTGGGAGTGAAGATGTGTACCACCATGGCCTGGCTTGAATACTGCTGTCCATATGATGACAACAAAGCACATCCCTGAGCGCTAAGGAGGGCACTTGCTTCTCTCCTCCTGATCCCTTGTCTCTACCTCCCCTGACAATACCTCTATGGGAGGAGTTCCTCTTCCATTCCTTCTTCCTCATGGTCTTTTTTGGCCTGGGTGGGAAGGTCACATTGTCACCAGACTCAGGTGACAGAGTGGGACCTACACCTGGCTGTGGGAACGAAGTTAGGGCTTTGTCTGCTGATGCTTAATCCCGAACACCACTGCTACCACTGGAAGCTGGGCTCCCATTCCCAGCGGGGCTGCCTGGCTGGTAGAAAGGTGGGTGGATAGATGAGAAAGCTTGCCAAAGAGTGAGGAGCAGGAGCACAAGGAGAGGCCAGACAGATGGGAAAGGAGTCCTAAAATTTTCTCCAAACCTGTCTGGCGAGCCAAAGGAACCCTTGTTAACAGCAAAGATCCTCAGAAGCAGCAGGACACAGTTCCACGTTCGTCTTATTTGATTTTGCAATAGTTCCAGGAGGCTGTTTACAGGTGATGGGACAAAGAAGAAGACCTAGACAGTCCAGTCAGCAGACCTAGCCTGGGGCCTTTAAGACAGCCTTTACCCCAAGGGGAATCGGAAAGGATGCTGGAGAAGATCTAAGAGGGAAGGATGGATGTGGATGGAAAGGAGCTGAAGAAGCCCAGAAGCACTGGTCTCTTGAGAGAGCCATTGTGAGACGAAGAGAAGGTGGATTGGTAGGAAGTGAGTTAGAATCATAGAGTTGCAGAAGTGGAGGAAAGGTGGCAGCATGAAGTTCAAGGTTTGCTACATTCCGGCCGCGTGAGGTGGCATCTGGGCCACCAGTGCACCAGAGAGGGCCTCGCCCCCAGCCAGCCCGTACTGTGTTGCTTGACCATATTTCAAAATCTGACCTCCTCCCGGAAGCACCCCTCAGACCCAGACTCCTCCCTGTAGACTCCCCAGTCCCTCCTCCCCCCCCATCTCCTCTGTAATGCTGGTCATGCTGGTCTCCCTGACCAAGTATGACTCATCCTCCCTGGGGAAGTCTGTGCCTTCCTGGACTGTGGTTAGACCCAAGCTCCCAAACCCAGGCCTGGCACCCAGGCGTGGCTGAATGCATATCTTTTAAAAAAGGGTTTATTTGAAGGAAATGAAGCTAGATAAGGCGTAAAGTCAGGATATGAGTGTGACAGAAGGATAGAGGCAGGAAAGCAAGCTACGCAGAGAAAAATCAAATCAGTGAGGAATGCAGACAGGGAAAATGGAGGTCTGAGGAGAGAGAGGCTCAGAGTGAAGTCAAGGGTGAGGCTCAGAGTCCATTGGACCTCTGGGATTCATCTGACCTTGGTCCTTGCAAAGCACCTCACCCTGTTCTGCGGGAGGACCATCCAGTTGGCCCAGCGTTTCTTAGAACTGGGCAGACTAATCCCATAGGTCGGGTGGGGAGAGGCAGGTGCAACAAGAGTTCTTGCAGTTCCTAGCCCTGTCCCGGGCAGGAGACAAGAGATGGTGGTGAAAGGATGCACAGCTACCCAAGATAGGAAAGGGCCGCAGCTGGGGGTCCAGGTCCCTTGGTGCCTTTGCCTCCTGGGACTTTCCTGGGGAGTCCGCGGTATGACCCTTCCCTTCAGTAGCTGCCTGTGGATTCTAACCCAGGAAAGGACCCACCTTCACAGCCTGTGAGTTCTCCCACCCTGCTCTGGAACCAGATGGTTGACCAACAGTCCCTGTCTACCACAGCTTTGTCTTTATCCTCTCCAGCCCTGAGCACCGTCCAAAGTAATCCTATTTATTCTGTCCATCTGTTTGTTTATTGTCTGTCTCTCCCACTGTAGGAGACTCTATGGCAGGGACTGTGTGGGTCTCGCAGTGTCTAGCCCGGCACCTGGAGATGCTCGCTGAATGATGAGCAGCTTAGTGAATGGGAGGACGGGTGGATGGGTGGCGTGGGGATGTGATATGCTTGGACGTGGTGTTGATGAAGCATTTCACCAAGCAGGGCTCCAAAAATAAAGGCACCCGAGCTGTGAGATGAGAACCCTTGAGAAAGGCCCTTCCTTCCAGGGCTAATTGTGTGCTGTGAGCTGGAGAGCAGCAGCTGCCGGGAGACAGCAGACAGGGAGGTCCCCATGGGGGGTGCAAACCCAACTCCCGGGGGACACCTGCTCTCAGGCAGCCAGGAAACCCGCCAGGGGCTGGCTGTTGTTGTAAAGGCAAAAGGGTGCTAATGTCACTACTTAGAGACGGGGGTGGAGGGGTGGGAGGGAGTGGGGGTGTGGGAGGGTGTGGGGGGGTGGGTTAGCACTGGACTGGGTAGGATGTGAGGCACTAGTCCGTGTGCCTAGTGTACCGAGGCAAGGCATGTTGGACACTTCTGTTATTTGTTTGTGTGCCCTGTCTGCCCTCCGCCTCTCCCCCCTCAAGGGCTCAGAGGAAGACCCAAAAGCCCAAAGAGCTAGCGGGATCCGCTCAGCTTCTTCCTGCAAGTGTGGCATAGCCAGGGCTCCATCAGCCTGGTCTGAGTGGATGAGCATCTAACATGGCATCAGGGTGGGCGCTCACCTCTGCCGGGATCTTCAGTGTGCGAGAACCAGGAAGGAAGGACAAACGGGAAAAGTTACTATCCAGAATAGGGGTGAGATGGATGACTTTGGGATGGTTCTTTCTTTTTTCTTTTTCTGTTCTAATCCCTCCTGGAGCTGCCTGTTCTCATCTGAGACTTGGATAAAAATGGGCACAGGGTCCCCACTCATAGACTGCATTCCTGTCTCCAACTGCAGAGTGCTGGGCAAACCACCCCTACCTGTGAGGTGTTGATAACAATTTGGAACCCCGAAGGCACAGCAAGGATTCAAGGAGGCAGAGGAAGTAGGTGAAGTGTACCCATAGCCTAAGTGATGCTTGTGAATTAGTTGTAGACCTGAGGCCCCTTCACCAAGATGAAATGTGGACCTGCCCCAGACCCCCAGGGGCGTGAAGAGACCTTTGTGAAAGAGGGCAGTGGGATATAATCTAACAATGAGAAAATTGTAACCAAGTACAAAAGCACTAGAGAATCTCAGCCACAACTGAGCAAATGGAGACAGAGACTTGACTTTAATTTTGGCGTGACTTCATTTATACGAAGTTCAAAACCAAACTGTGTTCTTATGAGGTTAGACGTTTAGGTGGTCATTCCTCGTGCGGGGGAGGTGGCAATTGTGAAGAGAAGAATCGGGGCTGTCTGTGAAGCCTCTGCTCCTTCTCTGTGGTGGGTTATTCCGGTTCAGTTCCATGTGGAACTTTATGGAAGACTCTGAGTACAGGTGAGTGGTTGAACTAGCTCCTCATGTTGAAGGCTTGGTTCCCAATCAGGAAGGGCTTAAAGATGGAGTCCTAAGAGGTAACGGGCCCTGAGAACACTGTCTGACCAGTGATGAGCTCAGAGGTGAAGGCCACCATCTCCCGAGGCGTGTCCTGGAAGACTATTCGTTCACCCTTGTCCAGGTTCCTGGCTGCCTGTGCTGCAGCTTTTCCTCACCACCTTTCTGCTGTGGGCTTTCTTCTGCAGCACGGTATAAAAGCCAGTCACCCCTGGGGTGAAACCCCTCAAACCTTGATTCAAAATAGATCTTGCCTATTAAAAAAGGTTATGCTTATTTTATGTTCATGACTGTTTTGCCTGCACATATGTGCAGTACCCACAGAGGTCATGAAAGAGTTCTGGACTCCCTGGACCAGGAGTTACATGCATTTGTGAGCCTCTGTGTGAGTGCTGAGATTTGAACCTGGGTCCTTCTTCGACAGTGTACCCTCAACCTTTGAGCCATCTCTGAGCTGATTTTCTTTGGTGTTTTGTCACAGCAATAGAAGGCCAACTAACACAGTTATATTTCAAGGAAAGTTTTCTGAAAGATAATCTAAAACCAAAGATTAAATGAGAACTCCATCTATGCTTCTGTCTGTCTTGGGACAGAGGCTCAGCTTTGTGGCTGTCACCTGTCACATCGCCTGTCGTAAACAGCAGGGGGCAGTAGGTAGAGGCTGTAAGTCACTCTCTGCTTTTGCCCATCCTTTCCTGAGTAGCTCTCCCCTGGCGGGCCACGTGCTCCTTCCAAGCTCCCAATGGCCCCATCACCTCGTTTGTCTCTGCAGCTCTCATGTGGTTTAACATTATCTTATCCTGTCAGTTCCCCAACATCAGGACCAATGACTGATCCATTTCCATGTCCCCATGCTGAGCACAGGGTCTTGGCATGGTGGCACAACAGCATTCTGTGGTACGATTGAAAGAAAGTATTTATTTATTTATTTATTTTTTTTTTTACTATGAAGCCCTAGCTGTCCTGGAACTTACTAAGTAGGCCAAGATAGCCTTGAACTCACAGAGGTTTGTCTGCCTTCACCTCCTGAGTGTTACACTAAGGGTGTGTGCCACTAGACCCGGCTTAGGAAACCATTATTATTTTAGGCTCCTATCTGCTGTGCTAGGGAGCCCATCGATTGATGTAGGTAGACCTTTCTTTGCTGTTTTGTGACACGTCTTGCAGAGATTTCTATTCTCTAGGATAACTGACCCTAATTTACATATTTACATCCTGTGACCCACAGGATGGGTTTCCTCCTTTTCTTTTTGGGTTCTGTTTGTTTTTGTTTTTGGTGAAGCACAAATGGGTACACAGCCCTTCTCCTGATCCATCACCTCCACCCTCACCATGAGAACAACTTTCTGAAGGCCAAGGTGGTGATTGGTCAGGGGGAGAGGCAGGCCCTCTCCCTTAAGCCTGAATCTTTAGGGATACCAGGCCCTCTCATTGCAAATACGAGGCCATTGTTTAGCACAGAGCAGGACACTGGAGGTGTGTGTGTGTGTGTGTGTGTGTGTGTGTGTGTGTGTGTAAGCTATGAGCCTCTTGTCATCAGAGACAAGCAAGTGAGAACTGGCTGGACAGCAGTCAGGAGTTCCGGGTGGGTTGCTAGAGTCACTGCCTCCAGACCCAGTGGAAAGGGAAGAGAAATGAGGCCTTCCAGTGCACAGCTTTTAAACACAGTCCCATGGACTTCAGAGGTAGTTCTTTCTGCTCTCCCTACCTTTTAGGACATTAAATGTGCAAATGAAGAGAGGCTTCCACACCTGACCATGAGAAGCTGTTGCCTGGGTCCTGATGCCTGAGGCCCTCTGGGGGTCTGAGGTCACCTCTGGATCTCCAGACATTGGTTGCAGGTCATAGTCCTTATTGTAGGGGGCACAGGCTCAGTGAATATAAGCTTTCACTAATTTCTCCACCTCAGGCATGGAGGCAGCTAATGAGATGGCCAGGAGAGAATCAACGCCATCACTTCCGGGCTGAGGTGGTTAAGAGCACATGGTCCTCCACTCCTTCCCTCCCCTGCTGCACAAGGATGAAGCCAGCCTGCTTCCCAGAGTTGCCACTGGGAAGGAGATGTAGTTGATTTCACAATGATGTCATGAGAGGGAGAAATGAGAGCTAGTGTGTCAAGTCACACACACCCGGCCTTTTTTGGTCACTGTGGTGTGACCTAGCCACAAATAGCCTCTCCTCCGTCCCTGCCACAGCACTATGCGAAGCATGTGGCCGGCTCCCATTAAACCCAGCACGACTCCTGCGGCCAGAGAAGCGGACAAGAACCAATGAGTGTTTAGAGCAGAGAGGGTCAGGATTGTGACAGGAGGGGAAAGGGGCCGTGGATGTCCAAGGAAGGGTGATGAGAGAGAGGAGGGGGGAGGTCACAGGAGACCTTCTGCAGGAAGTGACGTCTCAGCTGAGTTATAGAGGGTGAACAGAAGTGAATTTGGCAGCGACCAACCGGCACTTACTGTCTAGTCAGCACAATATTGATATCTGTTGTTAACTGATAATATTTAAGAATGAGCTTCCTGTAGAAGTCTGGGTTTGACACTTCACTTTAAAATAAATACTGAAAAGTGACTAAAAGCAAAACAAAAAGGAAGGGAAACACAAGGCTATCTGTCAACGCCAGGACCTGTGTGGTGACAGCTAATTTGCTTCAAGCTGGCAGTGACTGTCATGTAGACACATAACCAGGTTGCCACAGCTCCCCGGGGGGCATCTGCCTCCTGCTTTCCCTGCGCCCAGCAAGGCTCACATCACCTCCGTTGGTAGATTCTTCTCCAGGTGTTTCCTACCTGTGACCTGTAGCCTGATACAAAATTGCAAATTTACTTAAAACAGTGTGAGTCTTTTTCCCCTCCTCTTTTTCTTTTGAAACTCCTGGCTCTCAAGTATCAACTTGAATGGACAGTGTCATTTTTGCAGTGTCGAAAGGTTGGACACCCCATTTAGATTTTCTCAGCCATGAGCAATGAGGCCAAGGGCCACTGGCTCAGCCTCCTTATCTTCCCTAGAATGCCTGTCTAGAAGATTCTGGGAGCCCAAGGGGGTCAGGCTGAGAGAATCACATTGCTGGGGCTCCCTTGGCTCTTGGGAAGAGACCACTACTGGTTTGGGCTTTCTAGGATGTCTCCATCCTTGCTTTGGTCTCAGCTCTTTCTCAGTGTATAGTCCCGAAGGTTGTCTGATTGGTGTACGCAGGGCCAGGCCCACTGGTCTCCCTGTGGATGGGGACTCCCAAGCTCAGCTGTGACAGCTGCATCCCATGGGAAACCTTGAAACTGCCACCCAGGGCCTCTTCTTGAGCCCTGCTGTTTCTTTGACTTCTGTTCTTCCTGGGCCTGGCAGCTAGTCCTCCCTGAGTCCATGGGCAGCTGACGACCAGCAGACCTTTCCAGCTGATGCTTATTACCAACATGGCTGAGGTAACACATGACCCTTCGAGGGCCGATGTGAGCAGTCTGGGTTCACACCAGTTTTTCAGATGCTAAGCTGGCCCAGGCTACCTCTTCCTGACCCTCAGATCTCTTCTGGGGAAGCCTCCCAATCATTCTTTTTAAGATCAGCCTTGCTAGATACCAGAGGTCTGAGCTCTGTTCCAGCTCGAACCTCTAGCCATGGCCCAGGTCCTGTCTTTTGGCCAAGCTGTTGTCCTGGTCCTTAGACCTCTGGCTCAATCAGGAGACTCTAGGTCACTTCCCCAGCAACTTCCTCCTTCTCGGGGGTCTGCATTACTCCCTCCAGGAGATACCCCACAAGGTTGGTGGTGTGGGGAAAGAGGCATCCCTGCTCATGGGCTAGCGTGGGCTCTGAGCTAAGGGTCCCCCACCACGTTCCTGCCATGCTAGTGCTTTCTTGATCTTATTGGCTCCTGAATATTTCGCTTGTAGTGCTTCACAGTTTGTTGGTCACAAGAGGAAGTGTCTCACCATCTCATCCTTAGTATATATGATTTTAAAGTGGGGACATGCACACTGCTGTAAGCTAGAATCCGGTATAGACCCTCCTGGATTTACAATGGGGCCATATCCTGATAAGCTTATTCTAAGCTGAGTGTGTTGTAAGGAGAAACACATCTAAACACCTTCTTTATGGAATGCCCAGCTTAGCCTAGCACATAGTACATGGTGGAGCACTGTGTCCCTTGTTTTAATGGGTGGCTGACTAAGACCTGGGCTCCCTGCCACTGTCAGGCTCTGCTAGAGACAGGCTCACATGGCGTAGTGATAGCTCAGAGAGATCACAATGTAAGGCCCGAGTGCTGGGGTGTGTGTGTGTGTGTGTGTGTGTGTGTGTGTTAGCGCACACACGCATGTGTGTGCCGGAGGACAGCTTCGGAGTGGCTCCTCAGGCACCGGGTATGTTTTAAAGAGTTGTGTTGAGCGATTTGCCATAGGGTATCAATTTGCTCCTGCAAGAGGTCAATCCTCTGATTGAACACCATCAAGCTTCCTTTTAGTTGAGCATTAATTCTTTTATGTACAACTAAGGCATGAGCTACATTGGCTAAATGATTATTCAGGGTCTGAGCAGTCTGCCCAGTATGACTCATGGCTAATGCCCTGGTGGTAGCTCCAACAGCCGTCAATGAGATGGTAGTAACAATGGTGGCTGTAGTTCCAAGATCCCTTTTCTGTCTGAAGAGAGTCATAGCGTGAGGGGCATCAATGGGCATAGGCACCCAGTGAGGCATGCGAGTAACCAGGGCATACCTAACTTTACTAGCATTCCAGCATTGGGCAAAAAAGCAAGTATCATTACCACAATTACTTGGCTCTATCTGGCTAATAATGAATAAAAATGGGGGATATAAACAAACAGGCGTGGGCTTATAGGAAATATTATGAGAAGCCTTAACCCCTCGTTGGAACATCCTGCGTCAGTTCTAGAACTAGCAGTGGTGGTGTCCGAGGTCTGAGTAGGTTCAGGAGACCATTGCCCCCAGGGGCGAGACGTGCTCCATGCCAATTGACTAACTCCATGTTTTCCTCCAATTTTGAAAGTCATTTAAGGTTCTTAAATTATTTTTTTCCCTTTTTTCTTAAATTTTTCATCAATTACACTTTATTCATTCTGCATCCCCCCATAAGCCCCTCCCTCCTCCCATCCCAATCCCACCCTCCCTCCTCCCTCTGCTTGCATGCCACTCCCCAAGTCCACTAATAGGGGAGGTTCTCCTCTCCTTTCTGATCTTATGGCAAATCGCTCAACCTGGCTGTCAATGAAAGTATGCTGGACTTTGTGTCACTAGCATACAACATGGGAATTTTTCCTGCACTGCAAATCTGTCTAAACAATTGTCTAGCTATATTTTAGGTAATTGGACTGGAGAATTCGATACTACGATGGAGCAGCTGAGAGTGGCCATTGTCACAGTAAATTCTACCGGAGTGGACGCAGGACTAGCCACAGGATTATCAACATGGATTGCTGCAGCCATGAATCATCTGAAGGAATGGGCGGGCATGGGAGTGTTAGCAGGCCTTCTGGTGTTGGTCTCCTTGGTTTGCCTGTGGTATATATGCAGGATTAGAGTCTCACAACAGTGTGATGCAGCCATGATCATTCAGGCCTTTACAGCCATTGAAGCAGGACATTCTCCCCAAGCATGGTTGGATACCATAAAAAGCTAAAATGATACGCTCAGGATGCGAGGCTAAGCACTGCACTCAGGGTCAGCCGCTTTGGACCCAGAGAAGAGCATGTCTGATTGCATGCGGGTTGATGCCCCAGGTCCCGCCTCTGAGAAAAAGGTATTGGACGGGTCTGATGTTCTTTGGGTGGATGACACCTAAATGAACATCTGTACAAAGTCCCAATTTATTTCTAATATCAGAGATCAGACCTCTACTCTTGCCTGATGCGTCTAAAACAAAAAGGGGGAACTGTAGAGAGCTGTGGAATGCTATGCCTTAAAGATGGAGCTGGTTTCCGCCTTCCACCTTCCCGATGGTGAGTGCTCTCTGTCACGAACAACTCCACATTTGGCTAAGGCCGAGGATCTGGCTTGCTTCCATGTATGTGGACCTATCTGCATTGCCCCCGTGGCACGCCTGGGTTGGCTACCCAGAGGCTATTTAAGCTGTGGGCTGGCTTTCCCCGGGGTCCGAGGATTGTTCAATGTTCCTGAATAAACTGCATTGAAAAAAAAAAAAAAAAAAAAGAGTTGTGTTTATTTGTTTGTTTGTGCACTCCTGTCGAGGTCACAGGGACAGCCTTCGGGAGGTGGTTCTCTCTTGCTGCCATGTAGGTTTTGGAGACTGAGCTCAGGTGGGTTGAGCACAGAGACGAACATCTTCCCTCAGAGTCATCTCACTGGCCCTGAAGACGTAGCCTCGGCTGCCCTCACACTCATGCCACTCCCGCCCCTCACCCCTGTAGCATGTTCTTCGGGTATGTGTCACCACAACTGACCCCCCCATCCCCAATACCAGTCTTCCTTTAGTCTAGGATGGGCACCTGCTCTGCCTCAGTGGATGGGCTTGGCTCCAGGTCCATACACATAAGAACACTAGAGGGAAGAGAAGGAAACCAGAACTCCAAATTTCGACTCCCTCCTAAGTGACAATGTGATTGCTGTTTTACATCGATCATTTCAAATTCCCCCCTCAGTTTTATTCACGTCCTCCATCCACGATTTGTGCCCTACACATACAATTCATTTGCTTGGCAGTTCTCTTTACCCTGATTTGCCGTTTTTAAAATGCACAATTTTATCTTCACCAAAAATGCTATATTATTTCCATAAATCAGAGTTGATACATGGCTTTCATATTTCTAACATGCCTCGGCTGCGAGCTGTTAAAATAAAAACCGTGCTTCTGAATACACCTAAAGTCATCTTGCGCGGCATTAGTCTGTGTGAGACGGCCTCTGGGAGATTCAGCAGCACCCCACTAAGGCAGCACGCACTCCTGGGAGGATGCTCTACAGGCAGGAAGAGGGAGGCTCTGAAGCTTCCTTCTGGAGGCTGGGGGCGGGGATGGACTTGAACCCAGCCATCTATCTATGGGTGTGTGGGCCTTTTCAACGCCAGTGATTTTTAAGTCTATGTATTTTTGAATCCAAAGACTTTTTAAAAAATTAAACTCAGAGCTTTGTGATTAAAATGGTCTGGGAACCCAGGGCTTCTTTTAGGGACTTCCTTTCTGCTCAGGTTGTCATCCTGTTATTATCGTATGAGGGCCTTTCTCCAAACCCTGTGACACATAAAGGATGTCATTTCAAACCCACAGTCTGTTACTGTCCCTTGGTTCTATTTAGTTCCTCTTTCTCTGTAGACTTCTGAGGGTCTGTCCTGTCCTTCCTAGTTGGGCCTTTCTGCTTTTGGACTTTGGTCACTTTGATACTTCATCCTGCCACCTTGAAATATTCCTCTGGCTTTCTAAGCCTTGCTCTGACTTCATTGTTCATCCATCACCCGCTGATAGAACTGTACCCAGTGTTTTAGAGGGCACAAGGAGGGCAGGGAAAACTGGAAGATCAATCCTCTATGGGGTTTCACCGGTGTGGGAGACAGTGTGTGGTGTGACAGACACAGGCATGCCCAGAGTACAGTGGTGGGTGTCCCCCTGCTCACCCAAAGTGCATTCATTCTCCAGGTCCTTGTCTTTCTCAGGGCCCTGGCTGTATTCTGGGTAGTAACTGAGCTAGTCAGTTAAAGAGCCCCGGGGATGCTGGCTGCCATCCACACTGCCATGCCGAAGGTCTTAGCCCGTCCCCACAGGGTCCTGTGACATTGTTCCTCTCGGCAGTGTGTGACTGAAGCTGGAGTCAGAGTCACACCCCACATCCTCTTCCCAGTGAGGGCTGTTTATAAGTTTATCCCAGCAACTGCCTGGCTCCTGACCTCAGCCTGCTTTCCCTTCTCATTGCTGAGTTTCTTGGATCCCCTAACTAAACTTAGAGGTCATGATCCCTATAAAGTGAGAGCTTCTAAAGGGCTCCTCTTTGCCTAGAAAGAGAGGAGCCTGTTGGCTTAAAAATATTGCAAGATTCGGACAGAATTACAGTAATTTGTAAATAGTTCTAATGATATTCTAATGATATTCTCTGGACCCTTGGCTATACCAACACTACTACCCTCCTTGTCCCCGTCTTGAATATGGCCTTGGCCCTCTCTGAAATTCCCTGGAATATCCTTAGAACACCATCTTTGGTGGGAGTGTTCTTCCTTGTGCCATAAGGCCAGGTCTCAGCTAAGTCCAAGTTCCAGAAAGTTTTGCCTTAGTGGACCATGTACATTACTAAGTTAAAAACTACACAAGTCAGTTAGAGAATTCTGCTCAAATCAAACCGAGTCAGTCAACTCCAGCTGGGGTATACCTGCTGTGAACCTCTGTTTGTCCATCAGGGAATGAGAGAGCCTGGAAGTGAACGAGACACAGTCTTGACTCCCCAGGAGTGGTTTTTGCTTTGAATCAAGATTCCCATCTCAGCATTTCCTGTGCATGAAGAGCTGCAGAGGGGATTAGACATTCTTGGCCTTCTTCCTAAGGTTTGCTCTGGTGGATTTAATGCTGGTGCCTGGTTATAGAGCCCAGGGGGTGATGCCTGCCTGGCAGAAGGCCCCTGTGTGTGCCTCAGGCCCCCTCTAACTCCCAGTACTCGTCCTATGAACAGCTGTTACCTTACACGCCGCTGCTTCAGGTGGGGTAGTCCTGCCCCTCCACTGTCTCTACCACAGGGAACCAGAATCATAGCCAGGAGCCGACATCATCTGCCCCTCCTGAAGTGGCCGGCAGGTGTCTGTCACAGGGACTTGCCCCTCTCAGACCACCTCCCGGAGTAAGAGCCGAGCACCTCAATGGCAGTGCTCACCGGCCCCGCCCTTTTAGGGTCTGCTGTGCGAGGGTCCTGAGCCATTGCATCATCATCCAGTCAGTTGTTCATCTACTCGTAAGCAGTGGGCGCAGATGTGATCGGTTCTATACAGACATTATCTCATTTAACTCCCTGTGACAATTAAATTGTCCAGGTCTCTGGGTAATCAATGTAAATCTAGAGCTGTTTAAGTGGCCAGCCCGGCTGCCAAAGCCATGCTCTGTGTGCTATCTCTGCTATCTGTTAGAATAGCCAAATAGACGGTAGTCACCAGTGCTTAAAGAGGGAAAAAAGCGATTAATGGATGTTTTATGGAAGGGCCGAATCCCACCAGACTAGTTTATTAGAATTCTTTGGGAAGTGAACTAACGTAGGGAGATAAACGGTGACTTTCACAAAAAGCCTTTGTTAAGTTTTATCCCCAAAGCCTATTAATAAAATTGATTCATTATAGAATTGGGCAGAAGTGGGTGGCAAGTAGGAGGGAGCCTATTTTTATATGGATAGAGAACTGGCTCAGAGACAAGAAAGAGGGTGGAGATAATGGCGCTTCTTCAAATGGAGAACCAGGGTTCTTCAGGAATTGCTATTGAGTTAGGTCGGACTAAAGCTCAGTCTGTGAGCACACAGGGTGTGCGAGTCCTGATCCAAACATGGCATAGCTCAAGTGAGGGAGATTCCACTCGGCTCTTAGAGGGTCCAAGGAAAACAGTGCTGAGTGATCCTGCTGGGATAGGATGCTCCTCAGGGGAGCCACAAAAGGTGGCCAGGGAGCGAAAGACCTGCTGTGGTCAGCAGGCTGGAGGGGGTATCAGGTCTGTCATCGACTCTCTGTGGGACACTGGGAAGGTCCCTTACCCTCCTCAGTCTCAGCATTAATTCCTTTCCTATACAGTGTTGGCTCTGGTGGCCTGGGAAGGTGGAATGCTGTGTCTTGAAACTTTCTCTAATGGGAAAGTTTCTGTGTCTCATAACCATAGTACCCCCTCTGTCACTATTCTGTGATGGGTTTTCTTCTCTCCTTTCCCTCTTCCTCCCACCCCCTGACAGTGAGGCAGAGAGCCACAAGGCTGTGGTGCTGGGGCTCAGAGCCTGGGATTCCTCAGTGGCGTTGTCTATGAATGACTCAGCATCATAAATAGCTCCCATCTGGATGAGCCATGGTATCTATAGCGCTCAAGCGATCCCTGTATCCACACACACTCTTTCTGTGCAAATATGTGGATCACTGTATGCTAAATATGAGGTGGCCTGGAGCCGTTCCTCCTCTTAAAAGACTATTTGCTATGAAACTCAAGGCTGTTTATTTAAAGAAACGAGTTTACAACTACGCACATTAGATTACTGGCAGTGGGTGGTGGGGAAGAGATGATGTGGATGGAAGGGTGCGGGGTGGGGGAGGTTATGCTTGGCCTGCTAACCTGCAGGAGAGCTGTTGATTGCTCAGTCCATGGTCCTCTGTCTTTGCAGAAAGAGGCAATGGACACCATTACTGAGATACAGGATGGGGCGGGAGCAGAGGAGGGGTGCTGTGATTCAGCAGAAAGAACAAAGAGTTGGTGGGTGACGGGAGAGCCAGGTCCTGCCTCAGCCCTGCCCTTCACCTCTTCACACATGATTCCTCAGCTTCCTTATTCATCTGTCAGATACAGACCAAGTTGCCCTGTGTGCATAGGCTCCTGGACCACAGACAGGGAGAGGAGATTGGAACGCAGCCTTAGCCACCTGCCAGTCCTGTGCCCTGGGGTGGTCTCTGAGCTTCAGTTTTCTTATCTGAACCAGGGACAAGAATGCCCACCTCGGCCTTTCAGAGGGAGTGCTGGATGAGATAATGTACCAAAGATGAAGCCTGAACAACCTCACTCCACTCATTTCACTCGAGATAAAAGAGGAACCTCCTTCCTCTCCGTCCCAGGCAAGAGACTCCCCCAAAGCCACCCATGGCTGTGACTGTGGGCAGAGCCCTCACCTGTGCTCCCTGGATAAGCAGGGATGTAGGGGCCTAGGCAGCAAGCATGGTGAATAGCATGTCAGGGCTGCTTAACCTCCTAGGGAAGGAGAGAGGATTTGGAGCTGAGAGTGTAGCCAGGGCTTGGGCTTCCTAAGTGAACATGAGGCCAGTATCCTCACTCACTACCTTCTCCAGCCAAGGTCACTGACGCTTTTCCTGTTCTGGCAAAGGGCTGGGTGGGGTGGGGCTCTGTCTGGCATCAGAGACAACAACTGGCCGTGCTCCTCCACTTAATAGTTGCCTATCTTGCTTGCTGGCTCAGGGAGCACTTGGATGGTGCTCCTGGGCTGTCTTATTGGTGACAACACGTACGTTTCATTGTCAGTCATATCTGGTTTCCAGCTCTGGCCTCGGAGGTGTCCGCTGCGTCTCCCTGAGACGCTGCCTCCTCCTCTGGGTAATGGGCTTTAATGGTGCCCCCTTCCTGCATGTAAGCTGGACCCTGGCTGTGAAGGCACATAGGAGACGAGAGCCTCTCAAATCCTAGTTGCTTCCCTCGGTTTGGTCCTGGGGTGCCAATCACGCCTTAAGAGGCCAGATCTGGCTCATCTGTGTCTGTTTCCAGACCTTGAACAGGGTCTGGCCATGTCTGTGTCCCGCCGGTGTTTGTTGACTGAGCCGGCTCCCATGGTCTGGTAGAGCTGTCTACACACAGAGGATTACAGAGGTCCCATTTAACTGAGCACGGAGAGGGCAGCCAACATGGTGGTCAAGTTCACATAGGGGAATGCAGAGCTGGCATCCCAACATGGCCCTCTCACTGCCCCTCCCAGGTGCTGACCTCAGGGCCTGCGGGGCTCTTCTTGGCTGAGCAGCAGGTGTGGGGTGTGGAGGGGCATCGACATCTGCTTGCCCACTTCCTCCCAGACTCCCCCTCTCCTTCCCAATAACAGTCCTGCTCCCAGGGCTGCAGGAGCAGGTTCAGCTGAGGTTCAGAAGGATGAGGGCTGCCTGGCTCTCACAGGCCCTGCGTGGTGGAGCAGGGAGCCCTGGAGTGCTCAGCTCCACTTCGGATAACGTGTTCATCCAACCCTGCATCCTGTGGGCTAACCTTCACCACCACACGCAGCTCCAGCCTCTAACCCTACCTTTGGAATAGGGGCTGCTCAGGCTGCTCCCCAGAGCCCAGGACTGAGCAGGATTTGGCATGAGTCTGATGAGTGAGTGAATGGGCAACCGGGTGGCTGAGTGAGAATGCCAGGGCCTGTTCTGAATGCTGTGGAACAGCAGCAAAAGGGGTGGTGCGATCCCTCCTCGGGGAAAAGCAGCGACTGCAACCACGGCCAAGTCACTGCTTTCTTCGGCTGTGGCGGGGAGTTGGAGCTGTGTGTGTGCGCGTGTGTTTGGGGAGACAGGGGTGAAGGGATCGCATTCTGTCCAGGAACAGCATCTAAGTGCAGATGGCGATAGTGTGTCCTTGGGCCGGGCCACCTGGGTGTGGGGTCAAGTATCTGACCTTTAAGAAGGCAACAAAGAAAAATGCATAGGTAAAAATGTACAGGTAACTGCTTGGTGTCAACCTCCTGACTCCCAAGCGACTAGTACTTTCAGGTGTTGGCACATAGTAGGTACTGGCACATAGCAGGCGCTTAGTCAACTCCTGAGTGAATGGGAGAGTAGGCAGAGATCAGGTCAGGGCAATTTACATCTCAGGGCTTGTGGGCTTCAAAAGCATCGACTCTCAGCTTGACTGTAGACCCTTCCACAAGCTAGCTACTCTAACCACACGGGGGAGGGCTTTCAGCCCCATCTTCAACATCTCACTCATGGGCCAGCCCAGTGTCGTAGCTTCCTTCTACAGAGGGTGGCAAGGAGGCTCAGTAAGGACTTGACCCATAGCTGAAGCCAGGTCTCCTGCCCTACTCTAGAAGAAAGGAGCTGAGTAAACAGCTGCCAGGACGGCAGCCGACTGAGTGCAGTGCGGGTCCCGCTCTGGTGCAGGCTTGTCGAGGGTTACCCTTCCAGGAGCAGCGGTGGCTTCCTCGAGAAGACGAGCTGGGGGCTGACACTTAGAGAGACCAAGAGTGGAAGGAACATCATCTGCAAAATCATGGAGGGACTGTGATCCAGTGAGGGAACTTGGAAGCATGTGGCTTGGCTTGGGGCAGGATCAGCAGGGCCCGCTTGTGAGGGGCTTCAGAGCATCCAGGGAGAACCATTGATGGCCTCAGGTTTGTGCCCCTGGGGTCATGGGGGATAGGATTTAAGTGCAGGGAGAAGGTGGGAGCTTGGAATTGTCTTGCCCAGGTTGTGGGCAGAGACTCAGAGGATTGAGATGGGAGAAGCAGGAAGCAAGATTTGTGCTGGAGGAAGGGTGGCATTGGGAAAGAAGGGTCCCAGGCTCCTCCCGTGGGTGGAGTAGTGACAGGTGAGAGGCTGTGGAAGACCCATCCTGGAGAGATTCTCCAACAGACCTCAAGAGCTCTCTGTGGCAGACCCTAGTCTCTGCTGCAGCCCCTGCCCAGCCCCACCGGTTACTCAGCCGTTCCCAGTGGCACAGTGCAGACCTTGGCAACACCAGCCCCTGAGGGCTCCCACCACCTTCTGCCCACACTGTCTACCTCGTTTTCCTCTGTTCACTCCATTTCCATCCTGCAACCTTGCTGGGTTTCCCATGACCTAGGACATCTGCCCTTTCTGTTTCTGCTGCTTGCTTGTCCCATGGCCAGCCTTTTTTTTTTTTTTTTTTTGAGTTGTTATCTTCACTACCTCTTCATGGATTCTTTGCCAGGCGCTTTGTTAAACAGACCCACTCTCTGTTACACACTCACTCTTAGATTATGGAACCTGGTGAAATGATCATATGTGTTCATTTTCTTTCTCCCCACTAGACTTAAGCTCTGTGGAGGTCAGGCCCTTGTCCTGGCCCAAGGAGACACTTCTGGCTTTGCTTTTGCACATTTTGGAAACAGGATGCTCCCACTTACTATACGAGGTTATTGATGGCATTGAGGATACCCTGGTACAGAGCCTGCCAAAGTCAGAATGACTTCAGGGGTCCCCCCAGCCACTCTGAACTTTATGCATTATGACATTGAAGCTGAGAAAGAATGAGGCTGGCCACATGGCCCAGCTGGGAGGAGCTGGGATGGGCTTCTCTGCTGCTGGAGAGGTGCCTGGCCCTGTACCCTGCTCTGAGTGGGCGTTCAGCAGCGAGAGCTGGCTCTGGGCTCCTGCAGCCATCTGCTGCTTGAACGGAGAGACCCTGCCTGCTTGCCTGGCTGTCACAGCTTTCCAGCCAGTCAGCCCCAGGAATTCTAATGGCTGTGGCTTTGTGGAGCACAAAGGCCTGCCTCCTGCAAATGGAGAAGTGCATTTTCTCTGCATGGCAATCACCACACTGAAGGCTGTGGGCAGCAGTGTTCATGCTGTGGACCCTCTGAGGGATGCTTGTTTCGGACTGAGGGGCATCCAAGGAGGTGCACACACTGATGTCTGCTATCACAAGGGAACCCAGGGTTTGAAGGGCTCAACACAACGTCTTTAGCCATTTGATCTGTCTCATGGGGAGCATTTTCCTCATTGTCTCACATGCTTTCTCTTCTCAAGGACTCGAAGTTTCTGATGTTTCCTGTCCTGCTTGGTCGCTGACTCAGCGATGTATTATGTAAATATTTACCGAGAAGGCACTAGGAGTTCTTATAGGCTATGACAATGTCACGGAGGAACAAAATATGACCTGCGGTTGTCATCCTACAGACACGGGGGAGACAGATGGCAGAGTCCTGCTGGAATCCGGCTGTGTGAGTGTGGGTAAATTCCCTTCCCTTTCTGGGCCTCGGGGTCCTGTTGCTCTCCACGGCTAGACTCCCACCTGGCATGTTCTGACGGCCCTCACTTAGGATAGCACATGGCAGCCACCTCTAGCTTGTGACTGTCGGTGCCTCCGAGCTGGGCTCCAGCTGGTCTTACTCAGCACAGGCATCCTGCTCACCCACTCTCTTTTGCCCCCTTTATGTAGCAGCACACACACTGCTCTTTCTTTTTTGTTCTCAGTTATTCTGTACATGTGGCACATGTGATTGTGTTTGTGCATATGCACCCCCCCCTCAGTGTGTGTGTGTGTGTGTGTGTGTGTGTGTGTGCGCGCGCGCGCGCGCGCGCGTAAGCGCACACACATGAGTGCGCACACTAGAGGTCAATGTCAGGTGCAGGTGCTCCCTCAGTTGCTTTTCTACATTATTATTATTATTTTTGAGACAAGGTCTCTCGCCAACTTAGTTAGGTTATCTGGACAGAAAGCCCTGTAAAACTTCCAGTCTTTACCTCCCCACACTAGGATTCCAGGTGCACACAACCATGCCCAGCAAAGGCTGGGCTGGGGATCTGAACTGAGGCCCTCACACTTGCGCAGTGAGCACCTTCTGTTGGAGCCGTCCTCCAGTTCCCACGTTTGCTCCCTGAGTGCCAGGACTCTCCGAACATCTCACTGTTTACTCCTTACAGAATGCCCTGGAAGGAGGGACTTGGATGCATCATCTCCACTTTAAGAATGAGGCAGTGTAGGCTGCAGAGACCATGACGTCTCTGAATTCACCAAGTGTGTTTGTGGGGGCTGTGGGCTGTGCTAGGCAGACCCAGGCTGTGTGCCTCTCTGCCACGCTTGTCTCTGCCTGCCTGTGCAGCGCTTCTGTTCCTCTCCTTCCGGATAACAACCTGACCTCCACTGCCTGCCTCCACAGGCTCCCAGAGGCCCGTTTTGAGGAAACCCTTCTTAGGCCTGTGCTCCAGCGACCCTGACCATGCTGGGCCTTGCCATGGGGTGATGCGATCCTGGTCTGTTTGTGTGCTGAGCACCTTCCTCTCTTTCTGCTCCTAACCCAGCATCCTGGGCCATCCACGTTCCACACAGCCACCAAGAGCTTATTTAAAAGTCAAACCCATTTGTTAAAAATCATTTTTATGTGTTTTGAATAAAAGAATAAAAAGCCCATGACCATGGCTTGGAAGGTTCTCACTGTTTAGTCCTGCCCTGCCCTTCCCGCCCTCACCTATGGCTAGTCCTCTCTTCTCCCTTAACTCCAGACACACTGGGTCCCTGCCAGTCCCCAAAGCAGCCCAGGCTCACGTTCAGCTCTTTGTTCTTTCTGGAAGGTTCTTTGCTGCAACAGGGTGTGACTCGGTTACTTGGGCCTCAATTCCATGTCACCATTTCCGTATCTGTCTGTTTAGGTGTTGCCACATTTGCCTTTGCATCTTATTAATGACGGCGTCTCCTCTGAGTGTGTGAACCCCTGGAAGGCAGGTGTCACAAGTGTCTGGTCCTCACTGGCCACCAGCACCTGCCGTGCCTGATATGGAAGAGCCAGTCAGAACTGTCTACATAACGACCCAACTAGGCCCAGGGAGGGCAACACATCTGGGCCTGTTAGCTCAGGCTGACCTCACAAGGCGAGCACTCACTGTAGGTCACTAGCTTTGCCTGGGGCAGTCTTACACCCAGTTGTGAGGCAAGTTCATTGGCTGCTTTCTGCTGGCTCCCTTACACCGGGGAAGCTAAGAGCTCCTTGCCTGTTTCCTCTTTTGTTTTTAACTTGGGGTGACTTATGAAATATTATTTTTCACAGTATCTTGAAGGCCAGGGGCTCCCCAAATGCTACCTCTTAAGTCAGAACACCAAGGCCCAATCAGGGCACTCCCACTCAACACAGCTGCTGCATTTCATCAGTTGCTGGAGAGACTTTGTGCTCTAGAGAGACACAAAATGCTGAGTTCTGCCAGGGCCTGGGCCAAATGCTAATCATGGAGTATATAAAGGAGAGACAGCCTGGAGCCCAGAGGGAGGGACAGCCAAACTCAAGGCAGATGGAGAAAGAGGCTTCCTGTTTGTCTGGGTAATCCTACCAGGACTGACAGAAACTGTGCAGAGCTGCAGAGGTGGAGTCTGGGTGTCTAACTTCAGAGCCCTGGGCTAACAGGAACCAAGGAGCCACGTGGGAGGGTCGGTGCCACGGACCTACATTCAGGTCACTTCTAAAGCCTGTGAAAAGGAAGCTTGTCAGGTCTCAGAGACCAATGGCCACAGGTGACCTTCATCTTGGAAACCAGGAAAACACTCCCTGCCCTGTGGTTGGGCAAGGAAATAGCATACCGCTGTGTGTACCAGGAGACCCCAAGGCCATATCTTCTAAGCAAAATAGTGAACTGAAAAGCTCAATGGATGATATTTCAAGGATCCTGGCCCTGCTCTCAGCGCCAGCGAAATCCATGTTTTGGTAAAGTGTGACTTACTGATCACACCTCCCATCCTGTGAGTTCATGATGAAGGTCACGTGGAAGGAAAGCTCACTTTTTCTTTAAAGGACTCAGGTTTTCTTTTTATTTTCTTTCTGGATACCAGCTGATGGCCTCAGTCGTGGAAGCCATTAAGCTGCCATCATCGTACTTTTTTGGCTTGGTAAAATTTGTCGTCACCCCATTCCTCCCAAAGTAGCTCCTTCTAATGTGTGTGCCACCAGCATGGCTTAGTCCTCAAGACTTCACCCTGAGGGTAGGAAGGCCAAGACTAATGACAGCTGAGGTGGTGCGGCATCCGAGTGACATCAGTGGTTACTGATGTTAGAAAGATCTCGGCACAAAATGACAAGAATTCTTACATGATGTCTTGGGCTTTTCCCAAAATTAAGTCTGCAGGTGTGTGTGTGTGTGTGTGTGTGTGTGTGTGTGTTTGTGTGGAGAGTGGGTATGGGTGTAGAGGAGATTAAATGGGCCAGCCACTGAAGCTGCTCCCTCCTCTTCCCTGCTCCCTCCCTTTCCAGGGTCTCCTGTAGTGCAGACTGGCCTTGAATTCCCTTTGTAGGCACAAAGAACCTTGAACTTCTGATCTTCCTGCCTCCAACTGGGATCACCATTGTGTGCCACTATGCCAGACCTATGCAAGAGAAGCGCCGGAGACAGACGGACAGGAAGAGAGGAGGAAGGAGGATGCCGCGATGGGTTAGCATGGAGAGGGAACCACGTGGGCTGGGAGGAGGGACTCCAAGGATGGCGTGGATGGAGAAGACACCAAGATGAAATATAAGCCAGCATAGGATTATGGGTGGAAGGTAGCCCAGCTAGGAATGGCTAAGGTGGATGGCATTGGATGGGGGCTGGGAGGTGGGTTTTGAGGTTATTGAGACGGCATAGGTAGAAATATTTGCTCAGCCAGCCCAAGGTAAACAGGCAATTGTAAAATCTAACAGGCATCTGTGTCTTATTATTTGTGATAGCGGGTTAAATAATACCGCCGTGATAATCACAGGGCAAATAATAATAACACGTAGCCCAGCGCTCTTTTTATTTGTTTCCTCCAACAGTAGTGCTGGGGATCGAACCCAGCGCTTGCTGTGTGCTAGGCTGCTGTCCTGACGATTGAGCCACAGCCTAGCCCTTTATTTTTCTCCTCTATTAAAATAGGCTTGAAACAGTCCGTCCTGAAAGGCACTTTGGGGACTGGCCTCAGCCTATCTGTTCTCATTTCGCGCTCCCCACCCTGAGGACCTTCTGGCATGGTGACATTACCCTGGTGGCTGTGATTTCACACCTCTAGGCCTTTGTTCACAGCTCCATCTGTCTTCGATCCCTTTCTCCCAGAATCCAACACTCCCGCCTCTGAAGTCCCACAGCCTTGTTTACTAGCCTGAGCTTATCACACCACAATTTTCATTTTACATTACGCTTCCTCTGCTGGCCCGTGGCATCCTCGGGGCGCTTCTCCATCCTCCCAAAATGTATCCCCAGAACATGTTTTCAGAAAGAGTAATTAATGTTGATAGCTACCCAGTTTATTTATTTATTTTTCAGTATGGATGTGCCAGGCACAGCACTAAACCCACCGCGTAGCTACGACTTTAGATCTTAACCCAGTGTGTACCGGTAATGCCATCACCCCCTCTTGAATAGTTAACACGGTGTCGGGAGGTTATTTACCCCTAGCTGCGTGCCACAAGGTGACAGAACGGAAGCTGCGTTCAGAATAGACACCTCCTGTTCTTCCTCCTCTGGGTCCGTATGGTTCCAGGCACTGAGGAGACTGGGTTCTAGGCTCACTGCTGCTATAGATTGCTAAGTGACTGTAGGGGGCATCTCTGCCCCCCAGGCCCTGTCTGCCTGCAAGAGTCTTTGAGAAAAACTAGAGGGTCACGTGATACGAGGGCCCTCCCAGCTTCAACTCCCCGAGAGGAGATCCTTTTTCTTCCACGGTTGGTTTTCTGCCCAGGAGCTGGCTTTCCCGTCTGGGAACCTCCCAGCTTCTCAAACCCAGCCTCTTTTCTGGCTACTTGTAATCTCAGAGCAAAACCGCGTTTGCAACCTGCTGCCCGGGTCGCCTCTACGTCCCTCCCTCCCCGGCAAGCTGGGGTTTCTCTATAGGTGGGGGTGGAGTCCTGGGCAAGAAGGAGGGGAGCCCGTAGCTTCCCGGTTCCTTCCTGCTCCCTGTTGTTTCTCAGCCCCTTCCTCCCCTCCCCCCGACGAAAACTCAGCCTCATACTTTCTAGGGATGTTCCCGGCACAGCCGGAGCCAGCGGTCGCAGGCAGCAGGCGCAGGCTTCTGGGTTGGTCTCTCCCAAGCCCGCCGCCCGGAGGTGGGGTGGACGTCTGCAGGAAAGCGGGGCGGCGCGCTCCTTCCTCCCAGTGCAGACTAGGCCCAGCGCGCCCCGCCGGAGCCGGGGACCCTCCCGCGCCGGTCCCCTCCACCCTCGTTCAGTGTCCTAGCTGAGCCCCGCCATCGCTCCGCCAGGCCTCGGTGCCTGCAGACCCAGGCTGGGGCCGCGGCGGTGACTAGGCCCGGGTCCAGCGCTCGCCCGCCGCCGCCGTTCAGGGAGGAGCGGGAGTCCCCGGCAGGGCAGCCTTGCGCCCCGGGAGCCTCCAGGCCCCAGCGCCGCGCTCCGCGGGTCGCGGCCGAGCTGCAGCGGCTGGCGAGGGCGTCGGGGCGAGCCCAGGGGCGCGCGCGCGGAGCCCAGCCCAGGCCGGGAGCTGTCCCCGGGGCGGTGCTGATGGGAGCAGGGGAAGCCTTGCAGAGGGAGAGGCCGGAGCGGCGGCGCGCGGGGCTCCGGGCAGCGCGGGCCCTCGGCCGGGGTCTTCCCCGGGCCGCTCGGCTGGCGACGCGGAGAGCGAGCGCGGTCTACGAACCTGTTGGTGGCTGCAGTTCCTCCGCCGCCGACCAGAGCGCCCGGGACCGCGGCTCTGGCGCTCCTCTCCCTCCCGTCCTCCTCACTCCTCCGCCGAGACGCTCCCTCCTGCCGAGCTTAGCGCGAGCCAGGCGGGGGGCGCAGAGCCCCTCTTCTGCAGCCCCTGGAGCTGGTGGAGCTGCAGGGCACGCAGCTCAGAGGCCTCCTCCAAGGGCAGCCCGGCTCCCAGGGAGACCCGAGCTTCCTGAGACGGGAGGCGGGGGCTGGCTGCTGGGACAACACAGAGTGGCAGAAGAAATGGCTGGGCAGGCGAGAGGGAGACGGGGGAGTTCCCTCGACTCACAGCTCTGTCTTGAAGTTTGGGGACACCGAGTGGGGATATCTGTTGCTAGGACATCTCATCTTGGAAGTCTCCTCCCCCTCCCCCTCTCCCTTCTGTGGCCAGTAACTACACATGTGCCTTACCTGTTCAGCGGCAGACTTCACTCGGCTCTGCTGTGCTATCTCATGCGGGTTTGTCGTTAAAAGTCCCTCAGGGAGAGCTTTCTAAAGAGGATATTTAAGGTCACTCAGCAGCAAAAGGCCAATCTCCTTTCTGGTTCTCACCGGGACAGGGGACTTGCTCGTTCTGAGCAGACTCACCCCTGACTCACCTGTGTCTCTTACCTTTTGGCTACAACCTTAAGACTCAGGTTTAACCCACAAGGTAAAGCGTCTTCGCCGCCAGTGAAGTCTCATGTGCCGTAAGGTCAGCCTGTAAGTCCCTCTACTCGCTGTTTGGTCATATGTTATAATTATGTATCTCCATCCCCCCGCCACAGCTGCCTGTCTTGTCAAAGCTGGATCCGTATTTTTCTCAGGATCTCCACCACCTAGCACACAATAGCTGTTCAGCTATAACCACTAAATCGGGGGACTCCCCTTTCTTCCTGGGACTGCTCACTTGATTTCTGTATTTTCATCGCAGCCTTCCAGGCCCACTTGGCAGCCTTGTCATCAACACTTCCCTCCTGAGTCACTAGCTTCCCTCACAGTGACCTCACTTTCCACCTTGAGCTGCTTAAAAAAAATAGAAGTTGCTATATTCTCTTTGCTTGCTGCACTCAGCAACCCCACTCACAGGGCTGAATCCTCTGGTCACTCGCATTTTAGCGCAAACGTTCAAATGCCACTCCCTCAAAGAGCCCGTCTCTGACCATGTATTTAATCCAGGCGTGCCCAACATGTTTGTAGACGACAGCACCAGATCACAGTATCGAAAGGGGAAGCACCCCTGATTTAATCCTCCCTCAGTTACTGAGTAGCATTACTTAACAATTTTCCTTCGCTGTACTGAGGCTCAGATTTCAGTTAGTTAGTAGTTACTGCTCTCTGAAATGATTTTACAGACATCCCTTGCTACCTCCGGAGGACTGGCTCCAGGAACTTGGTACAGAAGCCTGAAGATGCTTAGATTTCTTATATAAATTGAGTTGAATTTGCATATGCTCTACACAGTCTTCCTGTAGGTTCTTTTTTGGAGACAGGGTCTCATGTAGCGGGCTGGCCTCTCCTCTCTCCTGCTCCACCTCCTGAGTGCTGGGATTGCCAGCCTATGCCACCGTGTCTGGTATCCTTCCATACCTCCAGTCTTTAGATGACACATGCGGCTGCTATGTGATAAGCCGAAAGCATTCTGAGCAGATTTTATCTTAGTCTGCACATCGCAGACTCTTATCTCTGTTGAGGCTGGGGCTGCTGTGCGGGTGACTGTGAAATCACCTCTGGGCCAGAGGCCTCTAGAGAGGGCTTGGAAAGAGGGGTGCAGACATCCTTAGAGAGGGAAGCAGTGGCTGGGGAAGGATCTTAGGCCATTTCGTCATTCTGTAATGGAATGTGCCACAGACCAGGCAATTTATCATGAACAGAAATGTACCGGCTCATTGTTCGAATGCCTGGAAAGTTCAACACAGCGGAGGCAGAAAGAATGAAGGGCTTTTTGCTATGTTATCCCAGAGAGGGAGAGAATGAAGAGAGACAAGCAAGGAGAGAGGGGGAAAAAGAGAGAAACTTCTAACTTTAAGCTCTGCTACAGTGGTCATTTATCCATTTCTGAGGACAGAGCCATTTTTGAACTAGCCTCCCCTAAGATACTGACTACCATAGTGCCTTAAGAATTCTGTTTCTAATACATGAACCTTGAGAGACATGGTCAGTGACAGGGAGATCTCAGGCGCTCAGGCCCGCAGTTACAGGCCCGAACGATGGCCCTTCCCCATCCTGGGCAACAAAGTCAGAGAAACAATTTCCTTCTCCTCAGGGCAGCTCAGACCACAGCTCTCCCTCGACACACAGCACAGCCTCACCCATCGGACATTGTTCTGGCCACTTTCTACTCCATGAGATCAGGGACGGCAGAAGCACACTGACTCGACCGAAGCGCAACCGCTTGTAAATGGTGGTACTATTCTTGGTGCCATGATGCATGCTGGGATCTAGACCGAAGAAGGCACAACCTTGTGCATCTAGGAATTCACATCACCAGCAGACACAGAGTAAGCAGTAGATTGCAGCTCAAGAGCTATTTTCAACCAGGAGAGAGGTGGGCCAGTGTAAAAGGAGAGTCAGGATGAAATGAAACTTGACTACCAGCTACAACTTGCTGAGAACTACTCACACATGACATACTGTGGTAAAGGCTTGACATGCTGTGTCATAGCTAGTCATTCTTGTGATCCTTCCCCATTTTACAAAGAAAGTGGAAGTCACGAACTGCTGAAGAGCAGGGTGGGGCTTAATCTGAATTCATTTGACTCAAAGCCTGAGATCTGAACCGTTAGGAGCTTCTGAATTTCAATTCTGGTGAGCAGGAATGGCCCAGGATTTGCACCTGGTGATCAGGTCATTGAAAGCCTGTGCGTAGGCTGTCTGGATGCCTTCACTCCCTGAGTGACGCCTTCACTTCTGCTGAGAACGCTTTCAGTGGGAAGGGCTGCCAGGCGCTGGAAGGGAGGGCAAACACTACCTTCAGGGAAAGGTAAAACTGAACCTTTAAGAGCTAACCATGGCCGTTTGCAAGCAGAGAAAAAGGGAGAGCGCTTCAGATAGAGGCAGACCACCCAAGACTTTGGGATGTGAAAATGAAGGGATTGTTTTGTTTGTGTGCATGGAGTAGTCACAGGTTATGGGTTACATGTTGTGTGCTCATGAAGAGGCTACGGGATGGGAAATCAGGCTGGAACAGGGCTTGCACTCGGCTATCACAATTTCATCTCCGAGGCAGTGGAGACTCATGGACGGGCAAGGACTCCCCCTTTAGCGGCTACCGTGGTGGCCTCGTTACCCCATGGTAACAGCGCTGTCCTCTCCACAGTTCAGACCGAGGTGTTCTCCACAGACCCTGTGCCCGACTGTGCAGCGATGAGTCTGAAGCTTCGAGAGGCACCGTGCCTGTGCTTCTTCCAGTGAGCAAACCTTGGCAGCAGACCTGGGCCTGTGCAGGTGCCCAGTTAGTGGTGGCCAAGAATGGAGACGTGCAGGGATTCTAGGTCAGAGGCACCTGCTTCAGGTGACTGAAGAATGAGGAGTGCACAGACCTTTAGAATATGTACTCCTAGAAGGCCCAAGCTGCTGCTTCCCGCCTCTGCGCTCCTCTGCGAGGGTGGGATTCAACTTTACAAACCAGGCTCCCAGTACCCAACCAGGCCTGGGCTTCTCTGTCGTGTTATGTCTTCTGGCTCCTGAATTTCAGTTCTGGTGTTCCCTGTTATGTGACAATCACGTCATGTGTCATCATTTGAGTTTATGTTTTAAGAGGTCATTGCTGTGCTCCTGCTGTTCTCTGCTCAGGTATACAGGTCTGCCTTCTCTCCCACCCCTCCGGCGAGTGCTGTATGGCCTGGGAAGGGCTGCCTTGCAGGGCTGATGGGGTCAGTACGCCCACTTTGCAGCACAGCTGCCACTCAGTGTCCTGCCAGTCCTTGCACATGTCTCCTTGTCAGTGTGGGTCGTGGGGGAAGATTATCTCTTGGTGCTCTCACTGTGGTCTGAAAGTCTCCTCAGAGAAGGCAGCGCTGCCTGCATTCATTCGCCAGTGCGGTTTCTTCCCGTCCCGAGCCATAGTGCGATTACCTCTCATTTTATTTTTGATGACCCCTTCCGCTCTTTGAAATGTCTGTTCACTTATCCCTCATTTCTCTTTCTTTCACCAAATCCCATCTCCACGGGAAGTGAGTCTGCTGTGGTAGCCCTGGACCATTCTTTCAGTCTGCTTTATGTTGCTATGGTATCTGAGACTGAGGAATTCATAAACGAGTTGAAATTGAATTTTTTGAGTCTGGAGGCTGGAAAGCCCAAGATCTGTGAGCTGGCACATGAGGGGACAAACGCTGTGTCCCCTTAGGAGGAGCTAAGGCTGTGAACTTATCCTGTGAGCCCTTTCCTACCCAGCATGAATCCATCCAGGATGCCGCCCTCAAGGTACCACTGCCTCCCAGGAGCGCTGTACTGCTGTTTTGGGGAACGCTTGCGGATAGCAGCTGCTGCAGTGCTGGGCGGGGTAGTGTGCCCTCTGCACCCTCCTGTTAGGCACTCACCATCAGAGCAATACACCACACCTAAGAAATTCTAGCACGTGACATGCCAGCCCTGAGAGACAGAATTTTCACCATTATCCATTTCACACTTGAAATGTTTTTATGAAAGGTGTTTTGTGTTTTATTCATGTGTGTGTGCTCGAGTGTGTGCCGCATGGCTACGGGAGCCGGTGGAGGCCAGAAGTAGCCATCAGATCCTCTGGAGCTGGAGTTACATGCAGTGAAGAGCAGCCACCTGTGGGTCCTGGGAACTGAACCCAGGTCCTCTGGAAGAGCAGCAAGTGCTTTCAACCACTGAGCCTTCTCTCCAGGCCTCTGTTGATGTTCTTAAATCCCAGTTGCTATTGTTTTAGAGAGTCAACATATTCATTTTTGAGAGGAAAAAGGGGGAAATGTAATTCTTTAATACATATATATTCTAACTCATTTAAGTCTTGAATTGAACATTCGAAGGCAGAACAGTCAGCCTTCTTCACAGAGGAAGAAACAGACTTGGGAATCAGCACAGTGAGTGCTCATCCGGATTGCATAAAGATAGTCTGATGATGCCAGTTCAAATCTGTGTAAGAATATACCTCAGAGACCATGCCACGTGCTGTTCTGACATTTAGGGAAAGATGAAATTGCCTCTGAGGAGCCATGACTTTGGTTCTAGGCTGGCCTTTCCTCTCACTGACTTCTGATGTTAGGAGAGCATGTGAAGCTAAGTTTCTTCATGTGCACAATAAGACTAGAATAGACTGTATTTCTTAGAATTATTTTTCAAGAAGCATGAACGGTGATATGCCCATGAAGGGGGGAGACGCTCGCAGCCAGTGCTGCGCTGTTGTTTACAGTAATTTTCTTTGCTGTTTCGAGTTGCCATAGAAGAGCTGCAGTGAGGTAAGATGCCCAGGGCTAATCAGCAGAGCACTTCTTGGCTGTGCTTACAGTCTTCAAAACGGGGCTTTGGACAACGCTTCTCTTCTGATGGCAAGTGATGACTAACCTTGGCTGCCAAGTTGACCATGTCTGGAAGCAACTAAAACCCACGCTGCTGGGCACCCCTGTGAGGGGTTTTCTTGACTGGATTATTTGAAGCAGGAAGACCCACCCTGAGTCTGGGCCACACCTTCTGATGGCGGCCTGCATACTAAAGAGACCTGCTTGCCCTCACTCTAGCTGGTAGTTCACCTATCTTGTTGCTACAGACGGTATTGAACCCAACTCTTGAGGATTTCCAGCATAGACTGAAGGCTGATGGCTCTCTAGGAGTTCCCTGGGGCCCCAGCACTAGACTGGGACTACTGATAGCATTTAGCTTCAAGGACTAAACAGATTCCTGGCCTTTCCCCCATGAGACAGCTACCCTGAGACCAGCTGGATCACATGCCATAAGCCAGTCTAATAAATATCCCTGTAATATACAGTCAGTATATACAGTCTGCTCCTTTGGAAGATGTCTCTAGTTCCTTGTATAGAAGGAAATAGCAGGTCCAGGGGAAGGGTTTGGTTAAGGACACAGAGCTTGACTTCAAACCTCAACGGTCTTACTCTCAAGCTTTAGAAGGATGTGAGTCACCCAGGTGCTTGGTCCCCTCCCCTGGACTCTGAAATTACAGCTAATCTCCTCTCCATTGTATCTGCCACAAGGGGAGAGAAAAATCCACAGATAATCTCTAACCCTCATTTGAGCCAATAATCACACCCATTCATCTCCCCACAAAGCTGCTTAGTACAAGGTGGACAAGAGGCCCAGCCGGCAGGCCTGCAGCTTCAGGGCTCTGGAGGCCTGCAGACAGGGTGTTCCTAATGATGGGAGTGAAAATGGCAGCCGGCCACCCTGATTCATTGTCCAGGATGGCATCTTTGGAGCTGGGAACAGCATTTACTTGCTGCCCACTGCAGGGCAAGAGATGAGCTCTGTGAGCCCTTTCCTGTGAGCCTCAGTTTCTCTATCTGTAAAGTAGAAATAAGCCTGTGTGCTGCGGAGCCCTCGAGACACTGAATGAGATCTACGTGCAGAGGCATGTCTGTGGCTGTTTGTGTCTCTGTGTCAGCCATTCACAGAGGCCAGTGTGACGTCTAGACACAGAGCACTATCAGGCCAGACGAGGAGCCAGCCCACACATGAAAGGCACGTGAGTGGATCCGAGACAGGTTTGGACAGGAGGAGGGATACAAGCTTGATGTTAAAGAGAGGAGCGAGGGAGTTTCTGTGCAGATGGCACCCCACTCTAATGCTGTCGTGAGGGACGGAGCACAGCACCTCCTGAGTGAGAGGAGCTTTGAGGAGATCCCAAGAGCTCATCCAGGCCTGCTGGCATGGAGGGCGCTGAGAGTGGTCCATCATGTCTGGAAGGCTCTAGAAATAAGAGGCTTGGTAGATCGGAAATAGAGGTGGCCGGAGCACACCTTTAATCCTGGTACTTAGGAGGCAGAAGCAGGTGGATCTCTGTGAATCCAAGGCCAACCTGGTCTACATAATGATCTCCAGGACAGCAACATACATAGTGAGACCTTATCTCAAACCAAAACCAAACCAAATCAGAGTGAAGAGAAAGACACGCTGACTGTCCCCTGGGATGGAGGGATACGATAAACACAACAGAGTGAGGCATTTCTTATGGCAACTGTTAGCCCATGGTCTGGCTGAACTGAGGTGCGCACTTGCTTCCCTAAGGGGTCAGAGAAGACTTCACACGTGTGATGATATTTATACAGAAACTTGAGGGAGCCAGACGGGCAGAGAGCAGAGACTGGGAACGCTCCCGGGCAGCCAGCGTGTCTGAGAAGCTGAAGAGTCTGGAGTGGTGTGAGTAGGGAGAAGGTGACACTGAGGAGAGGCCAGAGGGCTAGTGATGAGAGGCTTCAACAGCACTACGAGCGCCCAGGGTCTGGCAGGGGCTCAGCAGACACTGGATGGAGAGAGGTGGGAAGAGAGAGAAGGAGGAGGCCTTCTCCCTTATTTGCACACATGTGTACTTGTACCCTCACACAAATGTGCTTTTGCACACACATAAACACAGAGGCAGACACAAACACACAGAGAGACACACAGACACAGAGACACATACACAGAAATACAGACACAGGTACACACACACACATAGTGTGAAAACTTATGTACATGAAAATCTTAGACATAGATGTTTATTGTGGCTTTAAACATTAGCTTTGCAAAAAATGGGAGGCGTCTGGAGATGCCCTTCGGCTGCTGAGGATAAACAAACAGCTGCGGATAATGGAACATTTTTTAGTGTTCAAAAGAAAAGCACTATCAAGACTTGAATAGACACAGAGAAAATTTAAATGCTTGTGACTGAGTGCAAGAAGTCAGGACGCCACAAAGGCTACTTATCCCATCACTCCAACTTTATAGCATTCTAGAGGAGTCAAAACTACAGAGGCAGCCAAAGAAGCTCAGCGGTTTTTGTGAAACTTTCCACACCACGCCTCATGGCGGCTGCATGTCACTCTCTGGTCCCAACCCCACCCAGGATTGTCTAAGAGGGAACCCAAGGTAAGCTATGAGCTTCATACAGTTACCACGTGTCAATGCCGTCAGATGTAACAAACATGCCAGCCCAGCTGGTGCTGTGCCTGTGCTGTAGGGGCAGGGAGGTTAGCTCCTTAGTTCCTGCTTAGTTCTGCTGGGAACATAAAAGTGCCCCAGAAGGAAAAGCTGCTTTGGAAAAGGTGGCAGACACACGCCAGCAAACCAGCTTTGGGATGGTTACGAGTTTAACATGTCCTCTGTCAGGAAGTAAGTGGGCCTTGTGGGCTAGAGTGAATCTTCGGCTTTCAAATACCCACTCTCCTTTTCCTAAGCGTGTCTTAGGGTTGACTCTCCAGAGGACAAACCCAGTTAGTTTAGGCTGAGCAGTGTACCACATCCTCCGGACCACGGAGGCTGTGTGAAGATCAGTTAGTGGTGCAGAGGCCAAGACAACCAGCTGGAACCAAACAGCTTCAGTGACGGACCTCGCTCTGAGTGTTGGGGTGTGAATGTGTAACCTTTGGAGGTACTGAAAAATGTCCTCTGGTCAAGAAAAGGGGCCAGCTCTGTGATGAGGTCTGGAGATGCGCATACTGCCTCAGAGGGGAGAGACTAAGGAGGGAAGGAAACCACTCTCCCACGCAGCGCCTGAGGACTGAAGCCAGCCTTTACCCGAAGCTAGGTCTGCTAGCCTCTTCTTACCAGACAACACATCCCTTCTATTGTTCAAACCAACTTAAATTGAGTTTCCTAATATTTTCAGCACATAGAGTTCTAGCTGTTATGTAGTGGATTATAAGCCAGCAAAGCTTGGTAGGAGAAAAAAAAATAGATTTAAGTTCCCTGTATTATCCATAGACCTCCTGCCCCAAGGCCCAATCCAAAGGTTTTCACTAGTTTGGCCCAAATGCTTGCCAGAGGCCAATATACGTCAATGTCTGCATGGTTATTTGGCATTTGGGACGGCCTTGGGTGCCTCTAAGAAGGAGACTGGCGCATATGGACTGAAGCATGCATACGCGATGAAAATTCACACCCGGCACTGCCTGGAATACTCAGGCATCACCCAGAATCCATACTTGGATGTATTCAGAGATGAATATGCCGGCACCCACGAGGAGTGCAGAGGCATGCCAAGGTCAGCACAGGGGGCCAGGACGGACAACAGTGCCGCATCATGGCGATGGAGACAGGTGCACAGGCCTGGTGAGACAGGCCACGAGGAGACTTTGGAAACTTTGAGGCTGTTCCTAAGTGGCTGCAGGGAAGGGATGCATTTGTGACCCACAGGCATTTCTGGGGGTGAAGAGGCTCCTGAGAGGTTGGCTCACGGGTAATCCTTTTCTCCTGAGGAAAAGGAGGAATAACAGACAGTGCTCTGGAGCCAAAGGATGCAGCAATATGGTCCAGGCACAGCAGAGGCAGCCAGTTTCTCTATTTATGACCGTTATGTTGGGCCTTGGGATGCCCAGGTAGATATCTGACATTTGAGTGTGATTGGAAGGCCTTAGCACTTGGCTGGTGGAGCCTGTAATGGACATGGCCTTCCCAGTGTGGGGGACATCCCACAGTTCACTGAGGCCTGAGCAGAACAAGGAGGCCTGGCAAGGCCTGACATCTCTCCAGCCTGCACCTTTTGATTCTCCATCTTTTAGAAGCAGTCTGGATTTTTATCATCAGCACTCAGGCTCTCAGACCTTCAAACGACAGCATTGGTTTTCCTAGGCTTGTAGCTTGCAGACAGCAGCTGACTCGGGTTTCTCAGCCTCCAGAGTGGTGTGAGCCAATTCCTTATTATAAATCTTTTCATACATAGATGGATATATATATATGCCTTTCTGAGAAAGAGAGCCTATATATATACACACACTTTCATCTATACACGCACACTCATATACACATATACACACACATATGTAAATATACACAGAGATATGCATGCAAATGCATGCACATACATACAAACATGCACACAGAGTTTTTCTGCAGAAGCTGAATAGAATTTTCTATAAATAATTGGAGACTGGGAAAAAAATTCTATACAATATGAATATGAATTCTATGCAACATTTTAAATAGGAATCAAAAATTTGACATATAGGCAAGTTAGAAGATTTGACTTGGAGTGTCAAGGGTTTAAAATGAGATAAAATTAAATATCTTACATTGACAAACGCATAGGACACAGGCAAAAAAGGTGAAATAATGTCTGATTTTAAGGATGACAAGGATTATTGCCAGGGAGTGCTGGTGAGAGGGCTCAGTGGTTAAGAGCCCTTGCCGCTTGTGCAGAGGACTTGGCTTCGGTTCCCAGCCCCCACATGGTGACTCAAAACTGCCTGTATTTCCAGTGTCAAGGGCTCTGATACTCTCTTCCTGTCTTCATGGACACCAGGCAAACCTATGGTATATGCAGGGAAAACACTCACATACGCAAAATAGAAATAAACCTTTTTACAAGAGCATTCCTTGAAGATGTTGTTTTTTTAATGAATTCGCTGAATGACTCATTATTGCCTCCATCATTTTTCACTTGATGTTTGTAGTGTGTTGAGCCAGAAGACCGTTTTTGCACAAAATATTCCTGGACTTGAACATTTTCCCCGGTGGAATTAATCTCCTTATTATTCTGAGATCAGAGTGATTCTGGCTGCAGTGTATTTGCATTCACAGGAGTGTGCATCACTTGGTTTCAATGTAAGCCTCTCTAAAAAGTCTGTGCCTTGAGAAATACCCCCCTCCCTTAGCTCACAAAACTGTGGTCTGGGTGGGGCTGTCACAGGGACAATCACAATCAGCTTGATGTAGGAGGAATGGTTCGTGTTTGGATCATCTTCTAACAGCATTGCTGTCTAACCTACAGAGGAACCCATGGACTCCTTCACGTTTACCTCATGTGCAAACACTCTCTTTGTCCTACCTCCCCAGAGAACACCCCCTGCCACCCATAGAGTGGAGCCGGCTCCTTAGGGTCTTTGCTTCTAATGCAGGTTTTCTAACAAGTATCACTGGGTGATAGTGTTTTCTTTTTCTCTTTTATTTATCCATCATGTATTCTCTCCTATAACACATCCTGACCACAGTTTTCCCTCTCTCCACTCCTCACATTCCTTCTGCACCTCTTTTCTCCCCCAGATCCACTGCTCCCCTGTTTCTTTTCCAAAAAAGGACAGGCCTCCCATGGATATCAACTGAACATGGTATAACAATGTGCAATAAAACTAGACACAAACTCTCATATCAAGGCTGGACAAGGCAATCCAGTAGGAGCAAAAGGGTCCTGAGAGCAGGCGAAAGAGTCAAAGACACCTCGATTCCCATGTAATGGATGCATTGCTTTCTTTAAAAACTCAGTTATGCTGTGTAAATATATTTTTGTTTTGATCCCAAATGTGGGATTTTAGTTCGGGCTTTAGTTGTCCACAGCTGCTAGCTGCCTCCCGTGGGCCATGGTCTTGCCAGCTGGTAACAGCCTGCCTCCTGCAGCACAGAGGGGGACGTGGTCTAGGACTCTGAGGGACGTAAATACCAGAGCCCAGGAGGAGAAGGGTGGCAGTTTAGAGAGACCAGAGGCAGACGGTGTGTTTGTTGGAGGAGACAGAGGGAGGAGACTGTTTGCTTCATTTGCTGTTGACGGAGATTGAGCCCCCGAGGAACCCATGGACCATAAACAGCCGGGAGAAGTAAAGGGTCTGTGCCACCTCTCCGCACTTCTCTCTTACCTAGGGCTAAAGGGTTGGTGGAAGGGAAGTGGAGGCTTAAACACCCAAATAAAATAGAGTTTAAAAATGAGCGCAACATCCCGCCGTTAGGATTCCCACACAACCCAGCTGTAACCATAACACGTAGGCAGAGTAGTGCAGGCCCACACAGGCTCCGAGACTGCCGTTCCTGCGAGTCCCTGTGAATCCTTCTTAGTTGATTCTGTGTGCTGTGGTTTCCTAGCGTCCTTGACCCCTCTGGCTCCCACAATCCTTCCTTCCTCTCTTCTACAGTGTTCCCTATGTCTGTCTACTGTTTGCTCAGCCAAGTTTTTATCCTTTCCACCATCTTTGTGCAAGAATAGGAAAAGTGTCAGGATACAAGACTCTTGCAAAAGGGACAAAGGATGGGCACCATCCACTACGATCACTTTAAACTTCATTATTTGGAAATAATTTCAGTCTCACAGAAGAAAATGAAAAGACCATTACAAAAGACTCTAATGTATTCCTCACCCAAGAAGTAAAATCTTAACAAATTGCTTCCTAATTCCAAAATAGAACTTCAGTGTGGGGTGGGGGGTGGAGGAGAAGAGGAGAAGGTATCCCAGGGTACACAGGTGAACCTCAGGCCTGCCTGCAGGCACATTTAAAAATTACTGATAATGAATATATTGTGCCTACATGTCAGGGATTTCTCCTGTAATGGTAACAGGATCCCTTATTTCCCACTGGGAGACCATCTCTCTCTCTCTCTCTCTCTCTCTCTCTCTCTCTCTCTCTCATTTGACAGTTGATCCCATATTTCCCACTGGGAAACCAGCTCTCTCTCTCATTTGACATCAATTTGCTTGGAACTGACCATACCATGGCTCTCTTGAGCCCATGCAGATGGGACCTCTGGGGGCTTAAGTAGCATGAATTTTGTAAGAATTAAGTGAGGAATTCTGGTGACCTGATTTGTCCTTGTTGATGGACAATTGGGAGCATGTACTTCTAGGATCTACTTGAATTTTTATTTTTTTTTTAGGCATCTCAGGAGCACACCCTGAGACAGACTCAAACACTGGAGAAGACAGGCCTCTATGTGGAGGGCCGCTGGTCCAGGGCTGTGAAGACGAGGCCACTTTTGGACTTTTTTATGTTCATCAACCAACAAATTCCTTTTGCTTTTCAGAAGCCGGTTTGAGCAGCCACAAGTTTGCTAATATACTTATTCCATGATGGTAGTTGTTTGGGGTCAAGGATAAAGCCTGTTGGTGGAAAAGATCCCGGAGCTGGGGCAGAGGTGTGGGGACCACGTGTGGTAAGCCTTAGAGAGCATGGCTGGTGTTCTCGGGACTTCCTGCTTCTGTCCTCAACTGGCATATCGCTGGGCCTGTAAAGAGCAGGGTCCAGAGGCCCCAAAGGAGAGACAAGCAAAGTAAGCACTGTGGTGATCTGAATGAGAATGTCCCCTGCAGCCTCCTGTGTTTGAATCCTTGGTGCTGTTTGGAGAGGCGTAGTGGGTGCAGCCTTGACGGAGGAAGTTCGTCATTGCAGAAGGGCTTTTAGATTAAAAGCCAGGCAAGCCACTTCTAGGCTAGTCTCTCCTTGTGTTCATGGTTGAGGACATGAGCTCTCAGCTTCTTGCTCGGCTGCCATGGCCCCTGGCCAACCGTGGTGACTCATTCCTCTGAAACTGTAAACTAAAGAAAACTCTGTCTTCCTTAAGTTACCTTTGGTCATACCGTTTTGTCACAGCAGCAGGAAAGTAACTCATACAGGCCTGATGCTGGAGAGAGCAGAGACCGTGCTGTATTAGGTCACTCTGGAACACAAGAACCATGACTTTAAGGTCAATTTCAGGGAGCAAGCAAGCAGGAGAGCTGGGGTGCTCAGACACCTGCACCCAAGTGTCAAAAGACTTGGATGAACAGAACGGTGGTTAGAAGGAGCACTGGGTCACAGGAACACACAGGGTAGTGTGTGTGGGTGATGGTGACATTGATGCCGATGAAGATGACAGCATTTGCTGAAATGGCCCCTACATGTGTTTATTACACATTAATAAACATCTCTTAGCCTTCCAGGGTCCATGCTCCCTTCATGGGCATAGCATCCTGATATTCTTTGCCACACTTCATTCTCCACTGCTCTCTGGTTAGAGTCCAGTCAGTCTGGAGTCTAGGGCTCTGACTAGGGACATGTGACCAAGTGTTGGCCAATGGAAACAGTGCTTCTACCCAAGCACTGTTGGCTGATTGAGGGACTCTGAAGTGGTTAAATCCGAGGTGACGAGGTGACGAGAGCCAGCCTTAAGACTGCGGGGAAAGAAGTGCTCTCTCAGCCATGGAAAGGGAACCTAGAGGTGGTGGCCAGCTTGTCACAGAGAAAAAACACTGTCTGAAAACAGTCAGTGTGGAGGATATTAGAACAGAAGGGAGAGAGGAGCTTTTATGATGACAGTCATGTACCTGCCTTCAGCTGTGTCTAAAGTCAGAGCTGCTGGTTAACTTTTCAGTAACACTTTGAGACATTAATCCTCCTCCTTGTTGGTTTTTGTTGGTGCCAATCATCCCAGTGAGGAGTCCTAGTACCATAATCATCCATAGAATATCCCTTATGTAGACACTTAATATCTCTGTTTCACACATAGGGAAACCGAGGCTCAGGTTTAAAATGGCTGAGTTTGTAAAAATCTAGGCCCCTTTTCACTCCAGGCTCAACTAGTTTCACACCCTGCATTTTGGATGCCTTTCCCATTCTTTCTCAGTTCTCAGATTCTCTTTCTGTCCTTGCTGTCTCAGCATTGGACGGGTGCCAGATTGGGGGCAGCAGGTAGTGGACCAGCTGCTGCCTGGGTCAGGAGCCCAGCATGCTCTCAAGGACACAGATGGGTTGGCAGCCTTGCACATGGGCAGGGAGCCTGAGGTGGGGGTGGACACTGGTTCCTGTGAAAAGGCTCATTCAGGATTCGCCGATTCCCTAGGGGGCTGGGCTCTGAGCCCCTGGCGTCCAGGTTCAGTGTGACTTCTCTTTGTGTGCCAGGGCCCGGCATGGAGCTCTCAAGAGCTGGTACACAGCTGACAGGAACCCCATGCTACTTCAGTGGTTCTGACTGTTGCTTGGATGAGTGTGTTGTAGGAGGATGGAAGAGCATGGATAAACATGGAGGCAGAACTTAGCACAGCCAGGAGATCAGAATAAAGGCTTGTCAAACTGCGAAGAACAAACATCTGTTTCCAAATCTCTTTAAGCCGTTACACTTTCAGTGTTTGTCTTTCATGTTGCATCAATCAAATAATAGATGGCTCTTGTAGATTACAGATAAAAATGTCTCTAACTACCTGTTGGCACCATTTATGCCATACCTACTGTGTGACAGGCAGTAGCTTGTTGCTTTCTATCTGAGCGCTCATTGGCTGTTCATTTGGTCTATGAAGAATGTGTTACTGCCCCGTTTCTACCTTGTAGATGAAGGGGCTTAGGTATAGAAGAGTTAATTAACGCATGCACCCAAAGCCACACAGAATGCATGTCAGCATGGCAAGGCATTTCCAGCAAGATCAGTTGGCCTCACGGCCATGGCTTCTCCACTCTGCTTGCTCTGATGCTCATTATTGAAGAGGAGCAATCAGAACTCCCAAAGTGTTCTTACCCAGCGAAAGGGGCGACAACAGTTCCGTTACTGAGCTATCTTCCCAGAAGGCAGGAGCATCTCTGGGTCCATGGAATGTCTCTGCTAGATGCTCCAAAGGTGTGTGACTACTGAAGAACCCTCATCTTCTCCACCCCAAAGCTCCTACTTTCTTCTTCCCCATCTCAGTGGGTGTGGCCCATAAGACAGAGGTTGAATAAGACAGAGGTTGGGCATTAGCAGAGACTTTTTCCTGTCATTTTCTCACACCTAATCTATTGGAGGGTCTTTGTGTTGGATAGCTTTTGTTTGTTTGTTTTTGTTTGTTTGTTTGTTTTGTCTGCTAGGCATAAAGTAGAGTCATCTGTGAAGACATAGTGTCAATTGAGGGAGTATCAGAGTGTCCTGTGTGTTGTAGAATATTTAGTAAACTCTAAAGGACTATTCTATGACCTGGCTATCTACCACTCACCACCAATAATCAAGACAGAGACCTATAGATTTATTTAAACAGCTTTAGCACAGCAACTGGGCAGTCATGATTTAAACTAATTTTCTAAGCTGGTCTGGCTACTTCCCAGCTGCACCCCCAGGTTACTTGCCAATAAGTCATCCTGTCTGGGCTGGATCCTCTCCAGCAGGCCATGACCTCTTTCTTCATCTTCTTCCTCTGTTCTGCTTCTTCTGGCCTCATGGTCCGTAGTTGAGACCCCAAACCGGCAACCGAAGGTTTGCCTACCTCTATTCTGCCCAGCTACAGGCTCCAGCCATTTTTTTTTATTAGCCAGACAGTGATAATGGGAAGCAAAGTCTACACAACATCACTTGGTGTGAGTGAGTAAGAGTGTACTCCTCTGGACTGTAACCAGATCTTGGGCACCAGTATTTGGCATTTGAATACACGTCAGCACCAGACCCCTCCCAACACCTGTGGGCATATCTGAGGGGAAATTTTCTTGATTAATGATGGATGTGGGAGGGCCCAGCTCATTGCAGATGGTGCCACCCCTGGGTACGTGGTCCTGGGTTGCATAAGAAGCCAAGCTGAACAAGCCAGGAGGAGTGAGTCTGAGAACAGCATCCTTCCTGGTTTCTCTGCTTCCTGCTTTGAATTCCTGCCTAGGTTGCCTTCGGTGATGGCCTTTCATTGGGACATATAAGCCAAGGAAACTCTTTCCTCCCCAAGTTGCTTTTTGGTCAGTGTTTCATCACAGCAGCAGGAAACAGATAGGACACTCTTATATTGTGTGCTACCCCAACACCACTTCTGCTCTCCATATTATTTAAATATTAACTGTTTCTTGATCAGGTTATTATAGGATCCTCATTCACAGTCTCCCTGTCTTCAGCCCCCTCCAATCCATTCCCCATGTCTGTTTTGTGGATATCATTTCTTTAGCAGAGATTTAATACCCATTAAACTACATGGCTTGTAGGATTAAGCCCGAATGCCTCCTATTTTGCCATCTCCTCAAAATAAGGTCTCTTGACAATTTGAAGTCATCAGTATGGGGTAGAAGATCTAAGATTCCTGAAAAGCAGGAGGTGAGAGAGATGGTGAAGGAAGGGAAAGAGAGAGAGAGAGAGAGAGAGAGAGAGAGAGAGAGACTGAGAGAGCTGTGGAGCTGTGATAATGAGCTGGCTTTGTCCTCCAGCAAAAGCTGTCTGTTCGATGCTGTAGGCTCTCTTAGTCACAATTGCACTCCCTCCTCTTGAGAGAACAAGTTGAGGGATGAGGAGTCTGCAGAGTTTGGACTGGTCTCCACTCCATACAGATGCTGTTGGGGGAGTGTAGAAAGACAACGAGTAGGGACAGCTGGGTCCTTGGCCTGCGTGAACCTTCCTGTGTGCAGCAGAGACTTGTCATCTGCAGAGCTATTGCGTGATGCTGAAGGCAGGCTCCACACCAAGGCACCGGTGACTCTTTCAGCCTTGCAATGTCACCAGCCACTGCAGTCCAGCAGAAACCGGGAGCATTTGCGTGGTGCAACCGCTCACTTCTGTGGGGGCGCTTCCGGAGACTTCACTTTGGAGTTTGTAAGGACAGGAGTTCTTTTGGTACTGCGTTTCACAGGTTCACACCAGACTGAACTAAAACAAACAAACAAAAACTCCAAACCCCCATAATTATAGTGGTAGTTTACGTAAGGGATTTCATCATCTGCAGGGTTTGGTATTTTCTCCGTGTGTGGTGGTTCCTGGGGTGACGGGAGGCTACAGGGACCACACAGAGTGCACAGTGTTCTGTTCCGGAGCCTCGCTGGTGGGGTCCCCTGGAGGTACACAGAAATGCAGCGACGGACAGACACACTTGGGTGCACTTGTGGACATGGAGGTGCTGGGAGCTGCGTGCAGATGCACTCGTTGTCACAGGGTTCCTCCAAGGTGAGGCACGCTCAGTTTGAGCTCTTCCCGCTTCCTGCTGATTGCTTTCCTTTTATTTTGGGTATTCCAAATGGAGAGAAAGCTTAAAAAATGAAAAGAAAGAGTCAGTTCTCTTCTTTTACCGTGTGGGTCCTGGGGAACAAACTCAGGTTGTCAGACTTGGTGGCCAGCATTTTTACTGTTGAGCCATCTTGCCAGCTGGGAATCTGAATTTTGGTACTGAGTGTATTTGGGCCTGCATTTCAGCATATGTCTTACTTTGGGGCCACCACCACCCGGCCTGACACTTCTGTCTTAACGTTTCTGTTGTTGTGAAGAGACACCATGACCATAGTAATTCTCATAAAGGGAAATATTTAATTGGGGCTGGCTTACAGTTCAGAGGCTTAGTCTATTATTCATCCATTGTCATCATGGCAGGAAGCATGGAGGCACACAGGCAGACATGGTGCTGGAGAGGTATCTGAGAGTTCTTTGCCCAGATCAGCAGACAGCAGGAACAGAGTGACACACTGGCCTGCTTTGAGCATCTGAAATGTCAAAGCCTGGCACTCATGACACATTTTCTCCAAAAAAGCCACACCTACTCCAACAAGACCACACTTTCTAATTGTTCCACTCCCTATGGACCTATGGGGGCCATTTTATTCAAACCACCACACTCTCTGAACCTTAACTGTGTTCTTAAACAGGAGCACACACAGAGTGTGTGAGCACAGCTGTAGAGTGAGCAGCCGTGAGGGGTGTTCACGTGAGCACCCTACTGTTTGCACCTTTCTGTGGCTGCATGGTTGTTTTACAAGAGAGCTCCCCAGATAGATCAGCATCTTATTCTACTACCCTGTCAGGGACCAAGATGCTCCAAGTCTGTAGCATCTTGTTCCTTTTGGACATGTTAGTAATGTTTGGGTTGCTGTAGGAGGCCATGAAGATGCTTCCTTGACGGGTTTGGGAGGAAAGAGGGAGGCATCAGGGTTGGGAGGGGAGTGGGGTAGAGGAAGAGAGGACCAGAGAAGAAAGCAGGAGCACTGGGGCTGAAGCCTGGAAGGCTGCAGGCATCTGAGGAGGGTGGGAACTGAACTGGTTCCAGAAGCCTCTCGGAAGTGACAGATGTTCTGATGGGAAGAGAGGTAATGCTTGCCAAGTCCTTGGTGTTTGGGGTGGGGTTCTGGGTACGTTAATGCCCATCACTATTCTCACACTGTCCTGGAGGAACAAGGCTGGTTACCATTAACGAATCAAAGATGAGAAACTGAAGCCTAGACAGGCTGTGTTCTATCGGATGCCACACAGCTAAGAGGAGGCTTCGAACCTGCTCAGTCTGAAGCAGTGGCCTGGCTTTTTCCACATGGCATTTGATTCCCAGTCTGTTCTTGGGAAGGATACACACTGTGTTGAAGGCACAGCTTGGGAGGCCCCTCGTAAGAGTACCGGCTTGAGGCTCAGGAGCTGTCCGAGACTTTTCACACTGCTGTAACCTAATGTTCAGGACTCAGTGACAGGTGAAGCACAGACATGGTTTGTGTTTCTCCTGCTTTCGGAAGCTGGGAAGTTGAGGGTCGGGTTGTTTGGTGAGACTGTGCTCTGCCTCCACCGTGGAGCCTCAATAGTGTGTTCCTGGGAGGCGGAAATGCCACATCCTCACGTGGTGGAATGTAGATAAGGAAAATGGGGAAGCTCCCTCTGTATGCCCTTCCTGAGGGCAGCTGGTCCTGTTCTTGAGGAAAGAATCTGTCCCTTATTGGGCCATCTCTCATTCCATTGGCATGTCCTGAATGTTAAGAGGGATGCATTCTGTCCACCTTACGGGGACAGGTAGACAGAGGAACCATGTAGGCCCCACGCGACTGTAGGAGGCACGGGCGCTACGTGGCACTTTCCTTGGGAAGATATGGCACACATGCCTACTGACCCCCGATGGGGACTAAGCAGAGTGTACAGTAATCACAGCACTCAAATCCAACTTACAGAGCTCAACAACACTAAGGCCACTCAAAGGACAGCTGAAAGTCCAACCCAGTGTGGGTGATGAACTCTTTCCATGACTTTCAGGTCAGAGAGTTTCTTTTTAGCAGGTTGGCTGGGCTGACTCTCCTCAGCAGTCATTATCTGGGGAAAGAAGGGCCATGTGAATCTGGTTGGTCTCAGGGATTTCTAAGACTTGTGAATTGTTTACTTCTGGAATCTTTACAAGCCTTCCATTAGAACTTTCTGGGTCTTAAGGAGCTTCCCTCTAGGATAGAATGAGGGGATTGCTACACAGGGGTGGTGGGTGGTGGTGGTAGTGGTGGTGGGGGATGATGGGGGGATTACTGTTGACTTATCAAAAAGTGCGCACCACAGAGATTCTTAAGCAGGGTCAGAGTTGAAGTCAGGCTGCACTGCCAGCAAGACTTCTTTCTAGCCTGCTTCTGCTTGAGCCCCACCTACAGTTATATGTGAAAAGCTTTAAAAATATTTTATTTTACTTTTTATAATTTATTCACTTTATATCCCAATGGTAGTGCCCTCCCTCATCTCCTCCTGGTCCCACCCTCCCTCCCTCTTCCTTCCCCCTGCATCTCCCTTTCCTAGTCAATTGAAAGGGAGAGTTCTATCTGACTCTAGCCTATCAGGTCTCATCAGGACTGCCTGGTTCCTCTTCCTCAGTGGGTTGGTCAAGGTCAACCTGCCAGACAGAAGTGATCAAAGAGGAGGCAACAGAGTTCATGTCAGGGGCAGTCCCTGCTTCCCTTACTAGGGAACTCACATGGAGATGGAGCTGCCCATGGGCTACATCTGAGCAGGGGGGCTAGGCCCTCTCCATGCATAGTTAATTGATGCATGGTTGATGCATCAGTCTCCTCAGACCCCCCTGGACCCAGATTTTTTGGCTCTGTTGGTCCTTGTGGGCTCCTGTGCCCTCAGTTCCTTCTACCCCCTTCCCCTCTTCTTCCATAAGACTCCCTATACTCTGCCCAAAGTTTGGCTGTGAGTCTCAGCATCTGCTTCGATAGGACATTTATGGTAGGCTCGCATCCTGTTCCCTCTCTTCTGCTGCTTCCAGTGTCTGTTCTATTTGCCATTCTGAATGAGCTTTAAGCATCCTCCCTAGGGTCTTCCTTGTTGTTTAGCTTCTTTAGGTCTGTAGATTTTAGTATGTCTATCCTATATTATATGGCTAATATCCACTTATAAGTGAGTATATACTATGAGTGTATTTCTGGTTCTGGGTTACCTCACACAGGATGATCTTTTCTAGTTCCATCCTTGTGTGAAAGAACAGAACATGTTAGCAACATGCCAGGCCTTCAGCTCGCAGTTTCGTATGCTTTATTCCATATGTCCCCCAAGCAGTGAATGTCTCAGTACACGGTGGCTCAGAGAAGTGAATTAACCTATCCTAGATCACACAGCCAGAACTGACAGAGCTGGGATGCTAGTCAGAGATGATGCTCCTAATTAATAATGATAATGGTGATCAGCCTTGACCTGGGGTGGCTGAAATCTAGAAGGTGGCAGGGGCCCTGGTGAAGGGTCATCTCCCAAGTGCAAAGTGATGAGGTCCTCCTCAGCTTTGGTCTTGAGCTGTCCCTGTTGGTGCTGTTGTTTTGTTTTTCTCTCTGCATTGTCACTAATGTTTCAGCCGGCGTTTCTGTCCCGAGGCGCTTTAATCACCAAGGGCCCTGTTCCAACGTGCTGTGCATAAATAATGAAGGAAATAAATGACGTCTGCTGCTTCCAAGAGGAAGCTGCCAGGCTGAGCTGAGCTGCCTCAAACCTTGCGCTCTGCAGTGGGACCCAGCTTTGCTTGTTCTGCGGTGGGGCATGGCTTCCTGCAGGCCCCATAGACTTGCCTACTTTAGTTTCCTGGTAGCCAACCAGGAGGAAAACCTGGTCATTAGTCCTCACAGCCAAGGGCAAATCAGACAGTGTAGACAGGTCTGGAGAGCAGGAGAAGCATAAAGGTTGAGGGTTGGAGTGTATCCCTCAGGAGTGTATCCTGTCAGTGTGACAGAGAAGCCCTAAGGCTCTGAAAAATATGACAGAAGCCCTGAGCCACCTCTGAGGCTCAGGGAATCGGTGTCCAGTGCGGCTTGAGGGTTGACGGCCATGCTGCCTGTTCCACGAGCCAGTGGTGGCAGGCCAAGGAGAGCTGTTGCCTGAGGCTCTCCCTCACAAGCTGGTGGGTTTCCTTTGAACAGAAATCTTCAGATTTATAAAGCCCCTGCAGCACGGAGAGGTAAACAGGGCTCTCAGCCAGCCGTGCGTGGGTGGACTCCCTGCTGCCCTGAGCCTCTCACACAGACCAGACACCATCAGAAATCTGAATGCAGGACACAAGTGTGTGGAGGCTAGGCAGGAGGAGCTGGCAGTAGGGGCTTCTGGGAGGAAAGAGAGGGCCCCTGTGGGTCCCCATTTTTGACCTGGAGTCCTCTCCAAGGTGTCAGGATTGCAAGCCCAGGAGACTGAAAGTGAGTGCTCCGCTCTGACCCTTCACCTTTTCACACTTGTGACCTTGAGCAAACAACCTCCCCTTTCCCAGCATCCCTTTTCTATGACATTCCTGCCTTATGGTCTGTTACGGACATGGGGTAATTATGCTCTTGCGATGTAATGAGAAGCGGAGACATTGGTCTCTGTGTTCCTCCATTCCTGAGGGTGCTCCTGAGACCATTGTGGCTAGAACTAGGAGAATCATGGCTTCTGATATTTAGTCTTTGCCCTAGTTCCTGACACAGCATACCTAGGCTCTCCCCAACTTCCTAAGTGATGGAAACACCTTTTGTTCTCATGAGTCATACCTAGGGGGCTCCTGGGGAGTCTCTGGGTGAGAACCGGTTGCCAGGGAGATCTACCAGTTGAATAGAGGGCTAAAGTTTCAGCTTGCTGCCTGATCTCCAGTGGGAGGCGGAGCACTGAGGGTTGGTCACCAGTCGCCCGTGATTTTATCATTGTGCCTGTGTAGGAAGCTTCTGTAAAAGCCCAGCAGGGCAGGCTCCAGAGAGGCTCGGCTCATTCCTTCCTGAACGAGTGGCAGCAGAGGGAGGGTGGGCCCAGGGAGCCTAGAAGCCTCCACTTTTCCTTTCGTACCTCACTCCACGAATCTCTTCATCAGCAATCTTTGTCATTTCTCTAACAATAAACGGGTAGGAGCCCCTAAGTCTTGTGAGTTGCCCTAGCAGACAAATAGGTCTGAAGGAGGGGCGTGGGAACCCTGATCCACAGGGGAAAGTGGAAGCACAGGTGGCAAGCCGTGGCTTTGATGTGAATCTCCAATGTTGGGAGATCTTTCAGGTGATAGGCCTTGCCCCTTGGGATGTGGGACTCCTGGCGGATCATGCCAGAATGGGATTAGCTCACAAGCCACCCAGCTGGTGTTGTCTGGAGATTCACATGCATTTCAGCCACCAGAGACGGCGTGCTCCGTGCTGTGGCACATAAAGTGAAGAGCCACTCTATCAGGTGGTCAGGGAACATGTTTCCATACCCTGCGGATGCTAGAAAGCTCAGGCAGTTCTGAGCCCTGCACTCTGTGTCCTTCCTTGTCCTAGCTGCTTTCCCGTGGCTGTGATGAACACCCTAGCCAAAGGCAACTTTGGGCAAGAAATGGTTTATGTGTCTTACCGCCTAGTCCTCATGGCAGGAAACCAGGAGAGGATTTTGAAGCAGAGACTACAAAGAAATGCTGTTTACTGGCTTGCTCACTGGCTTGCTCAGCCAGCTTTGTTACACAACCCAGGACCACCTGCCCAGGTGGCACTGCCCACAGTGGGCAGGGCCCTCCCATATCAGTCAATAATCAAGGACAAGAAAATGCCCGCAGACATGCCCACAGGCCAATCTGGTGGCGGCAAGCCCATCCTCCCCCCTCCAGCTGGGATTGCCTCAAACAACTCTGGTCTTGTTAAGTTGGCAGCGGAAGCTAACTGGAATATTTGTCTGTGGCAGCGTGCACCTGTGATACACATTTTCACTTCAAACACTCTGTGGCTTCCCTTGGGCACATCCGAGTTACTCGCATCATTTGCACTTTGGGCTATAAATAAGTAAAATAGGGATTACTTGATCAGAGACGTCGCGTTATGGAGATGGCAGATCTGACAACCCACTGTGGCTAAGTGACCGCACAGCTGGTAGTATCTGCAGGCTGGATGTGCCAGACAAAGGGACGATTCACATCCCTGCAGGATCAAGGAACTGTGGAAGTCAGAATGGTGCCCAGTTTAAACCTCCCAGGCTAGGTATTTCTGGAACTTTCCATCTACTATTAAAGACTACAGTTGATCATAGGTAACTGAAACTTTGGCAAGTAAAACCACACATAAGGGGTGGAGTATCATTGCCCTGGGTGTGAGAATTCAGGGCGCCTCAGTGTACCTGGTGAGTGGTGAGTACTCAGGGAATCGCAGCTGTGACTAATGTTTGTGAGAGTGAGGTCTGGGTATCCGCCCACCATTTGTCTAAGCAGGCCTGTGTCTGTCTAAGCAGGCCTGTGTCTACCTGCCGCTTCACCCATCCATATGTCTGGCCATCGTGTGTCATTTAGTTATTTATCCAGGGATAGTAGACCATACCATTATCTACATCCTCTCAGAGGTAGCCTATGGTCCTTCCTCCCTCCTTCCCTCCCTCCCTCCCTCCCTCCCTCCCTCCCTCCCTCCCTTCCTTCCTTTTTAATTGCTTGCTTCCTTTCATTCTTTTTTCTTTCTTTCTTGTCAGGGTCTCACTGTGTATCTCTGACTGGTATTCTTCTATATAACCAGGCTGGCCTTGAACTCATGGAGATCTCCTGCCTCTGCCTCTTGAGCATTGGGATTAAAGGTGCTCATCATTCTGACGTCTGTTTGTTTACATTTTTTAATTTTATGCATATGACTGTTTCGTGTGCATGTACGTGTGTGTACCACATGTGTTCCTGGTGACATGTGTAAGCCCAGGACAGGTTAGTGAAGAGAAAGGGCAGACAGTGCTCTCACCCTGGCCTGGGTATGGAGACCGAGGGAGCACGTGGGATGGCCAGCACGGAGCTGTGTTCAGGAGCCGGGGAGCAGGCTCAGCTGATGGGAGTCGGGCACTTGCTTACATCCTTCCTGCAGCAGTCGTGAAGGGCTGGCACAGCCATCTGTCTTAGGGCGGCCTCTTCCCCACTCCAGGACGATATTTTCCAGTGAAGGCTGCTTTTGAAAAATTAATTTTTAATGACCTTATTCAGACCTGCATATATTTTCCCTGTCAGAAACGAAAGCGGGGATCCATCACCCATGGTGTCCTCCCCACACCAGCTCTGCTGGGCTTTGCTCTGGGACTCTTACCTAGCAGTCTTCACTTCCAGCAGTCCTGGTCATGCCTTCCCCCTCCCCATCCCTGCTGGGAGTCATGACAATGCTAGAAGGACATTTTGTCTTTACCTCTGGGGCTGCGGTGTTCTGGTATCTAGTGAGCGGAGGCTGGTGAAGCAAACACAACATTGCAAGCTCAGATGCTGGCGGTGCTGAAGCCAAGGGGCTCTGGTCCGGCCAGGGCGTGTTAGCTGCTCTTTGTGCCCTTGCTCTCCAAAGAGGCCTGTTAGATACTTTCCCCAGTTGTTCCCTGCCTCCTTCCGTGAAGTAGTCTAAGGCTGCGGTACGCTCTGCTTAGATCTGCTTTAGGCACCAGAATGGCAAGAGTCTTTCAGGCTCCCAGTAATCAGTAGTTGTACCCCTTAGGAGGTGAGCAGTTACCCAGAACTCAAGGTGTGAGTATTTACACAGGAGCCACACTGTGTTTGTGTGTATGTGTGTGTAAGTGCTTGTGTGCATGACACCCTGCTGTATGAAGCATCTGACCCATGGTCTGTGTTTCTGTCTACGTACATATGTATCCATCCACCCCTACATCCATACATATATCCATTATTCAATTCAGCAAGTACAGTCCTGGCCATTTATCATCAAAGAATTAAAACTTAGGTTTACACATGTACACACGCACACACACACACACACACACACACACACACACACACGAGAGAGAGAGAGAGAGAGAGAGTAGAAAGAGAGAGAGAGAGGAGAGAAAGAGAGAGAAGAGAGGCAGAGAGGGAGAGATATAGAAAGACAGAGAAATCTTACAACTTTAGATACTCTGTTCGGCATTCTATTATGGTTTACCTTTTCTTTGCTAATGAACTGTTAGGTGGTTTCCAAATTTTTCTCCCTTGAGTACAAGCAATGCTGCTAACAATTATAGCAATATTACTTTAAAAACAATTCACTTTTAATTTGTATATGTAGGTGTGTGTCTATGCTGTGTGTGCACATGTGAGTTCAGGCGCCCCTGGAGGCCAGCAAAGGGCATAGGGTCCCCCGTAACAGGCATTACAGACAGATGCTTGTGGGCTGCCTGGCTTGGATGCTGGACACTGAGCTTAGGTCCAGTGCAAGAGCAAGAACACTCTTAGCCACCGAGCTATCTCTCTAGCCCAGGTGTTATTATTTTTTATTTGAGCCTTCTAATTTGAGATAGTTGTGCAATACAGAGAAGTCTTACCTCTCTTTACCCAATTCCTTGCAAAGTTATAGGAAAACAGAAAAATCAGGATGATGACACGGCTCCAGTCAAGCCGTAGCACAGGGTCTCAGGTTGCCCTGCCAGGGCAGCGCCCATTCCTGCCCCACTCTCCGCTCACTGGCGAGGGTCGCTAAGCTGTTCTGCTCCCTGCAAAACTTTGTCACTCTGCAGACAGAGTCTCACAATGTACAGTCTCTCCCAGCGGCTTCTCCATTCAGCAGCCGTCTCTGGAGTCATCCTGCTGCCGTGGCCTGCTGATGGTTTCCTCAGCCACTGATTTCCATGGCTGGTTTGGCAGGTTCTACTCTCCACTCTCAGCACCTGTTCCTGCGTGGGTCACTGGTGTCACCTCAGGTCTGACTCCCCCACAGGAAGTTCCAGGGGGTGGGATTGATGGTCCATCCTGTGGGTGGTAGGTAGTTTGTCTGTTCTTTTAAGAACCCGCCAGACTGGTTACAACAGTGACTACCTTTTCACACCTAAACCCACAACAGGGATGCTACAGCCTTTCTGCATCCTCCTCAGTGTTCCCTGCTGTCATCAGTTCCTGTTGTAGGCAGCAGTGTGCATCAGCGTGAGCTATGGCCTTGTGCTCTGCTTCCTGATGGCTGGTGCTGCCGACCACAGTTTGGTGTGCTTGCTTACCTTAGCATTCCCTCTTTGCTGAAGCAGCTTTTCATAGCTTTCTCGTATTTTACAGTTGGCCTGTTTATTGTTTCACTGTTAAGTTCCTGAGCTATTTTTTTAACTAGGTGTATTACTGTAAAGTTTATATATGATTGGGTGTATTTTAGGTACACAGTTCTGTTAACTTTTGTTAAATGCACACAATCATGTAACAATCACCCCAGACAATATATAAAACATCTCTACCACGTCCTCCTAAATCCCCTCATTCCTCCTTTTAGTCAACCCCATGCCCAGCAACACAGATCTGCTTTCTGTCGTAACTTAGAAGTTGGTACTTTTGCCTTTTCTAAAATGCAATGTGTCTTAGTGTTTCCACTGTTGTGAGAGAACACCAGGGCCAGAAGCTGTGTGGGACGGAAAGGGCTTATTTCATCCTCTCAGGTCCTACTCCATGGTCACAGTCCATCAGTGGGAGTGTCAGGGGGACTGAAGCAGAGACCAAGGAGGAAAGCTGATTCCTGGCTTGTTTCCCACAGCTTGCTCAGCCTGCTTTCTTACACAGTTCGGGACCACCTGCCCAGGACTGGTACTGCCCACAATGGGCTGGGCCCTCCCTCGCCCTTGCCTGTTAGCAATTGAGAAGTTGTAGCACAGGCTGGCCGACAGGCCTCTCTCATGGAAGAACCTTCTCAAAAAGTTCCCTCTTCCCAGATGACTAGTTGACATAAAACTGAGAACAGAATGTAATGGAAATGGAATGATACGATTTATGGTTTTTGGGGGTGCTAGGAATTGAACTCTGGGCTCCCACACTGGGAAAATACCTGGCACTGAGCCAGGTCCCCAGACCTTTTATTTCCTTTTCATATTTTGAGACAGAGTCTCACTTTGAACTCACTCTGTAGCCCAGGCAGGCCTTGAACCTGTTATCCTCCTGCTTCAGCCTCCTGAGTAGCTGGGATTTTAGGAAGGTGCTGCCAGGCCAGGCTTGATATGATGAATTTGGAAAAATCTGCATATCACTCACTATTTAATATAAGTAGATAATTAAGCTCAGATCTAGAACTCCTGAGTGAGGGCTGCTCCAACCAGCCCTTTGTTGCGGAGTGTTTCTTGGGCCTCCTCCTTGTCAGCCACTCACCTTTTAATCCCGGTAACAATATCGTTCACAGAGGAGAAACTTTAAAACTTTAATGAGATCCATTTTCAATTTTTCCTTTTGCAAATGAGAGCTCTGCTGTTGAGCTTAGAGATTCTTCGCCTGGCTCTGGACCCTGAAGATCTTCTATTTTTAAAAAGGGTTTTATAGCTTAACATTTTCCATGTAAGTCTATGATCCATTTTAAATTTTGTATAAGATTCAAGCTTTAGTTTGAAGGGGATTTTTTGGCAGTGAACATCCAAGTGCTTTCAGCCCCGATTGTCTGGATCTGCTCAGCAGCTTTTGCACCTCTGCCAGAACTCTCTCGGGTGTATTTATATGCGGTTCTTTCTGGATTCTCCACACCGTCCCACGGATTCGCGCATCTATCCTAGCACCTGCTTCATAGCCGTGGTTTCTTCAATTATTTAATCTTGAAATATTAATTTTTTAAATTTCACAAACTTCATTAGGAAGGGCTGCAAATAAATAAAATAAACATTACACACCAATATCGACCAGCTGCAAAGCCCTCGCGCCCCAGTGAACGTCTGTATGGTGAGGATAGCCTAAATTTTAAGATCAAGCACACCGGCCCTCTCACACCGTTCTTGATTTTTAAAATTACGTTAGCTATTCTAGTTACTTTTCTATGGAATTTTAGAATAGGTTTTTTTTTTTTTTTTCTATAGCTATGAAAGCATTTCTTGGGCTCTGGGGGAAACTGATATTCCTGCAGTGTAAGTCTCAGCTGCGTGAGCGTGGCCGTCTTTACATAACGATTTAGGGCTTTGACCTCTTTCATCAGCACTGTGTATTTTCAGCACATCAGTCCCGCACATGTCTTGTTTGGTATGTAACTTCCTTTCTTCTGAGTGATTGCAAGTGGCATTGAACCCGAGCTGGCAGTAACTTGGCACCAGCAACCAGAAGCATGCTTGATTTTTGCATGCTTATCTTACTTCTCAGTCTTGCCAAATTCACTCATATTTTCAGGTTTTTGTTTTGTTTTTATATGCCTTAGGTTGTTGTACATATAATCCTTTCGTTTATTCCTGTATGTTCTGCATGCTTCTGGGAGGGACATACGAATGCATGTATGATGTGAAAGCAGTGTCTGTGCATACAAGTGTGTGTGTGTGTGTGTGTGTGTGTGTGAAGGCCTGGGATTGACACTGACTGTCTTCCTTGATCATTCTCCCTGGGACATACTGAGGCAGGTTCTCTGGCTGAACCTGGGGCATGGTTCTGGCTCTGTTGGCTTTTCCACCCGAGTGCTGGGGTGGAGCTGCGCCACTCTCAGCTTCTTACAGGGAGTCTAGAGAGCTCAGCTTCTGTCCTCACCCCAGAAGCTCTTTACTAGTCTGCACACTTTCAATTTCTTTTGTTGGGTTTAACTTAAAAAAAAATTTATTGTATTATTTTATATGTGTGAGTCTTTGCCTGCATGTGTGTTTGTGCACCGTATTTGTGTCTGTTGCCTGTGGAGGCCAGAAAGGGCATTGGATCACCTGGAATGGGAGTTACAGATGGTTGTGAGCTGCCATGTGGGTTCTAGGGATTGAACCTGGGGCCTCTGGAAGAGCACTTCGCTCTTAATCCCTAAGCCAGCTCTCCAGCCCCATTTCTTCTATCTTTTATATATACATGACACTGGCTATAACTTCTAGTACCCACAAGGAATAAGAGTGCAAAGATTAGACATGCTTGCTTGCCTGATTTTGTAGAGCAAACGTCCCATGTCTGTTCACAGTGACTGTAGTGTTGGTTGTAGATTTTGTGTAGTTGTTTTGATCAAGTTTAGGAAATCCTCCTTGGTCTTTTATTTCCCCTTCAGAGTTTTAATCATAAGTGGGTTGTTTAATTTTTTGATACCAATTATGTACCAGATTATTTTTCTTCTTTGGTTTGTCAGTATAGAGGGTTGCGCTGGTTGGTTTTTAGATATAGATGCAGTTCGTGGTGAAATATTGGCAGTTGTTTGCTAACATTTTGTTAAGAAAATTGTGTCTGTATTCATGAAGGGTGCTGGTCTGTGGTTTGTAGTTCTCACTCTCGGGTTCTGTGTTTTTCTTTGATTTTAGAATCTCTGTAGTACTAACTTCATAAAATTCACTTAGATATGTTTTTTCCCTTTACTGCTCTCTGGGAAGAGATTTACAGAACTGGTGTTACTTTAAACATTTGGTAGAATTCTTCAGTGAGGCCATCTGGGTCTGGAGATTTTTTTTTTTTTTTTTGGAAGGTTTAAAATTATGAATTGGATGTCCTTAATGAGGATACCCAAGTGATCTACTTCTTATTTGGGAAAAAGAGAGTAGTTCTATTTTTCAGGGAATTGGACCCATTTTACACAGTTCCACACAACATCTCTATTTATACCTCCTGGTTGGAAGGGATAATCTTTCCTCAGGTGAGAGGGGCTTACTAGTCCCCCCTCCCCACACGTGGCCAATGGTAATAGCAGCTAAGGTTGGGGTGCGGGGAGCTTATAACCAGGTGGGATGGAGATTGAGAGTCTCCAGGCTGGGCCGTAGCTTGGTGGCAAGGGTGGGGTCTATAGTTTTTCTATTGACTTACCAGGTGTTGGCAAATGCTTTCTGCCTTTCTGGGCTGCACATTTCCAGGTCCTTTGCATGTGAAATATCCCCCTGAAGTGATTGAAATATGAGGGCTCTGACTTTTTAAGTGAATTAATCTGTTGATGGACTCATAATTTACTCGTGTTATTAGAACAGAAACTTAGGGGGTAGGCGGCACCGTTGCAAGGATCCTTTCCCCGGATCCCCTTCTCTCTGCTGTCTCTCTGCTCCCTGGCTGCTCAGCAGTAGCAACTTTGTCCTTTCATGTCCTTCTGTGTGAAGCTCTGCTCACCGTGACTCGGAAACAGAAACTAGCTGACCATCCACTGACAATATGAGCCATAATGTCAAATTCTGTCTTTCGGATGTTTTGCCATAGCAGTGAGAAGATGAGTCCACAGTGAGCATGTGTTGGGCTTTCTCGGTTTGGTCGGTACACGTAGGCTGTGTCTTCTTTAGCTTTAACCTGTGACAGGCGGGAAAACCTCAGCCCTGTGCACTCCTGTGGCCTCTACACAAGCTACCTTCTTTCTCCTGCCTTTGTTGCTTGCTGTGTCCACAAACCCCAGGACTTTACAGTTGCATATGCATGAGGAATGTCGTTTACTTTATCTTCCTGGTGGCTCAAATCCTTATTTTATATTTTAAAAGCATCCTGCTTTTCTTTTAGAGATAAGGTCTCTTGACCTAGCCCGACTGTCCTGGAGCTCACTTTGTAGGCCAGGCCTTGAACACACAGAAATGCACCTGGCTCTGCCTCCTGAATGGTGGGACTAAAGGTGTGCACCACCTCACCCAGAACGGTTTAAACATTCTCCCTTAGAAGGAGTGGAGATGCTTTTCTGGGCTGGAGACTGAGAAGTGCAACCGCTTCATCCTGGGCACCCGTGCCTGCTGCTACGATGGTGTCTCCCTCGAGAGCAGCGAGCCCACGTAAACTCCTTCTTCTTTAAGTTGCTTTGCCATGATGTCTCTCCACAGCAACGGGAAAGTATCTAGGACAGTATGCAAATGTATTTTTCATAGCTTTTATGGACTTCATATGTTAATGGGGGGGGGAGACAACCAGCAAACAGATTAACTGAGCAATATTAGAAAGTAATAGTATTATGAAGAAAATGGTACAGTGTAGCTAGGCAATGTGGGCATGTCGGTTGGAGGAGTTTTGTTCAGGAGCTACCATCCAAAAGTGGTGGAGGACAAGAGACTCTAGAAGATGAGGCTCAGAGGACTTTGTTGACATATCCAGGTGATGTTGCTCAGAAGGACATCAGGGACTCCATGTCAGTTTTCCCCAAAGGTAGTAGAACCCTGAGACTTATTGTCATGAGCTATTTGTATTAACACCCGGCAGAGGAAGATACAGTTTCATGGAACATGCAAAGCTTCAGGTCTGGAGTAAGTAAAAACTTTGCTTTATTGAGCGAGTCTGAAAACAAGTAGCTGTATCACAATTTGAGTTTTCCACTGTGGGCTTTTGAATTAACTAGTCTCAGCCTGCTGTGAAGAAATAACCTTGGGACCAATATGCCGGGCTATCTTTGGCACATTTATACAACAAAGAGCTGTGGGACAGAGAAGCTTGCTTCAGAGGGCATAGTCAGGGAGAGTGTCTCCTGGGGAAAGAGACGCCAGAGCTGGTGCCCGAGGAAGACAGATGCAGCTGTGGGGAGACTTAAAGAACTTAATAGTAAGAAAAGGTCAGGCAGGGAGACAGAAGGCCCAGAAGTTGTGACACCATAGAAGCAAAGTCGGAAGTGTTTAATGAGAAGAGGGAGGGCTGGGCTAGCTGCTGCTGGGCGGGGTGGGCCTCTATTCTTAGCCCAAGTGAACCTATAGAGAGTTTTGATTAATATTTTAAGTGTTCTGCCTTATATTTGGAAGAACTTGTGGCCATGTGTAGGGAGGATGGTGCAAGGAGCCGAGTGTGGCGGGCCTGGCTAGGAGAAGATGGCAGCTTGAGTCTGGGAGATGGCGGGGATGAGGCTAGAAGTGAGCAGATGGCACGAGGAGGGTGCAGCCTGCAGCCTTGGCTCAGGGTGGGGAGGGGAGTGTGGGCAAGGGAGGCACTCCAGGACAGCTCCGGAAGATGGTGCTTCAGTTCTTGAGGTGGAGGAGACCAGAGGAGGAGTGAGCTGGGAGGAAGCTGAGAGCCGCCTGTGTGAGTTTGTCTTCGCTGCAGGTGGACACAAATGACCTGGGGGTGTGCAGTTGGCTCTCATGATGACTAATTCCTGTTTGCGGATCTAACGAGGGCCTCCTGACTCTCTGCAGAGGACTTCAGGGACTCTGTGTAGCCAACCAAGAAAATGAGAAAACAGACTTCAAACTGTCATTAGTCAAGGAGCAAAAATAAATTCTTAATTAGCCTTTGCTGACTGAGTATTAATTATAGTTCCATTTACATGGCTTCTTCCTAGATGCAGGAGCAAAGAGGAGGAGCAGGTGGAAGCCAGGATTGCCCTGGGTCTCCTTTGAAGTGGGAGGATTGGCCCATACCTCGTCCTGCTGGCATCCTTCTAGCAGCCCCTCCCACCCTGGTCCTGTTATTCTTATTGTTATAGATGAGGCAGCTGCATCTTGAGGATACAAACGATGTGCTCAGGATGTCCTTCTCCAGGTCAGAATCCTCCTCTTTGGATCCCGCAATGGCCAGCTTCACCAATTTATCCTGTCATGTGCTCACTGGCCCACTGTTCTTGTTTTCTTTAAATCAACTTAAAACTCGGTCTTATCTGACAGAGTAGAAGGTCGGTGTCAGTCCCTGTGGGAACATGTCACTCCTGGTTTAAAGCAAGTGGTTTTGCATTCTTAGACCTTGCCAAATCTCTCCCGAAGGTCACCTTATCTCTGGACAGTGGTACTCTGGTTACCATGGTGATGTTCCCAGTCTCACTCCAACAGAGCTGGCTGGGATGCTGCCAGGCTAGCGGTCTGATGGCTGTTCTTGGGACCTGAGGAATTTGGTCCTGGTGAGATCCCTTTCAACTGCGGGCCGTCTCCTGCCAACTTCTATGGTATTCTTGCTTCTCTTCAAAGAAGGCTCAAGGAGCTGTCGGTTTCTGCTATGCCTTAGCCTCCCTAGAAGTCAGGAAGCACAAATTAGGAATCCTGATTGAGACAGAGAGAAATCACAGGCACTGTAGACTCAAAGTGGTCTTTTTTGGTAGTTATTCTCGTCGCTTCTTTTGTTTCCCTTTGGCCGTTTCCGTTACACCGAAATGCACTGGGGTAGTCCACTCTGGCACCAGGCACAACTTTTATTTATTTGTTTTCAACATGTTATTTCAAAGATTACAAGTGATACACTGTTAGAAAGAGCAGCAGTGAGCCTCCACGGCCTCTCACTGCAGCTTCTCAGTGTCTGTGTCTGCCCCTTCCCGCTGTCCCCTTCCACGTCGTCACTGAAGCAAATCTGAGACATCAAGGTAGTCTGACCCGTATGCATTTCAGTCTGCAGCTGTGTGGCAGCTATGCTTGTCCAGGAAGTGCGCTCTGCCTGAAGTCGCTGCTCCGTAGTTGATAGATCTGGTGTCCTGGCAAGGGCTGTGGGATGTGAAGCTGTCCCTGCACTGGAGGGTGTGAGTGTCCTGCCTGCTCATGCTTTCTTTGTCTCCAGCACAATGCCAGAGAACATGCCTGTAAGGTTATGGGACAAGTTAAGTAATGACGATTAGGCATGCAACAGGTCTTCTATATGAAAGTGCTTTATTAGGTGGATATATATATATATATATATATATAGAGAGAGAGAGAGAGAGAGAGAGAGAAAGAGAGAGAGAAGGGAGAGTAGGACATAATGGGGGGGAGAGAGAGAGGGAAAGAGAGAGAAGGGAGCAACGCAATAGAGAAAGGGGAGAAGGCCAAAAGGCCAAGAGAGAAGAGGCCAGGAGCAAGAGAGACCAAGAAAGAAAGGACCAAGAGAAGGACCACATGGCCAGCTGGTCCCTTTAAGGGACAAGGCCTTGTCCCTTAAAGGTGTGGCCACCTAGCTGATGACACATGATGACATCATAAGTTGCTAGGTGACCCAGAAGCAGATTTGGTTCCAAAATCCTAACAATGCCTTCTTCATAGTGGAGACAACCCAGGTCCAAGGAAGGCAAAGAATTTCCTCAAAGTACTGAGCTAGCTGGGACCAGAGGGCCACTTAGGCACAGTACCTTCTGAGAAACATTTACTAAGCACCTGGTCAACTTGATTGCAGAAGTGAGGCTGGTGCTGCAGTGAGGTGAAATGGGGATTCAGGAGGCAGCCTGAACCTACCCTCTCCTTTAGCGACACACTCCTGGTCTCTACTTGTTTAACTAACCCTGACACTTATTCTCTACTCTCCTGAAGGCAGCAGCTACTCTTGTTACTGAACTCACTACTGGAGCTCTCAACCTGTCCCCACCCAGATTATTTTCCCCAAGTTTCTCCCAACTCCCTGAAATTAACAGCATCAACCTTGCAAGACTATCCCAGGAAGCAGGCCCCTAAAGCCCAGCTTTGTGGCTTCAGGATAAGACTGTGCTTCGGGATTGATTTGAGTCCCGAGAGAAAAGCCTGCTGTTCTCTGCTTCCCGACCTTGCTTTCATGATGCTGCTGGTTGCCTTCTCAGGCTAGCTCTGCCTGTACAGAGCTACGATGGCTGCACACTTCCCGCCTGTATGTTGTCTTGATAGCTGTCCAGCAGAGGACAGGGTCCCTTTCCCGATTCCTGATTATTATTGCTTTGTTTCAAATCCTCTAACTGCCTGAGCCAGCCATCATGGACAGAGACTGAGCTAGGTCAGTTGGGGTAGATCTGGATTATCAGACTTGTTAAACCCCAGTGGGTGAGACCAGCAGAGTCTGGTTTCCCACAGGAGAATGCGGAGTTATGACTGAGGGGGAGTGGATGGATGCTGAGCAAGAGAGTGACAAATCACTGTCCCTCTGGCTGGACTAGAACAGTCAAATGTCCCTTGGAAATGGTGTCCTGGGCCCCAGCATCATGGCTCACGGTCAGTCTTCCTGCTAACCTTCCTTTCCTGCTTCTACACGTGTGGACAACAGCCAGTTGCAGGGTACTTGTTAGGATTGTGCAACAGGGTTACACGCGGCTTCGCTAGTCACACCACACACCTGGCTCCACGTGGGAGGCTTATTAAGGGGAGGGGAAGGAGTCTGTCTCTGGACAGGGCAGGTGAGAGAGAGGAAGAGAGAGAGAGGGAGAGAGAGAGAGGGAGAGAGAGGGAGAGAGAGAGAGAGAGAAAGAGGAGGGGCTTTGAGTTCTCTTATAAGGTGACCCAGAGCATGCCTGATAGCCAGTTCTTTGGGTCCTTGGGGCTGGCCGTAGAGCTGCCTGCTTACAGATCCCCAAAGTGCTTACCTGGACCAGGCTGCCCTGGAGCCAGCCCGTGAGTCCCTGTTGGCCTAGAGCAAGCTCCCAGCCTCTCTGCCTGAGAACTGGGGAGCCATTTCTAGTGGACTCAACTTCCTCTGCCCTTGCAAAAGCTCTTCTTGTCTTTGAGCCTTTGTTTTATCCTTTACAATATCTGTAAGGAGGAGGCTAGTGATGACGGCCCTGGGGCTACAGGAGCTGACATGAACTTGGGAGTTGTGGCTGCAGCAAATGGAAAGATTAATACAATAGCCTCGCACTTCTCCCCTTGGGAAGTGCTCCCTCAGCTCCCCGACTTTCCATTTTTAACCTGGGAGCAGCGGCTCTTGATGGAGATGGGTTTAGATGGCTTGGACGCTTTTGTGGCCGCCCACTCTTCCCCTCCCTCCTGCTGAGCTGACAGTTTCGCATGCCATCAATTCCTCTGACAGCTCTGTAAACAGATGGTGGTCCCCGCTGCCCCCGTGCTGGGGAGCGATACCATGGTAACCTGCGAAACGGTGACAGGTGCCAGGACGGTTGGAAGCCAGGACCTGAAGACACGCAGGCACACATGGCCCAGGCACAGTGTGACAGCAAGGAAACAGGCTTGACAGTGGCCTGTGTCTCTTTCAAGGTGTGTGGCCATTATTGAATTGCTTCCTTGCTTCTGGTTTGAGGGACTTAAGGGCCCACATTTGGAGCAGCAAGAATTATTGTGGATGGACTTGAAAGTGGCTGATGTGGGCGTGGGCACATGGTGTTCTGCAAAACATGACAGGAGGGGTGGCCATGTGGATCAAGGAGGAGCCAACTGCCGGGAAGGTGGTCATGAGGCAAGGTAGAGCGTGGAAGTTATGGGGACAGGGGAAGGAGAGAGAACCCCTGTCCCAGGGTCTGATGAAGCCTCTTATCAGTCAAGAATCCCAACATGATGATGTTTGCTTTAGGCCTTTCTTCCAGCTGAGCAGTAAACCAGGAGTTTCCCAGTCTCATCAGAAATCCCTTTACAGACATAGAGCGTGTTCTGACCCCTTGTACAAGCTCAGTGGCTCCCGGCCTTACACTATCTGCTTGTAATCCTGTCTAAGGCACCTTCAAAGCTGCTCTACACTCTAAGAGGGAATCAAAGACAGAGAAGGGGAGTGTCCCCCAAAACCCATTAAACAAGGAAGTTTCAAGAGCACCCAAAACCATCACCCAGACACTTCAATGCGGTTCTCCCTTGGGAAGGTCATATCCATGGGTGGGTTTGTGTCTCACGCCCCTGAGCGTCCCCCAGTGCTTAAGATCCATGTTAAATTACAACGAAATAATAACCTCCAGCTCTGCTTCCTATGGGCTTGAAGTTCTTTCTCATGGAGAAGCCAAGCACCTGGCTTTACTTGAATGGAAGCGCTTGAGAGCTAAGGGCTGTCTCAGGCTACACCAGGTGTTGGGGTGCTGCTGTCCCTTTCTGCCACTGCTCATGTTTGGAAACTGGGCTCCATGAGGCGCCTAACTGGAAAAAGGTAAAACGTATAAGTGAGATGTGAGAGGGACGCTCACACAGTGCTCTATAGAACCAGGCAAGCGGGGCGAATTGGATCAGGTGGGGCCGGAACTTCAGCTGTCTTGAAGGTGTCATGAGGCCGGACAGAGAAACAGGACAGACGTTTTGAGGACACAGAAGAGGAAGGAGCCCCTCATTCCCTGCCACCTCAGTTCCTTCTCTGAGGAGCTGGAGCAAACATTGGGAATGCAGAGCCCCTGGGACAGAGAGGGCCAGTGACTGTGCCCCCAGCTGGGAGCTGGCCAGCAGCCCAGGTAGCTCTGGGTTTATGGGGTTGTGAAGAATTTTTTTCTGACTACTTATCTCAGTTTCCCAAACTGCCCTCTGGTCCTGCTAGGCTTAGAGCTTTGATTTAAACCATGGCTTATCCCAAGCTCAGGGAAGGACAGGGCCACACTGCCACCTTCTGTAGCCAAGCTCCTGGCCTGAAGGCTTTGCTCAGCCTCCCGAAATCCTCATGAGTTCTCCTTTTTCACTGCCCCAAGCACCCCTGCTCCACTCTGTTTCTCATCGTCCCCTTCTTGTGTCACACACCTGTGACCAAGTTTGCCCTTGCAGAAATAGGGCAACCTCATAGCTGTCTTGCTGTGTCCTCCTATCTCTGTCAGACTGGCTTGCCGCCTTAGGCAAGCTCCATTGGCTTTGAGGGTCAGTCCCTTCATTAGAGAGAATGAATGACGGTTTGAGTGGATCAGCGTAGATAACCCTGTGACAGCACCGGCTTGCTTTCCACAAGCAGGAGTGATGGCATGGAGCATGCAGGGTGACAAGGGCACCAGTTCAGGGGCCAGGAGGACACAGGGCAAGCTTTGCAACCTTCGAGAAGCCCCTTACCTTCTCTTCCATAAAATCAGACCAGGAAGCCCACCCTTCAGCCGTGGGGAAGGCAGGGCTGGTCAAAGCGGGGGCTTAGAGCACAGTCGGCTACCTGCTTACTCAGAGGACTTCCCCAAGAACAAAGGTCACTTCACTCCCACTCACCCATTTTCAACCATGGCAGAGAACCCAGAGTCCCTGCAGGGTATTCTAGGAGGTGACAGTTTGGGCCCTGTTGGCATCTAGGGGAGGAACGCTCACTCCTGCCTAGCTGGAGAGCTGGATAAGACACTGGTCTTCTATGGGTTTCAGGTTTGTCCCCTATAGCTTCTCTGGGGTTGCTTGGCTGAACCAGGAGGCTAGGTCATGACCCGGCCCAGAGGAAGAGCCCAGGCTCTGCTGGGTTTGGGGAGTATAATAACAGCTCCTGCCTCATGTGGGGATGGGGGCCTCTAAGAATTAAATGGGCAGGGACCTTTTTATGTCCATCATGGCTTCTGGAATCTGTTAATCTTTTTACACAAACCCCCTTCCCTGCTGCCAAATCTGTCATCGGTGAATGAGCTAATCCACTGCAGAGAGAGGCTTCAGACCAGCCAAGCTTTGAAACATTTATTACTCTTTCAGCTTCAAGGTTATTACAAATTATTTTATGCTCCTTTTAAAATTCATCAGTTGTGGGCAAGCTAGCTGCTGTCATGCCAGGGCCAGAAACTGACAAAGCTCTGTGTGCAGCATTCTCCTCCAGTGGGGAGTGCACTGGGCACCTGGAGATGTCCAATCTGCCTCCCATTTTGGCTCTTGAGAGGACACATCTTAAAACTCCCTTCCAGGGCCATGTCAGTCACCCTGAAGTCATGTGGCTCCCACCCCACCCACCTACAAGAGGTAGGAAACTGGAAGGAATGTAAGAAAGGAACCCGAAGGAAGAAAGGAGTGGGCCATAAACACAGTCTTAGACTGTTTGGTGCTACTGTAACAGAATGCCCGAGAGTGGGAGGTTATAAAGAATGGAGGTTTAGTCTTACAGTTCTGTAGGTCGGGACTGCCGACGTTGTGCTGTCTCGGCGTGTGGAGACCAGCAGAAGGGCAAGGACACGTGGAGGGGAGGGGTGCAGCCCTCGCACAGGATCCGTCAGGACCGTTTCAGCTGCCAGTGTCGGCTGGGTGCCCCTACTCTGGAAATCCCAAATACAGAAGGGGGTCATGTTATCTCCATTCTGAAGCAAAGACACTGAGGCCCAGAGAGGACAAGTCACTTGTCTGAGGTCACAGAGCCAGTAACAGGCAGAGGAAGAGCTGGAATCACATTGCCCCATGGTTGATTCACTTAGTGTTCCAGACACCGACGGAAGGGCCTGGACATGGCCTTTCAGTGTGAGCCAGACGCCAGGGTCTTATCGTCTCCACCACACTGTCATCTTTTTTCCACAATTTTCTTGCATCTGTACAATCATAAGCTCAATATTATTACTTAATCTATTTTAGTTTATTTCAGAGCTGGAGAGATGGCTCCTGTCACCAAGCCTGACAACCTGTACTTGGGAGCCCTCGGGTTCTCATGGTGGAAGAAGAGAACAGGCTCCTGAATGTTACCGTCCGACCTCCAACACTTTTGCACACACTCATACACACAGATAAATATTTAACAAAATTTAAAGTTTTATAAACAAACTTTACATAAATAATTGCATTTTAAAAGGACATTAAGATGCTGACATAAGCAGAAGGCCCCTGCTATTTTACATAAACAGGAAGCACTTTGTAATGAAAGTAAGTACTCAGGCTGTGCAGGACAGGTAAAGGGCTGTGGAGTTCAAGGGTAGTTTTTAAGAATCACCACCAAGGAGAAAAGCATCAAGGGCTTGCCAACACCAAGGGTGCTTCCCTCACAGTGAAAGGAGAGAGGAGCTAAAGAAAGCGTGCACTGGGTCCTACAGCCGTGACTGTGTCCTTTGCAGCTCTGCGATCCGCTATGGGCAGATCTTGGTGAAGCATCAAGGCAGGCTGCTCGGTGAGCATGGCGCCGGTGTGTTTGGCACCACGCTGTGGTCTCGGGAGCGTGGCACTCCAGTAAGACAGCTCAGTGTTGGCTGACTGTGCCGACCGGGGGGGGGCACTGGTGACTCCTGCGAGGTCAGCTGTTCCTATACGTTGTCAGAAGGTAAAAACCTCATATGCAAACGATTGTAGGCTTGTCACGACAGCTCAGCCTAGCTGCTCTAGTAGTCCTGTAGTTGTTGCAGCTGCAGAAAGAGAAGATGTCAATGGCCAAGCGTGACTGGGTTTCAGTAAAACTTCAGTAAAAATTCAAATTTCACATTATTAAAGAATGTCACCAAATAATCCCGTTCTTTTGATATAGCTATTTGAAAACAGAAATCATTGGTATCTCCAGGGTCATCTGTCCAAAGCCAGCTGGTGAACTGGGCTTTGCTTTAGGACCAACGTTTGCCAGTTACCTGATTAAAGCAAGAACGGTAACTGCCTTGGTCACAGCAGGCATTCCGGGTGTTGGAGCCCAGCAGCGGCCAGGGCCTGCACAGAGAAAGGGCCTCACTGGGTTTAGTTATCCGCCGTACATGTCTCCACCCTGCACTAGCACCTTGCAGGAGGGCCTCCAAGTTACATAATCATCCTTGGCCTCTGCTCGCAAGATGGGTAGAGGCAACAGAGCGACCTCCCAGCACTGATCCCACGGTGTCTGCTGTCTTCACAGTGATGGTGGAACTCTGAGGTTCTAGGCCAGGAATTGTGTCACTGACATTTCTGAGTACACTCTGTTGGCCAAAGCAAGTCTTGTGGCTGTGGCTGAGGTCAAGGGAAGGGGAGATTTGCCCTAGTGATTTAAGGAGAAGAACTCTACAATCATGCCACGAAGAGCACAAGGGGAGAAACCTGGGGCCAATACTGCTGTCCAACTGGCTGGCCCTAAACAAGCATTGCTATAGAAAGACCTGGGGTGCCCTGTGTTTCAGGGCGGTGGGACAGACGCTCTTCCCACACCGTCTGTGGGAGCAGGGACACAGCACAGGGTGGGTGTGCAGAGGCGAAGGGGGTAGAGCTTGGTGGCATTTCAGTGTGCCAGCCAGCATGCCAGTCTCCACCCACTGGGCTCAGCCTGCTCCCTTTCTTGGAACAGTCCCTTGGGGCTCTCAGTACCTTGGATAGCACCTCTGTTCCACACCGCCTGGTAAGAAAAATGTCTGGCTCACGCTTGGGAATTCTTTCTAGGTTTTAAACACATTTGAATAAACAGAGTGATTCCACATACATATAATGCAAGGTGCCATTCCTCTGCTCTGCAGTCCTTGCCAGGCTTCGGCAGCCTATGCCTGGCATGGTTTGAATCAGAAGTGTCCCCACTGGTGAGGGCCCAGCTTGTGGCACTATTTTAGAGGCTTTGGGACATGGGACCCGGCTGGAGGAAACAGGTCACTGAGAGAGAACTTTTGGAGATTGTAGCTATCTTTGAGGCTGGCTGCCTTCTCTGTTTCCTGAACTGCCATCATATGAAGAGGCCCCAACACTCCCTTCCTCCACCATGAACCTCTCTGTGCCTGCCAATGATGGCTGAAACCTCCTTGAAACTGTAAGCCCCCAAAGCCTTTACTTCTGCCCTGTGGGGCATTTTGGTCACAGTGATGCAGAAATAATGCACCTGTCTTTCCCCTTTGGCCCCAGTGTGTACTGGGCACATCCTGCCTGTGCATCATTTCCTGCCACACCTGCTCACTTCGAACATCTCATCTTCCTCCCCCCAACCCCACCACAGACACATGCCATCTTCCACACATAGATGTTTCACTCAGTCATGGTCCTAGAGGTCGTAAGTGTAATAAGCCAGCTCAAACGTTGCTAAACAGAAAGGAGAAGTTGCTGACTTATGTAATGGAGTATCCACAGGCAGAGGGGGCGTCAGGCATACAGGTGCTTAAAGAATGCTTTTCCCTTCTGGGTCCATTTTCAGACAGGCACTCCCTCGTGCAACCACAAGAAACAACTCCAGGAAAAGAGAGAAAGCCTGTTTCTTAGGTATGCCAGCAAGTTCCTGAACAGCTACTCACTAGCTGATTCGGGTCATGCTGTGGAACTGACCCTGCATTTAGGAGGACATCCACACCACTTACACCATGAGGACCAGGAGTGAGGGTTCCCCAAAGAAAATCAGGGTTTGGTTGTCAAATATACTGAGGAACAGCCGTTGGGACCTGAGACAACAGATGGCCCCACTCTTGAGGGTTCCTTTGTCTGAGACGCCCATTTCTCTATGTAGGAACGTCTGTCTCCATCCCTGATTCCACCTCTGGCACCACCCCAGGTTACCCATCCCCAGCAATTGCTCCTTCTCTGTGGTTGTACTCTGTCACACCACACTACTGGAGTTTCCTGTTGGTGTGCTTGGCTCACTTTCCAGGTTCAGAGACTGTGCCCTTGGCTTTTCTCCGTGTCTTACCCGTTGCCTAGGGATGGTCTCCTGACTCTGTGTGTGTACACTGAGGGACCTCAGTGCACACAGCAAGCTTTTCCATCATTAGGCTCCTCCCCACTGTCCTTCACCCGTTTAAAGACCATTCTGGAATACGCTTTGGACCAGCGCTCATCTCTCTCTCCTTCCTTTGGCCCCCTCCCCTCACAAAGCTCAGACTTGCCTGATCTGTCTCTACTCACCGACCACCTCTCCTCCCTCCAGTATCTCCTCCCCTTCCTCCCTCCTGCTGGTAACTGTGGTGAATAATTTACAGGATGGCAATTCTAAGCCATTCCCTCTCCCTCTCTGTGGATCCCCTCCCTTTTCTTCATTTCCATCTCCTTTCTTTCCCTACCCCCTCTTCTCCCCAGTAAGAGCTACCTGATCAGCTGTGGGTCTCCACTGTCTAAAACAGTTTGTGGCATCAAGCACACACTCGGTGGACGCTAAATTCAAACACTAGCTACAATAAAAGGCTGCATTACTGAAAAAAAAATCACCAAGAAATTTCTTTAGCTATGCAGGCAGCACAGGGTGTGTGGGTGAGTGATGACTTCAGCAGAAATGCCACAGAACGCTCAGGTTCTCCATTATTTATGGCACCGAGGAGCCTGTTCCTAAGGGCTGTGATATATTCTGAGGAGGCCAGGGCAGAGTGTGAGCAGCTTGGTTCCTCGGAGTCGCTGTTGACCCTTTCTGTGCGTCCTGGGAAGAGGGGTTAGGGTTTTGGTTTTTTCTTTCTTTCAGAAAAAAAAAATGTTTTGGAGCTCAGCTCTGTTTCTGCCTGTATCTGCACCTCAGTGTATTGGCAAGGGTGGGGATGAGGTTGTCAGGGCTCTGGAGGTGGGGGAGTCTAGAGTTCTCTTTTGCTCTCTCTGTGCCCTTCTCTCTGGGTACCATTTTCTCATCTGTTTGATGGAGCCCTCATAGGGACAGACAAAAGAGTAGGACTCCATCTTGTTATGTACACAATGGCTGCCCTACATGCTACCCTAGCTAAGCGGGGTCCAGTTGGCTCTATGTGATTCTTGGCACTTGCGATCAAAAGCCAGGTTTCTGGATGGCACTGTCACAGTTTACAGAGGATTTGCTTTTGCCTGAACCAGTGGGTAGAGGCTGCACAATTATCTGCAAGGGGTTTATTTCTTGTTTAGTAAGGAAGCGTGGAAGGGTTTCCAGGCAGTGGCGGTGTCTATCCTAAGTGCAGGAGCTGTGCTCCCATCAGGCGAGGGGCATGCTGGTCCCGGCATGGAAGGCCTCCTGGTGCTGGGGCTGGGAGGTGTGCAGATCTTATGGGTGGAGAATACGCTGTCCTGCAGATTCAGGGTGTGCTGCCTGGGAAGAAGGGTGACCGGTCCTGGGGATGGATGGTATAGCCGTCCTAGAACAGTCTGTGTTGTCCTATGGGTGGAGGCTGTATTGGTCCTATGGATGGAGGTGTTCTGGTCCTGAGGATGTAGTATGTGTTTATCCAGAGTTAGAGCAGAGACTGTACATCCCTCAGGAACTGAGAGAAGACATGCTAGGGCACACAGAGGGCTGCTGGCCCCTGAGGCAGAGGAAGAATGTGTGGTCTATGGGCAGAGTATTTCAGCTCTGGAGACAGAGGTATCAGTGGCCTTATGGGGTATTCATAGGCTCTGCAGCTTTGGGTTTTCACCATTGTCTTGGACACTCTAGAATGGCTGAGGATCGGGTGACCTTTGATGTTTCCGCTGGTGCTAGCCTTTAGCTGTGGAAGTGATTTCTTGTCTGAGAGGTCTCTAATGATGTTTATGGAAATCATGGGTCCTGGTGGCCACAGGTGCTTAACATGAATGGCAGAATGGTCGTTGAGATGAGAAGATGGCCTCTCATTTGGCACAAGAGTGGTCTGAACTCTCTCTCTTTCTCTGTGTTCTTGGGTAAGCCTGAACATCAACATCCTCACCTGCATAACTGGGTGTCACATCCTTGAGTGTGTGGGGCGTTTGAGGGTCAAACACAAATACAGCAGGAGGCGTCTTACACACGGTCAACACTCACGCACAGTGGGTGCTCCCTGCACACAGTCAGCCCTCAACCCAGGTGCTTGGGACCCAGATACTTCAGAAGAGTCCACCATCTTCTTCCTTATCCTCTGGCACATTGCACCCATTATTTTCAGTTCCTTTAAAATCTTTAACTTTGGTTGTGGTAAGAGCACAGCACGAAGCTTGCTGCCTGGAAAGAATTTTAAGTGTGAAATACCAAGTGGTCTCCACAGTGCACAGCAGATCACCAGAACCCTTTCATCTGTTTAAAAAGTCGTGGTGCTGGATACAGAAGGCAGGACCTCAGGCATAGCAGACAAGCGCTGTGCCTCGGACTCAGCCCAGCTTCATTCCTCTTGCTTTTACAGCTATTGATCAGCAACTCAGTCCCTCCTCTCTGCCAGCCCTCGGCAGCCACCGTTCTACTCTTACATTTGGGTTTGACTGTTTTTCCTTAAGTAAATAATTTCCTCTTTAAGTACTGCCTTCTAGATAAGAAAATGTTCTTATTTAATTTGACTGTTTTCTTGTTTGTTTAATTACTACCATTAAAGTGCTAATAACTGTCTCCAAGGATTTTTTTTTCTTTCTTCACGTGATAGTTTGGCTCCATTTTGGGTTCCTGCATTTGTCAAAGCTGTAGCAAGGATCAGAACCCCGATTCCAACTGGCTCAAGGAAATGGGGAAGCTTACTTATTTCTCTAAGTGTTCTACAGGATTGCTTAGCCAAAGCTGAGGTTGCTCCAGAGAGCTTGACCCTGGGCTTCTGGTCTGCAGCCCTGCCTTCCTCTGCATTGTCCTCACTCGGGGTGAGGGTGGGGGACAGCTGAGTCTGCTTCAGCAGCACCCTCCCCATAGCCCCACTAAAGGAGATACCGAGAGTTTGGGACTTGGGCCCACATCCCACAGAGGTAGGGTGAGACCTCCTTACCGCCCCGCTGGCTTTATGCCTGGAGCTGCAGGCTTCATTCTCACTTAGATGTCACAGCCCCTCGGGTGTGAAGATCCCAGAGTGCATCTGCAGGAAGCTGTGCTACCCAAGTCCGAGATCAGAAAGAGGATGAGTGATGTCTGTTGCACAGGTGACAAAACCACCTGTTCAGTTAGCAGACAACAGGGTCCTTTCTCACCAGGGCGCCCTTTCACAGCAGCGCCTGGGTACCATGTTGACCAAGGACTTCTGGACCTGAAAAGCTACACACGAAGACTCTGGCATTAGTTCTTGGGCCAGACTGGTGGGACCTTCATTCCCCCAACTGCAGGGCGAGGTAGGTCACTCCACGGACGTGTTTGGAGAGTTTGATGGGATGAACATGAAGAAGGGGCTTAGCAGATGCGGCAAAGTCTCGTCTGCTCTTGGCGTCTTGTATGGAAGGAGATGCCGCCTCAGCAGCCATGGTGGAGGCACGCAGTGGAGAGCCGTGCCGGGGCACAGAGCAGGTGTGGTTGGAGAAGACAGGTGAGCTCACTTCACCTGGGCTCTCTTTTCATCCTCACTGTTACTGAGAGCTGAGATGGTTGGAGGAGAAAACAGGCACTCGGAGAAGCGATCACGCTCTTCCAGGACCACACAGCTGCGAGCCCCACGCTCTCAGCTCCTGTGGCTTTCAGGAAGCAGACGGCTGCTTCTTGCATACTCTGTCCCTTCAGGCTCAGCTTGGAGGCTGGCTCTCACTGTGTCTCCCTGGAATGCTAGGTTGAGTCAAAGTTGTCTTAGTCTGTTTTATGTGGCTGTAACAAAATATCTGAAACTGGGTGATTTGGCTTATTTGGTTGTGTGGCACAGTGTCCTTGGAGACCCAGGTGTCCGTGAGCTTGGAGCTAGCATCTGGTGAGGGAGCATGGTGAAGGTTTGGGTATGGTGAGAGGTCGAGGGGTGCTGGCTCAGGTCTCCCTTTCTCTCAGTGGGATACTTCGCTTTTCTGGTGTGTTGAGGTAAGGCTCACAGTTGGTTGATAATGACAGCGAGCATTACATGGCAGATGAGGGCTTGTTCACCGCAACTGTCTTTTAAGGTGACACCAGAACCATTATTTTACACATATGAAACCGAGACTCCTGGTTGCCAGAAGCTGTTCTGCTGGAACCTACAACGTGCACAGTGGGAACCTGCATTTGGGCATCATAGTACCAACCAATGTGCACGGAACAGCTACATGGAAAGGCCGCCTGGCCTCTGCCAGCACAGCCCCAACCCTTGCTTGTTTAGCAAGCTCAGAAGGGCTGTGGTAGGTTCCTGAGCTGCGAGTGGCTGCGAAGGGCTCTGACACCAGGCTGGGCTTGGCTTCAAGAGCAGAACAAGACTCTTTGCTCCACTGGTTCTAAGAAGCAGCAGGCACATAGGGTCTGGAGAAAGAGAGAGGCTCTGTCTTCAACCCTGAATCTCCCTCCCATCTTTCTCTCTCCTGTGGACGAGGCTGTGGGGACTCTCCAGGAGCTGATGAGAGATCAGAAGAAAGGCCTGAGAGATGCAAAGGGTGAGCTTCCTGGGCGGCAATTCCTGCTCTGGTACCCACGGGCTCTTAGTCCCTGCCTAGGCTGTCTCCTTCTGAGCATACAGGAGCAACTGCTCTGCCTCAAGGAGATGGTTAAGGGCCTGGCACCCAGTAGGTGTTCAGAATTTCATGTCCTTCTTTCTGTTACCTCTTTACTGAGAGTCACTCCTCTAGCAGCCAATCACATTCCACCCCCACTCCCCTGAGGCTGCAGGCTGTCAAAGTTTCCTCTGAGGCCCTGAAGAACTGGAGAATCTAAGGCTGGCTCCTGTAGGTACCTACCCCAGTGTCAGTGCCCTTGGCTATGCATACCTACCTGTCCCTATAAAGAGGAATGTTCTGCCTGGCCTCTCTCAACCTAGAGGTCCTGGCACAGGCCACCCAACGGGTTAGAAATGGACACCTGACCTGACCGCTGTGCCCATGTGCACAGCTTGCCTCCTGCCAGCTCTACCCACACTCAGCAGGCCTAAAGGTAGAGTTGCTGTTTCTCCCCTTCCTTGGCCTTGGCTGAGGTCATGGTACTCAGCGAGCACTCTAGAGGCTCTGGAATCTTGGTTTTGCCTTCAGAACATGGTGTCCATGCTGAGGGCTCCCCAGGAAACAGGTGGTGTACTCAGAGTAAAGAGCTCCGTGGAAATGTAGACAGGGGTGCTAGGATAGGAGCCCAAGAGACTGTTGCACTGCACTGCCCCTGGATGCCTGGGGTGGGGGGACCGGTACCCAGCAGGCTTTGGGGGTGGGCAGAGAAAAGGAAGGTTTGGGTGGTAGACTGGGGCTCACTGCCATTAGAAGAGTGACCTGCCACTTGGGAGGTGCATGCCTTGTCTCTTGACACACCCAAACAGAGACTCACGGGTATGAGGCAGAGATGGCGCTGCGCCCCTGAGAATGCGTTGTGATTTCCTGGGGCAAGTATCGGTGACCTGGCCTTACAGAGATATTAGAGCATGAAGCCTTGCCTGGCGTCTGGTGCCTTGTCAGTAACAGGTCATAGCAACCTCTGGAAAGGGTCCAATCTCTTTAGCCCTGATCTCAGACAGCAGCTGCTGGCCTTCCCGCAGTTCAGGATCTGGGTCTGACAGATTCATGGAAGGCTGTGTTCCTTTCCAGAGCTGTGAACAACCAGAGGATAGTGACAGAGGGGAGACAGATCAAAAGGGTACACGAGTCAGGGGGCTGCGGGCACTGCGTAGACTAGATGGCTATCTAAAGCTGCTGGGGTTCCTTAGGAAAACTGGGATGTGATTACGGAAAAGGTGATATGGATTTAGGACAAGATGCACAGCTGCCCTCAGCAGGGGCCAGAACCTGCTGTCAGGCTCCCGGCTGATGTTTTTCCTTCTGACTCTGTGAGCCGAGGGCTCTCCTGTCCTTGAGTGTGGCCATCTGCACAGATGCCCTGTTCCTGTCCAAGCACCGTTGGCAGCTGCTGGCAGAATTGAAGAGTATCGGTAGGCTGAACAGTGACTCCTGGCGTTGTTCATCAACTCTTCCCTGGATCCCATGAACATGTTGCCTTCCATGGCAAAGGGGAGAGGCAAAGGCAAGTTCAGGGTTTGGGGTAGGGAGGCCATGTTGACTTAGCCCTGAAAGCCAGGCATATGCTACACAATGGTGGTTTTTCAGCCAATGACTAATCACGGGATGAGGGAAAGCTGCGAAGCCCATTAGTTTACAGTGCCTCTAGCTCTATAGCTGTCCTAACATCATAGCATAACACTTTACCCATAGTGGTGAGGCCAAGACAGATGAATGCTCTGCCAGTCACTGCCAAGTGCAGCATACGTGACTATGGACAGGGCAGGGAACTGGACAGGGAACTGAACAGGAAGCAACCAGGGGACCTAGTTTGTGCATTTGCTATACTAGAACACTGGTGGTTATTTTAGAGTATACTCCGTGTACTTAGAAAAAAATAGAGTTTACTGCAAAAGTTTGTTTGGTTCGCTCACACCTGTATACACCTCTTCACTGGAGAGCCATGCCCTCCGAGGGGGTGTCCTCACTGCAAAGGTGACCTGTAAGTGGGGGACATGGGGACAGAAAAGGCTGGTGGGATGCTGTTATCACTGTGGCCAGGAGCAAGGATGTAGACAGCGTCCAAATGCCGGGAAAGGCCAGGAGCCTCCCATGGGGCACACTGCTGCCTGCACCACAGTTTTGCTCCCTGGTTCCCACACGGCCTCCTGACTGAACTGGCGTCTATGTTGCTTTACAGTGTGTGTGGTCATTTGTTACAGTAGCAGAAGAAATGGCGTAAACATGATAGCAGCAGGCTTACCGCTTTCTGGGTGCTTCTCGTCATAACGGCCTCTCTCTTCATCGGCCAAAGATAGAATCATCTCCCAGGGGTTCTCCACTAATGGGCTCCTTCCTCACCATCGGCCCCACCCCACCGGGCAGGCTGACTATGAGCTGGCATCTGCGACTGCCTAGGACTTACCTTTGACCTTCTCCTCTAGCAAGACTTTTCCTCACATCTCAGAGGCCCCAACTTCAGGGCCACGTCCTCTGAGAAGGCCAACACACGCCCCTTTGATACTCTGTCAGCTCCCTTTTTGCACATTTCCTACCGGCAGGAATCCCACCGGGGTGAACGTCACAGGCTCCTTCGGTGTCTGTGATGACTGGAAGCCAAATGCACAAGGATGGTGTCAATTTAGCTTGAAACCCGCGCAAAGCACGCAGTAAGCAAACACTTGCCAGATGAGTGCATGGATGACAGCAGATGGACCAGTATAAACGTGGGGGTCAGGGAGAAACTCCTAAAGATAGCTGTTGGGACTCCCTCTGGATGGCTGGCTTCTCCCCAGATTGTTTTTCTCCTAGTTCCTGCCTCCCTTGGCATTAGTGTGACCACTGGTGCAGCCGGAGCTCTGGCCTGCTGGAGGGAGGAGGTGGGTGGTTGCTGAGACACGGAAGTGTGTCCCCTCATCTTCTCTCGTTCCCGCAGTGGTAGTGTTAGAAGCAGGGCCCTTGCCTTCAAGGGGAGCTGGTTGCCACGATGGAAGCCTGACCGGGACCGTGATGGAGAGAACCTTCGTTGATCAGGACCACATGGGCCAGGGAGGATCATGGGAAGAAGAAACCAACTTCTGATGTTTTGAGCACTTTGGATCGGCTTATGCCGGCATCTTGCATTACTATAATTAATGCAAACAGCATCTGGGAGTGAGAATGTTGCCATAACAACAAACCTAAATCAGGTGGGCCTGGCCCAAGCAATGGCAGTGGGAGGAGAGGGCACAGAGGTCTCAGGTAGGGAAGCTGGGGCTTACTGTGTGGTGGCAGAGCATTTAATGGCCTGTCTCTTAAAGTGATTTGGAAGGTCAAGGGCAATGGCTCTGAGATGGCAAGAGGCCTGAAAGCTCATGGGTACCTTTCCACCAGGGCTGTCCATAGTGTGCTATTCTAAAAACACTGAGCCCGGGGAAGGACTGTTCGGGATGTGAGCAGAAAGGGAAGAATGTCATCAAAAATGAACCTTTTCTGGGCTATTTTTTTTTTTTTTTATGCTTATGTGGGCAAGTCAGAGATTTCTATAGGGCATGAATGCTCGGGTCTGATTTCACAGCAGCTTCTCTGTACTAACATATGATTTGGGTAAATACCACCTTTAGCTATAAATAGGACTGTGGACCCACACGCCGGCTGAGTCTCCAGTGGCAGGAAGAGGCTGCACTGATCCACCTTCTCGCCAGATGTCTCATCCTGGAGTCTACGGCCTGGGTCTGCAGGTGGAGAGCTGGACCCGAGGGAAGCAGACTCCTACGCCCTTCGACGGTCACCGTGTGACCAATGGTCACCGTGTGCCCAGGACCACAGAGCTACACTCCCTTCTTTGTAAGGGAAGCACTGCTGGACAGAGGGCCGGCGGAGGGCACCTGGACTTGGCCAGGAAAATCCACAGCTGAACTCAGAGAAGCCGAGGGCCCGCCAGTGCTCACTCGGCAAGCAGCTGTCCAGCTGCGGGAAGAGCAGCAGCTGAGACTCAGGCTCACCCTCCCACTCTCACATTCGCTCACTCTGCTTGGTCTCTCACAAGCCCGTCTCCTCAGCCAGCTCTGCAGACCCTCAAGGAAGATCGTTACCTGCTCCTCCCCGGGCCCACCTTTCCATGCTTTGTGATAGGGAGCTGGACCTAGGGAACAGAAAGTATGTGTCTGCATGGGGTGGGACGGTGGGGAAGGGTGGGGTGGGGCCTGGGTTTCTAGATTTGTTGTATTGGCTTGTTACATGAACCTTGGCTGGCCTTGGGTTACTCAGATCTTTGCCCCACTCTGGAGGAACCTACCCTTCCCCATATGTATGGCATTGTCCTGCAGTTGCCCATCAAGACAACCTGTGTTTTCTAGGCTGGCCAGCAGGGGTTGGATATGATCTGGTGCCAGGGAGTTTGATTCACAGCCTATTACAGATCATTCATCACGGAGGCAATTACCCTGGCTGAGAGAAGAAGCCTCAGGCCCCAGGCTGCCTCAGCACTTACTGAATCCAACCCTCTAGACTCCCCTTATTTTCCCCCAGCTTGCTGACTTCTTTCTGACAAGATTAACTTTACTCAAGTCAACACTTAGGGCTCGCAGTCAGTGTCTCCTGATGATGCAGACAGAAGCTCAGGCACACAGCAGGACAGCATTTCTCAAAGTCTTCCTCTAAGCACCGCAGTGTAGGCCACACTTGCTGAGCACTGACCTTGCTGGCCCTCGTGGGTCCCGGGGCTGCTGGGAGGTGGTGGAGAGACAGGAACTGGTGCCCTCAGCTTCAGTCAGTGCTCTGCTGTTCTTATGAGAGAAACCTGAGCTGCTCATTCAGTTGGCACCCAGGCTTTGCTCTCCTGATCTCTCGTTTTCCTTCATATTAAATTGAGAAATGGCCTAGGCTGTCTTTTCTGCTTGTAGCTCAGGCCATTGTGAACAGATAATTAATCAGAGCTTTTCCTAACAGAGTTTGGGGATTGGCATTTTCAATGCTCCCCCCTCCCAAGTTGAAGTCCAGGTAATGTGGCATCTTTTCGAAATAGAACAGCGAATTAGACAATCACAAACTTGCGTTTGGCAGATGAATCATTCCAGAAAGCTCCCAAGGGCATAAAAGCAATCTTACATGTTAGAGAAGCCATGGCATTAGGAAGAATCTACTTAAAGTTCCACAGCGTGGATGGAACTAGTAGAGAGCTTGATGCTGCCTCTGCCTGGCTCCTCTGCCTTGGTTTCCTTTCCGGTAACCCAGTAGTCAAGATTCTGTAAGCCTCAGATGGGGTGGCTCTGTTGGTTTAGGTGGCGCAGGCACTCACCAGTCGGGTACTGTGGTCCTGCACTGCCCCCTGGTGGACTCAGCCCTGACTCTCAGCTGGGACTTGGCCTGGTAGCTGTAGGTGGCATGGAGTCCAGCCTGGTGGCATGGCCTCTGGTTTTAGAGAAATGACTATTTCAGCCTACTGAGACGGACTATAGCAGTTGCAGTCCTTGCTTACCAGGGGACATACACTCGTTATTGATTCATTTGCTACTGTCTGCTAAGAGACCTGCATTTTCCTGACTGAAATGTTGAATGGACACAGCCTTTGCTCTAGCCTCGGAGGATGATTAGGCTCACAGGTAGATGCCCACTCTGCGAAGAGATCAGATACCTTTAGCTAATCCTGGGCGTGATGGGAGTGCCAGGTAAGACAGGAGTGGTGCCATAGTTTGGATGTAGACTGTCCCCTGTCTGTAAAGACTTGGTCCCCCAAGTGTCCATGGCACTATTGAGCAAATAGTCCTAATCCTGATACCAGGTGTGTCCAGACCTTTTCCTAACCCTGCTGTCTACAAGGTGACCAGGCTGGCAGTCCAGAAGATCTCTTTTAGAGGGGCAGGGTCTCCTGAGGGGACTGTCATCAGGTAGGAAGGTCTGCTGGCACCGGGACCCCCCAGCTGACCCTCATGTTCCCCAGTTACTTACGAGAACCTTCTCAGAGGTGTCTGTGAGCTGAGCTCACTCAGGACCAGGACTGGCTGGGTACACTGGGCAGGTGGCCCATGAGGTACCAGTTCCACAGACAGTTAGAGAGTCCATACAGCATAGAGGGGCATTCTGAGAGCAGGGCTCTGGCAGTGACGAGGCTCAGTGTCCTCACGCAAGGACAGTTGACCAAGTGTGGGTGTTGAGGCTGAAGAACTTGGTGATTATAATTCCTGGCTCTCGGTTGCTCCGGAGTGGACTAGGTGGTTCAAGGCTTGGACAGAAAGCCAAAGGGAGCGGCCCTGTCACAGATGGGGTAATCTTATGGGAGTAGGAAGGATCTGGCTCTGCTTCACCAGCCTGGCCCCTGGAAGGCAGGCCAGGCCTCCCATTCTTTCAGAATGGGGTTCCACCCAATCTGAGCCCCCTAGGAGGCAGCATGCGGGTACTCAGAGGCGGGCGGGAGGAAATGCTTCTCTGGCCCAGGCTCGTAATTAGACCCTTCAATTGCAATTACTTTTGCAATTAGCTCAGCTGGTAATTGGAACTGGAGGTGGTAATTTCTGTCCTTCACGGAAGCAAGCTCCCTTTGAATTGGGCTTTACTTATCTGTCCAGGATGCTGGGTAGTGCTCTGGGGAGCACTCAACTCTTGGGAGCAGCTCCGAGAGCAAAGCCTTAGGCTTGGCACAGTAGGAGGCACAAAGATTTTGCCGAGTTCCCTAAGGTGGGACCTGGGGCATGGTGAGCATGAGCAAGGGGCAGCTCTGCCTTTAAGCTTTGTAGAGCTAGGAAAGGCGACACCCCAACAACTTCAGTGAGCGGAAGTCCAGTGTAGGTAGACAGCCTCCACAACAGCCTGTACTTCTGGTATTTGTGTCCTGGTATAAGTCTCTCTCTGAGTGTGGGGTGGCGCGGAGTGCCTTGCTTTGAATCGTTAGATAAGACAAAGGTTGCTATGACATTTGTCACCAGGGTTTATATGTTAGAAGCTTAATCTCCAAGTTCATGGGTCAATGGCATTTGGGAGGCAATAGGGTTGAGCGAAGCAGGAGGATGGGCAGGAGGATGCCCTTATTGCAGCTTTCTGTGGAGAGGCAGGATGAGCTTTGAGGTTTGCTTGATCTTTCCACATGATACCTTCTATCGAGGCCTTCATTGTTGGCTAGTGTCCTGCTCTTAGATTCCCCAGGCTCTCATACCACGAGCAAATACACTTCCAGTCTTCACGAACTGCCTATCTGTGCAGCAGCAAATAGATTAGGATAAAGGTTATATTGAAGAAAAGAGCTCAACATTTTATCCCACTCTTAGAAACACCGGAAGCTTCTGTGTCTCTAGTCAATAGAAACGTGGGTATTTCTCCTTTCTGTGCAAGCAGTCCTGCAGATTCTGCAGCAGGCCTGCGCAGGCTTCTTTAATACAGTACCAATACAGGCTTTTTTGGAGTGGGTAGTGGCTACTCTGGGCTGAATTCTCAGCCCAGAGACTGACTCCCACTGTAGATGCCAGTGGTGGGCACAGGCTGTGGTTTGAGCTCCCTAAAAAGACTGGCTACAGTCTGGGTTTTTATGGTCAGCTCCCTGGGCTTGATGACTTTGGGAATGAGGCTTACATAACCCAGGAAAACATGTTTACTGGCTTATTACTTGCTAATGAGCAGCAGATGGAGAGATGAGCAGGATGGGACATGAGGGGAGAGACTTAGAGTGTTGGCTGTGGCCCCTCCACAGCAGTCTGCATGAACTCTGGGACCTGGAAATTCTACAGACTTGTTTCTTTTTTGGGGTCTTATGGAGATTTTATTGCTCAGGCATGATTGAGTACATCAGGAACCATCAATGGAAAACTTAACCGTCTGTCTCTTTCCCTTCTCCGGAGGGACTGAGAGTCATCCTTGGCCATTTTAGTGACTAGTGACTTCATGACACCCTGAAGCCATGTCACAGTCCCTGTATTCCAGCCCTTTATTAGCATACAAAAGATATATTTATTAATCCCCCACTTCCAAGGGTTTTACGTGCTCGTCAGGAAACAGGTGAAAGTCAAACGCACATGTCACCATGTCTGGCTGTCGCTTCAGGGCAGCTTCCTCTCAGTCCAGCGGAACAGGCCTATAGACCTTCTGGAGAAGCCTATGAACCTTTCAGCTTTCTCAACTCCCAGAGAAGCCTATGAACCTTTCAGCTTTCTCAACTCCCAGAGTCCTGAAAGTAATATTATGTAGTATTCATTCTTTGGTAATTTCTCACATGCATGCAAGTTATTTCAGACATATTCACCTCTCTCCTGTCCCCCCCAGTTCCTCCTGGATGCCCCTCATGTCCCTCCTCTCAACGTATTGTCCTTTTCACTTTTTTCTGTAAACTACTGAGTCCAATTAGTGTACTTAGAGCCATGGGAAATCTTGAGAAATCTGCCAGGATTCGCTCTCCTCCAGACAAGCAGCCCTTCTTCTTGTTGGTAGCTACTCGAAGGGCCCCGTGCCCCTCCACCATCCATTCTGAAACGCTGACAGGCTTGCTCATGTGCCGGAGACCGACTGCTATTAAGTCAGTGAGTGCAATGGTCCTGTCATGTTCAGAAGACTGAAGGGGAGAGAGGAACAGTAGGGGTGACTAAGTGGACAGGGAATTGGGAGAGAGAAGAGGAGGAAGTGGGGATGTTTGGAAAGGACATATAAAAGCATACTATTTTATAAAGTCACACACACACACACACACACACACACCTTACATGGAGGGTGACACTTTCCCTTGCAGCTTCATTGTCAGGTGTGGGGCACCTCCCCCCTTTTTTTGGTTGAGGGAGGGAGCCCCAGAACAACGCAGGCCACTGCCATTCTCTCTAGGTGCCCCCAGAACTTGACGGTAAGATCCACGGCTGAAGACACCACGCACTCTGCTCGTAAGACTTGGAGAGATCAAGCTGAACTGCTCTGGGAGTTTCCTCCCTGATGATAGCTCTCCACATCTGAACGTGCTACTCAGATGTGGAGAGAAGAGTGAATGGCCTTACCCAGGTGTGAACTCTTCAAGCTACAGCAATGACTGGCCTGGCAAGTTATGCTCATGGGTGTAATAGCGGTATGGATGCCATGAGGGTAACCCGCTGTCTCCGATCTTATTTAAAGCCCTTTCCAGAGGGTGAAACTCATGCCTGGTACTGTAAATCTGGCCAAGAATCCTGACAAGGGAGCTGATAAACCAGCCGTCGGGGTGAACCCATTACTACTCTTTTCTTGAATGGACATAGTATCGAACTGCCTTCTAAGTGGGTCTCTACACTCATAGATTAGGGCAGTCCTTAGACCGCATCAGAGAACCGTCTCTACTGTGGGCTGTGGTTAATACAGAGACTCAAAAAAGGTCAAGGTTCAGAGAAAAACTGTCTGTGGAAGTCTGAAGGACACAGCTCTTGTTTCTCAGTTAGTAAGGAAGACACACCTCAAAGGAGAATTCCAGAATTCTGTTAGTTAGGAATGGGATTTCAGCGAAGAGGGAACAATTAACACAGAGATTATTATTTATTTTGATAATTTATTTTTACTTTTTACAACTTACTCACTTTATATCTCAATTGTAGCCCCCTCCCTCATCTCCTCCTGGTCCCATTTCTCTCCTGCCCCCATCCTCTTTCCCTAGTCCACTGAAAGGGAGAGTCTTCCTCTCCTACCATCTGACCCTAGCCTATCAAGTCTCATCAGGACTGCCTGGGTCCTCTTCCTCTGTGGCCTTGCTGCGTGGTGGGTGTGTGTGTGTGGTGGGGGGGAGTGATCATAGAGCAGGCAACAGAGTTCATGTCAGAGACAGCCCCTGCTCCTCTTACCCACATGGAGAATGAGCTGCCTATGGGCTGCATCTGAGCAGGGGGTCTGGGTCTTCTCTGTACATGGTCCTTGGTTGGTAACACAGGGATTATTCAAAGTTCATCCACTGGTGGGCCGAGCTGAGGTGGCAGGAAATTATGGCTGTCCATAGGGGCCTACACCAGGCCATGACCTTGCACCAGAAGAATCCACACTACTACCCAAGCCTCTGCCGTCTGCATAGATGAGGCACAGTCGTTCTGAGCCTCAGCTGCAGAGATGCAGGGTCACACACCTGTAGCTCAGCGCCACAGGAGAACCAGAGGGCTATGCAGGCACTTGTTATTTGCATTTGATTTGGACAGGAGGGCTTCACAGGACAGAAAGGGTTAAAATGTGAGCGGGAGCCCACGGTTGGACAGCCTTCTTTGAAAACTGGCTTCCAGGGCAGCAAATAAACAGAACACACCCGCAGTGCACCCGCAGTGTCAGGCTAGGGAACACCGTCCTTTCCCCTAACAACAGGCTAACTTTGTTTTCTGAGCATGCTGGCTTGAAGGCTTGGATGGGCTGAATCTTGAGAAATCCAGGATTCAATTCCTCCCACTGCGGGAGAGGGGAGGTATTCTATTTAAATTCAGATGCACATTTAGACAACCCTGAGAGGGATTGCTTTGGCTTGGCAGTTTCTAATCTCCAGCTCATCACTTCCTCCTGCTGCTCACTGGGCTTCTGCCTTCCCCTTCAGATTTTTATTTTACGTTTTCAAGAAAGAACACAAAAAGTTGATACAGAGTTCTTTAAAAAAGAGCACAAAATTGCAAAATTAAACTCAATCAATGTTTATATTCAAATTGTGCTCTGCAAGCGCCAATGTTTTACCAGCTGGTAATGCGCAACCGAGTTCAAAACTGATTAGGTCATTTTAGATGGGTGAGGAAACATCATCCCGTGTTTATGTGACGAAGCCAGCCAGAAAGTCCTGAAGAAAGGGTCCTTGACATACGTCCAGCCTCGGGATTTATCAGACCTGGAAACGTACTATGTTTGATGACTGTGAAACTGTTACTTTAAATGGTGTGATATTGAAAGTAAATGTTTTCTAACAAAGTTTTACCAGTGGGTGCTGGGTGAGTTGCCTATTTTATTCTTTCTTTGATCTCGGTAATAATGATCACTCCTATTTTCCGGATGGGGAAACAGAGGTGCGAATGAACGGGAAATGGGTCTCCAAGGTTCTCTCAGAACCCGGTTGGAGTCAGAAAACATATCTCGGGGTTCTGAGGTATAGAGAGGAGTGTGAGTCTCTTTGGCTCCAACCCTGGGGTGCACATTTTATTTATTTATTTTGTCTTGGGTTAACATGGAAATTGACTTTGTAATCCATTATATGCTGAGCCTGATGAAAGCTTGCATCTACGTGAGCCCATGGAACCCTCCCCTATACATTTTATGTAGCTAAGCTGAGCCATATTTGACAAGTTATACCTTGTAGGTATTAAGATCTTGTACTTTGAAGAGTTTTTAAACAGCATCTTTTGGTTTTTAAGATTTGTTTCATACTTAGGAAGCTCTGAAGTTTTCCCCTAGGCCTTAAATATTTTTGCAGACTTATGGTGTCTAATGAATAAACGGCCCGGCCAACAGGGGGCACCCAATCCACCAGTTGGTTCTAGACCCCAAGATGGCTGCTCCAGGATCTAAGCTGAGACTCCTACAGATGTAGCTTCTGCACGTGACACTTTTAACTTGTTCTGCTGGGGACAGCAGGAAGCAGGCTGGCTCTCTCATGAAACATTTAAGTCTCAGGCTCAGGGAGAACTTGGTATTTTTCTAGTAAAAACTATCCCGTTGGTTCCTTGCACCAGCAGATCCTGTGTCTGTGTGTTCCACAACATGTTTAAAATTGTGTCATGCTGAACATGCAGACATTCCCCTCATCGTCATCGCCTAAACTACATGGTGTGGTGATTGTTTTCCCAATATTTACACTTAGAGATAGGAGCCTGACCAGTGTGTAGAAGAAGATGTGCAGACAGTTGAATAAAACACTACACCATCAAAGAGACCCAAGTGTCTTCAGGGGACAAGTGTGGTGGACTTGGAGCCAGTCACCTGTGGTACAAAGGACAACTGTAGACAGAGAGACAAAACCACTTACTTAGCCACTCCACGGTCACAGTGCAGTCAATAGTCTAAAAATACTGAGAGAAAAAATGTTTCTCCCCCTTTGGTGGCTATTGTTTAGTTCTTAAGCTTTCCTTCGGGAAGTGTTCAAAATCAAATAACTTGGTGGGAAGCACAGAAGAGAGCTTTAATTTTAGAGAACTTTGCATTTGTTGTTGTTAAGCATGGTGGCACAAATTACTGAGTTTCTAAATCCCCCTCTCCCTCTCTCTGTCCATCTCCCTCTCCCTCTCTTTGTCCATCTCCCTCTCCCTCTATTTTTCTGTCTCTCTCTCCTTCTTCCTCTTCCCTTCCTCCCTCCCCTCTCTCCAAATGTCCAGAGTAAGGTAAAAGCATAGAGAATGAAACAGGTTGGGGATTGTCAGGGGCCTGGAGCTGTGATCACAAATGTATATGGTGGTTCTGTGGAGGGTATTGAAAACATTTTTGAGTTGGGGATGGCTGCACAACTTCATGCCTATATGGCACACATTGAATTGTGTACACTGAAGGCTGGGGCTTCATGGTATACAGATTAGATAATGACTTTAAAAAGTCTGCAGTGAAGGTTCTGCACAGGAGATTTTTAAAAAATCCCTTGGGAGGGTCCTCTCTGCCTTGTGTTCAAGTGCAGGGATCCACAGGCTCCTCAGCTCTGAGGGAGTGTGAGTATGGAGCTGGAGCTGGCTTGTCCAGGCTCCCTACTCTGCCTAGCTGGCGTCGGCCACTCTTCACCTTTTGCCTAGCCTGTCTTCAGCGACATGTTTTGGAAGCGACAGGCTTTGAGAATGGAGTCTGCTCCATTTCCCTTCTGTAAACGGTCACAGCTCATTCTAAACACTTGCTGTGATCTACCAGAGACTTTTGTTATTCACGCCGCAGGCAAATTGATTCCTGCGCACTGGTAACTTCTGCCACTTGTTTCTCATGTTAGTGGGGAGTTCGCTCTGGAGTGGATGCAAAGGAAGAATTTCCTATCAAACTGTGATCAGTGCCACTGTTCCCTGAGCGCTTTGTGTGCTGTGGCAGGTGCCCTCACTCTTCGGCTGCTCAGATCGCACGCGTGGACGTGACAGTGACAGAGCGCTCAAAGCCTCAGTTGGGAATGTGTGTAAGTTCATCTCCTTAGCCTGGTGGCCCTCAGCTCTTCCTCCTCAGCCCTCCTCTTCTTCTGCCTGCCACCTCAGACTGTACTTAGCAATACTGAATCTTACCTCACCACCATGCAGGCTCCTTCTGATTGGTCCAGGTACTCTACAGAGCAGATGGGTCCTGTGGCAAAAAAAGAGGCTTCTTGAAGATAGAGAATCAGATTGTAAATAGCACAGCCAGGTTCAAAAAACAACTGTGATGGCGTGGCATTTGGTTTGCAGAGTCCATTGAAGGAAAGAACGCTGGGATGCCTCAGAAACAGCCTCAGCACTGAGGTCTTCCTGACACACCTGCCCCTCACATAGAGAGCTGCTTTCTCCAAAGTTCCATCATCAGCCTGATGATGCTATGAAAGGAAGTAAGTGGTGACGCCTTTACCCAGAAACCTTATCAACCAGATTCATTTATAGGGCAGGAGACACCACATCCAGACCAGCTTTTTACAGTCTGTTGTCTGCTTTTTTCTAGAGCAGCATAGCTGCATTTGGTAGCATAGTAGATGATGGTATTTTTGCACATAATACACATGCACATGAACACACACACACACACACACACACACACACCTTTGTGCCCACATCCTGCTTTCTCCTGTCCCCTTTCCCTTTCTTACTGGCTTCTTTCCTCTCCCTCTGCTTTCTTGTGAGACAACTCCTATTACGGAGATTGTCTATCTTCATGATAAGATAAATTTTATGCACCATGCAATCACTTCCTTCCCTCCCCCTCCTATGACTTGGGTCATCACCCCCATCCGCAAGCTCCCACCCTTTTCACATAGTGGAGAATGTTGTGAAAAGTCTTGGATCTGGCCATATTGTAGTCTCACATCCCGCAGTGTTCCTGTACATGTAGTTAAACCTGGGCTTCTCTTCTGCTAACCTGCCTGTTAGAAGTTTCTGTCATACACTAAAGGCCTTTCTCTTCCATCAGCATGAAGAAAAGTGTTCCCAGTATCACTCTTTCACAGATGATAAAATAAGACATGCAAGGCCTTGTGTCTGTCTCTTGGATTGTGCCCTCTAGCTAGTCCCTAGATCTGGTAAATGTTGGGTCCCTGGAGGTAGAACTCAGAAGGCTCCTATCCGCACATCTCTACAGGACATCACGTGCCCAGAGTGGTCCTGACTTGGTTCTCACAGCCCGAGCTCTGAAGATGGCAGGGAAGAGGGCTGTTCCCAAATGCAGGATTGCAGTGTTTGCAAGACTTGGGACTGGGACAGCCAGAAGACCCATTCTGTGTGTGTGTGTGTGTGTGTGTGTGTGTGTGTGTGTTTGTCTCCAGGGACTAAGGGCATAAGAATGTCCCATTCAGTGTGGGTAAGTGTCTTCTGTGCCTGGACCTTAACACGTGTGGAAGCCTGGTGCGTGACATGAGGACAACCGAAGGAGCCTGCTTGAGTCCACAGGTATTCAGACAGGAAAGCTCCTAGTGCTCAGGAGGAACGGCCATCTTGGCTCATGCTTTTAGTCCATGGTACCCATGATTCTGTTGTTCTGGGCATGGGTGGGGCAGACCATCAAGATGGGAAGGGTGTGGTGGCCGAGCTGCTCCCTAAGGTGCATTCATCTGTAGGTTTATCTGCTGGTGGAGTTAGTATTCTCACGATCAAATCAATTCTCACAAACCCATCACCTGGTGGCCGAGCATTCCTAGAGGAGCCCTAGGGGGCAGACACCACCGAAGCCCTTTGTTGGGCTCTTCTAAGCAAGCACAGTCTCATTTGATTCTTTTTGAGGATTCTCTGATGGAGTGTAATTATCCACATCTTATATAGGAGACCTGATATGCTGAACAATTGAGGATCTGGCGTTCAATGCCAGCCAGCCAGCCACTGTGAACCATTAACTCTCAGATGATTTTGGAGACACAGTGAGGAGAAAACAGGGATTGGAAACTCGTTAGTTAGGAGTCTATGAAAGCCTTGGTGTGATGGTTTGAATGAGATGTCCCCCAGGGTCTTGGACATTTGAACACTTGCTCTGCAGTTGGTGGCACTGTGTGGGTGAGTTCAGGAGGGGTGGCATGCTGGAGGGGTATGTTTCTGAGGTAGACTTTGAGCTTTTAAAGCCTGTGCCATTCCAAGTTTGTTCTCTCTGCCTCGTGCTTGCAGCTCTAGATGTGAGCTCTCAGCTGCCAGCTTTAGCCTCAGGTCTGAATAGCTCCCATGTTGTCTCCACATTTATGGACTGTAACCCTCTGAAATTGTAAGGCCAAATAAACCGTTCTTCTAGAAGTTGCCTTGGTCATGGTGTTTTATCACAGGCGGAGAAAAATAACTAGGACACGTGACAAAAGCCTAACCTAGCTCCCTAGCCATGGAGGTTGGAAGGAGGGCACCTGGTCAGGAGGCTCTGTGGTGCACACTTGAACTTTGTGGAGAAAACATTCTCAGGATGAAAGCATCCATATTCTCTGTGTTGCCACACTTTTCCCTAGTTCACCCAGAGTGTGCAGGAGGTAGAAGCACCCATAGTGCAGAGAAGCATGGGAGGATCCTCTTTGAACCCCCATTCCCAATTCCTCCTAGAGGTGTTCCCAGGACAACAGGGTCAGGAATGAAGCAGAAGACAAGAGCCAGGAGCAATCTGCTCAGGTGTGGCTTGGGAAAAGGCTTGGTGTTGTTGTATAGTTTTATTTCTGAGTTGTCAATTTCTGAAATCTGTCTATCTGTCTGTCTGTCTATCTGTGTATCCTTCCTTCCTTCCTTCCTTCCTTCCTTCCTTCCTTCCTCCCTCCCACCCTCTTTCTTTCTTTCTTTCTTTCTTTCTTTCTTTCTTTCTTTCTTTCTTTCATCTCACTAGCTTCTATACGTTTCTCCTCTCCTTCCACTTCCCTTCCTCCCTTTTTCCTTCACTGGATTGTACAGCCTTTACTGTATTTACTATATATCTGATATTGGGCAAATAGCTTTACAAATATCAACTCATTTAGCGTTGTTAATAAAAATCCAGGTTTAATATCTACCTGAAAAAAATCGAGATCCACCATTCCACATAGCAGCCTCACCCCACTGTTCAGCACTTTCTTCAGTGCCTCTGGCTGGAGTGACAGGATTGCTAATGTGTTTGTAGATGGCAGGGCAGAAGCATGGATCAATAACAGGGATACTGATCATAAATTGTTGATGTCCTTCTTCTCTATCCTCTGCCAGCGAACTTGGGTGATCCCTGCAGGAGTCTACGTCTGCCAGGGATGTGTCTGATATGTCCTTGCAAGGGAGGGATGCTGAAGAATGGGAAGTGATGAGTTATTTTGAGAACAGGACAGAGACAGTTTGATAATAGCAGTGACTGTTGTGGATTGGTCTGATGTTTGTATTTTGGTGCTAATTACTGGCCCTCAAGATCTGGTTACTGTCTGGATAAACCTATCCTTGTTGTGTAAATTGCCTAAGACATCATTCCTGATTGGTTGATTAAAGGCCTAAAACCTGGGCAGGGCAGAATGGGGTAGGTGTGACTAAGGTTCTTAGGCTTTGGGTTCAAGAGAATCACAGGAAACAGACAGAGGGGAAAAGAGGAGGATGGAGAAGAAAACACACGGGCTGGGAGGAAGGACTCCAGTGATGATGTGGAGGGAAAAAACACCAAATATAAGCAAGTATTCATAAGATTATGGATGAAAGGTAGATCGGATGAGGGTGGTTAAGGAGGATGGCATTGGATGGGGGCTGGGAGGTGGATGGTGAGGTTATTGAGACAGAATAGGTGAAACATATAATGCCCAGCCCAAGGTAAATAAGGCAATTATAAAATTTAACAGGTGTCTGTGTCTCATAAATTGTGATAGCAGGTTAAATAATACCACCAGAATAATTACAGGGCAAATAATAAACAATGTATAACCCAATACCCATGTTTATCACCAACACCAGGTGATGTTCAAGCTGAGATCTTGGGGGTAACTAAGGGAAACGGTAGATTGGAAAGGCAAGTGTGTAAAGGATGTGGCTGAAGAGTGGGTATGGGCTAGAACTGCCGGATCCTTGAGCAGGACGGAGGAACAGCATGAGATGAGCCAGGGCTGAGAGTCTGAAGGGCATTGGGAATGCCCCGTTTGGGTGACTGCAATCTAAGTGGCAATTTAAGGGGTGGTGATGCGGGTTCACTGAAGGGCCTGTACGCAGGACCGTCAAGTCCAGCTTTCAGCCTTAAAGATCTTCCTTGTAGGCAATGAACCGGGGTGTGAAGAGAGTGGAGTTGGCAGAATGTGGGGGACTCAGGAGCCAGTTCCAGTTGTGGTGGAGTTTCCAGTCTTCTCTATTCCTAGGGCCCTGACTCAGCAGAGCTCTGGGGTTGGCAGATTGAGGTCCGTACTCAGCCTCCGCCTCTGGTGGACTAGATGCTCATCCACCGTGCTGAGGGATTACTTATCAGCCCATCTCAGTTCCACGTGAAGAATGGATTTACTTCCTTCCTCTGTGGGCTGGCCACAGACTTGCTTTTGTTAGTAATGTGTTTGTCCAGAACCTTGAAATGGACATCTGCTTCTGGGGTTTTGGTTCATGCCCCGCCATTTCCACAAGACTATGTTTGGATGGACTCAAAGGTCCGAGAAGAAGTTGAGAGGTGCATGGAGGGAAGTTGTACCATCCCGTCAAAGCCTCTTGCTTACTCAAGCCTACAGACTCAGGAGCTGACCTTATGTTTTCTGTCATATGCTTTGAGTTTGTTTACACAGCATGGCTAGGACCATTAGCTGCTGTAGCCTGCCATGGCTGTGTGGCATGATAGGGCTCTGATAGGGACAGCTTCCTTAAAAGAGATCTAGGAGAAAGGCAGGACTCAGAGGTCATGAGAAGTCCAGGGTAGGTCCAAGGAGACCTGTGAGAACTTCTTTTCCCTAAAATTTCTCTACTTACTCTAGCTTCTAGGCAATAAGAGAAGCCAGAGGTGCACTGGAAAGCTGGGGAACATGGCCTCTTTGTTGGTGCTGAGAGTGGACCACACCCCTTTGGGGCACTTTGGCAATAAGAGACCTCCATACCCAGAATCCACTTGTACGTACAGATGCTGCTTGACTTGTGTGGGGATTATTTTCTAGTAACTCGGCAGAGGCCCGCTGCACTGGCTCAGTCTAACCCAGCGATACCCTACCTAAAAAGCCAGCAGGGTGCTGGCTGCCTGCCTGGTGGTCCCATGGCCGAGTAGGGGCTGCAGCCCACTGCTGCCACCCAGCATGGCTGGATGGAATTTGGTCGCCTCTGTTCAACCTGGGGCATGATGGCAGTTCCGCCTACCCCACGTGTGTCACCTTCACATCATCACAAGGAAAGAATTCTAAGTAGAGCCAGTGTAAGCCAGGGGCTGTCTGTGTCTTGTGACAAGCATGTGCCCCACCCCAAACACCGTCAGGTCACCAGCATCCTGTTGCTTAAACATAAGAAGCCAGTCCGGGAACTCAATGTCTGTGGCTAGGAAGACAGATGTGTACACCAGGTGACATGGGCCTTTGGTTAAAGATAACGAGGGAGACCTTTATGTCATAGTTGAAATTTGAAGATGTGGTGTTGAATTCATGTCCTTACAGACACTGCAACTTTAATGATAAGAAAAAAAAAAAAAGATTAGTCGGGGCTGCAGAGATGGCTCAGCGGTTAAGAGCACTACCTGCTCTTCCAGAGGTCCTGAGTTCAATTCCCAGCAACCACATGGAGGCTCACAACCATCTATAATGGGATCTGATGCCCTCTTCTGTCATGCAGGAAACTGTGCAAATAGAGCAGTTTTATACACAAGTAAATAAATCTTAAAAAAAAAAAAGATGAATCAAACACTGTGTAGCAATCTGAGGCTATCTATTCATCAAAAGTATATCATGGAAAAAGAATAGGATGGGGGTTTCCAAGTGAACTCTGGTTTTCCTTATAATATTATAGTGTTTTAGTTTATATGTCCTTTTTATTTTTAATATTTTTCACTGAAATAAAATAACACCACTTCCCACCTCTCTTCTCTTCTTCCTCTCTTTCCCTGACTCGTAAGTTAACAGCCTCCTTTTCCTTGATTATTATTACCTACATGTATATATAGATGTATGTATGTATGTACGTGTATGCACAAAAATATATAAATACAAAGTGCTGAGTCTGTTTTTGTGGTGGAGTATATATAGTTTCAAGGCTGATAACTCTACATTAGACAACCAATAAGGGAGGGCTCATCTTTGAGAGAGGCTAATTCTCCTTCTCCCAGAAGCCACTACTTTCCTGTAATTCTTTGTCTAGGAATTGAACTCTATGAAGGCTTGCTAAGGGTGGGACTCTGAAATTTTTCCCTTCTCATATGACCATCAGCATTCCTGTTAGTCCAATCTCATTTATTTAGTTATTTCTATTTTTAAGAGACTACCTCTGTAACTGCTTACGAGCTTAAAAGTAAATTCAAATTATAAATCAGAAAAGACATACTGTTGACAAGGGGGTCTGAGCTGTGACCTCACCTGTGTCATTGTGGGGAGCTGAGTGACTGTGACCTCATGGAGACAGCCACTGGAAGACTAAGCATGGGCAAGGGCTTGAAGATGTCAGTTGACAATGATGGTTAGGTTCATCTGGGATCCACTTAACCCAGAAGGCAAGTCCTTTGGGGGTCTCGTTTCTCTGGGAATTATGCCAGGCTTATGGCACACATGAGAGTTTTGGCAAAGGCTTGGGGAGTGAGCCCCTGACCCAGCAGACCAGCTTCCAAGGGCAGCAGCAGGACAGGTGGGAGAAGCCCATTGTGGCCAGTGACCTTGAGCAGGGAGATTGGGGGCTTGGTGCTGACCTCTGCAATGGCCGCCAAGTAATGAGTTACAAGTCTCTCAGGGTTGCTGACGGGGTGAAGGGAGCTTTTCCCAGCCATCCAGCAAACAACCTGAGTGGGCTGATGAGTTCTTGCTGGAGCACTTGTGATTCTGGTGGGGATGTGTGCCTGCGGCGATCATGTGCTGCTTGACTGACCTGGAGAGAACCACCCGAGCGTGGCAAGCTCCTTCTGTTCCCTATCTGTATGCTGATTAGCTGTCTCGTAAACACTGGTCCTGGGGATCGCAGCCGCTGGGTGAGTGAAAATGGGCTTCCTGGTACTCCGAAAGGTCTGCACCGCCTACCAGCTCAGCTGAGTATTCTAAACTGATTCCCTGGGCTCCGCAGCCATCCCCTAACATCTGTCATAGGCTAAGATCCAGGCTTTGGGAACCCTGGTTCTGCTGGGCCTGGAGCACCACCTATGGAATGTCATAGCATCCCACCTGGTGTGCAGACAGCACCTGCCCCCTGGTGATGTGCCTGCCAATCTCCAAGATTTAGTCCTTCTCCAATTCTTTTATAATGTTTAAATACAAGCCTGTCTCCCTGGAGGGTAGGGAGCGCATACTCTTACGTTTATTGACCCCGGCACATTGCTAGGGGTCAACAGAGAGCGGGCCCTCAGAAAGCTTTATGTGAGGAAGAGTCAGGGAGATCCGGAGTTGGGGGTCAGCCTGGGCTACAAAGTGAGTTCTCGGCCAGCCTGGGCTTTATAGCAATACCTCATTTTCCACTTCAAACAATAAAGTTTTACTCTTCACCTTGAGGAACCAGGGTTGCTCCTGCTCTCTGCCTCTGCTCCAAGGCTCCTGGTCTGGTTTCCCAAGTGAAATCTCAATGGCCTTTCTTGCTTAATGCCTTTTAAAGGCTTCTCGTTAGGATGAGTCATACAACCTCCCATACAACTTTCCCCCCACCCCCACCACTTCCCAGGCAGAGGCTAAGCCCCAGCTGTCCATTTGGGCAGCTCAAGTGCTTACCCCCACATTGCTTCAGCCAGTCTGGGTGACCCCTGCAGCTTTCCTGTCCTTCCACTTTGGTTGAATTACCCGTCTTTCCTTCTCATCCAGTTCATGCTGGTGGACTCTGAGCCTGCAGACCAGGCTCCAGCGTGGCTGGTTTTCTATCTAGTTCCCTGATGGGTATGACACACATGGCTATAATCAAGGAGATATCAGCTCCATCAAGCACTGACCAGCGTTAGCTACTGAGTCACCTTTCCATGCCTTCTGCACGGCTTTGACCTTCTCTCTTGACATATTAAATGCTGTTTGAGAAGAGGAGTTTCTGTAAGCTTCGAGTTACTAGCTTTTCTCTGGTGTTTATGAAAGCTCATCAAGGTGTATCTTCATGGTTTCTTCTGGAGGTACCAAAGTTCAGGATTCTACGACCTCCAGCCTCCTCCCTCCCAGCCCAGGGTCCCTTCCCAAGCTGATGCTCAGCTACCCAAGTGTGCCCTCCACTCCAGCCACCTTCCTCCCTTCTCTGCAGCCTTCCTCTGGGATCTGAATTTCTCTTGTCCTGGTCCCTTGCCTACACCTCAACCACTTAGTGTGGGTCTTGCTCGATGGATGGACACTTCTACCCTGAAGACGTCTAGTGTGTTGAATCTCTGCCTTTAACAAGTTTGAAAACCTCCACCACAAATATACTTGCCAAGCACCTGCTACACACTTGAAGCACCAGGTAAGCAGGAAATGGTGTGCTTTCACAAGTCAGCAACAAATGGAGACGTCAGATCATAGAGTGGATTGGATGGCAGCTCTCCAGGCATTTTACCCAGAATCTCAGCATGTCACCTTAAAGTAATTTCCTCCTCTATGGTTTTCATATTAAGAAAAAGTATAGCTACTCGAAAACTTCCTTAATTTTTTTTGTTTTGTTTTTACTCATTTTGTGTGTGTGTGTGTGTGTGTGTGTGCATATGAGAGAGAGAGAGACAGAGAGACAGAAAGGCAGCATTTTGATAGCTTTATTGGAACGTGGTAACACAGAGCATGGATTTGTAGCTCCACCTCAGCTGTTCCTCCCCCAGGCCTTACACACTCCTGTTTGTGCTGCCATGAAAAGCTCCAGAAAGTCACATTTGCAGGAATCCTCTGAAGCATCAGGCTGTCTCTGGGCACTGTGGTCTTGAGCCCTGATTGGCTGCCTCTCTGAACAGGCAGGTCCATTTGCACCAAAGATCTTGTGCCATTAGTTAGTTGGCCGTGACTTAGGAGACTCACCTGCCATAGGCCCCTGAGAAGACATCTAAATGGGTTTCTCGGGCTTTCAGAGGGAATTTGACAAAGAGACCCAATGGTTGTCTTTGGGGTCATCATACCAAATGATGCCTTGAAGTTTACTGGCAGGCTAGCTCTTAAAATATTAGTGTGTGGACCATTCTTTGCACATTCACTTCACAATTTTTCACTAAGCTTCTACTATGTATAAACACTTTTCCAGGGGTCAAACAGGCAAAGGTCAACAGAAGGAACTCATGTGTAGGGAAGGCAGATGCGGTCCAAGAATCCACAGCCAACTGCTACATTACAACCACTCCAGTGGCCTCTACAGAAAGTTCCATGATGTGTGGCAAGGGCCTGGTGTAGCATGAGTTAGAAGAGACAAGGAAGAAATTCTCAAGGAGATGGTGTTTCAGCTGAGACCTCATGGTCTCAACTTGTCCAGAAGACAAAAGAGCATTTTAGGTCATGGAAAGAACACTCTGAATGCCTTGGTTGCTAGAAATAGTAGATCTAAATAAAAACAATAAGACAAACAGGGGCGGAAGTGAGAGAAGGCTGGGGCATAGGGAGAAGCTGAGGGGACATGGAAGCCGACAAGGCCAAGTCAGCAGGACAGCCTGAAGAGTGGTCTGTCCTGTATGTGACATGGTAGGGCATGCATTTCCACAGCCCACCAAGGCTGTCCTGTGGAGAGCTGACTGGAGGAAGTGGAGCGGGGCGGGGGCGGGGTAGTGCGGGAAAGCCATCTGTGTAGTTCTTCCAGTGTCTTGATGGAGACTACAGCAACAGGTTCAGCTGAAAGGGAAAGGTGAAGGTTACCAGTTGGACGGTGGATATGCCTGGGGGCTAAGACTCTAGCGTTCTGCCATGAAAAATCAAGGTAAAAGGAGGGGTTGAGACTGACCTTGGCTTTTGAAGCCCAGAATGTGTCCTTTGCTTGAGAAGGGGGTCTTTAGGGAACCAGGTGAGAGTGTAGTTGTGGCCATGTTAAAGATAAAACATCCAGGTGGAGGTGAACCATGGCCTGATACCTTGCCTACAGCTGTAAATCAGTAAATAATCTTATGTCTTGTGAATAAGATCATGAATGTAGATGAGGTCCCAAAGGGAGAGCCAGAATGAGAAGTCTCAGCACTGAGCCCCAGGGAATGGTCACATCTAATGGCTGTGTGGAGGACAAGTCACAAAGAGGGCCGAAAACGAGGCATGGTTGGGGGCAGGAGAGGGTTGAAGTTAAGGAAGGGCAACACCATTGAGAAGACCTGGGGGAGAGAAGCGTAGACACCCTCATCTCTCTGGAGCTGTCACTAACTCCATCTCATTGAGTTTCTTCCACAGTTCTCTAACTGCAGAAAGGGAGCTTACCCATGTATACAGAGGAGTAAAGAGCTGCCCAGAGGGGCCAGGCAATGTGCCCCGGTCATGTCAGCAGATGAGAGGATCACTGGGTCCACCCACACATTTGCAACCTTTGCATTTTCCCAACATTCACCTGTCCTTGCCTGGGGCTCAATAAACACACGTTGTCCCCACAAGCCCACTGCACGCCTCTTCTTGTTGATAGCAAGCACCGTCAGTGGCTGAATCTCAGTGTGGAGGGCTAAGGCTCGCTAGAGGAGGGTTAGCTGAGTTGAGGAAATATCTTGACTTCTCTTCTGAGTGGCAGTGTACTGTAGCATGGACATAAGCTTGGGTTTTCACCCATCCATCATCAATCCATGACCCACCCATAACCCACCATCCATCCATCCATCCATCCATCCATCCATCCATCCATCCCCCATCCATAACCCATCTACCCATTCATAACCCATCCATCTACCCATCTATAACCCATCCATCCATCCATCCATCCATCCATCCATCCATCCATTTTCTCACACATCCACCCATTCACCAGGTACTTTCTCAGTACCTCTATCCCAGGCATGTTTTCTAGCTGAGTGGCCTGAGGCACATCCCTGACTCTCAGTTTCCATCTCTGAAAAGTCTGGATAGTGATGTCTATCCTAAGCATACATGTATAAATTATGACCCCATGTCGGCAAAGTACCTGGCACCTCATTTGGTGTGCATGGAGGGCGATTGCTCTGCTCTTCCTTCTTCCCCATCCCCTTCTCTTCTTTTCTGCTCATCCTGAGGCCCCACGAGGGAACGAGGCCAGTGCTTTATAGTAACTGCCCTTGCCCCGCTTGACAGGTGTGCGTGTTTTCTACAGAAGCACACACATGCACACCTGTGTATCCATTTCTGTCCTGCTGCCTTTGCTCATGACTCCTAGGGCCAGCACCAACATCAGCTTTGAACCCAAGGAATTCAGCCTAAGTGAGCCTAAGCACCTGTCTGGAGTCTGCTCATAGGGAAGCTTGTCTGGGTGTTGTGTGAGCTCCCAGGCTTAGGCTGAAGTTTGTCCTCGGTGGTTCATAGGGCTTGGTCTACAGAAAGGAGATCCAAGTGGTAAGGCCAGTATCTTGGTATCCTGGGCAGTATCTAGACAGCCTCACAGGGCAACGCTCCCATTCCTTCTTGTGATGATGTCCTTTCTGTCTCCTCAGACAGTGGCTCCCCTGATTGCTCCTCTGAGGGGCTTTCTAGGTGTTGCTTGAGGAAGCGAAGCCCCCACAGACTCTTGCAGCAGCTTAGGAGGTTATTGGAGCAAGTGGTGCAGGGCAGCATTGTTTTCCTGTAGAGACACAAGCACAGGTCAGAGCTGGGGTGGTGTCATGGCTAATCTTGGTTGCCAACTTGACATACATGGAAAGCGGGACCCTCAGCTGGGAAATTGCCTCGGTCAGATTGGGCTCTCTGTGGGGAGTTTTCTTGCTAATTGGTGTAAGAGGATACACCCACTGTGGGTGTTACCATTCCTAGGCAGGAGGGCATGGGCTTTGTGAGGAAGCTACCTGAGCAAGCCAGAGGGAGCAAGCCAGAGGGAGCAAGCCAATAAGCAGCTGTCCTGTTTCTGCTCAGGCTTCTGTCTTGAGTTCCTGCTTTGGCTCTCTGCCACGAGAGACTGTAACCTAGAAGCTGAAAGGAACCCTATTTTCCCCAAGTCACTTTTGGCTGTGGAGGTTTTTGTTGCTGTTGCTTGTTTATTTGTTTGTTTTCTCACAGCAACAGAAGGCAGGCTGGAACAGGTGGTCACTGAGTCAAGTCCATGAGGCCAGGGATGAGTCTTTCTGCTGTGCTTCGCTAAGCCGAGACTGCCAAGAGGTGCTGCGAGATGAGCTGCGGGATCCCGCTCCCTGCCTAGAACAGTGAAAGTGCAGCAGCGAGGAGGAGCAAGGACGCTCCGAGGAGGAGCATCCAGGAGCCTTGCCTCCAGATCCCAGCTCTGGTTCTGCTTAAGCTGTGTTGGTGTGGTCAGTTCGGGTCCTTCGAATCTCACAGCTATATACTCCAACTCTGGTAAGAACCCAGGGTTGTAAAATACACCTGAATGAACGCCTCATACAGCAGGGGTTCCAGGTAGTGTGTTATGCTTGTGTCGTTTTTAAATCCAGCACTGCAAGAATTTAAAAATGACACAAGCATAACAAGTGCTGGAGAGGGAGCCCAGAGCCCTCATGCATGTCTTACATGAGCTGGGGAAGCTTAGGTAGACACCAAAGTTTTGCGCCATCCAGTGGGGCAACCAAGCTCACTGCTCCTTCTTCCATGCCGGGGAGAGGGGAGAACCCTGGACTTCCCCGCACACTTCTGACTGTCACACAGCAGCCGTGGCTGTGGATGCCTGATTTTGAACAAAGACTCAGCTGACTCCCAGCCCCCTGTGCGTGGCACACACGCTGGCTGTGCCACTGCTGGGAACTCCAAGGTGCCCCCAGCCTTCTCTCCTAACACAGTGGACCTTCATCTGGACTTCAAGGTCACGCCTGTGGCTCCTTAGAGGCTCCTGCTCCCACGTGAGCATATTTGGCCAAGCTAGCAGGGAGGAGTCTGTCCTTGGGCGAACGTTCCCCTGGTTCTGGCAAAGCACCTCTTGCTGAAGCTGCTGCAGAGAAGCCACTTCGAGCTGAGGCTAAGGAGCTTTTCCCTCTAAGAGTCTAGTACTTCATCACCTGAGGTAACACAGCCTGGGAAACATTACGTGTTCATAGTAAACTGTCAGAACATAGAAACAACAAAAAGACACAAACAACTCACACAACCCTCCTATTCCAACCAGTCTCCCCAGTGCACAGTCTTTAGATATTTTTGAATGAAATACGTTAATCATCCAGACATTTTTCTTAAAGTACGTATAGATGATTTAAAGAAATATTTAAGTTAGGAAATTGAACTTCACTAGTAGCTGATGGTCTTTAGCAAATGTTTCTATTTTTTTCTGCCTACATTTTTTTTATGAACATTTTATGACTGTTCTTCTCAGAGGCTGACTTTTTATTCTTGCCATATTTCCCTGAGACAGGTCTCTCACAAAACTTGAAGTAGAGCCTTTTAGGTAGCCTCTCTGGCTGGCAAGCTTTGGAGCTCCACTTGTCTCCACCCCTCAAGGCTGGGGTTCTAAGCACATGTGACCATGCCTGGCTTTTCAAGGTGGGCTCTGGGGATTTGAACTCAGGTCCTCATGCTTGTGCACCAAGCGTTCTTACCCACTGAGCCAGCCCCTCAGCCCTGTTTCTTTAATTTTAATAGTTTATCTATTTTCCCCTTCTGGGCTCATTTATGGAAGTCCTCTTACAGGCCAAGTCATCAAAGTATCTCATTTTTTTTTTCTTCTACAAGTTTATATGTTGTCCTTGATATTGGAATTGGCTCTTGGGTGTCACATGACATCCAATCTTATTTCCCCATTTTCCTTCCTTAACCCTCCGCTTCCCGTTTTTAACCTGCAAACAATTTTCCTACCTGTCTGTGGTGCTGACTGACTTCCCCCGGTTTGGCCCTCGCTTCGATTCCTGTGGACATGGACTTGACTCCAAACGTTATAACCGTTCTTTCTTTCAGCAAGATCTATGAAGACATCCTCCTTCTTCCTGTCATTTACCTGCTCATTTTGACAAATTCTGCCAGAATTTTCGAAAGAACTACCTTTGGGTTTGTTGCCCTTCTTTTGTGCAGGCCTTTGCCTTTTCACCGCTGATGTCCACTCTGCTGCTGTTTTCTCTACTGTGCGTGAGTGCAGCGTGTTGGTCTCTGTAACTTTCTAAATTGGACTTTCAGTTCTTAAATTTCAAATCAATTTTTTTTTTTATGTTCTAAGCACTTACATCTGCATTTCCCTTTGAGGAACATTGTATGTTTTGTGGTCATGTTCTCAAATGTATCTCCTAACAGCTTAAAGATTTTTTTTTTCTCCCACCATCTACTACAAATGTGAATGCTATGCCTTAAAGATGGAGCTGGTTTCCGCCTTCCACCTTCCCGATGGTGAGTGCTCTCTGTCACGAACAACTCCACATTTGGCTAAGGCCGAGGATCTGGCTTGCTTCCATGTATGTGGACCTATCTGCATTGCCCCCGTGGCATGCCTGGGTTGGCTACCCAGAGGCTATTTAAGCTGTGGGCTGGCTTTCCCCGGGGTCCGAGGATTGTTCAATGTTCCTGAATAAACTGCATTGAAAAAAAAAAATGTGTTTGCAAGTTTGTGAAGGTTTCTTTTGTTGTTTAACTTTGTTGTAGTTAGAGGACCCTATGAGCAGAGTTTTTGTACAAACTCAACTCTGTTTGTTTGAGACAGAATCTTGATATGTAGCCCTGGCTAGCCTGGAGTTTGCTATGTAGCCGTGGCTGGCCTAGAACTCACAGAGATCTGCCTACTTTTGCCTGTGGGACTAAAAGCATGTGCAACCACACACAGTTCTAGTCAATTCTTAGTTCCTCATGGTTTGAGAGGAATGTGTCCTGCCTTTCTTGGGAAGAATCATTTATCAGTTAATTGCACTTTGAACCATTGAAAGTGTTACCCTTATACCTGATTTTCAAATATTGGTAATATATTCTACATTTTATATTATAATGAGTTGTTATCTGTATTTCTGTCAACTTTACATGTTTTTTTTAAGCTAGGTCATTCAGCACATATACATTAAAATTATCTTTCTGAGAGATTAACTCTATCAAAATACAATGGTCATATTTATCCTTAATAAGACCATTCACTCAGAGTTTATTTTATATGATATTAGAGCCAGCTAGATTCCTTTTCCTCAGTATTAGTATATGGTATCTATTACATATGTTCTTCCTTTACTGTTAATATGTTTGTTTCATATATATTAAATCTGTTTATTATAAAAGGATTTGTTTTAAAAACTCAAATCTGACCATCTTTCCTCCCTCCTTCCTTCTCTTTTCTCCATTTAAAAACTTACTTATTATTGTTGGTGTTACTGGTTGTGTGCTTGATGTGTGGGGTGTGCAGATGCCACGGCATGCTGGGAGTGGTCAGAGGACAGCCTCGTGCAGGTACATGCTGGGAGCGGTCAGAGGACAGCCTCGTGCGGGCAGTTCTCTCCTGCCACCTTTGCATGGCTTCTGGGGATTGCACAGCTCAGTCAAGCCATCTCTCATGCACTTCTTTTGAGACCGTGTCTCACCCTGTAGCCCGGGTGGGCTTTGAACCCATGCTCCTCTGTCTTAAGTCCCCAAGGCTGGGACTCTAGGTGTGTGTTGCCATGCCTAATTGGTCCATTTATTCCATTGGCCAGTCAGAGTATTGATATTTATCTGTTTCTTTCATCTTGCCTTATGTTTCACATTTGTTCTCCCCAGGTGTCCCCCATATTTCCTTGCTTTCTTCTCAGCTGCCCTTTTCTCCAGCCCCTGAATCGAATGGATTTCTACCTCCCATTATAAGTGAGGCTAGTCAAAGCATTTTGACATGCATAGGTAACTGTTAGAAGCCTGGTGGCCTACGCCATCATCCCTACCAACTGCGATGGGATTCCCACAATGTGCAGACCCCGTCCTCTGTAGACACTAGAAGGCTTTACATCCCTCACCCCCTTTCACAGCCTGGTAACCCATTTCTGCCTTGAGCCCCTTGGAGCACAAGGATGTTAACTGGGCTGTAACAGGGAGGAATGTGTGACCCTGTGATGCCCCACCATGGCCACCTTCCTCCTAGAAACAGCACTTTAACCTTTCTTTGAGATCTCACCCTTCCCATGTGGGAGAGGGGAAGCCAACCTTCCGCACTTTGCTCTGGCTTCCTCACTGGGTTCATGACAATTGGTTTCAAGGTAGAACCAAGACCTAACTCAGCCAAAGCATCTTAATCCCGAAGCTTTTTGCTGGAGCAGTAGGGCCAGAGCGGCTTTTCTATTGGGTCTGAAAAGACAGTAGGACAGGTGCTCCAGCCCACTGCAGGTCGTGTGGGGAGAAAGGTGAGAATGAAGCCTGCTGGCAGCGAGAAGCTGAGAGCTGACAGAGCTAATTCCTGCTGCCCTTCAGCCTTGGTTCTAGTCACCCTCAAACTACCCTTGACCTCACAGCTCTGTGAGTCAGTTACTGCCACCATCATCTTTCTTCGATGTATTTCTGCCACTGGCCAGAGGAGGAATATTCGCAAATGCGTGCTAATTGAATCCTTTGCTCTGAAGGCGTTAGGATACTTTCAGCCACCAGGGGTCAGTGCCTAGCACATCTCATGTTCCCTCATGAGATGCCTCCCTCATATCCTCTCCAGACCTCAGGCTCTCCTCTGTGATAATAGTAATTACATCCCAGGACATGAACACCTGGGGCCTCTCCCATTGCTCCCTGCTGCCTGCAGGACAGATGGCCAGACAGAACCATGGCTGTTCTTTTTGTGTCTGTAACCCTGGATATGTTGTTCCAGACAATCGACAGAGCCCTTCATTCCTTCTCCTTCATTTCTTCGTGGTCTAGGGGCTGGAACCAGGGCTCCACACATGCTAGGTTAGAGCTCCACCACAGAGCATGTTCCCGCCCTTCATGTTTTCCCTTGATAACAATTTCTACGGTTTCAAGGCTGCTCAGTTATTACCGCCTTGGCTGTCTGTCTCTGAGCTCTCTCAGAATCACTGCCTCCTTAATGTTTCTTGGCTTGTTTTCCCTGAGCTGGCTGCTAGAGTGCATCCCTGTAACCCAGACTAAACTAAGAGTATTCCAATGGAAGAGCATCAGAAAGACTGAGGGAGTCTGAGGGGTCACCGTGAGAAGGCTTACAGAGTAAACTAACCTGGGCCATGGGGGCCCACAGAGACTGAAACACCAACCAAAGAGCGTGCGTGGGCTCATCTCCTGCATGTCCATACCAGTCTCTTTGTTTTGAGATCCTAATTTGTTCACCAGTGTCTCCGTGGCTTCAGCCTTGAAGTTAGGACCAGGGGTTTTCATCCACATGGCTTCCTCAGAGACTCTTCCTCCTTCCCCTGTCCCTGCTGCCAACTTTATAGGCCAGAGGTCTTTCTTCCTCTTTGGTCTTTATCCTCTGCTCTGGTCAGCTGGTCACATGACACTTTGAGGACCCTACTGCTGATATGGCTTTGAGGAAGTGATACCTTCCTAGCAATTGGGAGGCCCACAGAGCCTGTCCTGAAGACAAGGAAAGCAGAACAAAAGGCCTAAAACATCCCTTCCCTCTGACCTGGAACTTCTAGAAACTTAGTTTCTAGGACAAGTCTGAAAGAAATCTTCTCTGTTCAAGGACATTCATTATGGATTGCTTACAACAGCAGACAGATAGGAGGCAACACACTGGTTCCTGACAGTGCCCAGAAAAGCTTAGCAGCTGGCCAGCTATGATCCAGGCCAGACCTTCCATTGTGCTGGCCCAGAAATGCCAAAGAACGGGTCTAGAGGGGCTCAGACAGCCTGAGGAACTTACCCCGGAGGCTGGAGGTGGGCGAGTCCTGTAGTGACCGCCTTCAGCGTCCAAAGCCACCGGGTCTCACTCGGAAGTGACAGACGTGTCTGACCCTGGGAACTTAAGGTTTTCCTTCATCTGTGAAATCCTGGTCTGTCTGCTCCCTGTTGCGGAACGAGAGGAAGACTCTTAGCCCAGGGAACAGCCAGGCTCCAAGCATGCGCTGACGGTCCTTTCCCTGCACCAGAGTGGGGGGTGCTGACACAGTTGCCCCACTTCTCAGACAGAGGCAGTTTTAGAGAGAGGCAGTAATGCTCAGGTCAGCCAGCTGCCCCTTGGGAGGGTGCTGTCTCGGATGGCCAACTTCAGAGGGACTGGGAGTGAGCTCACAAAAGCGAAACTGGATGAATCAAAGATTTGATGAATCAGAGCAAGCATCATCACCTCCGGGGGTGGGGAGAGAAGGGGGAAGGAAGAAAGAGAAAGAGGGGAGGTCAAGACTTCTTAGAGGCCAGCCCTCACAGGGAAAGATGAAGAGGGCAGAGCACAAAGCTCTCATCATGTGTGCACCTTTGTGTGGATAGGAGTCGTAGGAGTGAGAAAGAGGATTCCCTGTGACTTTTGGTTGTGGATTCTATTTGAACAAAAATTAATATTCCCGCCAAGAGGGGAAAAGGGGACTCAGGAGGTCATAAGGCTTACGAGGAACTCACTTCATTCCCAAGCTTATACAAAAGGAAACAATCACTTTGGAGAAGGAAACCCTTGGGCGATGCAGCTGCTTGCAAGTTGTGTAGGGAGCTGCAGTGGTTAGCGTCACCCGAGAGATGTCACTCAAGCTGGGGTAGGGTTTTCAGGGATGCTCATGCTCATGTGACCCCAGTAATCCAACAGCTTACCTGGCTGGACCTGGCTGGATCTGGCTGGACCTGGCTGGACCTGGCTGGATCTGGCTGGATCTGGCTGGATCTGGGTGGACCTGCCTGGAGCTGGGTGGACCTGGCTGGACTGGCTGGAGCTGGGTGGACCTGTCTCTTGGCTTGCTTTTGCCCTTTCTGTCTGGGATGAACTGAGAGCAATACAGCTGGGACTTCCCTGTTACCTATCTTGGATGCCAGTCAGCGGGTGTGACAGCATGTGGTAGTCCTCCAACACAAGGCAGAGTTTCACGTGGGCTGTGATGCAGTTTGCTCTGTGCCCTGCAGCGTTAGCATGGGTCGCATACACGACAAGAAGCCCCACTGACAGCCATGTGGCAATACCTGCCCTTCTTCAGCACTTGGTACAAGCCCCAGCCACTTCTTATGTCTGGTCCTCCCAGTCAGCGGAGTCTCCGACGTAGACGCCCTGCTACGCCATCCCATCCTGACCCCCAACACTGCTGTGAACAGCTCTGTGTTACAGAAATACCAGTATCACCCCAAAGTATCACCCTGGGGCTCACTGCTGGGGCACGACCAGAGGTCTCAGGGTCATGGCCAGCCGACACTGCTACAGAAAAGGCAGAGGCGCCAGGAAACCAGGCCGCCTGTCCCTGAGGCTGGGGAGCTTGCTGCAGAGCCAGCTTGCGTAGCCAGTGCCCTCACCCGGCCCTGCTCAGGCACTTGTAGCTAATCATGACAGGAACAGATTTTGTTGCGTTCGCCTCTACACGTTAAGTGATTCATTTCTATGAAGACCACGTTCCTCATCGCCACTGCCAGGGATTCTTGACACGACACAGTTGGGGTTGTGGGCATAATTTCACTTCCTTGCTAAGCATGTATATGTGGTTATTGTTGGAAGGGTCCCCTGTGATTCATCCAAGTTCCCAGCTTTCAGATGAGCGACACGAGGCTCAGGCTCAGGAGCCAACTCAGCAGTGCCCCGAGAAAGCCACCGAAGCCCCAGGCCTTTCAGCGTCTCCCACGCCAAGAGGCCACTGGAAAACAAATTCCTCCACCTTCCGGGCGTGTGCACAGCTGTGCCAGGCACTGTGCGTGAACTGGTGCTAAATTTCATCCTGATGCTTTTAGGGAGGTGGTTTTAATCCTCATTTTTTTTTTTTCAGATGGGCAAATTGGAACTCAGAGAGGGCAAGTATACACCTGAAGTCACAAAGCATGTAGCTGGGAATTGGCATTCCTGTCTTACCCTTACTTACACCAGCCTTGGATCATTGTAGTCCATGGGTCCAGTCTTACCTACTGCCTGTTCAAATAAAAAGGCTATAAAAATGTAAAGCAGCCCTCCATGACCCATGACAATGTTATGCAACTGACATTTTAACATTTATGAAAAATACTTGAGTGGGACACAGTCACCTTCATGCATTGTTCTTTGTTCACCGTTGCCTTTGAGCTATGGTGGCAGACAGCATGGCCATGTGTTATTTAGCAACTGGTACATCGTTAGGAGATAGGCCATTGTGCGGACACCACAGTGCGGATTGCACCTTGGAGCTGCCTGGGCCTTGCATACCCCTCAGCTGTATGGCATAGCCTGCCATTGGATGACACCATGCTGAACCACGCAGGCAATTCTAGCACAGTGCTAAGTGTCTGCACCTCAGCACAGACACAGTACCGCCAAGGCACGGGCAATACGAGCTTTTCCTTCTCTGTTTTTTAAGTTTAGGTGTGGACCCTAGCTGACACTCTGAAGGAAAAAAAACATTCCCATCTGTTTCCTGCTGGGATATCTCCTGTGGGGCCTGGAAGGTAGGCAACCTTTCCCCAGCAGGGCACACTGGCTGACCTCTGCTCAAGGCGTCAGGGCTGGGGGTGGAAGGCTCTCCCCCTGCTGCCAAGCTGCACACTGTCCTGGGAGCTGTGTCCCACAGGGAGACAGCTTTGGGTATTTTTCCTTGTTTGCTCAACTGGGTGAAGTCTTTTTTTTTAAAGGTGAAAAGGTAGCAGTGCAGTGGCCATTTCCTCTCCTCCCAGGCTCTGGGAAGGCAGTGCCTGCTGACCTGCCCTAGAGAGAAACCATGGAAGGGGCACAGTCTGAGAAGAAGGTGAACCGGGGGTTCAGTGTCCATCTGGCACCATCCCCAGGTGCACTGTTTCCAGTGAGTGACCCTTCAGGGGCCACTGCTCTTTCTATTCTCCTTCTCATAGCCTGTGCTCTCTGCATGGCTGGCTGTGGCTATGGCTGTCTTCTCATGCAGCAGCTTTGCAGTAGCTATGCATTTGGGGCTCATCTGAGAGGGAGGAAGAAGAGGGTAGGATCTGGGCCAACCAGGTGGTTCCAGACACTTCCTTACACTAGATCTTTTCAGCCGGACTTTCTGTGCCCCAAAGCCCATAGTGCTTCCTGTGTCCCTGGTGAAGGAGGAATGGAACTTGGAAGAAAGGAAAGAAGGGTAGAAGAACAAAAACAGAAAGAATAGATAAAGGAAGGCCAGACATAATCAAAATGGATTTTTGAAAGCATCACGTTAAATGAAAGGAATCAAGCACAAAATGTCCCGGAGCAGCAACTCTACAGAGACAGAGGACTTCCCTCGAGTCAGAGGTTGCAGGAATGAGTTGGAATTGGGGGGTGACATCAAAAGGAAACAGGGGAGGGGATAGAAGTGCTCCCAGACTAACTGTGCACTTTAAAGGATGAATTGAAAGCATCTCAAACAACCGGGAGAAAATGGGGAAGGGAGAAGATGAAACGTAGATGGGAAGAGAAGGATGACAAAGGAAAGAAGCACATTTGCATCTCTGGCATATGCCACGGATGGTAAGGGCCTGTGCTTCTAGTCTCAAGGGCAGTCAGAGTTGTCACCTCAGACCGTCTGTCAAGCACCACCAACCTGTAAGTAGAGGAGCCATGACTCACACTGGGTCTATCTAACCTCTAGGCAGCCATCATCAGGGCATCAGGGAAGAGATGGAGACCTGTCCTATACAAGACGGCCATCAGGACCCCTGAGTCAGGGGGAGGGAGGGCAGCCACTGTCCTGTAGGGAGGGAGCTATTAAATGCCGAAACCAACGTACCAAAAAAAAAAAAAAAATCCAGGCTGTGTCAGAGGGTCAGATGATGGAAATAAACACATTTGGGCTCCTGAACCAGCCAACGAGTTTGGGCCTATGAAGAAAACTTTCCTTCTTAGCAAAACAACTCCTCTGGGGAAGTATGTCTGTTGGACACGAAGCTCTGGCATGTCCGTGATACTGAAGCCTCATCTCCAGAGAATAATCTTGAAACAGTAAGCAAAGCACCCTCCCCCACATTCCTGCAACCCCTCCCACATTCCCTTCCCCCTTTTCCACATCCCCTGTCCTTCCCCACTCCCCCCACTCTTCGCCCTCCACCCCCAGCATAGCAAGGTCATGCTGTGGTGAAGGGTCTATGGGCGGCTGTCCTGCCAAGAGACACTTTTTATGCTACTGTCATGCGCCTTCACTCTTCCAGGCCCATCCGTGATAGCTCGTGGGGGTGGGCAGGTCGAGGGAGACTTCCACCCAGGCCCTGGGTGCTGCTGGGAGATCTGTCCCTGACACCAAGGCTCGCAGGAGGGCCACTGTGACTCAATGTATAGGAAAAGGGAAGAAGCTCTCTCTGAGCTTTTTTAGGCTCCCAAACTTCCCTCTTGGAGGCTTGGTGTCCTGATGTTTACAGTGGGGTGATGTTAATCGCTCCTCAGAGTTCTCAGAGACCCAGGGCAAGAAATTCATTTGGACATTCACCAGCATGGCAGGCACAGCGCTGCCTGTCAGGGACCCAGCAGTGACAGGGGCAGGGCCTGACCCCTGGTATGGGGGAACAAACGTAACACAAGTTGGAGGTGCCAACTGTGTGCATGAGAGATTAGTGTGACTGTAGGCTCCAGGCATTCAGAGCCTTGGTGGCTGGGGAGACTGACTTTCATTCCAAAAGCAACAGAAGGGTTGGACCACAATCAAGTCACTTCGAGAAAAGGCCTGTGTGGCTTTAGAGGGAGGAAGGCAGACTCAGGGGCTAGAGGCCACTCTGGCTCCTTGGCAAGAGGAGGGTTGGAAGGTGAAGGAGGAGTTACCCAGCTAAGGCTCCAGTCCTACAGTCACCTAGCCTTTGCCAAGCCAGGGACAGAAACAAAGGGTCTCCACAGGAACGAGGAAGTGCACACCCAGGAGTGCTGATAGGCTAGGTGCCTGCGAATCTTTTCTCCAGAGATTACGGGAGCAAATGAGTGCAGGAATGAGGCCCAAATGGGCCAGCCTTCCCGCCTGCTCTGCAGTATAGATGGGTCACAGCCCTCTGACGCCTTGGCTTTCTCTTTTGGTATCTACAGGACTGAGTCTGAGGTGTCTGTCAAAGGCAGAGCCAAGTTCATTTGTTGGTGGAAGAGGCCAGGCTTGGAGGACAGACAGGCATAGATTGGAGTCTTAGTTCTACCACCTCTGAAACGGTGGTGGCCAAATGCCAGCCAGTTTGTCTCTGGGCAGCTGCTGGTTGATGGTCATGCTGTGAGCATTGCTGCTCTTTGAGACAGGGCCAGTGCTCTGCTCACAGCTATGTGCTGAGAGCACAGGCATCTAACAAGGTTTTGGTAGAAAGCTCACTTCTAGTGATGGACTTGGGATGGGACAGGTGAGGTGCCTCCCACAATGGGGCTGGAGAGGGGCAGACAGAGCCTCAAGCTAGAAAGGCAGGGCTTGGCTTGGCTAATTTCTCTCCTGAGGTGTCCACCTTATCTAGCTGTGCCCTGCCCCTCTGCACCTGGGAGAGCTGGGTCAGCCACCTTCAGGATTCTTGGTGGCGTTAAAAGCTTTGGGTGAGTTCTGTTCTTGCCCTCAGAGAAGGGAAGCTGGGAGCTGTCCTTACTGAGGAAGGCACAGGCCACACTGTCCAGGAATATCAGAGAGAAAACCAGTTACTGGCTGCTCTCAGCCTTCTGCAATTCTGAAGGAGTGTGTGGGTTCCCCGGACCCTCCCTTCTCGGCCAAGCACGTCTGCCCACTGTTCCCAGGAGCTGAAGACAGACCATAGTTGCACACTGTAGGATCGGAGCCCTGGTTCTATGCTGCAGCTGCTACGAGAAAGCTGGGCAGGCAGCACGCCTCAGCTGATACCCAGGGTGACACCCAGGGTGAAGATGTGCACATTCAGACCCTGCCAGGTGCCTGGGACCCAGAGAGCACGCAGCACTGGAGCTTCTAGGAACCTCCTACCTTGTGTGACTTGGGGAAAACCTTCCTGGACTCTTTTGGTTGTGGCATCCATGTCAGGTGGCTCACAGCTGTCTAAAACTCTAGTTCCAGGGGGATCCTTCTCTTAGCCTCTGTGGTTGGCAAATGAAGGGGGCCCAGCATAGCCTAGCCATTTCTGCAAGTGTGCAGTGAGTGACTGTTTCTTAAGGACTAGGGTTAACAGGCTGCTAAGGAGCTCACAGGGAAGGTCTATACCAAGCAATATACCCCCTAACCAAACAGCACCCATTCTTTCCTGTGCCATCTATAACCCTATGCCTTTATTTTTTTCTCCATAATGAATCAATCAGCTTTGTGGCTGCCTGAGTGAAAGAGATGGGATGATGCGATTGAGGAGAACATTTAATCCACCAGGCTGGGACAAGGCAGTCTCCAGGCTGGCTGGGAGGATGGGCTTGGGAGAAGGTCCAGAGGCTGGAAAAACAGGGGTGATGCTGTGGCCAGAGTTGAGGGACAGTAATGTTCTTTCCAGAGGGAGAGGGGAGAGGGGAAAGTGTGACATCTGAGGGAGGACGCTACACACCTGGGAGGGAGTGGCACCCATGAGGACAGAAGGGGTGAAGCCCAGGAATCTAATGATTCATTCTGCCCTCACAGCTGCCCTCCAGAACTCAGAATGAGCAAATGATTGAGTGAGTCCACTCCACTGACCAGCACTATGGGGCGGGGGTTGGAGGCCTAAGGCATGGTCCGTGGGAAGAGAAAGAAAAGCCACATTAATAGAGCAGCTGCCTTGTTCGTGCTTTCCAATGCCCTGTTCATGCTTAAGCAGGAGGAGGCTCTGCACACAGCAAGCGTCCCCAGTGCCTCGCACCCCGGGCAGGGCCATGGGTCCCTCAACACCCCGCAGTGGCTTTCCCCCAGGGAGTTTATTGAAATCTCAGTTTGAGTCTGTTTTTCTTCCTAGCTTGAGCACCTCTCGGAGTAAAACCTTGCTGTTGCTGTCCTTGCTGCTGTCACTGTCATGTGACCTGCCTCCCCAATGACTGCACTTTGCCTACCCAGTGTCCCGCAGGCTTTGTTATTGTTGTTGTTTCATTTTTTAGATAGCCTACAAGATTCTGTTTTTCTCTCTTCCCCACCTATGGATCAGTGCAGCTCTCTTCTTAACTACCTACAGGCCTACATCAAAGGAGTCCTCACAGCCTTCTGTCCATGCATCAAAGGGGTCCTCACAGCCTTCTGTCCGTGACTCAGATCTGCTAACCACAGCCTCCTTTCCAAAGCCCAGGTATATGACAGCCACTCCCCTAAGTCCCTGTGTCTGTCTTTCCTCAAGCTCTACACAGAAGATCCACACTTTTGGTTCTACTGAGGCCCCACCTTCTCACCGCTGCCATTTTTATTTCTTACTAACTTGAGCACTCCTCAAGGAAGAAGCAATTTGCACATGGCTTCTGAGTGCTCCCCTGAGGGGTATAACTGACCACCCACAACTCCTAGGTGGCAGAGTTGGAGTCTTATACTTAGGCCACCTGAGCAGAAGGGCAATTTAGTTAAAAAGAAGGACCTCTGAGCTTGGGAATCAGCAGCATTTGTCCAGGTCCCAGCTCAGTGGACCTTGATAAGACCTCAGTTACCTTTAATGTGGCCTTTAAAAAACGAAGGTAAACGTTCTACCTACGTGAGCCACTGGGAGGACGAGGGCTGATTTCTGTAAGATGCTCACAGGCTGGTCTCGGCACCATGCCCACCAAGGGAGGGATGTTTTCCCGCACCCCAGCCCACACACACGGTTACCTGGGTGGGATTCCCTGGGTGTGTGTGATTTCTGTCCGGCCCCACACCCGGAGCTTCAGCGGCTTCTCCTCCTGCCATCTGCCATCCCGACTTTGGCTCCTGGACAGCAGGGAGTTGTTCAACCTCAGGGAAGTTTTGTGGGCTTTGTGGCAGCGGAAGAGCTGCTGGTATGCCGTGCGGAAGTCTCTGTTGAGGGCAGCGTACAGGACGGGGTTCAGGGCAGAGTTAGCGTAGCCCAGCCACAGAACAATGCCTTCGACCACCTCGTTGATGGCATCATCCCCTCTCAGCCCGCGGTAGACGAATGTGGTGAAGTAGGGGAACCAGCAGGTGATGAAGGCTCCCATGACCGCAGCTAGTGTCACGGTGGCTTTGTGTTCTCGGATGGTGGCCGCCTTCCAGGAGCTGGTGAGATTGATCCTTTTGGCCTGCTCCCTGGCGATCTTAAAGATTCTGTAGTAGGTGACACACATGACAAGAAGAGGCAGGTAGAAGGTGACCAGCCCATCCACCAGCCCATACACCGCGTTGACCTGCACTTTGCACTTGAAGGTGTCATTGCCCCCTTGGGTCCCGTTTCTGCTGTTCCACCCCAGGTGAATAGACAGGAAAGATAGGGTGATGGAAATGACCCAAATGAAGACCAAAGAAATGGCAACGCGTACTGGGGTGACCAGCACAGGGTACCGCAGTGGGTCTGTGACAGCACAGTAGCGGTCCAAGCTGATCATGAAGAGGTTGAGGATGGAGGCCGTGCAGAGCATCACATCCAGGCTGGTGTAGATGTTGCAGAAGACCTGGCCGAAGCTCCAGTTGAAAGACAGCTGGTAAATGGCAGAGAAGGGCAGCACCAGGAGGCCAAGGAGCAGGTCAGTGGCTGCCAAGGACACAATGAAGCAATTGGTCAGGCTGCGGAGCCGACGATTCAAGCTGACAGCCAGGCAGACAACCACGTTGCCAGCAACAGTGATGAGGATGAGGATGGTGAGGATCACACTGATGGTGACTTTCAATACAATAGAGCCAAAGCAACAGGAATGAATCGTGCTGTTGGGATCCATTCTGGGGCCCTGCAACTTCTACACTCACTCCCTGGCCTTGAACACTTTCCTTCTAGCTCCAATCACCAGGCTTCAGTCTTCCAACCAACCCAAAGGAAAGCTGGGAGGGGTCTAGTGACTGGCCCAAAGCTGGTATAGGAATGGATCAAGCTGTTCCTTGTGAAGTACAGGACATGAGTAAGAATGAAGACAGGGCCTTAAAAGCTCACACTCCAGTCCTCAGCTGGTCTTCCAAGCCGGACTCCTTCCAAGTCTGTAGTATGTATCTACCTTCTAGGTTCCTCATGGAGATTGAGGCACTGGTGGATGTGTTTTGAGATGTCTTTAGTTTTGTATGCAAGGGATCATACACATAGGCTGTTATGTCCTTCTCCATGGCCGGTGTCTGCTCCCATTGATGGCTTAAGGTCGAGGACTATTGGCTACCCTCTCTGGGGTGGCAGGAGCTGAAAATGCAAAGATTGAGTGTTTAGAACTTCAGCATTAGACCAACAGGATGGCCTGTTCCAAGGCAAATCTTTCTAGACCCCCATCATCTGTTGAGAAACCAGGAGGCACGGGGACTCTTCTAGGGACCCTTCTTTAGAAAAGACCAAGATGGTCAAGGCACATGGTAGGATCTCGTAGGGTACCAGGACGTAGGGCTATATTATGAGGAAAAGAGTAAATGGAAGGTTGGGGTCAGGACAAGACTGTGTTCATTTGCTGCCTTCTGGTACCTGACCCCTCTGGTGGGCATTTGCCATCTGTTGATTAAATGATACATTTAATGAGCAGATAAAGAAAAGCAGTAAATTTACTCTAAGTGTGGGGTCACTGTAAACTGAGGGGCTGCCAACTTTTTTAGAGAAACAACCAGGCAGCCTGTATTTTTTTTCTTGACTCCTGCAGGGTAAGGTGTCTGCTGAACCAATGACTCTGCCACTGTAGCATAAAAGCAGTCACATAGGACCATGTGAAAAAGAATGCACGGACCGTGCTACAAACCGTCTTGACTCCCCTCAGGCCCCAGCGATTTCAAAGCGTTCTCACCCCATAAAAGCAGGCTAGACTTAGCTCGCCTTTTGTCACCTGCTGTCCGTGATGTCAGCTTTACCCTTGTTCAGCAGCCATGTCTACGTCTTATTGGTTTGTACTTAGCAGTGTACACATTTCCACTTCCGAGTCAGCTCACTCAGTTCCATGGCTGTAACAGGCCAGGATGTGGCTGGAAGTGCTTTCTCTCCCACTCTCTCACCTATAATCTCCTTTTCTTAATTTAAGTTTAAGTTTAAGTCTAATCAAGGAATGGGCATTAAGAGCAAGCCAAAGGAACTGGAACTTTGTTTACTAGTCAACTTTCCGCACTGTGACAAAATATCTATGGAAGACAAGAAAATAAAGTTTGTTTGGGCTTGTAGCTCCAGAGGTTGAGTCTGCAGTCTTTTGGCCCCTTGGCTTTGGGCTTGTGGCAGCAGAGTACATCATGGCAGGGAGTGGATGACAGAGGTCAGTTCATTTCATGGCAGCCAGGAAGCAAAGGGAGAGACATGAAGGGAAAGAGGCCCAGCACCTTCTGCAAGCCTTCGTTAGGCTTATCCTATTGACCTGACTTCCTCTCTAAAATTTCTAAAATGACCTGACCTACCCTCTAGAATTTCCACCACTTCTAGTAATGCTACAGGCTGGAGGCCAAACCTTTGACATACAGGCCTTTGGTAGCCCCTTTTTCAAACTGTAGCATTTCAGTGACTTTTCCCCCCTCCAATTTCCCCTCTTCATTTTTATTCTTCGCTCCCTCTTCACCTTCCTTCTTTTCTCCCTTCTTCCATCCTTCCCTCCTTTCCTCCTCCTTTTCCTCCTGCAAATACCACTTGATCAATAGTTGTACACACAATACCTGGACCAGATCTCCTCCACAAATCCCTTCTGGTGGTGACAGCCTAACATTTCCAGTTGACAAGAAATGAGGTCAGTCCTTATTTCATGGCTAGCCCCCTGTCCACAAGCCACTTCTGGTTTTTCTGAGAGCAGCCAGCAGGCTCTCTGGAGGACTGAAACTGTGCAAATCTAAATGACAGTGGAACCCTCTCAGAAGCAAGTGGCTCGCCAAGGGACATTGATTCTGCCTCTCTTGTGCTCTTTCCTGTAGCTGCTCTGCAATCTGAATACAGATGCCTCTCTGATCATAATGGCTGGGCTGGAGCTGGGGCCAGGCTTCCCCGGCACCCTCTGCTGTCCCAGCTGCCTCAGCCTCTTATCCCTGTGAGCCGAGCCTTTGGGTATCATTTCTAAAGGAGTTTTTCATTACATGAAGAGCCCAAACAACGTGGGTCTTACCACCACACTTAATTAACTTTGGAGGGGCAGCAAGAAGGGTAGACTTTTAAAACAGCTCCCTACTTCTGATAATAATTGTCTCTGCATTTTCTTGACAGCTGGCCTCAGGCATTTTGGCATCGGGCTGATATTCACGCTAATATTTGGAAGAGTCTTCAAATCTGAGTGAAACAGCTTTCAATATAACTAGGAATCTCCCTCACTCCTGTTTTTCTCCAGCAGTCATTTCTCTGAGTGCGCTGAGGATGCTGAGGACCTCTGGGTGCCAGGGATGCAAGGCCCACTTCATTACCTTTCTATTTAGCGCGAGGCTTCCCAGAGTTTTCTGCGAGCATTCTGAAGGCAGGTGAATGTGTGCTAATTCCATCCCACCTCATGCCCATGAGTAGAATGATCACCCTAAAGGACCATATCTACTTGTGGGCTAGCTTCCAGTGGCTCCTTTCGCCCAGAAGAACCCTCATGTCATCACAGTGGCTAATGCAAAGGACACTTGTTGGTATAATGTTCTTGTGGAATGTATACAATTTACCCTTGTTCGTTCAAATGCTGATTTATCTACCCCACTATCTGATTTCAATCTGGATATTGCATTATGATGCTTATTCTAGGCATTACCTGTCTCAAGTTTGTGTAAACATGCCACCATTTGTTCTCTATATTGTCAATTAAACATCCAGCCAGTGCTGAGCAATGGAGAGAATAGGGTGGGACACCCTGGTCTGGAGGGGAGGAGAAGGAAGCAAGTGGGAGGAGTTGAAGAGGAGAGATTGGCAGAAGGGGACTTGGAACTACCAGGAGAGATGAACCGGACCTAAGATATGACTAAAAGCAAGTATGATATGGAAAATCTGAATGGTAGGAAACTATGTGGGCTTGGAGGTTTAGGATGGAGTAATTATTGCCCAGCATTGTGCTCTAGGTTAATTAAGCAAATGCTAGTCTTTGTGTGGTGATTTGGGTAAACAGCTGGTTTAGGAATAACCACTGTTTAACTAAAAGATAAATCTATGATAAATATTAATAATCAACAGCAGACACTCTCTTAAACTTTTAACCTGCCAAGGTGCTTATCTGCTCACTGCAGTAAGCCCACACCCCAGCTGCATCCAGGCAGCATCAACTGAGCTGCCACATAGTTTAGCCCCCGACAGGAGGTGATATTTGATTTGAGGGGTGGCTTCCACAGATCCCCTGTCCCTCTGGGTGTAGATAGGCAGGACACATCTGTAGAGAGACACACTCTATAATCTCCTTTTCTTAATTTCTTTTGAAATTTCCAATTTCTATTGACTGTCTCTTTCTATCACTTAAGATTAAACCAAATTCTTTTACTTGTTCCCCAGCCTGAGGCAATGTGACCACAGCGGCATAGACAATGATATTTGTGTTGGCAGGCTTGTGAGTGGCAAGAACACGAGGACAACATGAGCTTCTGCCATGAAGAGGGTGATAGATCAGTAAATCATAGCAACTCTGCACCCTGTAACAGGCCTGGCCTGTGTGAAATCATAGGACCCTAAGAATAGCCCTAGGACCAAGAGAAACTGTCCAAGTGATGTCACTCCTCTGATAACTAGCAGCCCCTAAATTCAAACTCACTGCTACAGTTTGAAAAAGGGGCTACCAAAGGCCTGTATGTCAAAGGTTTGGCCTCCAGCCTGTAGCATTACTAGAAGTGGTGGAAATTCTAGAGGGTAGGTCAGGTCCTTTTAGAAATTTTAGAGAGGAAGTCAGGTCAATAGGATAAGCCTAACGAAGGCTTGCAGAAGGTGCTGGGCCTCTTTCCCTTCATGTCTCTCCCTTTGCTTCCTGGCTGCCATGAAATGAACTGACCTCTGTCATCCACTCCCTGCCATGATGTACTCTGCTGCCACAAGCCCAAAGCCAAGGGGCCAAAAGACTGCAGACTCAACCTCTGGAGCTACAAGCCCAAACAAACTTTATTTTCTTGTCTTCCATAGATATTTTGTCACAGTGCGGAAAGTTGACTAGTAAACAAAGTTCCAGTTCCTTTGGCTTGCTCTTAATGCCCATTCCTTGATTAGACTTAAACTGGTCTAGTCAATTGGATCTCAGAATTCATCCATCTGTCATCCACCTGAGAGGGTGTGTCATCCATCCACCCTCTCATCCATCCATCCATCCATCCATCCATCCATCCATCCACCCATCTACCCATCCATCCATCCACCCATCCATCCATCTACCCATCCATCTATCCATCCATCCATCCCACTCATCCACCCACCCATCATCCATCCATCCATCCATCCATCCATCCATCCATCCATCCATCCATCTACCCATACACCCATCCATCCATCTACCCATCCATCCATCCATCTACCCATCCATCCATCCATCCATCCACTCATCCACTCACCCATCATCAATCCATCCATCCGTCCATCCACCCACCCATCCACCCACTCACTTACACCCCCTCCATCCACTCATCCATTCATCCATTCACCCACTCATCCACACATCTATCATACATCCATCGATTCATTCATTTATCCATCTATCCACTCACACATCCATCCACCTACCCATTCATCCACCCATCCATCCACCCACCCACCCATGTATCCATCCACCTACCCATCCACCCACCCACCCATCCATCTATCCACCCACGTATCCACTCACCCATCCATCCATCCTTTCCATTGCCTATATAAAAAGATGTGTGTACAGTGTGGAGTGTGTGTATGTATATACTTTCATGTGGTTTCCCCACCTTAATGGTTATCTTTGCGTGCAGTGGGCCTGGTGACTGTGTCTGAATGGACAGGTAAGAATGTGTTTATTTTATACTGAGTATTCCCAAGCTGCTGTGTAAAGTTGAAAAAATAATACATGTGATATCTTGTTTATCTTTGGCACAGATTCAGGCAGTTTGACTCTTCCTCTCTGTACATGTGAGAAAGAGATGCTATTCCCTCAGCTACTTCCTTTCTCAGCTCACACGTTGCCCACAAATTCTTCAGTTGTACAGTTACACATTTCCTTTCAATAGCTCTTCATATTTGCCTTAACACATTTGAAAGAGGTGCTTCCTGAATTTACCCACGCAGAGCATGCTCAGCAGCACTCAGAGGCAGCCACAGCTGCCATTACATCCACCCAGCCATGCTGGGCTCTGTGTAAGGAACTGACCAGGGCTGCCAGGAATGGCCTGGTCAGTCCCCTTTGTTGTCTCTTACTATAGACTCTTGGCTGGGCATTCGAGACTCTTGGTGATCTGGTGCCATCTTCCATCTGGTGCCTCAGCTCCTGTCTGCTGAATGCCCATTGTGCCTCTCAGCATTCTGAGGGGCACAGGTGTGGTGGATTCACTTTCTCCTGGTTCTGAGAAGTTTCAGGGCCATTCTGAGTCTGAGCCTTTGCATGTGCTGTTCCTGCTGCCTGCATGCCCTCCATCCCTTTCTTGTCCTGGAGGTTTTCACTCTTCTTCCAAGCCCTGGCTTCCTGTTACCTCCCAGTCCTTGGAGGTAGTTTTCCCATCCTCCAGCCACCTCATTTCACCCTCTTGCCTTTGGCTAATGTTGTCTGTTCAGAGTTCTGAGTTTTCAGAGCCTTGTGAGAACTTTCCTCTTGGGGAGGGCTGGGGTGATTCACTGGCTGAACTGCCTCAGGAATTGAATTGGGGCAATGTCTGGAACACCATTTCATTTGGGGGGCAAATATACCCCAAGTGATACCCCAACTTTCACCTCACTTCTGCAATCTGAGGAGAAATGCCAGAGGGGACATGGACTAGAAAAACAGCTAAGCTGGGGACCAGGCTGGACCTGTTCTGCTGGATAAAGCTGGGTTCAGTAGCCTGGGCTGGACCCATACCACCAGGTGAAGCTGGGCGCAGTGCTTTGTTCTTGGTGGTGAATAGACTTTCCCCTTCTGTGCTTTCATCAACAGCATGGCCATGAGGGAAGCCATCCCTGGTGCAACCAGAGATGGGGCGGAGGCTCAGTTAAGGCTCAGTGGCGCATGTTTTCACCACATGCACCAGGAAAGGAAGGTGACACTCACTGGGCATCCTTCCTATGATGAGTGACCTGAGTCTCATTCTAGAAAAGCACTCTGGGAACTAGAGGCAGGCAGCGTGACAACAGGACTCTGACATCTGGCAGCTGTAGGTTCTACTTCCAAAGGTTTTCTCCTTAGAGTTTTCTGGCCTTAGGTGAGAAAAGTGCCCAGAATGACAGTACTTCCCTCTTCACTCGTTGGGTCTGAAAACGATGAGCATAAGGAAACTGAAACCCTTAAAGGGCATTTTGATTAGAACCCAACAGCCATGTTTCCTGAGCGCCTTCTGGGGGCAGACCCTGTGCTAGGGTCTTGGGACGGAGCAGCAAGCACAGCAGACAGTGAGCACGGGGTAGGGCGGGGGTGAAGTTCAGGAACTGTGTTAGGCTTGCTTATTTAATTGTGGTTGTACCAAGTTCTCTTCACGGAGAGGTGAGAGAGACATGGAAGATAGAAAAGAGGTAACAGTGAAAGTGGGGAGCAAGAAGATCCCACATGGAGAGGAAACCCCACAATGAAAGAGATGGTGTTCTTTAACCTTGGATGCATGGGAGAGAGAGGAAGGCAGCAACAGGACTCCTGGGCCTTGCTTCCCTGCCACCTATGGGGTCCCTGTGGGTCTGTGCGAGCAGGCACCTCTCCATCACCAGAGGTGATCAGACTCTGGGGCCACTAACTCCACAGGCAATCCTGCTTGTTTCAGTGTTCATGTGCCAGGGATGGAGAGGGCTAGACGCACCCCACAACCAACCCCTAAGAAGCACCATGAAACAGACTCAGGAAGCATGTAGCTACTGAAGTACCATGGCTTCCATTCTTTACGGAGAGACAGAGCCTCCCGGGCCTCAGAGCAGCCACCGCACTGGCAAGGTGACTTGGGGCTTAAAGGGTTGTGGCTGAAATGATAATGGCTTTCCCAGGAGGCTCTCTGTCCTCTTAGGGCTGTCAGGAAATGCTGACATGGAAGTCCATCTTGAGCTGGGACTTGGGACTTAGCTTCATGCAGAAGCCTGAAGCAAGAGCAAGAGACACAAACAAAAATGACATGGCAGATCCCAGTTCTCCAGGAACTCAGCACAGGCAAGGAGGGGCAGTAAGGGCTGAGAGTGGTAAGGACACTCGGGGAAACCGACCCTGAGGTGGGGACACTTCTGAGTGTGTGCGTGGGTGAGTGTGTATGTGAGAGCGTGTGTGAGTGTGTCAAGTGTGAGTGCCTATGCCAGAGTCTGTATGTGTGTGAATAGGAGGGTGAGTATGCACGCATGTGTGTGCTGAGTGTTATGTGAATTAGTGTGTGAGTCTGTGTGTAAGAGGGTATGAGAAGTACATATATGTGTATATGTGTGTGTGTGTTCTCATGTATGCATGCAGAACACAAACTTTGAGAAAGGCAGCATTTTCTTGAGTCTAGAAACACCCATTATCATCATCAGTCATCATCATAATCAGTAATCATTTACTCATTTATCCTGAGACGAGACTCGCCCTCTATTGTTCAGGATGTCTCTGGACAGATGGTTCACGCTATCCTCCGGCCCCAGCTTCTTAGTAGCTGGGGTTACAAGTGGGAGCCCCATTACAAGCTGCACACTCCACCCAGCAGTTGTGCATGTGTTAGCAGAGACTGGAAAGAACGTAAAAGTGCACACAGGTGGGGGAGCCACCAAGACTAGCTTAGAGCACCTGCACTGAGGAAGCTTCTAAGTCACGTGGGAGGCTTCCCATGCTTCCAGGGAGGAAATGGGTAGCCACATGAAGGCTGGAAGACTTCCTTTTCACTACTCTCTTTTGGGGACCTTTCCGGACTTTTCATTTTTCATGTCACCGCCTCAAAAACCACATGATTTGTCCTGTGGAAAAGGGAAGGGGCTGGGTATGCCGGGTAGAAGAGACAGCGACCAGAAAGGAAGCAGGTGACCAGGCCACGTTAAGGAGGATTGGAGGCAGAGCTGAAATGTGTTCTAGGTTACAGAGAGGGTGCTTCATAAACAGCCCACCACCTCCGCCCTTAGAAGCCCGGGCCCACTCTCCATCCCTCCATGAGGTTCATAGCCTGTGGTCATGTCTGTGACTACTCCACATTCCCAAAGGTTCCTCTTTTGTTACAGTAGAGATGACACTGCCTGCCTTGCCGCAAGCCTTCCCACTGACTGTCAGGAGGAAAATGCGACTGCGGGTGGGGGCTCAGACATTTTGACTGAGTTCTGAAGGCAGCAGTGTGTCCCAGACAGTTCAGCAAACAAGTTCAAGACCATCTGGGGAACGGATAACAGACACAAAACACCAGGTCTCCCTAAACAGCCAGTGAGGCTGGTCCATTTAGGAATCAGCTTAGAGGAGCGTGTCGACTTCACAGTTGGCCTGGGGCAGCACACTGCTTTACCTAATCTTTGCACAATTCTGTAAGGGGAGGGATTTTTATTCCCCCACTTTGCAAAGGCAGAGATCAAAGCTTACAAGCTGTGGTGCTTGCCCAGAGCCTTAAAACCAGGAAGAGGGAAAGTCAGGATTTGAGTCCAGATCTGTCTGCCTCCACAGTCCCTATTCTTAGCAACTCTGCATTTAGCTTTTTCAGCAGACAAAGGCCGCTTGGCCTGGCTGCCTGTGTTTGCAGCTCAGGCTTCTTCCTCCCTGAAAATCACGGCCACAGGAGTCTTTCATTTTTTCGGTGGTGAGATCGGTATCTGCTTCGTCATGCCCAGTGGGTGGGACATTCGGTCATAGCCTTCGCAGCAGGAAGACATCTGGTGAAGGCTGTGGGAAGGCCTAGCTCCACAGAGGCTTTCATTCCACCCTCTCGTTTCTTCTGGCCACAGGGTCCTAAAGCCAGGGCTGGCTTGTCTTCATGCCACCTTGCTCCGAGCATTGCGGCACCCTCCTACCCCCAACCCACACACAGCAGGGTGAAAGGTGAGCATATCCGAATCTGTTATCTGGGGCAAAGGTCTGTACCTGCTGCCCAGGGCCCAGGTAGACAAGAGCCTTGCTGCCTCTTAGCCAGGTTCCCATCACCCCAGAGCCGGGCGATGGGTTCTGTGTGGTCTCTCTAGCATGATGGATGGATCATAGAGAGAGAAGGTGCCTTTGGCAGCGGCCATTCCCATGTACCGGTCACCTACCACAGTACCTCAGGCCACGCCCACACAGGCGGTAGCCCACCTGCAGCAAGAATGGCGTTGTCACATGACAGGCAGAGAAGCTGAGGCTCGGAGAAGGCGAGCCGCTCGTCTAAAGCCGCAGAGTGGTGACGAGACCTGCTGGGCTCTGAACATGGCTTAGGTCAGAGTCAGGGAGCAAGCACGGCCTTCCCACGTCGTCCAGCACCCAAGCAGCCCAGCTGTCAGTGACATCTGCTTGGTATCTGACGGAAGGGCATGGAGGTGGCCAAGCCACACCAGGGGACAAGGCCCCTTAGTTTTTTGTTTTTCATTTGTCTGAGGAAGCCGTTACTCCTGTTTAACTTTTTTTCCCCGTTGGGCTGAAATTCATGTAGGTCAGTGTTTTAGAGCACAGGCCGGCAGCTCTAGGGACCTTTATCACACTGCACAACTGCCCAGAGCACACCAGCCTGGAAGGAGTGCCTACGCTTGTTGGTCCTCTCCTCCAGGCCCAGGTGGCTACGGGCCTACTTTCCGTCTATAGACTTGTCTGTCTGTCTGAAAGCAGGAAGTGGGTCCCTGAGTCTTTTTTTATCCTGCTCTTGCCCAGCTTTCAAACACCTTGTTGTTCAGAGAACTGCTCAATGAGACATTTCATTGCTAATCTCCGCCCTTCCTTCATTACCAGTGCTCAGCCACAGGCCAGCCCCATGTGTCCCTCCTCCACATCCTCTCCTCTCTCTCAGCTTTGCTGCTGCCACTAACTCCATGTCACTCTGCAGGTGCAGCCCAGGTATTCGTTCTGAAGAGAGGCCCACTTGTTCCCCCATCCTGTCCCCAATGTCACAGCCACCCCACCTCACCCTTTGCACAACATGCTTTTCACTGCTTATTTATTTATTTATTTATTTAGTTATTTATTTATTTATTTATTTTTTTGAGACAGAATCTCATGGCCAGGCTGACCTTGGACTCACTATGTAGGGGAGAATGACCTTGAATTCTTGATTCTCCTGCCTCAGCCTCTTGCCCATACTAGCAAGGCTTATTTCCCTACTTGTTATCACTCCCATTTGGAATGTGAGCTCCTTCAAATTTAAGATCTAAGAGTCCCTTTATTGCTCCCTGACAGGCAATAGGAGATCAACGGCTGTTAGCTGGGGTGGCCAAATACATGTTGAGTGACTGTCATCACAGAGCAAGGCCCCATTTATCAGGCACTCGTCAGTGTCGGGCCACATTCTAGCTCCTTTTACACATGCCCTCACATTTATTCTCCCCTGCAGCTCTGTAGCTTCTGCTCCTGTCTGTTTTATAGATTAGGAATCGAAGTGTTTGGTCAAAGTGTGCCATGAGCAGGGGTTGGCATGCAGGCGTGGGGAAGGATCGTATCGACAGGGGCTAAGAGGGAACGCAGCCAAGGCAAACTTCTGCCCTGGTTCTCAAGGAAGCAGAGCTGAGGACTCCCTGCCCTGTCAGAGGAGCCCAAATCCCCACCACCCTGGGACAAAAGCCTCAGGGCAGGAGCTGGCGTGAGGAGAGTCACCTACTGCAGCTCTGGCTTCCCAGCCTAGGTTGTGGCGTGGCTATGACTGGCTGGGTCACAGTCAACAAGTTCATGCCCTCAGTTTCTTTGGCAGAAAGATGAGGATCAGGCTTAGAACATCTTGACTTTCCCCCAACTACATATGCATGAAGAGAAGGAAGGAAGGAAGGAAGCAGTTATATGTCTTCCAAGTAACAAAACAGAAGAGCTGAGTAAAATTCCAACACAGCTTCCCCTAGCATTTGTGAGGCCCCTTTATAACACCCCCAAGAGACAGCCATCTTGTGTCTCCTTATACACTTCCACACACAGAGAGCTTTCTTACAAAACTTTTTCCAACCAGTCGTTTGGAGACATGTCCAGGGTCTTGTGCACTCTCTGTTGGAAGCCATATTCCCCAGGAAGGGGGGAGCATTGCAATTTATGCACACTGCACAGAAAGGGAGATTCGGGATTCGGATGTGACTAGATGGTTAATGCTATGCGTGTCATTGTCCAGTTACAAGCTGTCACTTGAAGTTTCTGTTTTTCCCTCTCTTAGTTTTGATCTGGAACTTGTATGTGTGTATGTGAGTTTGCAAACATCTTTGTTGGTCCACAAAAGGCTCCAAGTCCTCCTTTACAGACAGCTCTACAGAGTCCTGGGGTCTTTCAGGCCTTCAGCCTTCAGGTCTGCCGGATGGATGCATCACTCTCATCTCCACCATCACCGTCCTCATCTCAGCCATCTGTGCCTCCCTAATCACTATCACCGTCACCTCCACCACCCTATACCCAGGGGCCAGGTCTGTCCTTGCACTTGGCTCTTTGCCCAAACTCATTCCTTGAATGGTTTGTCCTTCCAGCAGGGTAAAGGTTAGTTGTAGAGGAAAGAGCCTTATAATTGGCTGGGTCACTTTATAGATATCAGAAGCAAACAGCTAACCCGTGCCAAGAACATTCACACATTTGGTTAGGTTCTGCCATCCTCTGTGCTCTGCCAGCCCTTCTCCAAGCCTCTCCACACCCATTACCTCACCTAGAGGCCTGTAGGAGAACGGTGTCCTCTGAGCAAGGGATATACCATTGTCATCCTGTTTTTGCAACGTGACACAGAGAAACCGGGTACCATGATGGAGGTCACAGAGCTGATTATGGTCTGTCAAGAGCCAGCCCTCTTAGAATTCAACTTCTATTTCACCCCTCCTCCCTCCCCTGCTATTTCCCAAGCTCAGTCACTCCTCCACGTCCTCATGATCTTTTCTGAATTTACAAAATAGCACATCTACATTTTTTTTTTATCTGATGTTTTCCCCTTGAAGTGGTTGATTTTGTAAAGGGAGTTGTCTGATCATTATATACATGGATAGGATCACTCTCCCACAAATAGGTCACCTTAACAATAAATGCAAAGCACAGCCAGTGTAATTGAAGTCTCAGAAGGCAGTTTAAGGGCGGCTGGTCTGCAAAAGGGGGTGGGCGGGAGAGTGTGGGCTGGTAGCTCTTGGCAGTTTTTTGTTTTGTTTTGTTTTTTGTTTGTTTGCATGTCCAGAGGAAGATTTACCAGACACCTGTGGATTTATCATTCATATGTCTGTCACCGGCCACCCAAATCTATCTTGGGTGAGGCCCCCAAGGGTTGCCTGCTCTGCACTGGAGAAATCATTGTGTCACCCTCCCCAGGGAGCCAGCACCACATGAGGGGGTGTGAGGGGAGCCTGACCTGTGTCAGATGTTGGCTCAGCAATGTCTCTCTGGCTGCTGGGAAAGCTGGGGACCTCTCTGAGGCCGGGTTGCCATCTGTGCGTGGCATACCACCACACGCTGCTGAGGGAGGAAAGCAGGAGTCAGGCCTTGGCCGAGTAAGGAACACTCAGCGCCTCCACAGATGGCATGCCTCATGGCTACTGTCTGCTTCTCTCTCACAGAAGCTTTTCTGAAGTCCCACCTTGTCTGAGAGTGACAGCAGCCAAGGTCACCAGATGGAGAGACGAAAGTCGAGTCTAAAACAAATCCATCTAAAACAGCCTGTGGGCTGGGACCCGGGCCAGGGCTGGGAGGATGGGCCCAGGCGTGGATTGGAAGGTAGAGAAAGGCTGTGAAGGAGAAAGCAGATAGGAAGGGGAATCCATGCTGGTAGAGGTCTACTTGGGGACCCAGCTCATTTGGTGACAGCCCCCTAATGGTGGCAATAATAGTGAGGGGAAGGGGTGAGGCCAAGTGGGAGGGGCAGGATCATTGCAGAGTTAGACCCCTATCCTGGGCGCAGGAAGTGTCTGGATGCATTATACGTGGGGAGAAGGTTCCTGAGACACCAGGACAGGAACTGTAAGATCCAACGCTGCTGAGGAGACCAGACCCACACTGATCACAAACCTGATCAGCCCTTGGTGGTTTTCTGACAATGATTCCCAGTGCTCACAGGCTTCTCGCCACACCAGCTTTCAGTCACAGGAGACCAGAAGCACCGTGGCAGGCCCGGGCCCGGACAAGGTTTGGCGCAGCAAGCCGGGGTGGGATTCTGTAGTCCTGATGTGGCAGATCTTTGTTCAGACTGCCATTGGGAACAGTGTAGACTCTCAAAGGGCCCAAGTGGGCTCAGGAAAGTCATGGGGGGAGGGGAGGAGAAGGGAGGCCAGAGGTAAGGGGCAAGGCTTCTGGGATCTGTGCACCATCTAATGCTGGACTGAGGACTTGAGATAAGCCAATGATCACCAAGTGCGCAGGAATCTGTGTCTAGTTCTCCATGTGACGGCCAGGCTGCCTCTCCTCCATCGCCTGTAAAGACAGGCCCTTGCCTCCTTTCAGTAGCATGTATTTCCTGTTTACTAATTTTTGTGTGCAAAAAGTAAGCCAGTGGCCACATGATTTTTTAGTCCCTTGAAGGGTGTTATTGGGCTTAAACAATCTTTATAATTCTTTTTCAATGCCCGCTTTGATTATCAAGAGATATAATGGAAAAATCTAGATTTCTAGTTAGAGTCAGCTTCTGACTTGCTGTGGTCTTACTTAGTAATTTTTTTATTTTTTTACTTTACAAGGAGAAACACACACACACACACACACACACACACACACACACACACACTTCTAGAATAGAACAAGAAATCTCCTGAGGTGGGCCACACCTGATACGACAAGCTTTGTGTGGGATGATGCCTGCCCAGCTAGAGGATGAGGTAAGTGCCCTAGCGTGTCTATGGGAGGCTGGGCTCTCCTGTGGAGCTCTTAGGGCTGGAAGTACTAATTGCATTTTCAGTGTCTTCAGTGTGACTGTGACACACACACTGCTGTCAGAGGTGAAGGAGAGCTAGTGCACAGGGAAAGCAGTCGCAGGCCTCATCCCTGCTGGCCAGCATTAGGTCTATCTGCATGCTCAGGGTCTACCAGGCAGGGATGTCTGCTTCCTGGTCTTTGGGAGGCTGGGGTAGCAGTTTCATGAGGTAGCGGTCTCCATGGTTTGTGAAAAGGAGGCTGCTTAGAAAGCCTCCACTCAATGAGATCACTGTGAAGTCTTCAAGGTTCTATAGCTCATGCCAAGAGCAGAAGAGGTTGATTCCCTGCTGACGTGCTGATGCTGTTTGAAAATGTTAAAAGGGTCTTGTGAGGGATGCTTGGGTCTCGTTTGAGCACAATGGTGGCCATGAAGCATGGGAGTCAGTCAGGAGGACTTGGGAGTCCACCAGTAACTTAGATTAGGTATTATATTATGACAAGGAATCCCTGCTGTGATTCTGTTAGCTGTAGCAATGGAAAGGTAACATGTGCTCAGTGAATAGAAATGAAGCCCAAATTTATGAGTAGGAAACTACTCCGATCACAACAGTGTTAGGGATGGAACCCAAGCCCTCAGGAATACTCGGCAAAACCTCTTCCTTTGAGCTTCTCCACACTGGCCCCTGATGTCACGATTTATTTTAAAATACTCAAAGGAGCAAACAAGGCCTGTGACTTGGATATCCTGAGGACATTGGTGAAGCAATAAAGGGGCTCTCTCTGCCTCTCTGTGCTGTGAGTCTCTGGGTGTGTATAGAGAGAACACAGACACGGTGCAGCCTCCCTGGAGACATCTACACAGACAGCCCAGGGGGATTCCAGCCTCGGTTTCCCTCACTGGGAAAATCACATCTCCTCTACCCCCCAACCCCTCTCTGGCCTTACTGACTCCTTCCTAGCCCATCCTGATGTACTGTGCATGTGCAGTGTTCAGCAGCCTCACAGCTTACCCTGGCTGCCCTGGCTTTACACCAGCATAGACCACAGCTCTCTTCCTACTCTCTAACTTATACTCACCTCAGCCTCAGGCCCCAGGTGCAGAAAATATTCTTCTGGCAGTTGCTGGGGCTCCCATCAGAGATCTGGGAGTGTCCAGGAAGTCTAGGTGAGATTTATGTTCTCTGTCCCTGGGCAGGATCTGGGGAGACCAGGTGTGGGCAATCTGGGGGCAATGGCTTTGTTTCCCAGCCTCCATTTCCCCTCTGGAAAAGTGGTGAAACAAGCCTGACCTCAGAAGAAGTTACTGGGCTTCTCGGTCTTAACCCTTAAACAAGACTTCCTTAGACCCGCACCTTTTCTCTGGCTGCAATGGCTCAGGCCTCCCAGGCCTGTCACCTAGAAGAATAAAAGTTGTCTCTGTGTGACATCTTTCCTAGTCAGTGTTCTAGTTCTGTGAAGAGACTCTATCCCCACAGCAACACTTAGAAGAGGAAGCATTTAGTTGGGGCTGGCCTGCCGTTTCAGAGGCTTAGTCCGTGAATGGTGGGAAGCGTGGCTGGGAGCATGAATGGCAGGGAGCGTGGCAGTATACAGACCACATGGTTAAACATGGTGCTGGAGGAGTAGCTGAGAGTTCTCCCACTGGACCGAGAGCAGCAGAGAGAGAGAGACTCTGGGCCTGGGGTGGGCTTTTGAAACCTCTACCTCCACTGACACCCTTCCTCCAGCAAGGCCACACCTCCTAAACCTTATCAAGTAGTGCCACTCCCTGATGACTGCAAATATACGAGCCTATAGGGATCATTTTTATTCAAACCACCATATCATTTGACCTGTAAGGGGTCAGGGAGCAGCTGTGTCTCAAGCCTGAGCATCTCTGAGCTCACACAGGGCATTGGTGCCATGGGTTGCTAACATCCTGGCCTAAATGGGTGCCTGCCTTCCTTCAGCCTCCCATTGGGATCTGTCCTATTTCGTTTCTCCTCTGAGCTCTCATTCTGTCCCCTCACTTAGCAGCTCTTACCCCTCCCACTCCTGGCCTACCCAGATCTTGTCCTGGGGGCCTAAGAGCATGCTTCTGGCCTAGATACCTGAAGTCCTGGACACACCCACTCTGCCATAGAATGTTCTGTGCCCTCAACAATAGCTTGAATGTTGGAAATGAGTTTTGATTCTCAGAACTTGAAGAGTAGTTGAGTCAATTATGCCACATCAGAAATGAGATACCTACTACTGTCACACCTTGGAAACTGTAAATAATAAGGGGGAAATGCTTGTGCTTCCATTTAAAAAAAACTCATCAGAGTCAGGTAGTGGTAGCACACACCTTTAATCCCAGCACTTGAGAGGCAGAGGCAGGTGGATCCCTATGAGTTCTCTGCTAGCCTGGTCTACAGAGTGAGTTTCAGGATATCCACAGCTATGTAGAGAGACCCCATTTTGAAAAACAACCAAACCAAACCAAACCACCAAACCAAACCAAACCAAACAACCAAGCCAAACCAAACCAACCAACCAAACAAACAAAACCTCAACAGGATTCAAATAATATATAATCATTCTATGAACTTCAATCCTATCAATGCGAAGCACAGGAGAACACCAAATACTGATGCCTAGAAAGATTAATTATAATAACAGTCTTTTGGGAGGTGTTGTTGATACCAATTGTTACCTTCTTTGCACATTTCTTCCCCCATTGATAGCTAATGCTAGCAACTAAAAAGCAATGCATACAATATAGGATGGCGCTTACATGCCCCTCTTTGGGACAAAAATATGAATACATATTATAATGCAAATATGAAGCTATAAGTGAAATACAGTGAATACTTTTATCTGTTGTGTTTTCTCCTTTGTGGTCATCTACCACCTTTAACCCAGTATTTGGAAGCCTCAGGCAGGAGAATTGCAGCATTGAAGCCACACTGGATTAGATAGCCTGTTGAGTTGCCTGATGAACCCTCGTCCATCCTGCCCAGGATCAACTCTAATCCTTTTGCCCAGAAAGTCCACAGAAGTTGTTCATGGCCTGCACACCTTAGCGTCCACTCTGTGTGTTGAGAGTGAGTGCCATGTCCACAGGGTCTGCCGCTGACTGGCTATGGCCACCCTGAGCCCAGAGCCACCACGTTACATTTTTCAAGAGAAGCTAGAAAGCACATGTGAATTCAGATCTTTGGCTTTAAAACAAGGTGTCTTGATTTCCAGTGAATTTTCCTTTAAAAATGTTGGCTCATACAGGCCTTTGATTGCAGGACAGAGAGAAATCAGGCTGGAGCTAGGCTGGATGCTTCCGTCCTGCTGTGCTAGCCCTGAGAGCTGGAAGGGATTATGCAGGCCACAGGGGAAGAATTGTCAACATCCTTTCAGCTGTGGGCCCTGAGTACAACGCTAGAACCTGCCAGGCAGGACGAGCTCACTGGTGCAGTAGAGGCTTCTGTGAGGGTAAGTAATGGACTTCTGATTAGGTTAGAAGCCGACTCCCTGGGAGACAATTCACTTCTGCTACTATAAACCCGCCCAAAGCTCGTGGCTGGCGAAGGCATAGGCCCTGATGAAGAAGCGATTGCCTTAACTTGCTAACTTGATATGACACATCCAACAAGACGCGTCTAAACAGCTGTGTTCATGTCCACAGACTCTCAGCTTCAGCTTCGGTTGGAGAAGTTTCTTTTTTGCAGCGGCTGACACTGACTGCAGAGACTCATAAAGTCAGAATTCTGAGAATACATGACTGATTAGCATCCAACAGTAAAAGAGATGTTTATACCACCCTAAGGCTTGGGGCAGATCTTGGAAGAAAGGGCAGAAAGAAGGCAAGAGTCCGAGGAACTGGGTGGGAAGAGCTGGAGAGGTACGGAGCACTGAGCCATGTGTGGCACAGCCGTTGCGCTTGTGAACTCCCAGCAGGTAACGTTAGCTGCACAAGATGGATAACCCCTGGGCCCATTGGCAGTCTGTCATGAAGTGGCTCACAGGGCTTCTCCCCCAGAACCTACGCACAGGTAATGCTACTTGGTAGTGAGGAACAGTTTCTTTAGGGTTATAGCACTGGTCAGCTTCCTATTGAAACAAACCCTTACCCAAACAGGCCAATGAAACTCACTGGGACACACACACACACACACACACACACACACAACCAAAATACAACTGTGAAGGCAGAAGGTCTAATCAGAAAGAGGAAGGGGATTAGTGGGAAACAGACGAGAGGGCAATGGGTGTGTGACTATAATTGAAATACAGTATGTCCATGCATGAAAAGTCACAGTGAAGCCCATCGTTATGTATAATTAATATCTGCTAGTAAGGTGTGAAAAAATTTTTGGCTCATTCAAACAAACATCTTGTCAGCTGTGAGAAAGGCCCTGGACACGTGATCTCTGGCTGTCCTCCTGGGTCTTGCAGAGTCTGGAAGGCTCCCTGGCTGACATCTTCCTTATCTAAGTGCCTTTTCAGAGGACACTATTGCTCAAGAGTTTTGCTTCGGAGTGGCATCAAATTCACTGGCAGTAGTTCGGGGAGACGTCCTCCCTGCTGGAGTATCAGGATGTCTTATGCATCTCTCCGGGCATGTGGGCAGCTGAGGTTAGGGAGGCCTGACTCCAGATGTGGGCTTTCTCCTAGATAATGAGTGTGTTTGCTTCTGTGAACAACCCATAGTAGTCCTGCAGCTGGGACTCCCACTCTCATTTTCCTTTCCACCTTCCCAGCACACTGTTCTTAAGGTTCCCAGAAGGCCTCGATCAGCCTTTGTTCTCTGCATTCTTATTCCTCTGTTTCTTTGCCACCCAGATCCCTGAATCTGAACAATGCTCTCTGGCTCCTGTATCCTCCATCTCCAGCTATCTGGAATTCGATGTTCAGATGCTACCTCTCACCAGCCTGGTGCCTTCTCTGTGGCAGCAGGGACCCCCAGGAGCCTGGCATTAACTGTTCCTGTTGCTCTCCACTTACAGTCCTTCCTTTCCTTTCCCCCATGACCCCTATGGTGATTTGACCTCTCAAGCAGCTTCTGAATCCATTCCCTTTTCTGGCCCACATCTCCGCTCAGGATAAAGGTGGAGGACCAGAGCATCCTCTGTGGGCATGAGGTCTGTGCCCTCCTCCACCTCACTTTCCTTTCTATTGCCTGGGCCTGGAGGAGTGGCATTTTGGCTTGATTACTTTTGTGGGAACCTAGATTCCCATGAGGCTCCACAGCCTACATGGCAGAGAAGGATCTAGGTCCTGTAAACTTCTGTATGACCCCCACATCCTCCATGGACATCAAATAAACTTAGCTGTTCTAAATGCCCCAAGAATATCTGGAGGTTTTGCAGCTCTCTGCCTCTGGAACTTCTCTGTCTCCACCTCACTGGATAGTGGGGTGCTTGAGTCTCCAAGCATGGGTGCTGCCCATGGCTGAAGGGCTGCACTGTTCCTTGGTGGCAGCAGCACTGTGTCGCCCCCTAAACAGATAACCTTGGGCACGTGCCACATTCACTCATTTCCGTCTTCTGTGAGCTGCTCAGGGTTGGAGACATGGCGGCCTTGAAGAGTGTTTCCTGAACACCTCGGTAAATGAGTGGATAGCTCTGATGCTTACAGGGGGGTTGGGTGTTTGGAGGCTGTTCTTTTAGAGTTGACAGTGAACACGACATTCAGTTTTTGTTGGATCTACAAGTGTTTATGATCATCCCCTGTTGTTTTTCAAGGCTGGAAACCAGGCCAAAGCTCCTACATATTCCAAAGGAATGCTCCTATGAGTCCAGTGTCAATTGGGCATTCTGCCTGCTCCAATCCATGACCAACAAGGGCCTAGCCAGCCTTCTTCCACTGTGGCCAGGCCCACACCCTTCTTGTAACAAATAAGGGCCGAGTCAGAAAACCCCTCTGAGGTCAGCTAGTGATAGGCTCACTTGGTTTTTCAAGTCCATCACCTGAGGACCAGAGAGGAAAATCTCCTGCCCACCACCACAGAGGAGGAAGTGCATATTCACACCTGAAGCAGTCTGTCAAGATTTTATCAGGTAGGAAAGAGTGAGCAGAGGAAAATTAGATATGCTAGGGAGAGTCTGGACTAGCTGTGAGGTTGAGAAGCCAGGGAGGGTCTCTCTGAGGGCATCCCTGGAGCTGCTGTGCAGGGGCAAGATGGACAGATGAAACATGCAAAG